>NC_054882.1:15253718-15878718 GCF_018320785.1 Cheilinus undulatus
TACAAACTTTCTTCTAGTTCTCCTTCTGGTTGTTCTCCGCGTTGGATTTAAGAACATATGGTTTATGCGTTTTGCGGTGGTGGTAAAGGAGCATCAGATTTTGCTGTAAAAGCCAGAACAAGCTCAGTAGCTTCTGCAGCACGGACACAGCCCTGTAGTCCGCCATTAATGTTTTGGTCGGACCCGCGCAGGTGCCTTAAGGGAGATACGCTATGTGTGACGTAATCGTTTCAAGAAAGATGCGGATAGCCGTCCACACAGAGAAGAAACGATAGTCGTTTATGGATTTATGCACTCTGGGACCCGTTTTCAAAAAGTATTGTTTACAGTCCCCCGAAACGCTGTTTCCGTGTGGATGAAACGCTGATCCGACATAAAACTTTTCCGTATACACCTGAATTCATTTCTGTGTTGACAGGGCCTGAATATGTTCCTTTGAGCTCAGATCTGTCACATGTTGCTAGATCAGGTGAATATGGAAGGTGATCATCACTGTGATTTGTTTTTGGTCCAGGAACATCTTTACTGAGAGCTCAGTGTGAGCTGGAGTGCTGTCTTGATGAAGAATGAAACCGTTTTTCCCCTATTGTAGTCTCTTTCTTCAGACTCTTTCTCTGTTTTTCTTGAACCTGTTTGTAATAGTGTTGATTCACTGCTGACCTTGCAAAGGCTTGGATAAAACGAATCTCCCCGTCTCCCCGCAGGCTGAAAATTTATCATGAAGGGGTTTATCAATAGCAGAAGGGGTAAATTCTACCCTGCAAACCACTGTGATGTCAGCGCGGTGTGCTTGAAGGTGGGGCTGGCTCGCTTTGGCTCTGCTCTAGAGCAGCATCGTCCTGGCACGGCCAAACTTATGATGGAAAAGCAAATCAGCACGGCTTGGTTTGGCATGGTGGAAAAGCCTCTGATGTCAAAGAAGATCCAACATGGCCTTGAATTTGCACTCTCTTTGTTGTGCAAAACTACAGCCTGTCTGTTGAGCTCATGCAACTTTCCAGAGTCGTGCATCTCTACTAGTCTACCTCACTGTCACTTCGCTCTGGTTTATGACAGATAGAAAAAACTTCTGTCTTGCCTGTGAGAGAGATACTGCTTCACACCATCACACTGCCCCCATTTAAAGATGTCATGCGATCTGTGCAGCAATCTGCATGGCGTTCTGCACGCCATCTCCATACCTGGATGACAGCATCCACCTTCCGCAGAGAGAACCTTTATTACAGAACATTTCATCAGCCAATATTCTTAGGTTCTACCGTCTGTGCTGTCGACACCAACAGTCCTAACGTTAAAGGGCAGTTATTGCAGGCTTCCTGGCAACCTTATAAGCATGAAGACGAACATGTGCTGTCTGTTCCTCACTATCTGATCAGAGATCTGTCTGTGCAAATCTGGTTTATAGATCTTTGGTAGAAAGCCTACAGTTCCTCTGTGAAGGGTCTTCCTGGGACACTCAGTTCATGGTTTGTCTTTGACGTCACCAGTTGCATGGAACTTAGTCCTAAGTTTGGAAATGGTACCAGAGCTGACACCAAATAAAGTTGCCGCTCTGCACACCGGAACACCAGCTTCCAGTTGCCCCACTGCAGCAGCTTTATCCTGAAGGGACAAAGTTGCAGGACCCATGCACACACAATCAGGTGCCAGCCATAAAACTGAGACTGGCACACACCTGGCAGCACTTGAAGCTCAAATTAAGAGTGGATACTGACAGGAGAATAATGCAGGGGATCTTGGCACATTGTTTTGGGGCACTACCTACATGTTTAGTTGTGCTGCTCATTCCATGAAAGCATGATTCTTACAGGTTGTACCTCATTGTAAAGATGACTAATCAGGCTTTCCAACAATACAAAATACAATAGCAATTAGTATTATCAGAGGGGAGAAATTATCGACTGAATTTACTTTTTTTAGGAGTTAATATCCATTCAGTGGATGTGTGAAATGGTCTGGAATGTAATATATTTCATGAGTATTTGAGATGTCCCTTTAAGATTTTTTAATACATATATTCAACCCTCGATCTTTAATATTTCGACCACTTGTTTCACATTTACTAGTCTATGACGTTGCAAACATCTGGTTGTAGCTTTAGAGAAAGTTAGTGAGGCTGATGTGTCATCAGGACAGTCAGAGAAATGAATCAAACACAAACTCACAGAAACACTTTACTGTTCCTGCCTTCTATGACTTTACTGGATACCAACGCACGTGACGGCACACAAACTAGCTCAGCAGAGCTCCAACCCTCTCCTGGCGTCCTGATAACCTCTGGCTCTTGTTAGCTTGGAGCAGAACCAGACTGCCACTTTAAAAAAAACACACACACATATGCATCACACACTCACCACAAATATCCCACCCCCAGCGTCCCTAACCGTGGCTGACACATCAAAGGGCCGTGTCCAAGGAGGGAAGTCAGGGAGGGTCTGGGGAATCATGGGAGACAAAGGAAGCGATTAAGAGATAAGGATCAGTCTAAGATATGACATTTCATCCTGGGCAGATCCGGTAGACACGCTCCATTCAGGGAAAGAAGGGAGGAGGGAGTGAAGGAGGCAGGGGGATGCGTGGTCTCTCTCTTTTCTTGTCCTTCTTCTACCTTTTCCCGCTGTTTGGAAACTTAGAAATATGTCCACCTCCATACGGACTCACTTCCATGAATCCTGACCCCACCCCCCAATCCCACCCTGTGCTTATATTAAAAAATAATGATTCAAGCCAAGGGTGACTTAGGCAGCCTTCATTCAAGCACCGATTTGAATCTTGGTTGTAAATATTCCTCACCCTCTCTGCCAAAGTTCCTCATTTTATTTGCCCTTAAATAGTATTTAGGAGCACAAAAGGAGTGAATGCCAAAAAAACGTCCTCATTGTGGGCCTAATTGCCTCGGGGTCGTGTTACGGCTCCGGTTTCACGTCGTTGCTTTCAAACTGTAGCTCGCAAGCCGAGGGGCACAATCCACCTGCCTCTCAGAGAGCCTCACAAAGGGTCAGCGTATGAACACAGAGGGAGTCTGTTAGCAAATAAACACTGAGATCTCACTCCCAGCCAAACACCCAAGTCCTTGTCTCAGATATTTATGCACCTGAAAAGGGAGAAGCCGCCAGTAGCCCAAAACAGCTCCTGTAAGCAACCAGAGCAAAACAATGAGCTGTCAGCAGATGACACCATACTGTATATCAACTATTATCACGCTGAAAGGCAAATTAGTGCTTCATAGAGAAGCCAATAGGGGAATGAGATGTAGCTGTTGTGCATAAACAGCTTTGTCTAATTACAGGAGGCTTTTTTTACAGTGTCTCAGCTGGCCAGAGGCTTTAGAGCGCTGAGATTGTTAAAGGAGGGATACACGCTCCCCTCACTGTCTTTAATTTCCTGCCACATGTGTAAATAAAGACGAGGATGTGAGAAGAATATGTGACTTTTTATGTTGCCACTTGTTTTTACTGCAGGCATAAAAACCAACTGCAGAGTCTTCAGGGTGATGGATGTTCAGAGAACCTTAAAAAGGTGCATCTGTTAATCTGCATTCCTTCCTTCGCTTGTGTGTTTTTGAGTAGAAAATCTTCATGAACATTTTGAAGTAACTCCTAATTCATTACCAGTTGCAAGTAATATTTAAATTGATGATTTGTCACATTTGGATTGTCATGAGAATAAGAAATAGAGCCAACAAGCAGATGAGGTCGACCAGTCAACAACTTAAAGGGATATTTCAGTAATTTTGAAGTTGAGTGGTATGAGGTACGTAGCAATAGTAGTGGCATTAGCACCTGCAGTGATTTCAGTCAGCATTGCTCCTTTAAGAAGGACTTGTACCGGCAAGGAAGCTAGGCTATACAGTGTTACAGATGGGTACACTTTCTCTGTTGAATTAAGCACATTTAAGGTCAAAATCAAGCATACAGTGTTAGTTCAGGAAGACCACAAAGTCAAGCAATGCCATATATTTGAGATCAGCTGATCTCACGCAAGCCCTCATCATCCGACGGCCAGCTGATTTGCTTTGGCTGAATGCAGTCATGCTGTTATATTTATACCCTGGCTACAAGTTGCTGCTCCCTCTGCAATTTGTTTTTTGCAGCCTTCCTCCACCCCAGCTCCTCCTCTTTGCTACACTAGTATAATCAATGCTATTTTGTTGTCAAGGAAGCCTGCTCTGGGTTTATTGGTGCTTTTCTCCCTGCTTCAGGCTTTCATGTAGGCACAGGAAGAGTAACAGCATGTGCTGTTCATGCTTGATCCCAGAACATCCACACCACCAAATATAAACAACAGCAATGAGAGCAAAATTAATAAGATAGACATTTAAAACTGCAGACATGTGCGTTTCTTGACAACGTGGTCCTGCCTGGAATGTGCCAAAAAACAATGTTGTCTCACTTGTATGCACTACGGAAAACTTTTGAAGCATTTTATTTTTGACCCAGAAGCCTCTGTGTTTTTGTCGTTATTTTGCAATGCAGGCTTTGGCTACCGGTTACATGCTCTTGCATTACAAAATAGTGACAATAACAGAGAGGCTTTCTGGGTAAAAAACAAATGCTTCTAAAAATGTTCTAGTACAAACATTTGAGTCAACATTGTTTTTAACAAGAACTCACTCAATTCCTAGAAACTGTACCCATCTGTGACGCGGTATAGCCTAGCTTCCTGGCTGGTAAAACCAGTGAGGCTAACACCAGTTCTACTTCCAAGTACCTCATATGACTCAACTTCAAAATTACAGAAATAGCCCTTTAAGAATGTTCAAAAATACAGTGGTTTGCATTCAGAGTTTCAGATGAAGCACATTTGCACTGACAGCTTCAGGTGCTTTTGCACATCTGGATTGAGAGCTATTCTGCCATTCTTCTTTTCAAATCCTCTCAAGCTCAGTCAGATTGGATGAGGACTGTCAGTGAACACACATTTTCAGGTCTCTCTAGAGATGTTTGATAGGGTTCAAGTTAGGGCTCTAGCTGGGCCCCTCTGGGACATTCACAGTCGTCCCTCAGCCACTCCTGTGTTGTCTTGGATGTGGTCTTAGGGTCATTATCATGTTGGAAGGTGAACCTGTGGACCAGTCTGAGGTCCTGAGTGCTGCCGTTTTCCTTGAGGATATTTCTGTACTTTTCCTTAACCCTGACCAGTCTCCCATTCCCTGCTGCTGAAAAACACCCCCACAGCATGATGCTGCCACCACCATGCTTCACTTTTGGGATGCTATAGGGCAGGCGATGATCAGTGCCTGGTTTCCTCCAGACATAATGTTTAGAACTGAAGAAACAGTTCAACCTTGGCTTCATCAGACCAGAGAATCTTGTTTCTCACAGTCTGAGACTCCTTCAGGCGCATTTTTGCAAACTCCAAGTGGGCTTTTATGTGTTTTGCATCTAACCACTCTGCCATAAAGCCCAGATCAGTGGAGGGCAGTGATGGTTTTACTTCCAGAACTTTGTTCCATCTCCACACAGGATCTCTGGAGCTCAGTCAAAGTGACCATCAGGTTCTTGGTTACCTCTCCAAAGCCCTCCTCCCCCTGCTGCTTATTTGATCAGGTGACCAGCTCTTGGGAGCGTATATTGGGCCAACTAGTATCTTATATAATAGAATGGAAAGATCTAGATCTGAAGTATTAGGTCAGGAATCTTTGTGAACATAGAATAATGAAGTTTTATTCCTTATAAATGCATGTGGTGTCATGGAAAGTAAATTAGAAGTGTCTTATTGACAGTGCAGTAGAGAAAGAAGCGTGTGCTTTTATGTTAAAAGATGAAGCTTTAAAGACCAAAATGTTTTAAAAGAAGTTAAATGCACACAGGAACGTGTGAAAGTAGCTCTCCACAGTCTGCCAAAGCAAAGCTGAGGATGAAGAGTGTTTCCACTGAGTCTCTGTAGTGCTGGAGGGCCGGCCAACACACCTGTTCGGTGGGAGCAGTGAGGCGGAGGCTCTAAATACAGGCCAGAGAAGCATCAGGGGGCCGGGCTGTCCAGCAGCCATCTTTTCATTAGCCGTATCTAATGAAACTGCACAGGGCCCGAGGAAGAAAGGCCTACTGCAGGGACACCCTGCCCTGCCCGAAATTACACCAGAGACTCGCCCACAAAAGACGCATTCCGTCCACACAGCGACACCGGCACTTGACACCAAATTTTAAACCCACAGGTTGTTTCTTTGACAAGTGGAAATTTCCACTGCGGTCCCTTCCCAGTCGGGGAGGTTTGGTGGGAGAAACGAGGGGGTTTTAATCACACACTCACACACTCCATGCCCCGCTCCTGTACTCTTTGTTTGGGAACAGTTGTCAGGATGGAAATATCTGATACTCTTTCTAATCACTCAGGCAGCAATTACTGTTATTAAGCTTTCTTTGAGAGGCCGTCATTGTTTTTCTTCTAACACCCCTGACAGACAACAGCAGAGCTGATGGCCTCAACATAGGGGCCAAACGCAGAGCTGTGGCTGTGCACGTGCACTAAAGTGTGCATGTTAAGGCAGGCATGCATGCACGCTCCCTCAGAGTAAGGGTGAGAATGACCAAACACCCTAACAACTGTCAGTCAGTATCCATGTTTTCATGTTTACGTTTTATGGCTAGCAACAACTCTTTTTCCTCTATGTAGTAAAAGAGAGAGAGAGAGGAATCAAATTAGCTTTAATTTGACTTTCCCCCCCATTAATGTCAAGGTATGCACCCAAAAAATAAGCCTCTATGAAGCCAAAATATGCATGTTTGTATGATCTAAAACAGTCAATTAATTTAATTTGTGATATTTCTGTGAGCATTTTTGTGTTGTTTATTGTTTATTTACAGGTTAAACAATGTTAAAAGTCACAAATCCTCAGTTCAAGATCTTTAAACTGAGACACCTCATTAAAACTAACAAAGAGCAAATCTAATCTGTATCTGCTTTATTTGTAGAATGACATTGGATAGGTGTCATTCTTATTTGACTCTGTTCAGATAGAAAAAACTGATGAATTGACAAAAACAAGGCCTACATATTTGCACACTGTTACAAAACATTTACACATAACTTAAAAATGTTTGAACCCACTGGCTTACTGACGCTGTCTTGTCCTGTGAATAGGTCTCAATCAGGCTTGCACATCTTAACACTGCAATTTTACTCCATTCTAAAACTGCTCAAGCTCTGTCAGGTTTTGCGAGGATCAGGTGTGAACAGCTCTTTTCAAGTCCAGCCACAAATTCTCTATTGGATTGAGGTCTTGGCTTTGACTCGGCCACTCCAGAAGATTTCCCTTGTTGTCTTTAAACCGTTTCTGTGTAGCTTTCACTAGCTGGGTTTCCATTACAGTTTTTTGCAAAATAAAAGTGATATTCCTTAAATTTCGATAAAGTACAATTGCGCTTTGAATGCGTTTCCATTGAAGGGAGTTTTGGGCATAGGCCTTGCAATTCGCGTAAAATCTCATCTCGCATGAATCCGCTGCAGGGGAGCTTGACGCTCAAAACCTGTTGCGTGTTGGTACGGTTTTGGTTACATCTACGGCGGTTGCTTTGATAATGTTGAACAAAAGGCAAAGGCAATGGATGATAGTTCAGAGGTAAAGTCCGTATGTATGGCAAAAGCCATGTATAAGGGTAGGAGTATGATGTTAAGAAAAGTCTGGTCTCTTCTTCTGACCACACGTACAGCGCCATGTTGTCTCGGAGTGACTGGTCATGTGACACTGTACGTCACGTCCCGTGACTTGTAAATGCGGAAAAAGTTTTGCGATATATTTCTATATCGAAACGGCTGAAAAAGCTCCTCATTGAAGCGTAAAAACTTTTTAGCGATATTCTAGGGTTTTTTTTTTAAATTCAGGTGTTTCCATTACCAGGTTTTTATTGCGCTATTTCGATTTTGCGCATTTCCAAGTGTAATGGAAACCCAGCTTGTGTCTGCTTCAGCTCATTGTCTTACTGGAAAATAAAATAAATCTTCTCCAAAGATGTAGTTCTCTTGCAGACTGAATAACATTGTTCTCCAGGACTTGCACATTTTTTTCCCACATTCATTTTACCCTCTACCTATACAAGCCTTCCACAGCTGGCTGCCAAGAAGCAACCCCACAGCATGATGCTGCCACTACCGAGCTTCACAGTGGGGATGTGCAGTGTTTGGTGTCTCGTCTGATGAAATAAAAGCTGCATTTTGGTCTCATCAGACCAAAGAACTTTCTCCTACTTGACCATGGAGTCTTCTACATGCCTATAGGTGAACTTTAGTCCAGGTTTAATCTGAGTTTTCTTCAACAGTGTCTTCCTCTTTGCCACTCTCCCATAAAGCTTTGACTGGTGGAGAACCAGAGTCTCTCCCATCTCAGCTGCTGACATTTGTAACTTCCTCAGAGTAGTCATAGGTGTCTTGGTGTCCTCTCTCACTAGTCTCCTTCTTGCACAGTCTCCCAGTTTGTGAGGACGGCCTGATCTAGGCAGATTTACACATGGGCCATATTCCTTCATTTCTTGATGATGGATTTAACTGACTTCAGGGGGATGTTCAGTGCCGTGGAAATATTTTGTATCCATCCCCTGACTTACACTTTTCAATAACCTTTTCTCTGAGTTGCTTATTTTGAGTGTTATTTTGTCTTCATGGTGTAATGGTAGCCAGGAACACTGATGAACCAGTGATTGGATCTTCCAGATACAGGCGTCTTTATCCTGCAGTCACTTGAGAAACATTTGCTGCACTCAGCTGATTGGCTGACATATTGACCATGATTGATGTATTAAATACTTTTTATAGGTGCTGTATGTGCGACCTGTTTGTCAGCATCAGGATATTTATTGTTGATGTCAAGTCAGGTTGTCAAACTAGACAGAAGTTACAAGAAAAATTGAGCATCCTGGATGCATCGTTGATTATGCCACACTAAAACAGCATTGTCATTCCCGGCCTCCAAGGACAAAATCAGCCAAGAGTTATGGTGAACTGTTTTGTCCACAAGAGGCAGCAAAATCAAGTCAAACTGAAAGTTGCTCACAGGAGCTTTAATAAAGTGATAGGGGTTAAAGCTGTGGTTCAAAATGCTTATTAAAATGACTGTAACTACTACCAACAGCATTTTTAAGCTGCACTTTTGTTCCCAGTGAATTCACCTGTGCCTGACCCCTGAGAATGAACTCCTCCTTTTCCCATCACTACCTGCCCTGTACTCCCTGTGTGTCTGCGTGTTCGCTCTTCATGCCTCTGACCCCAGGGTCAAAGTATTCCATCGATGACAGCCTTATCCCCCTCTAATGCAGCGTGCAGCGTCCCGGCTGCCATGTGCCAGCGGCGGGGTGTGCATGATGAGTGGAGATGAGTCACAGACGGGGGTGAGAGGAGGTGTCACACAGATAACCTCCACAGATGGACAGCGGTAAGGGTCTAAGGTTTCAGAGCTGTGCGTGTGTTTGTCTTTGTGTAAAAATGATATACCCTGGAAAAGAGTATAAGAAGAATGTGTGTGGAAGTATGAGTGGGAGAGTGAAACAAGAGGCCGTGACCTGGAGCAGCACTGACATGAGCTTTCATCACAGCAGCCCTTCTGATTCTCCAACGGAAAGAGAGAGCAGAACAACAGAGCTGAGAGTCACTGTTTCCATAGAGAAGCACGGAGCAAAGAGATGCATCCTGGGACATAAACACTTGTTTCTATACAGCTAGTATCCCTGTTGTTTGGGTGAGCTGTCAGTGCCGGATAGCTTGATTGCTCTGGTTCTGCAGCCGCCTGAATGTAATGGAAAAATAGTTTCCATTTTTTGTGTTGAAGAGCACCAAAAATTGATAAGAGAAAATTTAAGAGCAGCATGTGTTTGAAGGAAAAAGTTGCCAGATGCAGAAAAATCCAAAGATTTTATGGACTGTTTTTATTTTTGAAACTCTAACCTTGATATCTCAAAATTCTGGCAACCAACAATGTTTGGCAGCGCCGACGCCGCACGCGAAAGGTCAGCAGTGAATTTTTATTGTAGTAATAAATAATTCACACTTTCATCTCTACTTGTCTTTTGGTTGAATTTAACGGAAAAACAGCAGGTGCAGCTTGTCTCTGACTCAGGTTTAAACGGTTAGGATCATTTGGTTAAACAGGTTAGCAACGACCTGTCGACTCACAAGACGGCTTCCAAAATAAGAAAAATGTCAAATGATTTCACATGATATATTTTCCCCTTCATTGTAAAAATATTCTTGTATTCTGCTTCCAGCTGTTCTTACAATGAATTACTACGTATCTTACTACTATAATTGGTGACGTGTCCGTCTGTCTGTGTTGATTTGCATGCCA
Source organism: Cheilinus undulatus (assembly GCF_018320785.1). Classification (NCBI taxonomy): domain Eukaryota; kingdom Metazoa; phylum Chordata; class Actinopteri; order Labriformes; family Labridae; genus Cheilinus; species Cheilinus undulatus. The sequence continues at coordinate 15,263,995 of NC_054882.1, forward strand.
CACTTGCTCAATTCTCAAACCTCTCAGAAGACTCTTTGGGTGCACTGGTTCGAAACTGGTGAAATAAAAAAACATAGATATGTGCAGGTTTTTTAAAATAAAATCTGGATATGTTTCACCAAATCATCAGTCATGGATTTCTGCTGTGTTCCACCAGAGTTGAATATGTTCCATTGGCTTTAAAAAATTCTGAGGGTGTTTGTCTTTTGTGATGTTCTTATGCCAGTGTAGGGACAGGCCTGTGAGCCATTATGCATGTCTGTGTATAATATGTTATAAACCCCTTCATCAGACTGTAGGGGTCCCCAGTCTCTGACCCCTTTATTATGGGGGTAAAAAAATTTGTAAAGCCCATGCTTAAATAGACTGAAATTTTAAGATGATAGTGAGCACTTGCTCTTTGGTTAATGCACAGGATATTCATTAATTTATTCTGTTGCTGACCAAAGAAGACTTGACATAATTTTCTTTCAAGCTGCTCCTCTTCATCGTTTCCTCAGAATAGTGCTGTAGAAACATATTAATCCCCTTCCTGATTTCTTATTTTTTGCACATTTGTCACACTTAAATGTTTCAGAACATCCAACAAATTTTTTATGAGACAAAGATAACCTGAGTTAACAAGAAATCCAGTTTTTAAATGATGATTTCATTTATCAAGGGTAATAAAAGCCATCAAAGCCACAACTGCAAGTGTTTGTGATAACTGTCAGTGAGTCTTTCACATCACTGAGGAGGAAATTTGGCCCACTCGTCTTTGCAGAATTGTTTAAATTCGGCCACATAGGACAGTTCTCCAGCATGAACGGCCTGTTTAAGGCCATGCCACAGCATCCTCATCATATTAAAGTCCAGACTTTGACTAGACCACTCCAAAAACTTCATTTTGTTTTTTTAAGTCCATTCAGAGGTGGACTTGCTGGTGTGTTTGGGATCATTCTCCTGCTCTATCACTTAAGTGTGCTTTTGCTTGAGGTTATGAAATGATGGTTGGATGTTTTCCTTTGGGATTTTCTGGTAGAGAGCAGAATTCATGGTTCCATCAGTTACAGCAAGTGGTCCAAGTCCCAAAGCAGCATCCCACTACCCCAGTGTTAATTTCGTCGACTAAAACTTTGACTAAAAATGTTTGTCAATAGCCTTTTTTCCATGAGAAAAACTAGACTAAGACTAGCCAAAGACAGATCTTTGATGACTAAAACTGGCAAAAAGTAAGTTTAGTTTTTGTCAAGATGACTAAAATGAGACTAAAATGTAATTTAGTCTTTTTCAAACATTCAAAATCCATGACATTTCTCCTCTCTGAGTGAATCTGTCAAACCAGTTGTACCTTCTCTGCTTCTTAGCTGTAGAAAGTAGGGACCCCAGGTTTGGCAGGGGGCAAAGAACAAACTACCATGATTTGGTACCAGATTCAGGCAAGAGAATAAACACTTGGTCTAAAAGTAAAGACTAAAATGTGAGGACTTTTTGTGGACTAAAACTAGAATTAATGGTTTGAGTTTTTGTCGACTACAACTAAACTACTTAGTAAAATGTGACTAAAACTAAGATGTGATTAAAAGACTAAGACTAAACCCAAAATTAAAAAAAACTATCAAAATTAACACTGCTACCACCACCATGTGTGACTGCTGGCCTGATGTTTTTTTGATGGAATGCTGTGTTGGTTTTACTCCAGATGGAACTGGACTTACACCTTCAAAATAGTTCCACTTTTATCTCATCAGTTCACAGAATATTTTCCCAGAAGTCTTGAGGATCATCAGGATGTTTTTAGTCAAATGTAAGACAAGCCTTTGTGTTCTTTTTGGTCAGCAGTGGTTTTAGCCTTGGAACTTTCCCATGATGCCATTTTGCCCAGTCTCTCTCTTACTGTTGAGTCATGAACACTGATCTTAACTGAGTCAAGTTAGGCCTGCAGGTCTTTAGATGATGTTCTGGGCTCTTTTAGGAGCCGTGGATGCGCTCTTGGAGTCATTTTGGTGGGCTGGCCACTCCTGGAAAGGTTCACCACTGTTCCAAGTTTTCTCCATTTGTGGATAATGGCTCTCAACATGGTTGGCCCTTAGAAATGTCTTTGTAACCCTTTCCAGACTGATAGATGTCAGTTATCTGTTCTTGAACTACTTTAGATGGTTCCATGGCGTGTTGCTTTTGAGATCTTTTAGCCTGCTTCAGTTAGTCAGACAGGTTATATTTAGAGGATTTCTGGATTCAACCGATCTGGCAGTAATCAGGCCTGAGGTTGGATAGTAGGGTTAAACACAGCTTTCCAAAGAAGTGGTTAGTCACAGTTAATTCATGAATTAACATGGGGGCAATGGCTTTTTCCACATAGGACCAGGTAGGTTCAGATGGCTTTTCTTCCCTTATTAAATGAAATCTTCCATTGAACCCATTTATAAATTTGAGGATTTGGTTTAGAGATAGGAGGTATAGAGTCCATGAGATCAGGGGTCCTCCCCAGGGACCCTTTCGCATATTCAGACACTGTTTTGGTGCTATTTTATTCACTCTTGGGTCCTTATTTACAGACATAATGCATGTTATTATCATTGAAACTAGTTTTAGATGTATACCTAATATTTGATGCTCACCTATGTTGACTGTATCTTAAGACCTTTTGGAGTATGAGGCTCTCTGCGATCGCCTACCTTTGCCTAGCAGTTAATCCACCTATGGTGGACAGCAGTGTCCTGACGTCACATTTCAGTATTAATGCAGTTCATTTAGAATTTCACCAGAGGTGATACAGACAAGTATCAGGTATGACCCTACTGGAAATTTTAAGGGGGAAAATTATGGAAAAGCAAAATTAAAGCAATAAAGCAGTATTAAAGAGAGGACTTACAGTTACAGTAAAAGAAATAAGAGATTTTTGTTTTTAACATGAGTACATGACTTTTTGGTCCACTCTGTAAAAGCTCCAAGTGTAAAGGATTTAAACCAAGCTAAATAATTACAGAAAGGTAAGACATCAGCTATCTGCCACAACACAGAGCAACCAGTCAGCCACAAATATTTACACATTTGAACCTAAAAACTAAGTTTTCTGTGATAAAAATATGATCTTAGTGTTTTTGTGCCATTCTTACCTAAGAGCCTCACTCATGGACACACAGAACCAAACCTGTGCCATCAGAGAACTCTGGAGAAGACAAAAACAGGAGGATCTGTGATTTAGGTATGGCGAGCGCCTGCTCAAACAAGGCGATGCGAAGCGAGGATCATCCTCCTTTGTTCCTGCGGGGAGGTTCACTGTCTATAAACACTGGTCTTTTATGGAGGAACGTCCAAATAAAAAGCTTTTTGAAGACTTCACCCGGTCAATTAGTCGAGCAGTGTCAATAGAGCGGCTGCATAATGACTCACCTGTAATTGCGTGAGAACGAGCACTTACAGGAGACTGAGTGGCACGTCACATAGGAATGACAAAGACGAAGATCTGTTTTTTAAGGACTCATTCTGTAATTGACCCCAACCCCACCCCCTCCCTTCACACACTCACATTTATCTTTGTGCTTCCTGGAGTGCTTTACCGTCACGTGGATGAGGACATGAAGTGAGGATTTAGGTGGGATGTTTCTCCACATTAACACACTTTCAGGACCTCACTGACTGCTGGACTGATATAAACGTCTCCTTTTGGTCCATTCAACCTTCAGATGGTGCCAAAGAAATAATTACACTCAGGCCAAAATGGCAGTGTATGTAAACAACAGTAAAAATAATTAACATTTTTTTTGGTCCAACTTCTTTTGCATTATTAACTTTAATTTCCACCACATAAAAAGTGATAAGAAATATACACTAACTTTTGTGCTTGTTTTGCATTCATTCTTAATTCAAGATCAGACCTGATCATAAATATCCAATATAAATTAATTTTTGGAGGTTTAACCCTTTCAATGACAATTTAAGTATAAAAGCACCCTGATTTTTGTAATGTTAAAAACATAAAAATGAAAAATTTGTCATATTGTACGGGCAAATAGAATATTCTTAAGGGAGATTATCACAGCTTTGAATGTGTTAATATGAGCAGCAACTTTGATTTTCATGCATCATTATTATTATATTTGAAGGTATTGATGAATCGTTCACTCAGAGTGGCCAAAAATGGATGGTATAAGTAAACAGTGGTAAAAACAAACAAACAAACAAACAAAAAAGTACATTCATTTTTTCAAAGTTCAGACTAATTGGCAAACTCAACCCTTCAAGGGGGAAAATTATTTTGCTCATGTAAAATCACAAAAAAAAAAAAAAAAAAAGAAATATCTTTCATATTCTACATTAAATTTCCTTGATGGGAATGATCACAGCCTTGATTATCTGTATAATGAGCAACAACTTTTATTATAATAATAATAATAATTATTATTATTATTATTAGATCATAAGATTTTAATTCAATGCAATTTGGATTTCCTTGGAGTGGATACTAACAGTCCTGGGTATGTTGATAATGTGCAGCAACTAACATTTTGATGCTTGATTATTTTTTCAAATTTTAAGATTTTAAACAATTGTTAAATGCAAGGTGTAAACAGCCAAAATTTAACACCATACATAAATGGTAGTAAAAAGAAATACATAGAAATAAAATTTGCAGTTTTTATTATTCCTTTTTTTTGTCAAGATCTGACCTGATCATAAGAATCAAATATTATTTTTTTCTTTTTCTTTTTTTCTTTTCTTTTTTTAAAGGAATTTAACCCTTTCAGTGCTAGTTTAATTACAAAAACCCCTCTGATTTTTGTTATGTAAAAATGCAAAAAGATTTTTATATACTTCATGTTAATTGAATTCCCTTGAAAGGGATTATCACAGCCTTGAATAATTTAATAATAAACTTCGATTTCTATGCATTTTTTTTTGGAAATATTAACATTTTAATCAATTGTTTCAATAGTGTTGGAAACCAGAATAAAAAAGCATGCAGTTCCTCTCATGTCAAATATTGAAAAATGGCTGACACGTGTTGAAGAACAGGAAAAACTGCAAATTTAAGTCTGCTATCATAAAATGCCTGTTTTTTTTTTTTTTTTACTAGAATGGCTGGAGGATCAAAAATCGTGGTCTCAATGGGGCATTTTTGGTCACCAACAGTCTAAGTGTGTACAAAAAGTCTACAGAAGTTATTATTGACCTGTTACAGGTTCTGTTTTTAAGATGTTATTTAAAAAAAAAAATGTACCCCACAATACATATGTTGTTAACATTAATACAGGAAATATTAATTTAAATTTAAAAAAAAAAAAAAAAAGTGTCTAAATGGCCTCAACACCCTCTATGGGTTAATAAACATGCTTCCCCTCTTTGTGTAGGTTAGTGGGATAATGACCAGGCAGGACAATTACCATAACTGGCTGATGTTATCTCAACTTAAGGGGGGGAAGATCAGTTGAAATGTTGTAATTGCTCTGTCAGGCTGCTAAAAAACATCCCCCCTCCCTCCCAAACACAGATACACGTACCTCCCACCCTCTGCCTCTTTTCTGCTGCCCTCAGCCACTTCAAAATGAAATTCTTCTTTGTCTTCTCCCTCATTTTTGACGCTGATGTGCAGGCTTCAAAGAGAGACCTGGAGGCCTCAGATGGCCTTGGGGCCTCTGGAAAACTCAATGTATGTCATTTACAGAAAGAACCTGTTACACCTGTGACTATTTCACCTGCAGAACATCTATCTATCTATCTATGTATCTATCTATGTATCTATCTATCTATCTATCTATCTATCTATCTATCTGTCTGTCTGTCTGTCTGTCTGTCTGTCTGTCTGTCTGTCTGTCTGTCTGTCTGTCTGTATTTTTCTGGACCATCCTTTTCTCCTGCTTTTTTTAAGGTGTTGAAAGTTTGTGAACAGACAAATGAACAAATTGCAGTCCTTAAAACGGGCATTAAAGTGTAAGGAATGATGATGAAAAAAGCAGACTTCAACTGGTGTACGTCACTTGGTCCAGCCTTAAACTTCACTGACTTATTTATTCGTACGGCTGATATTTACAACCGATATAAGCTGACTCTTGAAGCCAAAATATCAGCTGTAACTATTGACAGAAATTGTCATATCTGCCAATAAGATATTTGACATTTGAAGCTAATAACTGCTGGTGTTGATCTGATTTTGTTCCCTATTGAAACAAAACCTTACTAAAGAAACTTGTTCTTTATGGGAACAAATGTCAAATCAGCTTAATGCCTGTGTAGCCCTCATCTGTCCATGTCATGGTTCTGCAAAAGCTCGATCCTAAGGGCCAACTGGACGTGGTTGGAGTTTTTGCTTCTCTTCCAAAAGACTTCTTCAGAGCTGATAACTGTGAAGAACAGGACTACACAGACACTGATCTGATTTGACGCCTTTTCCCTTAAATTGGAGTTTCTTCCTAAGGGGCTGCACTATGCTGCACTTCAGGACAGTGGTTCCCAAAGTGGGGGTTGCTGGATGCTTTCCAGAATAACACAGAGAAATGCAATATGGTTTAAAGCGGTAAATTTGATCCATTTTTGTAGACTGTTAAAATGGGCTCAATTTAAAATACAAACGTTATTGGGTGAGGTTTTTGTACAAATCAAAAACTTCCTTAAATGCAAATCAGTGCACAAGTCTTTGTTTAACACCGTACACTTAAACCACCTCCAGGGAAGGTGGGGGTCCCCAGTCACTGACAGTTATTTTGGGGCTGAAAAGTTCCCAAACTTTTATCAAACCGTTGTCATATCTCCTGCAGCCACAGTGACATAAAATCAATCAATCACTGCTCCTTAAAGTCTAATTTCACTCACAGATGGACAAGTCAGAAGATGTCTTCACCTTATGTTTTTCAAACATTTACAGTTTTACTGTTCACTTTTGTCTTTTCTAATCCATTACAAGTTCTTTTTTCAGTGGTAAAGTTCATGTCAGATCCTGCAATCTAGCAGAAGTTCCATTAATTCTTGAAGCAGGTCTGTATCCAAACTGGGTCATATACCCTTAGTTTAAGACAGCAGGAAATCTGAAATGAATGTAATAATATCAATTTTAAAAAGAGGGTTATTTGTATTTAACTCCAGAAAATCTGAGGTTAGTTGTATTTTTAAGGTGTTAATTGTTTGGCAGTCCTAGTATATATAATCAATATAAATGTACATGAGACATGTAGATGTGCAGGGCCTTCTTAGAAACACAGCAGCCCCCCTCCCCCCAGCAGTTCAAAGGAGTCCCTCTCTCCAAACATTATCATATAATTTGGGACAGCCGTCAGCTTGTAAATAAGTGATGTAGAAGCCTATTGTGTGATGGGGCACAGGTTGGAGACAGGCGTCTTTGCTCTGCCGGCATGAGCCGCTGAAGACAAAGGCAGGAGACAGAGCGTCTAACCTTTGATTCTTCTGAAGACTCAGCCGCCTCATAGCAGGGCAGGACGCATCGGCCACAATCATGCCCCCAATGTGGGGACGTCAGGAACAATAGAGTCACTCTCCCACAGTCAGGCTCAACAAGCCGCCCTGGCTGCAATTGGATTAGTGAGTGTCCAACCACCACATGTTAGCCTAATTGACATAAAAGTGAAATTTGAGAACAATAAGGGTCTAACCTAGAGGCCTGCTAGCTTTCAAAGGCATTACGTTTTGCTAACAGCTTCTGCCTTTGAGTATTGGAGTAAAAATACGAAAGCGTGGGTGATAATTTACCGTCTTTGATGGAAATTTCAAAGATGAATGCCTTATAGAATTAGTGATATTTTCAGACACAATTTTCTTTGCTTTTTCCTTATATGACAGCAAAAACTCACCATAGAGGACATCAGCGTAGCTATCGGCCCAAAACCTGAATGCAAATTCACTGGAAATTTCTGCCAGCTTTTATTTTGTTAATCTCCTGATGATAACTGTGATTACAGATAGTTTACAGCATGGGTTCTCAAACTTTTCAGCCCTGAGCCCCAAAATAAAGGTGCCAGAGACAGGGGACCCTCATTGTACCTGAAGATGGATGAACACAGCCATGAACATTCAAGAATAGTCATGGAAAGACAAGGCCGTCTATTAGGGGGATGAAGAAGACGGCTTTCTGGACCCAGCCAAACGGTGGAGGACATCAAAATACAGTTAAGCTGTGATAACCATATTTGAGCTTTTTATACCTGAATAAAAATTACAAATGTCTGTTCATTGTGCTGTAGTTATATAGCCTTCTCAAAAATGTAAATCCCTTTTCTTAAAAAGGCAAGAATTGGTGAAAAAGGTGGTGAAATGAGATTTAGAAAGTATTAGAAATGGGTTAAAAGTGTTAAAAATTAGACAGAAAAAGTGGTGAAAGGGGTTAACAGTGACAATCTTGGCTTAAAACTGGCAGAAGTTGGTGGAAATTTGGTGAAACGGGATTAAAAATTGGGAGAAATTGGCTTTAACTGTTAAAATGATTTAACTGGGGTAGAAAAATGGCATAAAGTAGCAGAAATAGGTTCAACCAGCAAAAATTGGGCATAACAAATGGTGTAATGGGCAATAATGGGTCAAAGGACAGAACAACAGAAGGAAAGTGGCAAAAACTGGCAACAAGTGATGGCAGGGTTTAAAAGTGGCAAGAATGGCTTAAAAGTGGAAGAAATTGTCAGAAAAGGAGGTGAAATTGAAATTAAATGGCAGAAACTGGTCAAAAAGGGCAAAATTTGCGGCAAATGTGTTGAAATTTGATTTTAAAAGTAGCAGAAATTGGTTAAAAATGTAGCATAACTTGGTGGAAAGTGGCAAAAACAGGCAACCTTGGATTAAAACTGGCGGAAATTGGTGGAACCGTGGTTTTAACAAGAAATTGGTTTTATCTGGTAAAAATTTCTGGGGCAGAAAGTGAAAGAAATGGGCTTAACCAGTAAAACTGGGCATAACAAAAAAGTGATATACGGTTAGAATCTTCAAAAAAGGGTAGAACAAGTGGTGGAAAGGTGTAAAAGTGGCAAGAATGGCTTAAAAGTGGAAGACATCATCCGAAAAGGAGGGGAAATTGATCTTAAGTGTCAGAAATGGGTTAAAAGTGAAAAAAAGTGAGAAAAGTGACAAAAAAAGAGTTAAATGTGGCAAAATGTGTGAAGTGGAAAAAGAGTAAAGAGCAAAAATGGGCACAAATTGCACAAGATTGTTGAAAAGTGGCAAATTATACTTCAGTTTGAAATCATTCAAAGAATATTCTTAATTTTTTTTAAGGCATCTAGCAACCCCATCTCATGTCTCACGACCCCAAAGGGGGCCCCCACCCCCCTGTTGAGAAACACTGCTTTACAGGATAGTAATTTTGACTTTTAAAAGGAGCATCTTAGATTTATTTTTAAGTAATAAAAGGTGGTGACTGTAAAATATCTGATTATTTTAACCAGTTAATTCATGTTTTATTGATCCACACAGTGCTCTGATTTTGTTAAATACACATACGGCTCATCTCATCTGCATCAATCTGTTCGTGGTAAAAAAAAATCATGGTTTTATTTTTGTTTCTCAAAAATGTAAATAAAATGAGAGCAATAAATATTACCAGATAATAAACTTTGCTTTTTAGATTGTTTTACTATTTTCTCAATAAAAAACCTTATACAATCTAATGTACATTATGAAAAGTTGTACAGCTTTTTATGTTTAAAATAAGGACTCAATTTATTTTTTATATGTAGATATAAATATATATATTTTGTCAAAATATATGATCATATTGTCAAAGAAACAAAAAAGTGAGACAAACATACACCTCAACATAAAAGTTATAAATAAGGGTCCAAGTGAGCATTTTTGGGAGTAAAGACCTTCTGCTTGGTTTCAGCGTCCATGCAGCTTTTGTTAAAGTCAGTCAGAGTGGTCCGAGTGTTAGCGGCAGCCGCAGCCCTCCACCACCATTTCCTGGTAGTTTTTTAGGACCACCTTGTCGTGTTCGTCCAGGTAGAGCATGGAGATGGCGCTGAGCTCCGTGGGCACGCAGCACGCCTTGGGAATGTTGTTGTTCACAGAGTTCACCAATGTCTGCACGATGGCGTGGTTGGTTGAGTTCAGATGATCCGCCAGAGGAAAGGGACATTCCCCGTGGCAGTAGTAGGCTTGGTAGCCAGGGGGCGCCACTATCCAGTCATTCCAGCCTACATCGCTGAAGTCAACATACAGTGCGTGGCGCCGACAGCTGCGGTTACGTTTACGGCCCCGCTGCTTGGGGCTCCGCTTGCTCCGGCGGGTCAGCGGATGTCCCTTCCCGTCGTGGCCGAAGGTAACCAAGAGGGGACGCAGCTGCTCCCAGTCCTCACCGGGCTCCTGGTGGAGCGAGCGGCTGATGCGGACGTGTCGGCCCCCGTGCTGCGACGTCTTGTTGAGGTGCAGGACCTCCACCGCCAGCCCGTAGTTCGGGTGGCCTTCACGAGTCCAGCGCAGCACAGCGGGGCTCACGTCGAAGCTCTCCCAGCGTGACGCATTGTGACGCACCAGCCGCGTATCCAAGAGCTGTGTGATGAGCTGCCCAGGTCGCGGGGGCTTCAGCACCTCGTAGACGTTTATCCGGTGGAGTCCCTGGTCTTCCGCAAGGCTGTCGGCGACGGCCTCGTCGATCTGTTGGCGGTAGAGCCTCAGCTCGGCCGAAGACAGCAGCTCGTCCTCTGGAATGCTGGTGAGGTTAAACAGGAAGCGAAGGGGCGTGGCTTCTCCATCATCCAGCTCATGCACCCTCTCCATGTGCTCTGAAAATGAGAAAGAGGAGTGTGATGTTTGATCAGCTGCAAAATTCCTTATGTTAAGATCAGTAAAACATGTAGGAAGTAAACTTTGCTTTAGATGTAGATCACTCAAACACAAAAACATCCAGATATTTATGATCCCCAGATGATCCCTCCGGATGTGTTCTTAACCCTCGAATATTCCCAGCAGCAGCCTCACACTACTAGATTATGTAAATGCACTCTTTCTAAGGCTCCTCAGGTATTCAGAGAATATATATGCCCATACTTCCTTATCTCTTTTTAAGGATTATCCCGTTCTTCTCTCAATGCCTTTCCCTGAGCACTTTGCTGAAACACGCATTACAAGGAGGGTGGTGATTAACGTACCACAGCTACAGTATAAACACAGTGGAGGCTCCCTGTTCCACGCTCAGTCTGCAGATTTCTGGCAAGATCACCATTGTTGGGGAAAGGAATGTTGTGTCTACTATTTTCCTGCTCAATCCACCCCTGTTATTTCACACCCAGGCCCTAATCTTACCCAGGTGGTTCTCATTATTAAAACCTGCTGTGTTTTTGATTGGCTCTGCAGTTTGTTCACTTAAGACGTTTATCATTTTCATCGTGAATAATCATTAAGGAGTCAGTGGATACAGTAGAATCTCATTTATCTGGAGCCCAGGGGAAAGGAGGGTTCAATCCTTTCACAAAGCTTGGACAAAATCTTAATTTTGCAAGCATGCATGCTCACTGTGATGTCAGCTCTGCTTGATTCAAGTTTAAAATGAGTACAAATCTGCACATGCAAAAAGCAGCTGAATTCTTTTTGCCAACTTTAAAGCTGGATAAACATGTCTCCTCACCTAACTGCCCATGCCACAGAGTTTAATCTCTCGCTGTGTTTTGGCCAGATCAGACAGCTGAATCACACTATTGCACAACGGTGCTTCCATGAAAGCAAAGCACTCCCACTCAAAAGGCCTCAGAACGTATTATTAACATAGTTTAGCAAGAGAAGGAGGGTAAACGCCTGTAGAGAGCAGCAGAAATCCATGCACACGCTCATGCAGTCCTTTGCTAACCTCACTAGCCTTGGTACTTTGCTCTTTAAGTGCATGTTTCTGTGTGATACCGCTAGCAGTGTATTTGACAATCCCCATTAAGGCTGACTCATCCCTCCTTCCTCACTCCTCCCCCTAAGGGCGGACATGTTCTTAAGCCCTAGAGCTCCTGATTCTCTGGCAAGATAGCTTTTGCTTTTGCTAAATCTGGTGCATCACCTCTGCTTCTCTGCCAAAGATTGTTTTTATGCAGTCCATCTTTTGGATTCCAGCTCAAATGTCTTCAAAGATCTCCCTTTCCTATTGAAACATATGCAGTTAAACGAAGCAGGCTTGGAACAGAAACCCTTGAAGCATTCCAGCCTTTCTATCAGACTGTTTTTCCATCCCTTCAGAGAGCTGCAGCGTCTGCTCTCAGCACCCACATTGTTGGCAGTAGGGGCTTTATTTAGAAGCCTGCAGAGTAGCATTAAAGATAATTGCATGTTCAGGAAGGTCCTTCGAAAAGAGCCCTCCATATAAACTGAAGACAAGCGAAAGAGACGAGCACACTGCGAATTCAGGCCAGGGCCAGAGCTTTTTTTGCTCTGCTGGGTGGGGTGAGAAGTGTAAGGCAGTAATATGGAGGTATGCTTTTCCTTCAGCTGCTAACCAAACATGCAGACTTGTGTCAAATGAGGCTCTGGAGAGCTTGTCTAGCAGAAATTTTTAAGCCCCTCTGCAGACAGAGTTTGGTGACCACATCCTTGGATTCCTTGGTTATGGTGAGATGGGTGGAGCTGCCTTACAATCGTGTTTCCCCGGCTTGTAGGAAATGTTTTTTTTACACCCTGAATACTTAGCAGTCCTCGCCCATGCTAATGAAATATATTACTAGCACAAATATTGGCATGCATGCCTGCTGTGACTCATGCTTACACTGTAATGCAGTGGTTCCTAACTGGTGGATCGGCACCCGAAAGTGGGTTGTGGCGCCGTTTTTGGTGGCAGAAATCTGTGATGCAGATCCAGTATTTATTTTGCACTGTTTTAATGTGATAACAAGGCAATTTTGGTTGTTTTCACAAGAGCTCTGGATATCTTCAGACAAAGAGGCGCTGGTTTCACATGGTAATGTTTTGAGGTCTCTAGGAAACAGCTGGTGTTATGTTATCAAAGGGAAATGGAGTAAAATAAAATCCATGCATGTATACTCTTCCACGGTTTCTGTATTGATCCGCTTTTCTAACCCTCTGGTATCAAAACGCGACCCTAGTAAGACATTCACAGACAAAAATGTCCACTGATGAAAACAGCCACAAGAATATTACAGATGAATATTCTAAGCTTTTTTTGTACCATCTTTCTGTCAGCTTTAGTCCTGTCCAAAATGACCAAATATTTGAATATGTGGAGGATTTTAACACTATAAGCGCCAGTTTGACCAACAGAAGTCATGGTTGTTATCTACGAAAAATCACAGAAAAATAAGTTCATTTCTAAAAAAATAAACGTCAGGTGGATAGGGGATTTTTTGCAAGCATTGATATTCCAAAGATTAACAATAGATTAAATGCATTATTATTTTTGTGTAATGTCTGATCTAAAATCTACTACCATGATAAGACGTTCATGGACAAAAATGTCCACTTACAAAAACTGCTATATAAGAATATTACAGATCAATATTTTCTACTTTTTTGCTTAAATCTTCAGTAAACTTGTGTCATGATCAAAACTACCAAAAATTCAGTTTTTAAGATTTTAACCCCTTAAATGCCAGTTTGAATACATGGCGTCTTCATTTAATATGAAAAAAAAAAAAAAAAAACACACAAAAAGAAAAGTTTTGTTCCCTTTATATATTACGTGATGGGGGGCTTAAATTTTCTGTAAAATTATAATCTTGGATGTGTTCTAGATTAGCAACAAAATTGATTTTGATGGATGATTGTTTTTCACTGAGTCTGATTTCAAATTTACTCGCCATTCGTCGACAAAAAATGCCCACTCAAAAAACATTGATTCATTAAATATTGAATAATTAAATAAAATGACATATATTTTTTCTGCCAACTTTTTGGACATTAATTTTTTTCATCAACTTCAAATCTGACCAAAACCACAAAATATTTGAGTACTGTGGGGATTTTGACCCTTTAAATGCCAGTTTGATTACATGGTGTTGCTGTGTTATTTGAGAAAAATCACCCCAAAATGAGTTACTGTCTACACAATACATGATGGGAGGTTAGAGTATTTTTTTCAAATGAAAGTCTTGGATGTGTCAAAGATTAGCAACAACATTGATTCTGGTGCATGATTAGTTTTTTTTACAGTGTCAGATTTTAACTTTACTCCCTTATAAGCCTGTGAAATCTGCTATTAAAATATTACAGAGGAATATTTTCAACTGTTTTTGGCTTAAATCTTTCAATCAACTTCAGTACTGCTTAAAATGTCCAAATGTTTAAATATATTCAGGATTTTACCCTTTAAATGCCAGCCTGAATACACGGTGTCGCTGTTTTATATGAACATCACACACCAAAATGAGTTATTTTCCATACAATACATGACTGGGGGTCGGGGTATTTTTTTCAAATTATAGTCTTTTTGCAGTGTCAGATTTAAAACCTTACTCCCTCATAAGGCGATCATGAACAAAAATGTCCCATTAACTCCCATTGTAATCATGTTTTTAAATCTCTGCCATAACAGAGTAAAAACATGAATTCTGTAATGTCAGGGATTCATTTTGAAGATAAACAGCAGAATTGATCATTCTTAGTGTACACATCTAGATGGGGCTATTTTTCATTTATAAGCCTATGCATGAAATAGATGTCATTTACTACTTACTTAATATACTGTAGAAATACAGTAATGACAATTAGAATCAGATTTATGCAAGGGTCACCCTAATTCAACACTTTGCATTAACTTTGTGAATAGCAACCTGCATTCAAAGTCGATGGCTAACACAGGGAAATGTCCATCTGCTTTCGCAGGTCCTCATTTGTTGATAGGAAGTCTTTGTAACAGGATCACTAAACCCTGAAAATGGAGTAAAACTGTTCTTTTAGCCCAACTAAACAGTGGAAAAGTGTGTCCATGTTAGTGGTGGTGGTGGGGGGGGGGGGGTTACATTCAGTTTTGCTGTTCTGTAGTTCTGTAACTGATTGGATCATGTTTTGACCTAGACCTGTTCACAACTGCTGCCCTGCCCTGCCGAGTTAAAGACCTTTCCTGCACTCTACTTCTTTTAAGATCCATGCTCCTCTGCCCTCTATTTCCCCTTACCTTCATGGTGGAAGCCCCTCACAGTGTTGGCCCTGCTGGTGGACCTCTCCGGGTACTCGAAAGCGATGTCGTGCCCTCCGACGTCTTCGGCCTCCCCGGACTGTAGCCGGTAGAGGTCGAGCAGGTAGCGCGGCACAGTGGCCGAGCGGCTGGGCCGCGGCCGCCTCTTGAGGCCGAACATGTGCAGCAGCGTGGCCTCGAAGTCCCGCAGCAGTTCATGGCTCTGAGCGGCCGAACGACCCTGCAGGCCCGGTACTTTCTTTTTCCCTTCTTCAGGTATCAGACTAGCATGGTTGCTCTCTCCCAGCAGGACTTGGCATATTAAAATGACCATCAGCATTCGATTACCAGGAATCATGATGTCTCTGAGGGGAAGAAGCAGATGGAACAGAGAGATAAAGGATGAGATTCTCGCTGATGGAGCATTGCTACATGCATTCTCTTCTGCAACTTTCCCCACAAAAGGAAGACTCGGTTTTAATTCTCCAGTCGGCTTTGTTTACACTGAAGCAGCCCTCGATCAGATAGACCTCTTGCATTTTATCTTTGGCGACATCCTCCAAGCGTAAACAGCTGCTTCAAGAACCAAACTTTCTTGAATGGAATCTGAAGGCCCTATCCCCCTCCCTTCTTGTCTTCCCCTCCTCCTCCCACTATTAGACAAATAAAAGAGGCAGCCCCAGGGTTAGAGCAAATTCTTAACTTGATAAGAAGCCCCCTAACTGTCTCCTACGACCAAGGACTATCTGCCAAACATTCATCTGAAAACTGCCTTGCCCAACACCCAATTGGGACGTGTAGTTTACATCTAAGAGATTCGACGGGGGGGAAAGGAATAAAAGGGAGACGCTGGAGTGTGTCCCATAATGGAATGGCATGGTCCATTTACTTTAGTGCTGGGGAATCAATCTATTACCAATCTGATTAAATAGTTACAGTGCCATTTTGCATTGTTTTGCAGTGTTTTTAGGTCTGATTTATTAGGATTTCTGCCACAAACTTACTTACCGACAGAAAATAAAGCATGGGAAAACAGTCCATGTTTGTCGAGAGCAGGCGATGGACACGTTCTTCCAGGAAATGTTAGGTGGTGTTGGGCGGCTGCAGGAGAACGTTGGAGTGACCCCGTTCCTGAAAAATACAGATAAAAAAAGACAAACAGAGACGGTTATTTACTTGTAGAGCGTCTGTGTGGCTAAAACAGAGACCTAGTGTCTCTTTAAGGCTTATCATTTTGGGCTAAGCTAGCTATTTACTGTAAGTGGAATGTCAGGTGGTATGTGCCACAACAGACAGCTGATCCCTCACCTTGGATGGAAAACACCTCAACACTTTGCTTTGGAAAACTGATGAGAAACGGTCAAAACAACAACTTTCCAAGCTCCTCTCATGTTGAGACTGATAACGCCGCTTTGATCGGGACAGGCAAAATCATCCAAAACAAGAGGGCTGTTTGCTTGTCTCCAAAGTGAACTCAGTCACCCTTATCCCTCCTTACACAAGGAGCGAAACATCTCAAAAGGGCCTCATCTCTTAGTAACACTCCCCCACTTGAGGGATCACACAGGTTGTAGTGACGCTGATGACAGGCCTTCTGCTCTTTGACATCACTGTCATCAGTCGGAGAGGCATGCATTCAGCACTAGTGTGTAAATCAGAATGTTTTGCCTCTGTATATTTATGTAATCACAACCTGGAAGGATATTTTCTTGGAAAAGATTCCCTTCAGCTGTAACAGGCAGATTTTTCTTTACTCTGGCACAGTAATGTGACTCTAATGATTCACTTCTGCACGTCATGTAAAAGTGCAAAAAGTTGTTGAATCACACTAATAAGGTTACTAATTTCTGACCACAACAGCGGCTCCATGGAGCAGACATTTTTTAGCCAGCGCTGCAGACAAATAGGTCTTCGGTCATCACTTGGAGCCGGTTCCACTGGAGAACACCCAAGCATTACTAAACAGTGAAGATGCACATTAACAGGAACATTTTCTGCATGAGCACGTCTGGGTATGTATCTGCACGATTATCTCGGCCTCTGCATAGCTCGCCGTACATGCATCCGAAGATCTTTTTCGCTAACAGCATTAGGCTCTGACCTGCGGCTGACCCCCCTCTTTCTCGGTCATGACACTGGATCCATGTGGATGTGCAGCGAGATGAACTGTGCACGAGCGTGCATAAGCGTGTGCCACCGCTCGCATGTTCGTGAGAACTGTGGCACAGAGAGAGAGAGGAGGGTTCAGAACATGATCAGCTCTATTACCCATGGGGTGGGGGGATAACGTGTGTGTGAGTGCACATCTCTTACAACAAACGTTCATTGTACAGCGAGGGCCTCTCCCATGATTACAGGGATTCATAGCACTCAAAAACACTGACCATACAGAACATCTTGTAACTGTAACCAGCCACTGACAAAGCTGCGGGCTAAAACATTCAGACACTCCGAGTGGTGCGACGATGATGAAAGAAGATGTAAGGCAGACGGGGAGGAACGCTGGGAAAAGTCACTGCAGAGGATTTTCTGGCTGGTGCCGACTTAAAAAAAAAGGAACTATTTGGAGTTACATCAAGAGAAATACATTGTTTCAGTAGTTTTCATCACATTGAGGCCCACTCTCCTACTTCTGCACACAACTGTCTGACCAGTGTCCTTAAAAAGAAAGAAATACATCAAACCCTGTACTTTTTCTGCTATTTTTCCACATGCATTAACACTTTTGCCACATTTTTGTAACTCTTGAGCTCACATTTTCTACCTGGTTCTCTCCAATGTCAATGCAAAATCAAACATATTTTTAGTTGCATGAAACCTGTCTATTTTGCAGTGTGTTTTTTAAACAAATACCGTCATTTTGCACTTTTTCTCTCTAATGCTGCAATCATTTTCTGACCGTTTTCACCAATCTTGATCTGAAATGTAAACATAATCCGAGTTACACCAAATCCAGCTGCAGTTTTTGCAAACCCTTCAGTCATGTTGTCATGCTTTTGCAGCAGATATCACTATTTTGGACCTTTTCTGACTAGTCCTGCAATCATATTCTGGCTGTTTTTTCCCAGTGTGCAGATATTTTCAGTTGCACCAAATCTGATTCATTTTACAAGATCCTTTGGCTCAATTGTGCATGACCTTCAAGATGTTTTCACCAATGTTGACAAAAAAAGAGAAAGATGTCCAATTGCATCAAATCCTGCTCCTTTTTGGGGGGGATTTCTGCAGCAGATATCAGCATTATGCATTGTTTTACTTGTCATGCAGTCATTTTCTGGCTGCTTTCACCAGTGTGGATAAAAAAATACACAGATATTTTGAGTTGCACCAATCCTGATTTAATTTTTGAGCTCTGGACTCTGTTTCTGCAAGTCCCTCAGTCATTTTGGGGATGTTTTCATCAATGTTGACAAAAAATGAAGAAAAAAACCCAGAAATATTTCTAGCTGCACCAACCCCATTCATTTTCACACTAATTCCCATCTGTTATCAGCCCATTGGAGTCACTTTTGTTACTAATAATAAAACAAATGCCCTGTAATTCATATATCTCACTCTGCAGGTTTCTGCAGCAACAAACAGAGCAGGCTGCAATTAGGCCGGAGCAGTCAACTGCCCTTGGCTTTGCTCGGTCCCCCTTGGCCTCTCTCTCTCTCTCTCTCTGACCAGAGATAATGTGATCAGACTATGCACATGGCTCTTCAGATGTGTTTCCTGAGGAATTTGACAGTGATGGTGGGAGGGAAAACTGGAAGAGGAGAAGAGAGAGGGACGGTGGGAGGAGGGCAACAGGTTACCAAGAGAACGGCCAAATCTGCGGCCTGATTTTATCATCTTGGATGCACAATTTAGCAAGCCTCTAATAGTCATGGGAATTGCAGAATTGCAGCTATGTCAGCCTCTGGTTAGCTGTAATAAGCTTCCAGTATTTTATATTGATAATTCAGATCCAAGTAAGTACAAAAGAAATGTTATCAAGATGTACTTTGTTTACCTCTTTAAGAAGAAGCTTAGAGAGTTTGAAGCCCTAGCTGCAGCTTCACCTAATATCCTCCTTTGTGCTGACAGAAATAAAACAGAGCTGTGTAAAGTGTGTTGTTGTGGAGCCGTGCAAGTTTTTGGTTTTATTTGCTCCTTGTTGAGAACATTCACAGTCAGTGAGATCACTGAAAGCAGGTTAATGCTTTTGTTAGCTGTTCTATTTTATGGAAGACAAGAAGAAATAAAGATTTCTCTGATAGTTCTGTCATTTTAACTTTCACAGAATGCAGTGTAGAGAAAAGGAACGCCTGGCAACCTGGAATGCTCTCAGCTGAAGCTGTTATGGTTGTTGAATTTTATAAAATGGAAAAGAATGAAGCAGCATAGAGAACAAAATGACTGCTTGGGTGATATTTTCCTGGTGAGACGAAAG
This sequence comes from Cheilinus undulatus, assembly GCF_018320785.1. Taxonomy (NCBI): domain Eukaryota; kingdom Metazoa; phylum Chordata; class Actinopteri; order Labriformes; family Labridae; genus Cheilinus; species Cheilinus undulatus. Next base: position 15,283,431 of record NC_054882.1, read on the forward strand.
TAATTTGAAGATATGGAAGAAAATCCTCAATAAATGTTGAAATAAACAAATACGAAGTGCGTAAATGGATTCTTTCCTCCGCGTTGTGGTGTTGGAACTTGAATTGAAAAGTAAAGGAGTGTGCCAAAGACGCCATGCGCCTGCAGGCCGCAAAATGTGGCTCTGCTGCAGCGTTTATATTTCTGTATTGGGCTGTGTGAAATAAACATGCCCTTTACTCCTCCACAGCTCAGCAGGTGTTCAAAGATCAGACAAGAACGGATGAAAAATAAATTTGGATCATGGAACCTGCGTCTGTAATCCGTTCTGATAGAAATGTTTTTGCAAACTTTGTCCAAAGTAGCGAACAAATATTGTGAAATTACGCACAAGTAAAAGCTTGAAAACAAAACATTTGGGCTAAAAATCAAACTTAGCTTCAGGGGAGTTTGAAGTTTTCCCAACCTTTCACAAATTCTCAGCACTGTCATCTCCATCTTTCAGCATTACGCACGCCGGGCTGACAAGAAGCAGATACAGGTGTTTAATCTGGCGAAAGCTGAGCCAAACTTCACTAAAAAGTAACAAATGGACACATGTAAATATTTAACATTGTTGAGCAGGATTGTAGAGAAATTGGACACTCTGTTTGGGAATGACCTCACTTTGTAGGTTTGTCAGTGCTTAACCGTTCGGCACACAAGGCTCTTACGAGCTCCAACGCGATCAATGCGCTATTTCTTATCCCCCAATGTCGCTGTTTAACTTTATCTGACTTTATCCGTGTGTATTTTAGATTGTTACGCTGGTATGGGTATGTATCAGTGCGCGTTTCTGCCTTGAATGCTGTCAAACCTCGCGGTGAAGTCCGCGCAAAAACGCCAAACTAAAAGTCAGAAACTGTCACCGTGATTCCTCCTGTGTTATTCAACAGGTTCAGTTGGTTGAAGCTGCGCTCCAGGGTCTCTATTGTGTGCCAGTATGAGAGCAGATAAGCGCTTACCATCAGTAGAGGTCCAGGTATCCTCAAATGAAGCGAATAAGAAAGGGAAGATGTAAGGCAGTCCAGGCGTAAAGCCGAAAAACGCCGAAATGAGCCTTAAAGGAGAAGCTGGGTGCCTTTGTGACTCATTAATCCTTAAGCGACACTTCTGATCGGACCAAAGGAGACGGGGGTCGGAGTGAAGGCCGGCGCTCCGGGTCTGCAGCGAGGTCTCCTATCCGTGTCGAGTTCAGCTCGTGAGGGCGACTGGTGCGCAGGACGAACAGACTTTCCAAATGATCCAGCATCTATGGCCCCTTGCAGTTTTTATGTGTCCGCCCAATTTACCCTCCCAGCCTCCTCCTCCTCCTCCCACCCTCCTCTCCCACCCCCACCTCCCTCATCTGTCTCAAACACCTTGGATAACCCCCCTTCCCTCCTTCTCTACTTTAAATGACGAGAGCTCATTGCGCGCACTATTTTCTTTCTCGTGATGTGAAACGATGTCATTTGACTTTGAATAACAGCCGTCAGGTTCCAAATGCTAAATGCTTTAAATCTGCATTTAAATGCAGAGCTGCAGACAGTCAGCTAGCGTGGTGGTAGTCTAAAAGAAAAGACCCATGTACCTGCAGACAGTTAGTCCAAGGAGAGTAAATGTGGCTTTATATTCAACATTAAAAAGGAGAGAGCCTTTTGAGAATTACGCACCAAAAAAAAGTCAGAAATCTGAGATCAAAGTAGAATTCTGAGATCAAAGTCAGAAAACTGAGATTCAAGTCAGAAATCTGGGAATAAAGTCAGAATTCTGAGATTAAAGTCAGCATCCCAAGATAAAATGTCAGAATTCTAAGATTAAAATCAGAAATCTGCGATTATAGTGGAATTCTGAAATCAAAGTCAGATTTCTGAGAAAAAGTCAGAATTCTGAGATTTAAGTCAGAGTTCTTCCTTCCTCTCAGAATTCTGACTTTAATCGCAAAATTCTATTTTTTTTTCTCAGAATTCTGACTTTTTTTCCCACAAGCAAAATAATATATTTGCGTCTCAGTTTTTTTTTTCAGTGGCCCTAATCCTCTCCCATACATTCCCTTTGAGCCCCAAATCTGCAGACATTTGTCCTGATGAGTTGAACTGAGCTAACTGAAGAGCTCGCTCATGTGGTGTTTGGCTTTAGTGCTCATTAACACGTTAACTAAAAGTTTATTGAATCCATCAAGAAACCATTGTGTTTGTTTATGCTTTTATTCCCTCTGCACATTTGGATCAAAAGAGGATTTGTTGCATTTTGATATTACTGAGCAAAAGTTCTACTTTGGGGAGTCCAGTTTTGCTCATCGGGGAGGCCTGCACAGTGTCAGGTTCAGATCCGGATCCTGGTGCTTTTTGGTGCATGTGTTCCTCCACTCTCTGCTCATGTTGTACTGTCTATACCGATGAATTAATGCAGGCTTTCCATGGCTGACCCCAAGGGCTCCATGTGTTCAAGGGCCCCTGCACTGGCATGACAATGAATAATTTAAAGTTTCTCTAGCGGAAAAAGGGCATTGACTCTTACCAGCGGTGGAAAAAGTATATGACTATTGTACTCCAGTAAAAGTACAGCTACTTGGGTAAAAATTTGCTTATGTAAAATTAAAAGCAATTCCTTGTAAATCTGCTCAAGTAAAAGTAAAGTGGATTTAATGTAGAGTTCACCTTAAGTGCTGAGTAGCTACTGCACAGTGGTCCCCAACCTTGTTTTTGCGCTATGGACCAGTTCTGTTAAAGGCAACATTTTCATGGACTGGCCATGAAAGTGGGCTAGTTTTTGGGCTTAACTTTTGGGTATGACAATTGTCTTGACATTTGAGCCACTGGGGGGTTGTACAGTAAAATCTGATCTTTCCTTATTGGCAAGAACAGGAGAATACATCTCTGGTAAAGTCACACACAACAAAATACACAGTGTTAATTTAACTCAGAATTACACTGAATTAAAATGCCCACTGGTTATGTAGGAACACCTAAAGTCACAGGTGGACTCTAACTCACTTGATAACTTCACTAATGGTGCAAATGTGTCTCACATCAAAGACAACAACAATCCACCAGAAACATGACCAAGAGAACACAAGCAGGGATCACAGTACAACAGACGACACCCAAACACATCAAAAAAGCTCTGCCCAAGGGCATGATGGGAGCGCTGCGCAATCATCCCCCCAGATTTGAAATCGCAGTGGGCAGAGCTCTGATCAGCTGACAGAGTTGAGCTAACACTGGTGGACTAACATGGGTGAAATGTTGAACCCTGAGATATCAACACTCCAGTGTTTGCTGTTGTGGGATGTGATGTGGAATCATTCTCTGTCTGTGTGGTACTGTGCAGTCAGCAGAGGTGGAAAAGTACAGGATTATTTTACTCTAGTAAAGTATCCCCTAAAAAACTAATCAGTTCCAGTCATTTGAGTAAATGTAATTTGTTACTTTCCACCTCTGGACCTTATTGGTCCATAAGAAACATTTATTAATTTACTGACACCTGATTGGTTCGCTTTAATCGGCCACATTCAGTCTGAGCAGTTGGTCTCTTTGTGCCCATGTCCATAAAGTCAGTTTGTTTTCACATGACATCAGCACTCTCACACTGAAATAGGCAAGAAGTGACTGGGCTTTTGGCCCCCATGTGGCTGGGCCCAGAGAGTTTTACCCCAACAGGAAGCCTTGATGTGGACCATGAGCACCTAAAAGTAAAATGCCTGGAAAAAGTTCCTCTTGGTGAAGCAAATGTTTGACAATGAGAGAAACTTGTTTCAGTGTCTTAAAAATGAGATGATTGGCTCCTTTCTGTGTCTTAAACATCAGCCAATGATATCACAGCCTCTCACCATTTCAGATTTTTGAAAAATCATTGTTTTTACAATCAGGGAAGAAGGGTTGACATATTTTATGGATCCATGGACAAGAAAATGTAGAAGTATTCCCTGCAGTACACTACCCAGTCATCATGAAGACTATCCGTTTGACTCATTTGTGATATATGTATTTTCTATGACCTTTAAATTCAATAGAGATGTGCATATTTGTCTGTATAATCCTGCAAATGTCCTGTAAATGGTTAACTGAGAAGCAGCTTTTTCCTTCAGAAACACGTGGCACAAATGTTTGCTGTTTTCTTGGGAATTTCCGTCCTCTTAGTGACCAACAAGGCTTAAAAAGGTCAACCATCTGTTAAGATGCACATCTTAGTAATGCTGAGGATTCATCCTCAGGTAATGATTAAACATGGTAAAAAAAATGTTTTTATTAAGTGAACATTTTGAGAAAAACTGTCTCTGATAATTTTGACCCTTCATTCTAAGAAATGAAATGTTGATTTTACTTAACTAAGTTATTTCAACCAGTTCCACATAACTGTGTTGTTTAAAATGGAAAAGCAAAACACAAGTAATGTGAACAACACATATTAAGTAAATCTAACTTAATTATCTTACTTTAAAGCTACATGATATTACTACATTGCAGTTGTACTGGTTAAATGACAAAATTAAATAAATACAATATAAGTTGCAGGGCTGCACGGTGCACTGATAAAAATGTTTTGTTGATCCCACTTAATCTTATTAATTTTAGCAGTTGCACAAAAGAAATTTGCTTAGATTCCACAAATGTTTTTATATCACCATTACACCGAAGGTGGACCAACTTGTGCAGTCATTTACAGTAATGACTGTCAGTCATCCACTGAAACAGTAGGTAAAGTTTCACCAATGTCAATGTGCCATCTTTCATTCGTTGACACAACAATAACATTGCCACGTGTAGGCGGGACCTCTTTAATTGAGACAGCAACTTCACTCATGGTGCACGTTATTTAAATATTTTATTTAACCATTACTTAACCAGGAGAAAACCTCTTTGAGATTAAAAATCTCTTTTTTCAAGGGTGTCTTGGCCAAGACAGCAGCAGCAAACTGAGTGCATAAAGGTTTTAGTGCCCAAAGGCATTCTGGGAAAACTGCAGATTTGTCAAAACTCATATAATTTGAGTAATAACCAAGTGTTGGCTACATCTTGATATCTATAGCTCTAACCTTATACAAACAAGCAATATGTGATTAAAAAAATAGTTACGCCACTTGCACTGCTACATGGCGCGCAAGTGGCGATGGTTGTTTTGCTCCGTAGTTTTTCATAGTAGAGTATCTTTGCATGCGTGTTGGATTTAAGTGAGATGGTTATGTTCGTTTTAATCAACTGTGTTTTGAAAGCCTTGAAATCTCTTACTATTAAGTTATTCCAATGAAACCTTGTTAAGTTTTCTGTAAAAACTTTAAAAGTTATAGTAATTTTAACACAACAAAGTTACATATTATGAACATCACTATTTCATTTCTTAGAGTGTTGGCCTCCCTAAATCAGATAATTAATTTGGATTCTCATCAGTGATTTAGTTGAGACTAACACTAATAATCTGAGAATAACGGTCGTGTGTGTGTTCGCGCGTATCTGAGTGTTTGTAAGCACGCTCCTATCTGCGTGTGGCATTTGAGATGTCCTCTCTGACTCAGGCCACTTAATATTCCTCACCTGCTGCTGCATACCTTCTGCATGACACTGCTGGATCTCAGGCTGCGATTGTCTCATCATAACACTATTTCTCAAACCATTTGGGTCTCGTCTCTTTGATGGTGACCTTTGTCATGCACAGTTAATTTTAGTCCATGTTTCAGACTTCCTGGTGGGATTCATATTTCATGTTTTTACTTTTGAGTTAGAAAAAACTGGGACTGATTGAGCTGATGACCCGATGTCATAGCAGTCTATTGAAGAGGATTCCTTTGTTTCCACCATATTTAAATCATAGAATTATATATATTTAAAGGTTAAAAGAAGAAGTAACCTAGCTTTGGCTCTCTTTGAAGTTGGGTGTGACATCAGTGGTTCTGACTGCCAAACTTTAACCTGACATCAGTTTATAGGCTGTTTTTGTACTGACAGGACAATGCTGCAGTGTTAAAGAGGCTCCTCATTACTGAGCTGCTAACAATGACCAAACTGTAGCTTATTTAACCACAGGATGTTTGGAGATCTCAGAGATGTTCCTGCATTACGTCAGCGTGGTGTACATTATCTGTAGACTTAAAAGAAACTCACACAGACCCACATGAGCTTCCCTTTGGACCACATGATGCAAACCACAGATAAGCTTCAATGACAGTCATGTCAAAAAGATAAACAACACAAACAGAAGCATTAACATGACGAAATCAAGTTTAAGGAGGGGCCGTATGCCAAACTGTCCAAGGGCCCAGTCAGTTCTGTGGGCAGGCTTGTGTCTGTCTCTCTGTGACATTCGTGGGAATGCAATTCTGCAAGAAAAAATTGAGGGATTTCCTTTTAAATGTGTACTAATTTCCACTAGGGCTGGGCAATAATTAGATAAGATTGCAATATGGTCTGCTGACAGTGCAATATTTCTCTAACCTATCTGTGTAAATGTGTCAAAATACCAGTTTGATACTTTTTTTTTTCCAGCAGATTTTAGGCTCTACACAGTTGCAAGCATTCAAGTGTCTTTTTTTAAGAATAGTTCACAAAAATCCTACTTTTCAACTTTTTGAGGATGTTTTCCTTAATACGATACATTAATTGATATCGAATTTTCAAAATGAGCCAAAATAATCAATCCATTTTCTACATTGTTATCCCCTTCGGGGTTGCCTATCCCAGCTAGAGACACAGACAACCAGGCATGCTCACACTCACACCTACGGGCAATTTAGAGTCACTAATTCACCTAATGAACATGTTTTTGGTGGTGGGAGGAAGCTGGAGAGAACTGACGCATGCACGGGGAGAACATGCAAACTCTTTGCCCTGACCAGGAAGTGAACCAGGAACCTTCTTGCTCTGAGGCAACAGCCTTAACTCCTGCACCACCATGCAGCCTGCCAAAATAATCACAGTTAGCTATTTTTACTATGGCTGTCAAGATTAATGTCAATCACGGTTATCAAAGTCCACCATTAGTGCATTTAAAAAAAAAATCACTATCAATCAAGAGCTTTATTTTCCCTTTCAGTACGGTTTGGTGAGACCACTTTGGCGTCTCCCTGCAGCAACAGTGATGTAAAATTAGTCCACCTCTGCTCCTTATTGTCTCATTTTACTTTAAAAAATACAGACAGCTCAGTGGACAAGTCAGAGTCATCTGAGCCTTTTTAATGTTCTCTTGTTTCATTTTCAATCCATACAAGTTCTTTTTTCCATGGTTAGATTCATGTTAAAATCTTCAATCTACTGATAAAATTCGGTTTATAGGAAGTCAACAAAAGTTATTCAAATATACAAACAAACAAAATAAAATGAAATAAAAGCTGCAATTATTAAAAAAATGGATAAATATATAAACCAGAAGCCAACAATCCTTAGTTTAAGACAGTAGAAAAATTTAAAAATGACACAACTACAGAAATCTTGAGATTAACTTTGATCAAAATTTTTCATTTTTTGGCAGCCCTCATTTTTGCAAATCATTCATCCCTAGTTTACTTTATCTAAAATTGTGTTGTTACAATATGAAATGAGTTTTTGCTTGTGTTTGTTAAAAAAAATACATAAAACGAGGAACCTGAAAATAATAAAATAACATTTCAAATTAGATTATTTTTCAAAATATTCTACCCTGACTTCCTCTCATACTCAAAGATGATCTGATCAAATTTTGCAGGTTATAAGTCAGAGCTCAAGGTCATCTGAGCCCAGGTACTGTATCTTCTTTGGTTGTGTATGAGCGTAATGATGCATTGAGGGATTTTCCTCCTGAAATTTTGCACAAAAGAATAGAACAGGATACATGTTTATAGGCATTTGCCATGGGCGTAGCATGGGGAGGAAACAGGATACTGATTACCCAGGCCCATATTAAGGAGGGGCCCTTTGGAAACCTGCAATGAAAAGAGTGTTTTTATTATTTTTGTCTTAATAATTAGTGTCACTATTGAATCAAAAGCAACCAAATGAATTGGTCAACAGACAGAGTGAAATAAAATTTTAGGGTTCCCCTGCTCCTCCCTCAAGAATGTCCAAATGGTGTAGTCCAGTGTGCAAAATAATGCAAGTAAATTGTATTTAATCACTGTAAAAAATATTGCTCATAAATCAGGAAATTGTGGTTCAAAATTACGTTCAAATACATAGATATTTGTAAAAATGATGCAACATTTGTTGCTTGGCTAGCCGGAGGGCTAGAGGGGCCCTGTGTAATATTCTTTCTTGGGGCCCAAAATCCCTAGCTATGCCCCTGACATTTGCACAGGTACAGGACAGCACAGGTGCACTGAAGGTTTTGTGCATTGCTCCTGGAGTCAGCTTCACTTAAAAGGTGTAAAAATATAAAATAATGAAAAATATTTAGGAAGCATAAAATCGAAAAAATATAATATAGATTAAACAAAAGTCAAGGATGATCTGCCTGGATTCTGGATGTCAAAGGTCAGGGTTGTAAGGCCTCATGTTCACACCAGAACAGAATCCACCCCAGGTCTTCTTCTCGACTCATCATTGCACTTTCACTGTCCAGCAGCTGTAAACCTCACAGAGGCAGCTCTAGTGATTTTATTTCACAACAAAGGCCAAATGGCTCCTGCAGATTTTCTCACTTATTCCATGCCATGATTCTCTGTGCTGACTAAGGGTTTCCCTGTGTGCTCATGGCAGCGGTATCTTGTTCTGTGGTTGATCCAGTAAATTTAGGAGTGTGAGCAAATTTAACAGTGTCATAAAGAACGTGGTGATAAAGGCATTAACTGATTTTTCTGAAAGGCCATTGTTCTCTGGAAAACCTGTTTCAGATTGATTTGAACTGTTGTGATTTTCCCATGTGGCGTTGTTTAACTTGTTATTTTTAATGTGTTAGTGATTTTGTATGGCTGCCTCCTTGGCCCAGTCGCTTGTGAAAGAAGTTTCTAACCTCAGTGGGACTTTACGGTTAAAAAAAAGAGAAAATTATAAAAATTAAAGAAAATCTAATTTAACTGAGGATTCTGTTTAAGAGAAAACTTTCTGTTTCTGTTTCCTGTTAATGTTAACTTCCTGGGTCTGATTAAAGCTCCTGTTTTTATTATGTGTTGTTGTTGGCGCCCTCTGTGGACAGAGAGGTAACTCTTACCTCACTGATTTTGTCTTGTTCACATGCAAGTCATGTTTTGTCTTGAAAAATCTCACCCTGTTTTTTTAAAAGTCAACTATACGGAAATTTAAATATTACAACCCCAATTCCAAAAAAGTTGGGTCGTTTTGCAGAATTCTACCAGTTCATGAAAAATACTCGCTCATTATGAATTTGATGGCAGCAACACTAAAAAAAAAGTAGAGACAGGGCCATGCTTGCCATTGTGTAGCATCACCAATTTTTTTAACAATGATCTTTATCCTTTTCAGCATTGATTATGTCTTTCCACATGTATAAGCTGGCCACACCATAGGCACTAATGTAACCCCATACCATCAGAGATGCAGGCTTTAGAACTGTGCCAGGATAACAAACTGAATATTCCTCCTTCTCTTCAGTCTGCAGGACACAAGTCCGTGGTTTCAAGAAAGAATTTCAAATTTTGAGCTGTCTGACCACAGAACATTTTTCCATTTTGTCACAGTCTGCTTTTTAAATATATATATATATATTGGGGCTTTTTATGCCTTTATTTAGAGTGAAAGACAGTCTATAGAGTTGGAAACAGGGAAGAGAGAGTGGGTTAGGAACATCTTGGAAAGGAGCCACAGGCCAGACTTGAACCCGGGCCACTCATGCACATGAACCATGACTTAAGTGCTCGACCATCTGCATCCAGCTTAGTCAATTATAAATCAGCTTTGGCCCAGAGAAGATGATGTTGATTCTGGATCCTGTTCACATATTGCCTCTTTTTTTTTGCATGATCCAGCTTGAAGTCATTTGTGGATGGCAGGAGTTTTTAATTTCTCCAGAGATTTCTCCAGATTCTCTGAATCTTTTGATGATATAATCTACTGTTGATGGTGGGGTATTCAACGTCTTTGCAATATTACACTGAGGGACATTTTTTCCACAAATTTTAGATGCAGTTTTCACAGATTGGTCAGACTCTGCCTCTCTAGAATGCACCCTTTATACCCAGGCATGTAACTGACTTGTTGCTTTTCTTTTCTTTTTCTTTTTGGTACCACTTACTTTCCCAGCTTTTTGTTGCCCTGTCCCAACTTTTTTGAGATGTGTTGCTGCAATCAAATTCAAAATGAGCTAATATTTCTTATGGGGTGGAGAAATGTCTCTTTTTCAACATCTGGTATGTTTCACATTTTACACAGTGCCCCAACTTTTTTGGAACAGGGGTTGTGATTTGCCATTTCTTTGACACCCCCCTACCCAGCCTTAGAAGTTTCAAACATTAAATTAGGCAAATGATAATAACACCACGCTGATGCTCATAGGGAGTCATCAATCAATTAACATCAGTGTTTCATAACTTGTTAAAACTCCTCCCAGGATTTAACCTACTTGACTCTTCACTCTGGTTAGCACATCAGCATTGCACTGCATATATGAAATGGTGTGTTCCCTTGGCTCTGCAATACTCTCTGCCGATTCACTGCTTATTGTGTGCAGGAAACCACAGCAGCAGAAATTGAGTGTTAGTTAATATCTATCAAATAGCAGCTGATAATACTGCAATTATTGCAAAAAAAGGAAAGGAGACATTAGAGAAGAATTCTCAGGCCACTGACAGACATGACTGAGGCGATGCATGTCTGATGTTTTTGGATGTTAATAATACAATTAGTTTTTATTGTTTGCAGCCATTTATCTCACACTAGAGCACACAAAAGAAGCCTGTAGACATTACTCAGAGACTGGCAGTCATGTGGTGCTACTCTGCAGAGCAGCCACAGGGGTTGAGGTCTGTATCGTTGGGATCTGTCACTCTGTTTTTTTAGGTTGTGCACGCTGAGCTGCATGCACAGGCTAGAGTCAGGGTTATATGCTAAACTATGATGTATGCTACAGAGTAGACTATGCAAAGGCATGAATCAGGATTTAGGGCATGCTTTGCATTTCTTGCAGAAACCAACTTACAGTCCAGTTCATTTAAGGCTGCTGCTAAGCTTCTTTGACACAGAAAGATTCTTGTAATGTAGCAAAATGTTTGCAGCTACTTCATCTAAGTCAACCTAATACATTTTTGATGTTATTATGGACTTGAGGGGTAATCTTTGTAATAGCTTTGAATGCATGTGTCTTTTTTAAGAAGGCGTCTTTCTTTGACTTTAGATTTTTTAAAGGTAGGAGTTGCACACCAGAATGCACAACCATTGCTGTGTTTTGTGCATAGATCAAGAACAGCAGCTTATAATAGTTAAGAGTTTGCCTCTACATAGGAACCCCAGCCTTTGTTTTACTAGCCAGCTGCTGGGAGCACTCAAAGATATGCTGTGGACGTCCCTTACTAGGTGCTGACCAGGCTTAGCCCCTTTGAGCCCCTCCAGTTCCGAAGGGGATTATGAACTGCGGGTGGCTCAGACCCACAGGCAGCCACTGACTCACTTATTTCCCTTTTTTTGATATGAACCTCTGATCTTAAAGCCTGTGACACTATGGGTGAGAAAAGAGACATAATACTCGATTAAAGGCTGCTCATTTTTATGTTTCCATCCAGGTTATTTGTGTAAAAGTTGTTAAAAAGCGACTTTAGGTTCACCTGCCGTTACTTCTCTTTGAGCGAGCAGAGCTCGGTCACAGAACTCACTTATCTCCTGACATTAGCCTTTGGCCATGTTGGGGGTGAGGTCAGCGGCGTGTTTCTGCTTTGACGCTGGCTGGAACAGTTGGGTGGTTTCACCTCTGTGCCTGCGTGTCACTAAATCCTGCTCGGAGCCGCTCACCTGTGAACACCAGCCCTTAATCAGTAGCAGCTCAAAGGTGACCCTGAGCCTGATGTCAAAACACACCTTCATTCTCTCTTTCTTCTCTTACAGACTCTCCGGTGAAGTGTTTTCACTAGTGCAGACACGCGCCACAGCCATTGATCAACGCTCAGCTCTCGCTAATGCTCGGACATCTCGTTGGAACATTCTTTAGCACAGCAGCCTTGTGTTTCTCTGGGTGCTTGTCCTGTAATCCTCCCCCTAACCCGGCCCTGGGACCCTGAAAGCCGGAGAGTAAGTGGAGTTAGAGGTTTAAGGAGGGAGAAGGACAAGGGGAGCAGAGTCTGAGGATGGAATGGACAAACTATTTTAATCCCTGTAATGGAATTGGCATGTAAACTCATGAACTGAAAAGTAAACAGAGAGAAAATGGAGAAGGATGGATGTTGAATAGGTCAAAGCCTCTCCAGGGGAGCTGTGTTGAAACTCAAATTTGGCCCCCTTTAAACTGCTTTAACCCCCTAGTTTCAACAGATATAAGTCCAAGTCTTTCCAGGCCATTCCCCCTCTATAGACTTCACTGTTTAGATCTGTGTATATAACATAAACTGTATATTAAGATGGACAGCACAACTGCTGCTTGGGAGTGAGGCCAAGAGACAAGAGTATACAGTGCTGTGAAAAGTATTTGCCCCCTTCCTGCTTCCTTTTTTGCACGTTTGTAACACTAAAATCTTTCATATCATAAATGAATTTGATATTAGGCAAGCTTTACCTGAGCAAATACAAAAGGCAGCTTTTAAATGGTGATTCCATTTATTAAGAGAAAAAGCCATCCAAACCTACATTTCTCTATGTAGAAAAGTCATCCCCCTGTGTTAAGTCCAGAATTAACTGTGATAAAAACATATTTTTTGGAAAGCTGGGTCAGTTTCACTAGCCACCCCAAGGCCTGATTGCTGCCAGACCTGCTGAATCCATAAATCCCTTATATATTAGATAGAACCTGTCTGACAAAGTGAAGTAGGCTAAAAGAGCCGAAAAAGCAACACATCATGGCGCCATAAAGAAATTCAAGAACAGATGAGGAACAAAGTCACTGACATCTATCAGTCTAAAAAGGCTTACAAAGACACTTCTAAGACTTTGAGGCACAATGAGTGCCATTGTGCACAAATGGGGAAAACTTGGAACAGTTTTCTGAGTTTCATGAACACTGACCTTATCTAAGTCAAGTGAAACCTGCAGGTCTTTAGATGATGTTCTGAGTTCTTTTGTAACCTCCTGGATGAGCCGTTGATGAGCTCTTGGAGTAATTATGGTAGGCTGGCCACTCCTAGGAATGTTCACCACTGTTCCAGGTGTTCCCCATTTGTGGATAATGGCTCTCACTGTGGTTGGCCTGTCCCAAAGCTTAGAATGGACCCTTTCCATGCATATTTGAAATGTGTAAGTGTGACAAATATGCAAGTTTAAATCAGGATGGGGGAATACTTTTGACAGCAGTGTGAACTATAGGAGCTTGGAATAAAAAGTGGCCATGCCAAGGAGAGACGGTCAGATCCATTAGAGAGATCATCAGTGACACTCCAGCATAAGTGATTGAGGTTCAGTCAGCCCAATGTGAGTGACAGGACTTTAATGCTTTCCATCTCCTGCTGTTGCTGCTGCAAACCTGCTCCTGCCAGATGTTATCAAAGAGCGCCGGTCAAGTGAGTGGCAAAGAAGGCCTTTTTTTAGTCTGTTCTCCCCCTCTGTCAGGGTGCAGGGCAGACACACTCGGCCTTCAACACTGTCCAGATGCAGCCTGAGTGGGCCAACGCCTGCTGATGGGACTCTGGGGACGTTGCACCAGGAAGGTCCCTCAATGGATTAAAAAGCTTTTTTATCACGCTCTGGATTGGCACTTGAAGATACTCCTTTAATCTGAGAGGGGAGTTGACTTTGTCTGCACCACAATCCCCAAGAGGCACAGCTAATAGGCAGCTAAATAAATTCTCCGGCAGTGGTTGGGCTTTGTGATAGAGAGTTGTGTATGTGTTATGTAGTGGTGCTCAGGAGAAAAATAGATTAGATTTGACTGAATGGAAGTTGACCAGAATAGAACATAATTTAATAAAAGGCACCGTGGTAGACCAAATGTTCCCTAATCTGATTTCAAGTCATGCACCAACATATTTTACTATGACTGTAAAAACGGAGGCAGAAATGTTGAAAAATACTGAAATACATCAAGCTGCATGCCTATTGAGTTTTTTAAAATCTATTTAGAGGCAGTGGGTTAAATGCAATAAATCATAAAAGAGCAGCCAAAGATAACCAGCATGAAGTGAGACATCAACAAGACTTTACAGAGGAGGAGTCCGTCTAAACATCTGCCCTGGTTCCTCCACATTATATCACTGTAGCTTAATTTATAGCCCAGAGCTGTCTCATCATTACAGGCTATCAATAAGCTCTTTAACGGCTGAGTGTCAACAGCTCATCTTTTAAAGAACATGACATTTAATACAGAATGTAAATCACTACAGGAACCCGTTGTTCCTGCAAGAATGTAATTACATACTTTCAAATAAAACTTGAAAGGGCGCAACAAGTTTTAAAACGCAGTGTGTGCTCCCAAGACGGCAGGAAGGAATTCCAAGCAGTTGGAATATGCTAACATCTCTGTGTGGGCGAACCATGGGCAACAGGAGAGACGATGAGAGTAGAAACAGAGAAGAGAAAGAGCGTTCTGGCCTGTTAATACAATATTAACCAAGGTATGAAACTAAGGAATCAGGTTAATATTGACATGCCGCCTATGTTGATGAGTCTTGGCATAATAATGAACTGACTGACTACTGTCAGACTTTCTTTCTTTCTCACTAGAATTATAATTGTGGCAATTCATCTTTAAAAAATCTGACTAGCTTTCAAACAATGGGACTTTCTGTTTCAAGCTACTGGATTGTATCACTTGCATTGCATCACACAGCATTGTGCATCATGTCATATGGTATCTTATCATGTTAAATCAAATTATATGGTTTCATCTGGTCTCTGGACTCATAAAAAGATTCACCATCCACTACCCAAATCAACACACACATGAACCCTTACCTTGCCATCCATGATCTGTGCAATATGACCTGACCAATGCTGTTTCTAAATATGATTTTATCCTATATTTTTTATATCCAATATTCAATCTGATGCACTTTATCCTGCCATGCCGTTTATGGTTCATGTTTTGCATGTGAGTGCTTTTTTGTATTGCTGGCAGGGGCACGTGCAATTTCATTGAATTAAGGCAATGACAATAAAGGCTTCTATCTATATAATATGATCAAATCTTATTAGATTGTATTGTACCCCTGTATTGTATCTGGCCTTGTGTGCTCATGTATTGCATTCCATCATAAATTATCATATCCTATCATATTAGAGTGTATTACCACACTGTGTTGTGCCATACTATACTGTAATGTATCGTATCATATGGTATATATCTGTCCGTTGACCTAAAATGCTAACTTTTGGTGGGCACATCACAGCAGATGAACATGCTGTTTAGTCTGGTCCTCACACTTTAGCTCCTGAATTTTGTCTTCCCTCCAACTTAAGTAGTGTGAAGATACCCACTGTATTTAGGACCACTTGTCCGTAGCCCTAGTCTATCCTGCTCAGTGAGATTTCCACACATGTACTGATGAAGTGCTTGCCTGACATGTCAAAACACTAATAAAACCAACAAGAACTGATTTATTAGGGGAGACAAACTTGTTTATCAAACTCAAGGCCTCCAGCTTGATTATTTGTCAAAGTCAATTTTGTTTGTAAAAAACACACCGAGCAACATCTGGATGCAGAATTTAGTCAAAGAAAAAAGTTCTGCTTCTTGTGACAGACTCGAGGATTTCAGTCTAAGCTTTTTTTTTCTCAGTAAGGCTTATAAATCAATTTTGACAGTTTGTTGACTGGATACACCTTTAGAAATGATTCATACTGGCCAATTTTATCGCTTGTGTAGTGTTTACAAGGCTCAGAGGTTTTACATGATTATAATCTGGTATCTAACTTTTGTTTACCAGATTATTTCTACATGTGAGTTAAAGCAGTTTATAAAATGTCCTGCATTATTAAAAACTGAACATCAAGGCTGCCAGATATGAAAAGTTCCCCTTAGTGATACAGTCTATTCACTGGCTTTATCCAGTCTGATTAGAGCTCCTATTTGTGAGAAGGTAAAGCTGTTTTAGTCCAGGCTTGGCGTCCGATGACTCACTCCTGACGTAATATTTCATGGTGCAGTCGGATGTTGCTCTCAGGGGTGTCTGGCCTGCTGCGCAGGATTTGGCATGGAGTGGTAGGTGGTCAGGCGATTAGGTCACCACACTTGCTCACAAATCCAGGAATGCTGTAACCCAGGTTTTTTGGGATCCGCCGTGCTTCCGATCCCTCTGTGGGAACCAACACGCTGCATGGAAAATGCTCTGATGTCGGAGCAGAGCGGGGAGAGAGAGAGACAGAGAGGCCTCCAGGTTCCACCCAGCACCACATAATTAAACTAGGAGGGAATTTTACACACTTTAAAGACAGAACCTCTCAGGGCCGGGGCACATAATTGCTTTTGCTGGAACAGCTGACGCTTTAGGAGTGGTCGGAATATGTTGGCAAAGCCGGTAGCAACAAAGCCATCGTGCTTGGACGTTTGAGCCTGTTGTGGTCGTCTCGGGAGGAAATTCTAGAAACATGACCACGATGTGACATATACACACTCAACCGCTGTGTGTTAGTGTGCATGGAAGCTATATAAACTCTCTCACAAAATCTTATGGAACATATTTGACATGACGGCATAGCATTTGAGGAAAAAAAGGCAACCGGGAGGACTTCTGAAGAATTCCTTTTTGCAGGATTTCCTATGATCCTTTTCTGGATGGCTGACTGAAAACTTAATTTCTAGCTGGGCTTGTAATTGTGGGTCATTTTGCTCTATGAGTGCAATTGCAGATTTGATAAACAAGGTCCTCTGGCAGTGCACTGTTTACTTTCAGAGCCTTGATTTGAGAGCTGGAGCTCAGGGGTGGGATACAGTTTACCCCACATACACTCACGCAAACACAACACAGTATGGTACAGACACACGTGATGGAAGGTCATCCCATCATATGTGCATTAATAGTCATGCTGTAGTTCTCTTTTTTCCAACATTTACTCTATTTCTAGTGAAGACATTTAAAAAAAGGTCATGGACAATCTAGTTAAGAGTATAGAAGATAGTATCTATCTTCTTCTGCTCATCCTGGGCCGGGTTGCACTGGCGGCAGGCTACTCAAGTCAACCAATCCTTCCTCCCAGCAATAGTTTCCAATCCCTTTGGGGATCCAGAGGTGTTCCCAGATCAGACAGCATATTCCGGGTCTTCCCCAAGGTCTCCCCCCACCTGGACGTACCCAGAACAACCTCAAAAGGAGGCGCCCAGGAGGCATCCTGATCTCCTTTCAATGTGAAGGAGCATTGGCTCTATGCCTAGTTCCCCCCAGGTGTCTGAACCCCTCACCCTGTCTCTAAGGCTGAGCCTAGCTATCCTCTGAAGAAAACTTATTTTGGCCACTTGTGTCCACCACGTGCCAATGGAAAGGAGAGAAACAGAAACAGTGCATATGCTTTGTTGAGCTTTTTTCTTTTTTTCTCTCTTTTTGTGGCCAAAGGAGAGAAAGGAAAGCAGTGACAGATTAATTTTATGAAAAATGTAACTAATAACAGATAACTCCAACTGTAAATTTAACACGTTATGTTACTCATTACAACAAGACAGTAATCTAATTACTCTAATAGATTACTTTGTAACACACTACCCCCCAACACTGGTTTCCCTGCTGTCACAGCCATGACTTTTTTCAGAAGTTTTACCTCAATACAAGGGACTTTATTCATTGGATAGCCTAACTGAACTGGGAAAATTCTGAAATGCTAAACCTGTCTTTTACTTTGAAAACCACAACTTGGAACAAAATGCATTCTACAGATGTGGAAACAGAACCCTACCCCTTCTCTGCCAATTTTTCCAAGCTCCGACATTCAACTTCTAATGTAAATTGAAGTCAGCAGAAATCTAAAAATGATGACTTAGCGCAACATTTGGGGATTTCATAGAAAATCTGTACATATTTATGTTTTTTTTAATAGCACCAGTTTTAAACCAGTACAACCAAGAAGTCCTCTGAGAGTTTTCAAGGACAGTTGGAGCAACAGTGTGGCGTGCAAATCAACACAGACACACACATCGGCAATTATAGTGGTAAGATATGGAACATAGGAATGGCCACTTTTTAAAATTGTGCATATATTATCTTTAATGGTAGCCAACATCTGGATCTTTTAAAAATATCTCCTCAAAATGTTAAAATCCAGGCTTTCTTTGTACAACATATAAATAAAAGTTAATCCAACAAGGACAATATGTCTCAATATGCAAAGTTCCCTTTAAAACGGCTGAGTAGTTTCCACAACAGCAGGGTTCTGTAGGTTTCAGCAAACATGACTCAAACGGGAGTAAATAGTACTTTTTGGGGGGAACTATTTCCAGACAGAGATTTGCTGCACTGCTGAGTATTTACAGCTGCAGGATGGTGTATGTGGGATCTCTCCAAATAAACAACAGCAGCCCTGTCCATACTAAAGAAATATATCACCAGTGACAACAGCCTGACTCACTTTTGTAGTACTACTAAACCTGTTAGTACGAGCAAGTCACTGTTGATTTGGCCTTTTGGCGGAAATTTAAAAAAGAGGATTATAAAGAATTCTGCTTAAATGTAATATCAGTGCCAAGATAAAGCTGATACGTGAATTCATCTCCAGGCTCATTTTAAACCTCTCTAGTTAAAGTAATCGTCTGCACCTGGTGGGCCAGCGCAGATCCTAAATCAGATAGTTACGAGGCCAGATGTAACTCAAGTTGTTGACTGCTGGGAAGCTCTTAAAAGCATGCTTAGTCACATTACCTGTAATCCCACGTCAAATCCAGCTTCTTGTTGACAGCGTGCTTTAGACAAAAAATTGAGTTTTTAAATGCAGATGCAATGGAGGGTCTCTTCAGTTATTATCACTAAAGATGATCCAGCCTCTACAGTCAAACAAAAATAATCATAGGAATGGAGGTCAAAACAGTCAGATTTATTTACTCTAGTTTCTCAGACGTAGTAATGGATTCAGCTAACTGAAGCCACATTTTCTCCCCTCCTCTCTGCTTCATTGTTGCTCCTCAGGGCCCGTTGACATGACACAAACTTTCCGCTGTCAGTGAAATAAATAAACAGGTAAACAGACAAACAAGAAAATGGCAAAACCTTAGGAGGTTAAGGATGTTCTTTTTTTATCATTATTTTACTGCAAGAACATCCTGGAGGGCATCAGCTGGAGCCTCGTCCACCTAGCCTCACTCGTAGGGATGGATCCCTGCTCTTTTCAAAGATCTGGATCATCTAAAACCAGTCTTTAGGCACCAAACTACCCTTCATTTGGTATTATTTTGGCTTATTATGTCTAATAAACAACACCAAATAAAGGAAACCAGTTCTCAAACTGGAGCCAGCTCCTGTCATACATATTCAAATCTAATTCCAAAAAAGTTGGGGCACTGTGTAAAATGTAAACAAAAACAGAATGCAATGATTGTCAAATCTCATATTTTATGCACAATAGAACATAAATAACATATCAGATGTTGACATTTACCATTTCATGAAAATTATCAGCTCATTTTAAATGTGATGGCAGCAACACCTCTCAAAAAAGTAGGGACAGGGCCAGGTTTACTAATGCGTAGCATCCCATCTTCATCTGTAAACATCTGAGAAGTGAGGAGACCAGTTGCTAGAGTTTTGGGAGAGGAATGTTGTCCCATTCTTATCTGATATAGGATTCTACTCAACAGTCCTGGGTGCCTCTTCTACTGTGAAGCCATGCTGTTGTGAAGGGTGTGGTATGTGACTTAGCATTGTCTTGGATGTTTAGACATTGTCTTGATGGGAGCATGTGTTTCTCGAAAACCTCTATCTACTTTTCAGCATTGATAGTGCCTTTCCAGATGTATAAGCTGCCCACACTATCGGCCCTAATGCAACCATATACCAACAGAGATGCAAGCTTTAGAACTGTTTCAGGATAGCAAGCTGGCTGATACCTCTCCTCTTTAGTCTATGAGACATGGTGTCCATGGTTTCCAAAAATAATTAAGAATTTTGATTCATCTGACCACAGAACAGTTTTCCATGTTACCTTAGTCCATTTTTAACAAGCTTTGGCCTAAAGAAGACGGCAGCGTTTCTGGCTCCTGTTCACATATAGCTTCTTCTTTCCATGATCCAGCTTTAACTGTCATTTGTGGATGGCACGGCCAACCGTTTTGACAGACGATGATTTCTGGAAGTCTTCCTGAGCCCAGCACAGAATTATGCCTGTTTTTAATGCAGTGGCCCCTTGAGGGCCCCTTCAGTCTAGTCCCTTGCTCACAGAGATTTCTGCAGATTCTCAGAATCTTTTGATGATTTATGGACTGTAGATAGTGGGATATTTAAAGTCTTGTCTTTACATTGAGTAGCATTTTTATGAAATTGTTCAACAATTTTTAAACACAGCTTTTTGCAGGCTGATGAATCTCTGCCCATCTTTACTTCTGCAAGAGTCTGCCTCTGTTAAATGCTCCTTTTATACCCAGTCATGTTATCGACCTGTTGCCAATTAACCCAAGTAGATGCAAAATGCTCCTCTAGTTGTTTTAATTAGCACCACTTACTTTTCCAGCCTTTTTGCTGACCTGTCCCTACTTTTTTGAGATGTAATGCTGCCATCAAATTCTAGATGAGCTAATATTTTTCAACGAATTCTAAAATGTCTCAGTTTCAACATCTGGAATGTTGTTCATGTTCTATTGTGAATAAGATAAGAGTTTGGAGATTTGACCATCATTGCAGCGCCCCAACTTTTTTGGAACAGTCTCCTTTTAAGGATTTCTTTAGACAAAATGAGGGAGAAAAGCTGTTCAACTTAGCATAAAACTTGTGTTTGTTGTGTTTGTCCATTTTTACCGCTATACCACAAGGGAGGTTACGATTCTTTCAGCCAATCAGCTGCAGGGAGTTCAGCTCCACTCTTCAGGGTCAGGCACATTTGGTACCCCAACAGAAGGGTGAGATAAAATAGGATAGCATGGATCAGTTATTTTGGTCCCTTTTTTAGCATTTGACAGTGAAAACAGGAATAACTGCAAGCCGTATGGGGTTGAACTGAACCCAACTGCTTGGTGGAAACACAGCTCTTCACACTAAAGTTGAGAGGCGGTCAGACCTCCGAGTGTTGAGTGATTTTATAGATTTTCTCTCCAATGACTTGAAGTAAAAATGATGCATTCGAGGCCTTTTCCCACATAGGAAATTCTCATTTATAATGACGGAGTGTTTATGCGTACAGAAATATCCCTTTATCATGCAGGAAACACAAATATGCCATTTCAGTGTTGACACATGCAAACATCAGATCCTTTTCACCAAAACCTAAACCTAAATATTCTCATTTCAGAGTCATGGAATAAAAGCTTTTTCTGGGTACAAAGTCAAATAAAAGTACCACAGTTTTAGTGATATTAGCCAGCATAATGATGCATGTGTCCATGTTATTTCAGTTATTGTTGTCTTTAGTGGTTTGGCTCATGTTAAACAGCATCAGAGGGCTCATTGGAAAGGTCTGTTTATTTATATGTGCGGGGATATCCGGGAGCGGGATCTAAAAAAGATACGTATAAACATATTATCCTGAGTTTGATCTCCACCAGAACGTGACTAAAAATAAATAAAGAAAACAGCATGTACGTATGAGAATAAACCGCCCTCTTCTCCTTCCATCCTCTTTGTTCCTGTTACAAACACCTCCCGTCCCAAGCTGCTCACTCTCTCTCTCTCTCTCTCTCTCTCCCTCTCTCCTCAGGAGCTGTAGGTGTGAAGAATGGGTCGCCCGGTCTCTGCTGCAGGAGCTGGCTGGTCACTATGGCATCAGTGCAAACACACCCATGGTTGGTGTCGCGTTGGCTGCCAAATTTGTCGCCGGTTTCAGTTCGTCACTGAGCCCCACCCACGGGGAGCCTGGGCCACAGCAGGGGAGAGGAGGTGAGAACACCGAGGAGAGGAGGGAGAGGAGAGGGAGACTCCTCAGTGGACCCCGTCTCTTCTCATGATGCTTTGGGTAAAATCACAGCTCTGGTCTCAGTGGTTTCCAGTCATTCAAGCTGTTATTTATTTAGCACAAAGAGGCTGAAGGGCAGATGGAGAGGTCATGGATTTACACTGATTTTAGATGATAGTTGAGTCACTTACAGGCAGGTTTTGCCAATTTTAAACTGCTGGAGACTGTTTCTATCCAGGATTATGTTTTGGCATTTGGACATATTTATTCAAAACCCAAAAACAAATATCAATGTTAGGAAGAGATGATAGGGTTCATATATGGACAAACATATTCAGTCACATGACCATTACACCAGCAGTGACTGTAATGGCATTATATCAAATACATGTACTTTAATATAGATTTGGCCCCCTTTTACAGCTATAACAGCCTCCACTCTTCTTGGAAGGTTTTCCACAAGATTTTGGAGTGTTTCTGTGGGGATTTGTGCCTATTCATTCTGTACAGCAGTGATCTTCAACTTTAGGCCTGGGGACCATGTTAGGCCCCTCAAGACTCCAAACCTGGCCCCCAAAGGATTATTAAATTAAGAAAATTATGATATGCTTAGTCTTAATAAAACCTAGTTCAACCTAGTGCAGGGATGTCAAATCTATCTCTTGGACATATTTCATTTAGAAATAAAATAAAATATATGTCCCACATTTGAACATGGAGCAAGTTAAAATATTGACAATCAAAATAATAACGTCTTGTTTTCTAACTCCCTGATGTGTTTTGTCAGCAAATAGTAGTACCAATAATATCCCAGGGGCTGAGCCAGTGGCACGACCGAACAGGGCCCCCCTGAAGTCTGATTGGCATCCCCAGAAACCTTGAATTGATTGTCTTCTTGCCTTGTTAGCCATTCAAACAAGCTTTTAGTGCAGGCAGGCTACGGAGTCAAGCTCTGCCCCGATCAGATGATCTAATGCAAGCTCTAATCAGCTGACTTCTAGCTGATTTGCCCTAAGCATGCTATTGGCCAATTGCTCTCATGCTGCTTTATTCAAACTGCTCAGGCTCTACCCCTTTCTCTCTGCAAGCTGCTCTTGCATGCCTCCTCCACCCCAGCTCCTCCTTTATTCTGCTTCTGACTTAATTAATGTCATATACCTCAAATACCCCAACATCCTGTTATACTTCTGTATGTGGCCTTCAGTGGAAAAAGTTTGGACACCTCTGACCGAGCGGCTTATCAGACAAGAAGCACAGTATTTATGTAATTTGATATGGTAAACATATACTTATTATTTCCTCTTGATTAAAATTGTAGTTTTTTAAATCAGTTTTCCACAAAAGGCTCTTTGAAAGTGCAGTTTTCCCCTCTGAGAATCTTCACAGAAGATCTGTTTCCTGCATGCGTTTTAGGCCTCTCACAACACAGCACATTAGCATCAAGCTCAGTGATATGCATCAAGAGAGCTCCAGAACTATGTAGCTAAAATACATCAAATGCCCCCTTGTGGCTGACTGCTGTAAAGGTGATAGGGACTGATCTCATTGTTAAAGGCTTGAAGTTCCATTAATTTAGTTTTTTACTGATAATCTGATTGTTAACTCTGTATTGTATAAACACACTAAAAGACCTTATTTGTAACTTATAAGCCTTAAATGCAGGGATGTACGTATCCAAGCAGACTCCCTGGATGACATTCAGTTCTCCCACTGGTACATTTAACCACTCACAAACATCCATGTGTTTTATTTTAAGCTGTCTGTCTAAACACGGCTGTAGAGGAGCCTAAAATATGTGACCTTTTCCCGTAATTGGCTGCTTAGACTCCGTCAGCTGTAAGCATTCACACCTGCAGCTTTTGTGTACTTTTACTGACAACAAATGTGCAATAACTAATACGCACTTTGCTCAAAGGAACTAAGGCAGAGATGGATGGGGGGGCATTCAGAACCACAGATTCAACACACCTCCATTATAACTCCTATGACATATCATTGGCTGAGGGAACTTATTTGGCTTATCCACCTGTGTGTTTATTTCATCCTGATACCAAACAGGCAGCGTGTCCAAAGCAGGCCTCCTCACATGGGGTTGTTGACAAAAGGACAACAAACATTTACAGAAGCTGCTGCACCCTTCTTGGCCAAACAGGCAGGAGATGACATCAGAGGAAAACACAGTAATTCAGTGTTTAGGCTCTTTATTTTCAGGGCCTGATTACGTGTAAATCCACAGAGGCTTTAAGAACACTTCTAACCATCGGGGCTGTGGCTGCTGTTATTATTGCCTGCATCTGCTGCAAACCAAATAATGGCGGGTGGTCACCTTTCATGGTGGAATGATGGGAATGGGTGAGGTAAGGTGAAACCGTACGACGCAGACGTGGCTGTGACATCATTGCTTTTAGGTTTGTTTTGTGCTCATTCGCTAGAGCAATGAGAGGAACCATCTGGAGGAGACCGGAGGATCAGGGGAGTAATAGTGCATGAGTGTTTGTGCACTTTGGCTTCAGATAGCGTCTCCACTGCAGGAAGAGAAGCATTTAATCCCACTTTAAAAGCATGCAGTTGGTTTGTATTAGAAAGCTGTTTAACCCAGTCTAGGTCAAATCAACATACAGTTGAATTAATGAGCATGCATGAGAGGATTGTTGTCTTATCCAATCTTTAGGGTCATGAGACAAGACAGAAATAAATCTCAGTCACTTAAAATAATTATAGAGGGAACATGTGACGGTAATGTGTGCACAAGCCCAGCTACATAACTCAAGCTTAACAGGCAGCCATTATATTTGGTCACTATCAGTGGAGCCAGTTGGAAAATCAAACTGAAGCCTGTCGGAAGAAGTTATGGCAGTTGGTCCAGGTCTTGAAGCAACAAAGCAGCCCCAGACCATCACACTCCCACCACCATGTTTGACTTTTGGTATGATGTTCTTTTGTTGAAATGCTGAGTTAGTTTTACTCCAGATGGAATGTGACACAAACCTTCCAAAACTTTTGTCTGGTAAGTCCACACATTATTTCCCAAAAGTCATGGGGATCATCGGGATGTTTTTTTTTTTTGTGAAATGTGAGACATGGCTCGCAGTGGTTTTGGCCTTTAAACTCTCCCACTGATGACATTTTTGCCCAGTCTCTTATTGTTGAATCACTGACTTTATTTGAGTCAAGTAAGGCCTGCTGGTCTTTAGATGTTGTTCTGGGTTCTCTTGTGACCTCCTGGATGAGTCGTCCATGCGCTGTTGGAGTCACTTTGGTAGGCTCGCTACTCCTGGGAAGGTTCACAAGTTTTCTCCATTTGTGGTTAATGGCTCTCACTGTGGTTCTCTGTTGTCCAAAAAGGTTAGAAAAATTTAAATTTGTTTGGTAATCTGAAAAATCATAAAGAGGGAATTTTTTTTGTGTTTCCTGGTCAGAGTCTATCAGTGACATGGTGAAGCATGTGCAGAACGCTTTCTGGTTGACTGTGCTAGTAAATTAGCAAGCAGCTAACCAGATCCAGGCTGTGTTAAAATATAAAAACCTGGACAAACTTTTCAGCTCCATCCTTTTGGTACAACTGAGATTAACCCCACATGGTAATATCTGAAAGCAGACAACACAGCTAATGCTATGATTGCATTTATGCTGCTCTGGATGGAAGCCTAGTTCAGAGACTGTGGACCATGTGGAGAATACCTAATCCCATGTGGTCTAATCGAGATGTTTATACGCAAGAGAAAATCAATCTCAAACGACATTATTTGGGTGTGTTATTGACCTGATCTGGATTTTCTGCCTCCATTCTGCCTTAAAACTCTTCAACACTCTTCTGGTCTCTTCCTCAAGGCTTATGCTATTTGTGCAGCCCAGCCTACATTGAATACACGTATGACTGCACATACACACAACCACAGACACACACAGACTGTTACCCACTACCGCCACCCTGCCCACACTCTATTTCAGTCTGGACTTCACCGTTCCAGGGACCGCAGGCCGCTCCACATAGAGAGGAGGACTGTGTTGGGTTGTCTAACCCCAGTCAGACCCGGCTGTTCGTCGGGGTGGGGTGGGGTGGTGTTGGCAAGGAGGTGGGGTTAAGGTTGGGGGGCGGGGGGGGGACCATAGTGCTATCTCGCAGCTGTTTTGCTAAGCACGGCGAGGTCTTTCAGCATAAATTTCGCTGATATCACCTCCATCAGAGGGCCATAAAGCTGATTTATTATAAATATAGCTGTGGTGTGTTTACCGCACGCATTCTTGGGCCTGCAACATCTTTCAAAGTGAGAGCTTGCAGGTGCTCTGGCTCGGCCTCTGTGGGGCAGATTGGAGGAAATCAAGAGGAAAAAATAAGGACAGAGAGAGAGAGAGGGCAATGGACAAAGAAGGGACTGAGAGTGGAAAACATGGCAGCCATTATGGCGTGGATTTACTTGGCAATGAGAGGGGTAATGTGGGAAAATATTAAGTTACTTTCTGTCACGTCCCCTTTAGCTCCTATCAAATAAATCTTAAAGTGAGACTCTAGATTACTTCTGCAGGGACAGATCTTACCTTCCCTGTTTTAGACACTTTAATCAGTTTAAGCAGGCCTTAAATATGAGGCCAATTCTGAAACATTAAGTTTAAGTTTGATCATTTAGTCCCAATCCAAAGTTCATTTAGTTCTCTGCCATGGCCTCCTCTATCATTTTGGATGGTTCCAAAAGGTTTTTTTGTGATACTCCAGTTTAAGATGAAAAAATAAATGAGCAATTGTGTCTGTGCTTGAATATAAAAACCAAAACTCCTGAAACAGCTGTAAAAACAGATTCACTAAACTCAATAAACCAGTTTTAACCAAATCTCCAGGTTTATAAACTTGCAAAGGCTATTGATTGGCCAGATTCCATGTCTGTCATCAGGAAAATTCATCTTGCAAAGCTCCAATCTGAAATGACTGTGCTGACCTGAAAACAGGCCTGATAAGTCAGCATCAGTAGCTACTAAAGCAGCAGCTACAGGCGGGGTTTAGTAGCACTGGAAGCCGATAGCAATGGCTGCCAAAATGTAGTGTTAAATGTGAGCTCAGGTGGAGAGACAGCACACACATAAAATGAACTAGAGGTATTGTTTATTTTATAAGAATATATTATGTTGTGTTAACTTAAAATATATGCTTTTGTTGGGTTTCTATATTTTTTTCTAATGAAGTCAGTGTAAATTTGTCCATTCATATTAAGTATTTAAATTATCTCAAAGAAGGTTGAAATACTTTTAAACAAACTAGCTTTTTGTTACATTTACAGGATATTAAGTCACGTTTTAAGGTTGAACATCATTAAAGGGGACATAGCATACCCTTTTAAGGCAAGTTTATATTGGTCTCAGAGGTCCCCAAAACATGCTTGTGAAGTTTGTTGCTGAAAAGAACACTCTAGTATTGGATTTTTGCATGTCTAAAAAGCCCTCTGTTTCAGCCCTGCTCAGAACGAGCCATTTCTTTATCTGTGGCTTGAAATGTTAATGAGCTGTCTGACTCCGCCCCTGACCACACCCCCTCAGGGAATGGATGTGGCACTCTTGATGTTACAATGTTACACTTTCCAAACTTAAGGACCTGGCTGGGTTAAAACATTTGAGTGTTGATTTGAACACTAAAAGTGAAAGTGTTCTGAACTCTGTTCAGAATAAACGTCCTTCAATAGTGCAGTTTTCTGACAGTGTTAATCCATTCAGAAGAGGGTCAGTTGATCCAAGCTCCGCCCACTGATATTTTGCATAGTTTTCCTATCATGCCTTTGTGCGTAGTGTTCTAGATATATTTTAGATCTTTATCTGTAGATGATGCCTGTTGTACGGTGCTCACTGCTGGGATTCCTTTGCTTATCTTTCTGGTGAATTATTGTTTTTGATGTTAAACACACTGCAGCATGAGTGAAATTGTCTGCAGACTTGGTCACTTCTGACTGTGGCAGCCTCTGCTTTATGATATCAGAGGGGCAGCAGAGTTTGAAGTCAGGGCATGCATCAGCTGTGTGTTTGTCTGATTGCTCCATGTTTGCCGTAAGACACCTCAGTGTTGTAGTAGGTAAATGTGAGGTGCTATCTTTGAATGGAATGTAAGTGAATTAAAAATACCTCAGATTTTCACATAAATTAAATGTATGTCACCCCAATGTTTAACAGTGGTGTTGGGTCAACAAGTTTCCAGAATTGTATTAATTAAAGCTGACAAGTTGGTAGTTTTAGCAGAACTGTGCTAAATGTGTTTATCAAAACAAGAGCAACACTGGAGGCTCATCTCGGCAGAAAAGATGCTTCTGCAGTCTTCCAGACTGGCCTCATAATGAGTTCAGTCCATCGACAAGCTCCACCATTTGTAAATGAGGCAGCACCTGTCTGTCAAGCTCAGGTTACTACCAGAGCTGTGCATGCATACAACCTGGTTTTGACGTGTCAATCTGATGCCCATAATGAATGTGACAGACACAACTTTCTTCCAATCACTTTCTGAGATTTTTTTTGGAAAAATCCTGCCCATACCAAACACTTTGTGCGGGAGGCTTCCCAGATAAATTTGAAATATATCCCATGCAACTGATCGATGGAACAGTCAATCTGGCGTGTCAAGATTGGCTAATCTATGAAGCCAAAGTTCTCTTTCAGTGGTCCCAAAACAAGACTCATGCTGTTTTAAGGAAAGGGGTTCACATTTTTCAATCATAGGTAAATTTGTTTTCTGATGCTTTGATAATAATGTTTTTTAACCATAATAATGTTTTTTTCCATTACAGTAAGCGGCTTGGCTCTACTTAGTTTGATGTGACAGGGATTTGCTTTTACACCACAACCGAGCTACCCTGTTTAAGGCAGAGAGCTGAGGACACAGCGTTTCAAGTCGATCACATCAAATAGCTGCGCTTCAGTAAAGTCAGTTTTTTTCAAGGGCTGGCCGCTGTTTCTACTTCAAAGTTCCTTCTTCTTGTCTTGGTAATATATCGAGGTTTCAAACATGTCTGCCAGGCGTCCCCGAATGATGACGAACTACAGTGACGTCACCACGGCATGCTTGGAAGCGGGGCAGGCGTGCATGGGCCCTGCTCCAGAGCAGTACCGTTCTGGACTCGGCTTGGCATTGCTTGGTGTGGTAAAACTGTTCATAAATCAGAACCAAGTCAATGTGGAAAAGCCTCAATACCTCAACTTTACAGTAGATTCTGTTGACCTCCATGGGTCCCCCATGTGGCTGGGGACCTGAAAGGCCCCCTTGGACCCCATTAGATAGTTTTAAGTTTAGTAGAGTTGCGCTGCACATGGCTGCTCATCTCTGTTGCTTCTGTTACTCTTGTTTTGAACTGAGGACTTCAATAAACTGCTCTACTTAAGGTGTATTCACTAAGCTGTTTACCACTGTTTTCACTTTAGTGGATAAATGTCAGAATGAGGGAGAAAAGCTGTTAAAAGTGACTTAGGGTAATGCTCACAAAGCATTCTGGCATTCTAGGGGATCCCAGAATGCTTTGTGAGCACCTTGCAGCGCATCAGAGCACATCTGGAAAAACTGATCAAGGCCCTACGCCCACAGATTTTAAATTTCTACTCAGAATTATTAACGAGGATTATTCTGTATGACTATCATCATCAAACTAGACATCTTACCTCTGCTTTCAGACATTATGGGATTAAATCTACTCCCTCTTCTTTCTGGACATGCATCTGGTTTTGCAAACCAGCTCTGCTTTCAGGGAGCATGGGAAAAACACGTATCCGCAATGACATCAGGAGCTATCTAATCTTGTTTATGAAAATAAAGACCTGGCTCTGGTGATGTGGAGTAAAGAAAATTAACCGTTCTCATGTCACAGATTCTGTTTATTTTCAACACCTTCATCCACTAACATAAGCTTTTCCCTTCATCTTTATTGTTCTATTGCAAAGTGCTGTGACAAAAAGATAACATCTAAGGGAAACAAAATGGAGTCCAGATGAGTGAAACAGGAGTATCCTTTAACGCTGTGCTTTCTCTTGATCTCACTTGAGTTTCCGACAGTGACACAGCAGAAAGGACGAGTCAGGAGAGAGGAAAGGGAGGGGTGAAGGTTACATTTGGAGCAGAAAAGGAGATGAGCAATAATTAAAAAAAGAACAGAAGAAATGTGAGTCATCCAAATGTAAGAGGACTGCCGGCTGGGTCTGTGGATTCAAAGGAAGAGTGACTAAGCTCTAACACCAGGAAGTGTGAACAGAGCTGCATCACGGTGAATGTGTCTAAACTCACATACACCGTTTTCCATCTGAAAACATATCTGATGTGAAGGGAAAGAAGGAAACAAGGAATTCTCTCTTTGGCCTTTTCCACACTTGCACTGCTGGAAATTTTTAGAAAACTTCAGAAGTCTTTCTTCAGTGACTGGCAGGAAAAATCCAGCTTTAAATCAGGGTGAAAAGTTCCATGTGTCACACTTAGAGCTCAGATTTTTCAGGAAATAAACCCACAAGAAACAAAGTAGCTGACCCTGAAGTATGCCCTGTGGTACACCACTGCTAGGTCGTGTCACCATCCCACCAGTACTGCCAAATTTATGATGCTACCCTGCTAATGTTGAATCCATTTGCTACACTGCTTATTCCTCTTAGGGTTGCAGGCCTGCTAAAGATCAGAAGTAGCATCCCAAACTTTAAAAAGTGGTAAATTCTTAAAAAAATACCAGAAATGCATTGAACATTTTTGGGGGGCTCGTGCAGAAATAAGGACATCCCTCATATCCATGCCTAGATTTAATGGTTTCCCTGCACACATGCAACTCAGCCTGAAAATTTCAGCAAGTTTTCAGAATAATTGGGCATGTATAAAAACACCCATGATACTAAGCTTTGGAGGTATGCTGACCCATAAGGATGCCCAGTGGTACACCTCTGCCAGGTAATATCTTGATTCCTCTGGAAGTGTCAGGTTTATGATGCTTGCTTGGCTTAATATGTCCAATGATGCCCCAAATGTCCTTCTCAATACACAAAGGGACTGGTGGGAAAAGTATGCTTAAAATCAGGGTCAATTTTTCATTGTTCCCCTGCACACAAGCAGCTCAGCCTGAAAATTTCAGCAAGTTATCAGAAGCATTGTGCATGCATAAAAACATCATCTATAGGTCAAAAAAAGTAGCTAACCAAGTAGAATGCCCTGTGGTACACCGCTGTTGGGTAGTGTCACAGTTCTGGTAGTAATGTTAAATTTATGATGCTCTCTTTGCTAAATATGTCTGTTTTGTTAAATGATGTAGTGACAGTGTCCCTAATGCCTTTGCATTCACAAATGGTCTGGCAGGAAAATAAGGCTAAAAATCAGCTAAAATATTCCACTGTTTTCCTGCACACATGCAGCTTACCCTGATAATTCCAGGATATTTTCAAAAGCATTGCACGTGCGTTAAATCATGCATTGACCATGTTTTCTAATCTTTGGAGCACAGAAAGGTAGCTGACCATTGACACCTTGGGTACACCACTGTCAGGTCGTGTCATGATTCCACTAGGGCTTTCTTTGCTAAATATCATAAATAAAAATCCAAATGTTTACAAAGTATGAAATTCTGAAAAAGTAGCCAAATGCTTTGATTTTTGGTCTTTTTTTGGAGCATTTCAACACTGGCTTTTCCAGAAATCTTCCAACATTGTTAAGGAGGGCTGGCAGGAGTTTTGTGCGTGCAAGAAAATCCAGCCTCAGCTGTTCCAGGCACTTCAAGGATGAAGCAAAATAGTACAGATAACAGTCATTAGAATTGTAGAGATCATACCATGTTAAACCATTGTCTAGAAAAGAGTGTTGTGAGGTGTGCTTTGAATGAATGATAAGTTTGGACCTCTGAAATGGGGAGGTAGTTGGCAGTTGACTGAAAACGTAGTGTGATGGAACGACCAGAAACGTTGAATATATGATGTTTAATCTTATAAATATTAAAAAAAAGATTTAAAATTTAACAAAAGTAGATCTAAAAAGATGAATTTTAGTCCTGCAACATATTTCGCCCTTAAAGAAATGAAAACAACTTTCAAACTCCTGAAAATTTCAGTGCATGTTGAGAAAAATGCGGTGCAGAAATGTCGTACGAAATGACAGAGTCTAAAGGTCTTTGTGAACTAACCCATATTTTCCACATACACCGGCTGTGCCACGCTCCATAGCATAACGGTTTTGCTCCGAACGAGCCTCCCAGCACTGAGTTCATGCAGGAATAGTATGTTAAAAGTGGAATATTCAGCATTTGTGGTGTTGATCTGTGGTTCGTTTCAACATGATTCCATGATTTTATTGTTGCTGTTTATTAGTTCATTATGAAGTTAAAGGTTTAAAAAAATCTGTGGTGCTTTTTACCTTAAAAGTTTTCCTTGCCATGGGCAATGTCGCAGCTCTGTGACCCACTGACCTCATGATGACCTTTTGCATGTGCTGCAGGACGAGATGTGATTTTGATATAGTGATCATTTATGACCGGGAGTCCGTGCATTTTGATTTATTTTGAGGTTGAACGGGTATTTTGCATGTTTTTCCGGCTGTGTGGATGGATCTGCTGTACCAGGATTGACGGTTTGGCAGCAGCCAGCACTGAAAATAGACCTGCAGCTTATTTCCAACAAAGTGGTGATTCTGGGATGTACTGGCGCAGAGGCAGTGGAACTGCTCTGACTAAAATTTATGCACTTGCAATTGGATGTAACCACAGTACCAAGGATAGGAGGAAAAGAATATAAAGGTAAGCTCATGCATGAAGACTGGGCCATGGTTGTGGAGTCACCTTGTTCTGCTCTTTTGCAATCAATTTTCCTGAATTTTTCCTGCTTCTTTCAACATCAGCTCACCCTGACTTCATCACAGATATTTTAGTAAGGGGCTAGTTTTGTGTCTGTTTGAAAATGCCAATTGATTGACGCCTCTTGGCAAATCTGTCACAGCTGAATTTGTCCACTTCAGGCACCAAAATCCTCCATTTCTGATCAATTCTTTGCCTCTTCGCTCTCTCATTTGCAAACACTTCAAAATAAAAGCACGGGGAGCAGCTTAGGTAGACACATTAAACTCCTATTGTTCGAGAAGCACCTGCTCCGCCGTGGAGAGTGGTTAGCCTGGGTATTTATTTGCTAAGGAACACACTCACATGGAGAAACATGTAAACAAATACCCACATTCGTCCTACCACTACTCCACAATCTGGCTTGTGTTTGCTTTCCGGAATTTTTTCGCGGGGTGGAAATATTTAGCCCTGATGAAACATGCATTTATCTAGCTTTATTTCTTTCCCTCCACAACCACAACCTCTAAAATCAAATAAACAAGGGAGCTCTATCCCATTTTTTTCTCCCCTCCATAAAACCCCATCAAGAGGAATGCTGGTAATCCATGTCAACTCCTCCATCATGCCGTGTTCCTCTCATTACCAGCCATGTTGTTCCTATTACGCCTCAACATCCTCCGCGCTTATCAAGATAAATGCGCTGAGATATCATTTCATGTTCCCTCCATTTAGCTCACTGGCTGCCTAAACACTCGACACAGAGCACAGGTTCACTGCAGTCAACTCATTTGCTGCATGGTTGTGGTGTAGGAGTTTTTTTTCTCCCTCTATCCTTCCTTCTCTCTTTTTCCTTTCTCTGAAAGCTTTTCCTCCAACTTTCCTAGCCTCTCTGATCCTTTTTTTCTTTAACATAAGGACATGTTTACTTAGCTCTGGTTAAAGATGGAGCACAGGCTGCAGAGATTTAATAACAGTGTACTGTATATCTTACACATCCATAACTCAATTAATGTGCCAGGGATGTCACATGTGAGCAATAATGTGGGGATTTTTTGCCCTTTTTAAGATTTTTAAATTCGACATTGTCTCAGTCACTTCATGCATTTGCATCTTGTTTCTCTGCAGCAGAAAAATCAACACAGAACAGATCAGTAAAAAAAAAATCAATGCCGGTGATTTTATACATCAAGAGTACGATCTAAATTAGACGCCAATAAGAGACTGTGTGTGCACCAAGTATAGGGACAAGGTGTGTGCATGTATTTAATCTAAATATGTCTTCAACCTTTTAGACATTATAGTTACAATCTTTAAGATTTCCAGTCAATGAAATGCATTTTAAATTGCAATGTTACACAGATTGATAATTGGCCCACTGAGAGCACTTGTATCTGCAGAATTCCTTAAGCCAGGTTTATGCCTTCACGCTGAGGCTAAGCTGTGGCTATGCTGTTGTGGTGTATCATCATTGGAACCACATACATACAGTGCGTTGAGAGAGTATTCAGATCCCCTTTGCTTTTTTTCAGTTTTTTCATATTGTAGAATGATGCTGCAGTTGAAAAAAACTGAGAATTTTTTTAAATCAGTCATTTCCATCCAATTCAGTTCAGCACAGTACACGTTTATTTACAATATCATACAATACAATAATAACTTTATTAATCCCCGAAGGGAAATTCATTTGTGTGGAGTCTCATCTGTTTATAGTAGAATTATATAGTCTTATTGCTGAGGGTATAAAAGATCTTCTTTATCTTTCTGTCCTGCAGTGAAGACAGAGGAGCCATCCACCACCGTTGTTTTTTTGGTCATTAAAGGTGATATGAAGTTGATGATCCATGTTCCTCAGAATGGCCTCCACCTTCTTCAGTGTGCATCTCTCCACCACATTCTCCAGTGAGTTCGACTTGATCCCAACCACAGAGCCAGCTTTTTTCACCAGTTTGTCCAGACGAATAATTTATTTGCATCCATTATAAAAATTTGGAAAGTATCCCAAATAATCGCCCTGTACCATCATACTTTTTTGGCTTCCTTGGATGCTCCCCTATCTGTCCCTAAACTTTGGAACTCCACACACAACATACACACAAAGAATCTTCACTTCTTGACAGCCAGCTGATTCAAATTATCGCCACCCAGCTTCCACAGCACCTTCTCTCAACACAGCAGTCCATTTAAGTATGACGTACTTCTCTCTAATCCCTGCTTGCATTAATGCTGATGTGCCACACTGCTGCTGCTGGTAAAACTTAACCTCCTCCACCTCAGCCTCCTCCTTTATAGCATAAAGCTTGTTGCACCTTCCTAATGAGAATCATGCATCTCATAGAGACTGCTAAGGGCCTCACTTTGGCCTAAAGCAGTCCTGATTGTCGGTGTTGAGGAGGTGCAAAGGGAATTGGATGGTGCTGTGAGGAAGGAGACACCAGTCCCTGAATTGTCATGAAATTTTGGGGGCAATACTAACATTCGAGTTAGTATAGGACCTCAGAGGCCTGCATGGCCAATTGAAACAGCAGTAGATGCAGTGATTCCCTCACTGTCTCTCCCTTTCATTCTCTTGTTGTTCTTTGTTTTAATATGTTTGGTGCAAAGATGAAGCTGAATTTTAATAATAAAGTAAAGTGAAGTTACAAGCTTCTATCCAAGCTGTGAAGTTCCACCAGCAGCAGAAACTGTTTGGTAAAGGTTGCTAAAACAGAAAACTTTCATAATGATCATTTTCAGTCTTTTTTAAATTACCATCACTGTCTAGACAAAAGAAGCTGCTGGATTAAACCACATGAGCATGGTTATGTTGTAACAGTTCACTTTGATTCAGATTTTCCCGCTCCAGGTATAAAACCTTCATTCTTCACCATCATTTTCAAACACTTGTGGTCTCTACACCCAAACGAGAGTTTAGAGAGGACGAGTCCCAGTTTAAGAGAGAGGGAGAGAGTAGAATTAGCCAGTGTGTGAACAAGCTCTTGTTTATTGACTTTCAGGGAGAAACTTTATTAACCTGCCCGCCGTTGAATGGGAGACACCTGCTGTTGGCACTTAGGCTGTCATTACTCTGGTGGAGAACCACGGGGAGGCTCCTCGCCGTGCCCAGCGCCGCCTGCTGCTCCATTGTCCAGCTCCCCATCATCCAGCAATTGAGTGCTACAACGTTTACAATGAGATTGCCCTTTGTTGGGTATCGTCGCTAAGCTGACAGACCTTTTTCCCCTCGCTTGTCAGCAATCAAATTATGGCGGACAAACCCACCGACTCGGGTTTTGTTCCTTTTGTCTGACAGTAAAAATAGGCGCTGGCCATGATTGACTGTTTTGTTGAGGTTGCCGTTGGTGAAGTGGGTGATTGTGAAAGAATTAAATTCACTACAGTGCTGACAAAATCAAGCAGTTAGGACGGATAAAGAGGCTAAGTGGGAGACGCTGAGTCATTGTTAACTCGAGGTGAGCCAATGTGGACACAATACAGTAAATAATCACACCCTCCACTGTCACACTAGGAATTAAAGTCACTACACAGCCTGTCATTTACAGTTGCTCTGACAAACGCAGCTGCTTTGTGTTAATATGCACTACAAAACTTAGTTTTTTTCCATCTAAGATCTTAGTGATAACATTCCAGCCCTTCAGTGCTGCTTGCAGCCCAACTTTTCATTTACTTTTTCATTATATAAAATTTTAGCACTGACGTGTCTAAATTAACTAAAAAAAAGTCTACTTCTACCTTATGCATGTTTTTAGTTGAGTACTTACATTACTTACTATTGGATGTTGAAACTGAGACATTTTAATATTTCATTAAAAATTTTCCTCATTTTGAATTTGATGGCAGCAACACATGTCGCAAAAGAAGGGACGGGGCACAAAAAGGCTGGAAAAGTAAGTGGTAGTAATAAAAAACAGCCAGAGGAGCATTTTGCAAGTAATAAGATTAATGTGCAACAGGCTAGTAACATGACTTGGACCATTTTAGAAAGGCAGAGTCTCTAAGAAGTAAAGATGGGCTGAGGTTCACCAATCTGTGATGAAAAAAAAACTTCATTGGAAGATTGTGGAGCAATTTCAGCAAAATGTTCCAAAATTTAAAACTGCAACAACTTTAATATCCCACCATCGACAGTCCATATCTTCGAGAATCTGGAGAAATCTCTTTCAGCAAGGGGCGAGGCTGAAGGTCAGTATTAGATGCTGTTAATGGGACCCCAGGGGCCACTGCATTAAACAGGAATGATTGTTTACTGGAAATCACTGCATGGGCTCAGGACAACTTTCAGAAATCGTTGTCTGTCAAAACAGTTGGCCGTGCCATCCACGAATGACAGTTAAAGCTGGATCTGGCAAGGAAGAAGCCATATATGTGAACAGGATCTGGACCAGTGTTAATTTCGTCGACTAAAACTATGACTAAAACTATTTGTTTCCTTGACAAAAACTAGACTAAGACTAACAAAAATAAATCTGTGTTGACTAAAACTGACAAAAACTAAGTTTAGTTTTTGTCAAGATGACTAAAACTAGACTAAAATGTAATCTAGTTTTCGTCGATCATTCAAAATCCATGATATTTCTCCACTGTGGGTAAATCTGTCAACATACAATTCACCTGTATCTCTTCTGCCTCTCAGCTGTAGAAAGCAGGGACCCCAGGTTTGTCAGGGTGGAGAGAACACACTACCATGACTTGGTACCAGATTTAGGCAAGAGAATAAATGCTTGGACTAAAAATAAAGACTAAAATGTGAGGACGTTTAATGGACTAAAACTACACAAAAATGTTTTTGAGTTTTTGTCAACTAAACTAAAAAGGATAGAAATGACTAAAATGTGACAAAAACTAAAGTGCATTTCATTTAAAGACTAAAACTAAGACTAAAATTAAAAATAGCTGCCAAAATTAACCCTGAGCCAGACACGCCACTTTCCTCCCTGGGCCAAAGTTCATTTAAAATGGACTGAGGCAAAATGGAAAACTGTTCTGTGGTCAGAATTCGAAATTTGAAATTCATTTTGGAAACCACAGATGCTAAGTCCTGTGGACTGAAGAGGAGAGGGACAATCCAGCTTGTTATCCTGGCACAGTTCTAAATCCTGCAGTTAGACAAGAATGAGACAACATTCCTCTCCCAAAACTCCAGAAACTGGTCTTCTCCTTTCCCAGATGTTTACAGACTGTTGTTAAAAGAAGAGGGGATGTTACACAATGGTAAACAAGGCCCTGTCCCTACTTTTTTGAGATGTGTTTCTGCCAGCAAACTCAAGTCTAGCTAATATTTCCACGAAAAGGTAAAAAGTCTCAGTTTCAACATCTGATGTGTTGTTTATCCAACTTTTTTGGAATTGCTGTACAGCAGCTTTACCTTATTAAATGCAATAAAATAAAACAGGAAAGCTTCATAAAAAGCTTAGAAGTGTAGCATGACACCACTTTTCCTTCAGCATCTGTTCTATAAAAGTTCAGATCCTGATCAAGTCCAAGAATCCATAATCAAAGCTGACACTGGATATAGAAGTTTGCAGCAACAGTAAAAGGTTTTATAGCCCACGTATTGATATGTTTCCGATGTAGCTCCAGGCAGGAACTAACTGTCACTGTGGAGACGAGAGGACAGATGGGTGCTCCTACTGAGTGATACTTCCTCTAAAGTGCATAGTGTCAATGGCTGACTTTCAGCAGAGCAGATAAAACCGCGCTATCCTGGCTTTTATCGTCCTTCCTGGGATCAGGGAGCACTGATACCGCCCATTACAAGGACAGCAGTGAGGCGAGCCTGGATGCGTGGGCTTCGGTATGTCTGCAGCTAAAAGGAGTATCAGTGTGTGTGCTTGACAGCAAAAAAAGGAGGAGGTGGGGTGGAATCATGGCAATAAAACCAGAGTGCATCTAAAGTCTCTTTATGCAAGTGTGTATTTATTTATTTGTTCTCATTCAGGAAATTAGGTAACTGGAAACCAAGAGCAGTTTACAACCAAACATCCACAAATACACAGGCTGTGTGCATCCAACTTCTTAACCTTACAGGGGCCAACATGTACTCTGTGGACCCCT
The DNA here is from genome assembly GCF_018320785.1 of Cheilinus undulatus. Classification (NCBI taxonomy): domain Eukaryota; kingdom Metazoa; phylum Chordata; class Actinopteri; order Labriformes; family Labridae; genus Cheilinus; species Cheilinus undulatus. Next base: position 15,322,254 of record NC_054882.1, read on the forward strand.
CAGGCAAACATTATGTTCATGATCACAGTTCAACAAAAATAATGTTGCAAACTCAGCGACTGGCTCGTCCTTCCGTCCTCCCTGTGCTCGGCAACAAACTTTTCAATCTGTTTATACAATGTTGGAAAAAGATCCGATAGCAGACACTCCATTTCCTGCTTTTGCGACTTTTCTTCTGCTCTCATTCCTGTCAAACTGGCCCACAGTTCTGAGCATGTTATGAGGTGATTAGCTGTTGCAAATTCCCAAGGATTACCAGTCAACTAACAGTTACAGGTCAGCCCTGCTTGCCTGCAGAAATACCAAAAGTGTAAACAAGTCAAAGCATGACATAAGCACATGTTTTGGTCTGGCTTTGCATTCTACTGTACCCACAAACACGCTCTGCTGTATGATTTTATGCTCAGAAAATGCATTAGGTTGTAAAACGAGGTGTGGAGTGTGCAGAGTGTTAATTAGGTGTGGAATGATGACCTTTGCCTGGCCTAAAGGGACCTTTATGCAGAGCAGCCTCCGAGAGATTAATAGGAATTGCTAGGCAACATGAATAAAGGGTCTGCAAATTCTGCCTCAAGTCATTAAAAACACTTCATTTGCCGTGCTGACACGTTAACTACACTCATGGACTGCAAGGCTATGATTTAACCCATGAAACAGATCTAAATTAATTCAGCTAATGCTAGGTTACTCAAAATAAGAGACATCTGATCATGCTCGTGGCTTCTTCACAAGGCCGCCCATAAGGAGGGATAAAGGGGAGACGTTTCTGGGGCCCAGCCAAACTGGGGACCCATGGAGGTCATCAAAACCATGGTCCAATTTAGTTAAGCTGTGATAATAATATTTTATTTTTAACCAGAATAATAATCACTCTTATCAAATTAAAAAACAGCAATTTTATTTAGTTATGCTGTAGTACAATATAGTCTTTTTTAAAAATGTGAACCCCTTTAATTGAAACAGAATTGCATTTTTACTAGTGATATTAACAGGTGGATGGACTGGACTATCAGGAAAGCAATGTCAGACTTTATACCAGACCATGATGTGCACAAACACCAGGATGTCAAAAAATAAAATAGGAGCAACTGAGACAACTCTTTCAAATATAGTGAAAAACTGAATAATTGTGAAAAGAGACAAAAAAGGGTGAAAAGTGGAAAGAATGTGTTAATGTAGTAAAAATTAAAAGGCATAATGGGCTACAAGTGGCAAAAGTTGGCAAAAACTGGGTGGGGAGGCAATATTAGCAAAAAACAATGCAAAAAAGTGACAAAAAATAGGAAAAAAGAAAAATTAACAAAACTGGCAAGAAATGGGCAGAGAGTAGCAAAAATGGTTGAAAAGCAGCAAAATACTGAAAAAGGGGCAGAAAGCAGCTAAAGAAGGCAAAATGTTGCAAAAAGAAAGTGCAAAGAAAGAAAAAAAAAGTGCAAAAATTGAATAAAAGTGTCATTAAAGTTATGAAAGGATGCCAAAATAGGCAAAAAAAAAAAAACCTACTTTGAAGTAATAATAAAAAAAGCATAGATGGGTGGCCAAAAAGTGACAAAAATGGGGTAACATGGCAAAAAGAAGTGGAAAAACTTGGCCAAAATCAGCTAAGTTGGCAAAATGTTGCAAAAAGATGTTGCAAATTGGGGGCAAAAAGCAGAGAAAAATGAACAGAAATGGGTGAAAAGGATAAAAAAAGGAGTAAAATTGGCAAAGGGGTGATTAAAAGTGGCACAAAGGGCAAATAGGTAGCGAAAATGACTGAAAAGCAGCAAAAATAGCCAGAAAACAGGCATAAGATGGCTCAAGTAGGCAAAAAGTTACAAAAAAGGGATATAAGTGAAAAAGGTGACAGATGGATGGGAAAGGGCAAAATGAGATGAAAAGCAGCAAAAAGTGGCATAAAGTAGGCAACAGTTGCAAATAGATGTTACGGATATGGGCAAAAAGTGACAAAAATAATGGCAAAAAAACTGCAAAAAATGTGCAAATATGGGCAAAAAGTGGTTAAAAACGGAACAGAAATTGGTGTAAAAGGCAAATATGGGATAAAAGTGGCAAAAAGATGTAGCAATTCTTGATTGAAAAAAGTGGTGAAAGTGGTTTCAAAGTACTACAAATAAATAATTCCAACATGAAGAACCCAATAATAGCTTGAAACAGTTTTCAGCTCCAAAATGAGCTGTTAGCCAGGATGCTAGCACCAACGCTAAAGATCAAGCACACATGCAATGATGCCATCAATAAATCAAAACTGTGGAGGACCCATTCTCTGGGTTTATAAGGGGCCCATTCTGTTGTTTATCAGGGCCCCATTCTGTGGGTTTGTCAGGGGCCCATTCTGTGGTTTGTCAGGGCCCCATTCTCTGGTTTTGTTAGGGGCCCATTCTGTGGTTTGTCAGGGGGCCATTCTCTGGGTTTGTCAGGGGCCCATTCTGTGGTTTGTGAGGGCCCCATTCTCTGGATTTTCAGGGGCCCATTCTGTGGTTTGTCAGGGGCCCATTCTGTGGTTTGTGAGGGCCCCATTCTCTGGATTTTCAGGGGCCCATTCTGTGGTTTGTCAGGGGCCCATTCTGTGGTTTGTGAGGGCCCCATTCTCTGGATTTTCAGGGCCCCATTCTCTGGTTTTGTTAGGGGCCCATTCTGTGGTTTGTCAGGGGGCCATTCTCTGGGTTTGTCAGGGGCCCATTCTGTGGTTTGTGAGGGCCCCATTCTCTGGATTTTCAGGGGCCCATTCTGTGGTTTGTCAGGGGCCCATTCTGTGGTTTGTCAGGGCCCCATTCTCTGGATTTTCAGGGGCCCATTCTGTGGTTTGTCAGGGGCCCATTCTGTGGGTTTGTCAGGGGCCCATTCTGTGGTTTGCCAGGGGGCCATTCTCTGGGTTTATCAGGAGCTCATTCTCTGGATTGTCAGGGGCCCAGACAGTTCCGTGGGCAGGTCTGCTTCTTTGTGGCTGTTTTGCAGCCTAGAAAGAAGCCAAACAATGTAAAGATGAGAGAGCATATTTGTGCCTTTGTTCATTGTTGTCTCACTTAGCCTCACACCAATAAGATCATATATCTCTGGAGCACACTAGACGGATTGTTGTCTGTGAATATAAATGTACTAACATCTTTTAAAGGCATGCATTCTGCGACTCCCAAAATCCCCATTGCCAAGCCAGCTTCTCCTTGGCCAAACCAGAGAGAAAAAGCAGGATTGTGCCGTTAAAATGATATTATAACACCGAAAGCACACCACTTTCTCTCTCTATTTGCCTTTCTATCTGCTCCTGTATGCCCCTGAGCGCTGCTGAAGCCACTTTTTGTGGTGCTTTTCAAGAGGAACCCCTTTGAGAGGCAGCTCCTCGGGGACTGGGGACAGGCAGTCGGCCAGCTTCCAGAGTAAACATATAATCATCCCTCGGACAGCTATAATTATATCTGGGACGTGAAGGAACAGAAGGGAGCAAGAAGCAGGCAGATACATAGTAGCCTGGTGAGAGCCGAGAGCTGTGCTCTTAATTTTTGTTCTTTTAGTTGTGAAATAAAGTTCAGGAAGAGAGGAAAGGTTTGCAGATTTTGTTGTGCGTTCACAGACGTTTAATGTTAAGACACGTCCATGTCCACACACCTTGCATGCACATCTCCACCCACAAACAGTGGAAACACCAGGCACAGTGGGTGGTTTCAGGGCTCCCCTAAGGCCTGTTCTTTAATCCAACATCCCTTCGACAGAGCCACTTTAATGCGGTTTGCTAACGTGCAGGCTTTGTGGTCAGCTTCCATTCCAGCGAGCCGCGCTGAACAGAAACTGATTACAGCTCCTGTCTGGAAAATAACTTCCAGGATATTTTCTTCTGTAATTAAAAATGAATTTGTCTCCTCTGAGCAGCAGAAAATGAACCAAGAAGGTGGATACCTGTTTTCCTTTGCATCACCTGACTCAGTTTGAAAGCAGCCAAGCCTTCGTCTTTTATGTGAAAGTTCCCCTCTAATTTTCCTTGTCTATGGTGCCCCGAGGCGTGCTGGATGGATGGGGGTGGGGAAGGGTGACATCACACCATTTAGGCAAATTCCATATGAAAGACAAAAAAAGGGTTGGTTGAAGCTGTTCACCATAAAACAGTGGAAACACCATAAAGTTATAGGAAGCGATTAGCTGATAATTAAGCAACCTAAACAACCCCCCCCCCCCCACTGTTCTTACACATCATTACAAAAGACGAGCGAATGTGCACCAATCTGCGTGGATGGAGGGTGTCTCCAGGGCTGTAGGTTCAGGCATCAGGCGCAGCAGGGACTGCGGAGGGAGGGCCGAGGGAGCGGGCTGCAGCTGGGGTCAGAAGAAGGCACGTTAATCACTGCTATCCTGTCAACAACAAAGAGCGGGCCTCACCCAAATGCTCCACTCGGTAGCCATAATAACACCACCTAGGTATCGCTGTGAGTCAGGCGGAGGTGTCACCAGAGGGCCGAGGAGGAGGAAGTGAAGACATGGTGTGATGATGCAATTACAGAAGGAAAGACAGAAGAGGGGAGGGACAGAGAGTGGAAAATAGTGGGAAAAAATATCAGAATTGGTCCTTTTTTTAGCTTAAGTATCACTTTCAACCACATTGGAGGGAGGGATCCCAAACACTCATTCACCACCAGATTAAAATAGGATAAATTATCATCATTGGCTGGTTTCTGATGTGACTAAAGGCCTTTGCACACTGAGGTGGGGTTTTTTGCCTGAAATGTGTGCATGTTTAAAAAGAAAAATGATCTCATGTGTGGGTTAATCATGCACACTGACACTTTCATATGTCATTTTTTCAGAACAAGTTCAATTTTTGTCTTGTTTCCCATCTGTCCAAATAATTTAATTGGTGATTGATTATTCAGAGCAGCGTCTGCAGACCCCTTATTTCTAGCTCTGAAACCTCACTTTAAACACTGCAAGTTGCCCATGGGTCATGTGGATATCAACCATCAAACATAATAAAAAAGGCCAAAATTTGTCCTTTCCAGCTTGGCACTGTGCGATGATGCTTTTTTCAAGGAGTGATGGAGACACAGAACCATCTTCTCTTCTCATTTTCTATGCAGTATGAAACCATGTTACACATTTTGTGCCTTTTCACTGTGAATGCAAATAAAACACATCAGACTCTTGAGTGCAAGGTTGAATGCATGATTTTTTTCATACTTTGGACCCAAAAAACCTTAGAAGATAAAACACTTTAAGTGTGGAACTGTGATGGATGCCACCTTTGCAATGAGACGTTTCGTCTGGATATTCTGCAGTCACCTGTAAGTGATATAAGAAAGTGGAAGCGTTTAGGAACAACAGCAATGAAGCAGAAAACAGGGGGTCAACAACTGCTAAGGCACATGGTGTGTAAAAGTTCCCAACACTCTGGAGGCTAACGCCACTACTACAGCCGAGCACCTCATACGACCAAACTTCAAAAATCCTTAAATATCCCTTTAAAGTCTCCGGAGCTTCCATAACCTTCAGCCGCTCGGGTCTCCCCGTAGACAGATCCTTTCTCACCACTCCATAGTATATCCACCATATTCCAGCTAGATCAAGCAGAGTTGAACTTTTTCACTTTTTGCCCTAAAGACCTACCATTTGAAACTGTCGCATGTTCAGAACAACACTGAAGTGCTTCTGTTGCTGCCCTACCGCAGTATAAACAATACTGTTACATCTCTGTGGCATGGGGCTTTTTTTTCAGGGTTTGGGCTAGGCCCCATCTTAATGCTTCAGCATACGAAGGCATTTTGGACAATGCTATGCTTCCAACTGTGTTGCAACAGTTTGCGGAAGGCCCTTTTCTATTCCAACATGCCTGTGCCCCAGTGCACAAAGGGATTGTAAAGACATGGTGGAAGATCTTGACTGGCCTGCACAGAGCCCTGACCTCAACCCCATCCAGCACCTTTGGGATGAACTGGAACCGAGATTGCAAGCCAGGCCTTCTGGTCCAACACCGGTGCCTGACCTCAAATGCTCTGCAGAATGAATGGGCACAAATTCCCACGGAAAAACTCCAACTCCTCATTAAAGTGCATGCATTTGAATACAATGTCATTACAGTCTCTGTTGGTGTAATGATTAGGTGTCTGAATACTTTTGTCCACATGGCGTACCTTGATAGCACCTCCTCAATGTTGGTGGGGTGATCTGTTGCCCTGACATCCACCACAACGTCAATGGTGGACATCAAGGTGATAAAGTGCCTGCATAGTCTTCAGATTTTTGTTACAGTAAGGATACTCATTTTTTTACACAGCAAAGAGATGAAAAACCATGGCAAAGTACAAATTTGTAAAAATACACAGCAGAACGAGGGTTTGAAAATCTTTTTCCTACCCTCGCTGAGCGAGGCCCAAAAACTGTTTAAAAAAGTCAAAGTTTTGTGTAGAAAAAGACACATCTACCTTTTTACTGTAGCATTATAATCTCTGATTGGTGGGATTATTTTGGAGGATTGTGCATCCCAAACAGGCTTATTAAGTCCTCACACTCTTTGCAGTTTAGCCTGTTGAATGTATTATTTCAAGCCTCTGTGACTGAAACACAAGCCTTTCCTGCAGTGACCAGACTGTGACCCCACATGGGGTCACATTACTGAGCGATGGACATGTTTAGATTTTTCACTCCAAAAGAAAACATCATTAGGATCTGAGAGTGGATTTCACTTTTCCCTCATGTCCGCAGCTCAGAGGTGAACTCGAACCCCCCCCCCCCCAGCGAGGACCGTGGCCTTAGACCTGACCTTCAACCTACTGGCCTTATGGTACACAAACACATCTCTGGATTCAGGATTTAGATGTGCATTTCCACTCATGTGAAGGTGTTTTTCTCTCCCGCTCTTCCATCTGGACTGTCTCCACTCCAGCAGTTGTCTGATCTGACACTCAGCCTGATAATAGGGTCGGGCCCAAGTGAAACCAGAAACAATTTGTTTTGGTCTGAGCTATCATTCCATTTCCCATAAGCCGTGCCTCTCCCTTTCTCTCCTTTCAGCCCTGGCTTTGTATCTCCTGCCAAGAATTAAAAGGAATGACTTTAGACACAGTTACAAAAAGCAGCTGCTGAGTAACTTTCCTCTCTGAAGCACACTTCCAGATTTACATATCTTGCTCTAAAATCACAAAATGCATGCCTTTTAGAGAGCCCCGAGGCCGAGACAAGGCCTGCTGCTCGCTCCGGCAGACGGATGGAGCGGCGTTTTTGGGCGCTCTCCTCTGGAATGAATAAGGGAGGAAGTGGAGAGGCTGTGTTCACCCTAAGGCAGGAAGTGACATACGCTCAGTGACGCTCGGCAGCAGTTGTTTTGAATCTTGGGAGACAAAAAGAACGTTCTTAAGAGTGAAGGGGAATGGGGAAAAAAGGTAATTTGATTACAGTTGTAGCCTACAGCAGCATTTCCAATTCTAAACACGTCCGTCCTAAACTGGCTGATGTAAACACGCCATGCTCTCTGACCTTTGTGGTAAACATCTGTGCAGGAGGGAAAGGCTTTCACTTGCACCGACATGGCAGTGATGAATACGCTTTTAATCACCAAAAGCAACACGTAAAATGAATCTTCATTATCTACTTAAGCGATAAGTAAACACTGCTGTCTGTGTGAGCAGCAGAGCCACAAGCAAAGCTGTACAAGCAAGCTTTATTGACACAAACAAGACGGACATTTCAAGTTAATCCACCAGGGTTTACACAAAGTTTTTAAGCTACGAGTCTTAAATATCAAATCAGCTCAGGGTGAAGAGTGTCAGGGTTATTTATTCAGGACTGACTCCACTTAATCGCCTCCAACCACATTAGAAATTAGCCCTCTATCTGCACTTCTTCTCTCAACAAAATGTGGCTCTCATGATTGTAAAGCTCATCTGAAAATAAGGCAACTGAACACTTTTCACACATGCATGAAAGCCCTGACATTTTAAAGAAACAGCTAGATTTTACACCCCAATATACCTGGATGTTTTCCAGTAAAGTCCATGCAACATCAAGGTATGCTGATGTGCAAACCCAGCAGGAAATATGCAGGAAAATTCAGTTGCTATTGAGTGGATTATGACAGTTATAACCTGCAGCCTGCATGCATAAGCTGCAATCTCTGTGCAAGGACAAGGGGCAGCCTGCTTGAAATTTTCTAGAGATCTTCAAGTGCTAAGTTTGGAGCCTAAGGAGACAGAAGGACATTCTTTGGGGGGAAAGGAAGACTTAAGAGAGGGTGAGCAGCAGTCGGAGGGTCTGGGGCCAAGACTTCATAAAAGAGCCGAAGCCGGCTAGGCCAAGGGTGGAGAAAGAAGGCAATTAAAAGTATAAGGAAGCAGCTGATTCGGAATGCATTACAGAGGTGGAAATAGAGAGAGAAACAGAGGTGCAGGTACCTGGGTGGTGCAACTGTACTCAGTGTTGGGGCTCAGGCACAGCCCAGACCACCGCTGAGAAAAGGGGCAGGCTATCACGACAGACGACTTCCTACTGGAGTCCGATTACCCCCTCGAGGCAGGGAGAGCCCTATAAAAGCCTCCTCATTAAGAGTGGACCATTTATAGACGTCTTAATGAGTCTAGGCCACTAAAAGAAGAGAGGGAACGAGGGACTGATAAAGAGAGTGTCCACTTACTTCTCTGGGGTTCCTGTCTCTGCGACTCCCTGCCCTCAGAGGTCTGCTGCAGAGAAATATAACTGAGATGGTCAACCCAAAGTTAGAATTCAGAAGCCACAAAATTTCTTTACAACCACAACCCCATCCAGCACCTTTGGGATGAACTGGAATGGAGATTACTAGCCAGGCCTTCTGGTCCAACACCAGTGCCTGACCTCATAAATGCTCTACAAAATGAATGGGCACACATTCCCACAGAAACATTCCAGAATCTTGTGGAAAGCCTTCCAAGAAGAGTGGAGGCTGCTATAGCTGCATCCTGATGATGGATTTAACTGCACTCTGGGGGATGCTCATTGCATTTGAAATGTTTTTGCATCCATCCCCTGACTTTTCTCTGAGTTGCTTGGAGTGTTCTTTTGTCTTCACGGTGTAATGGTAGCCAAGAATACTGATTAGCCAATGACTGAGCCTGCCAGACACAGGTGTCTTTATACTGCAATCACTTGAGACACATTCACTGCACCCAGGTGATTGCCATTTCTCTAATTGTGAGACTACCAGCTCCAATTGGCTGGACCTTGTTGAATCAGGTCCGTCACTTTAAAGGGGGTGAACATTTATGGTCACTTATTTTGCATTACATTTTTTTATTTAAATCTACAGGCAAAAATAAGGCTTTAAATAAGATGTTGTGAACAGACTGAAGCCCTCTTTGCCATGAGGATTCATGTCCTAAGTGTTAGTTTGGAAATCCGTCTGCCATGCTTCCGTTTTAACCTAAAGAGTGTTGGAATGCACTCAGACCTCCCCATGACCTCTAATACGATTAAGAGGAAGCATAAATGTACTACATGGGTTAACAGCAGTCACAAATATACATCCAAACTACTGATGTTAACAGGTTGGGCAGTTATGCTTGAAGCCATCGCTCCCTTTTACTTTGATTAATCATTCTCCAGCACAACTCACACTTTTTTTCCTCTGAGGCACAAAAACAACTCCAGCCAATTGACTGCATGGGCCTTCAGCATCTGATAAGTCCAGTACAAACAGAGTGATGACCTCCTAAAGGTCATTCGTCCCGCCACTCCCACCTCCTCCAGCTCCACACATCCTGGTTGCCACCCTCCACGACTGATAAACAGATACTATCAGTCGCTGCCAGAACAACAAACGCTACATCTTGACACTTTGAAACACTCTAATTCACGTGCAAGTCCATCCGTACCAGGTCCTGTTAAGTATTTAGAGGCACAAACACACAATGCTATACAGGGCCACCCATAGAACTAACTAGCCCCTTTTCGACATGTTTTCTACCCATTTTAGCTGCTTGTTACCCTTCTTTTGCCTCTTTTGTTGACCTTTTTCCCCCATTTCTGACAATTTTTTCTACTACTTTAGCCACCTTTTGCCATTTCTAGCCTGTTTTTACCACTTTGTGTTTATTTTTGCCAGTTTTTGCTGCTTTTCAGCTATTTCTTTTGCCCTTTTTAATACATTTTTGCTACTCTACGTCCATTTTAGCCACTGTTTGGCTATTTCCCATTTTTGCTGTTGTGAGCCCTTTTTGGCCGACTTTTAACTTTTTACATTTACATCATTTTTGTCCTATAACACTAATTTGCCACTGTTTTGCAACATTACAGCAGATTTTGCTACCTTTTTGACATTGGCCACATGTGTCCATTTAAGCCACTGTTTGGCTACTCTTTACCAATTTTTGCTGTTTTTTTGCCCTTTAAGACACATTTTTGCCACTCTTAACTCTTGTAGCTTCATTGCATGCCATTTTGCCTCTGTGCAAAATTACGACCATTTTTGGTACGTTAGGGACACTTTTGTTCCAATTTTCCCTCTTTGCATCCATGTTTACCTCTTTGCATCTGTTTTTGCCACTGTTTTGGAACATTATGGTCATTTTTTTTTTTTTTACCTTTTTGCCACTCTTAACCCATTTTTTAACCTCTTTAACCCATTTGTGCTGCTTTTTGCCCCATTTTGATTTTGAACCCATTTTTCCTTCTTCTTTTTGCCAATTTTTAACCTATTTCTGCTGTTTTTGGCCATTTTCTATGGCCCATCATTTTCCATTAACGTCTCAGTTTCTTCTCCTTTGTTTTTTGACAGGCACACATTTGTTTACATCATGGATTGATGATAACGTTGACATTACTTTCCAAATGGTTTGGTCCAGTGTGCCCATTCACATTGTTAATGTTATCAAAAAAGGTAATTCTGTTTTTTTGAAAGAGGGTTTACATTTTGAAAAAGGCTATATTTACACTACAGCATACATAAATATAAAGCATTTTTGTGTTGCTTTGATCAGAATTGTTATTATTCAGGTTAGAAATAAAATATAGTTATCACACATTTACTTTACAATGGATCAAAATTTTGCCGACCTCCATGGCCCCCTGATTGGCTGGGTCCCAGAAAGCCCTCCCCTTTGTCCCCTCTTATGGGCGGTCTTGCTGCTATGACTGCAGCTAAAGCCAAATACTTCTCAGTGGGATGTTTTGAGAGTTTTCAAACTCATTCAACAAGTGGAAAAATAGGAAGAGTCTCTTCAGTTATCAAACAGCATCCTTGAGAGCGCATAGTAAAATCCCAATCTGCCTTATCATGCAACGCTTGTACTACATTACTCGTAAATAGAGTAATAAAAGTGTTGGCAGAAGTCCTGGAATCCTTTCACTGCGTATTTCTGATAACTGCATGCATCCGCCTCTTTAAGTCTTGCTCGGTCAGTGGCTCACTGGGTGTTTTTCTCTCCATCAGAAATAAAGAGGCATTTTGTTCTCTCAGAGAGGAGTGTAGGGGTGGTATCAGTGCGCCACTTTGTGCCAAAGCAGAGAAAAGAAAGAGAAGACGACTGTTTGTGTGATCAGTGACAGAGCTGAAAGTATGGGCAGTCAGGGAGGGATGAGATGCTGCAATTGAAAAAAGAGGATGATCAGATTCTTACATGTTTAATCAGATAGTACACCTCCTGTGGATCCCTTTAGCATTTGAATTCAGGTCCCGCCATAATCCCGTGCCACCCCTGTGAAAGGGATATCATAAAGAGAAAATAGTGTCAGACAATCAAAGAATAGCTGAACTCAAGGGAACTTTTTTTTCCCTTTCAGTCTAACTGGGAAGCACCTTGGAGCATGAAATGTGGCTCCGATTGTTTCTCTGTGTGTGTATCCACCCAGAGCGCTGCAGCAGGGTTATTGGCAGGCAGGAGGAGGGGAGTTTCGGGAGGGGATGCTGAGCTGAGAATGCCAGGAATGTCCAGCCCTGTTTACAGCCCGGGCCGGTTCACACCTGCAGGTCAGGGTGCTATCACCAGCCCCCCCCACCCCCGGCCCCCGCTCCACTCCCTTCTGCCCTCCTCATTACAAGAGGGTCAAGCTCAGAGGTGACCTAATTAGAAGCTCATTACATCACAGACAATCTCCATTAGCATGCCAAGCTGGCCTGTTAATCCATTAGCACCACAGAGGCCCCCCAGGGCAGCCTTTACATTCCTGCCCCTGTGGCCCTCAGTCAGGGCCCCTCGCCACACACACACCCCATCATATACACCTATATCTAGTTTGATGGGAGACACCAAAACAACACTAATGCTCAACAACAACATGAGTGCTTATGAAGAGTTAGCTGTAGGCTAATCAACACACCATCCCTGCACTTCGGTGGTAATTGCAGGGTAACCCACAACATGTCATACCATACAATACCACACTATACCATAGGTCAGCATGTCCCGCTCCTCCCGAGCCCCATACCAGGGCGGGCCCCAAGGCTCTGTCCTTGGACCGCTTCTTTTTTTAATCTACATGCTCCCGTTTGGCCAAATCATCAGCAAACACAGTCTCAGCTTTCATTTCTATGCAGATGACACACAGCTTTGTTTACACACCAAACCATCCGCTCAGACCCCCTCACCCCCACCTCAATTCATTGGTCAACTGGCCCCCAAAGCACTGCTTGGGAAGGTTAGAGATCTGGTGCTCAATGCGGAAGGTAGTTCCAACCACCCATCCTCCGAGGTCCTGGGCATCATCCTGGACTCCACCTGTCCTTCCAGTCCCATATTAAACCAGTGACCAAATCTGTCTTTTTCCACCTCAGACTCAGACCATCACTATCAGACTCTGTGGTTGAATCCCTCCATGCATTCATCAGCTCCCATTTGGATTACTGCAATGGAATCCTGTCTGGGGGCATAAACAGGCTCCAGTACATCCAAAACCCCACTTTTTGGGCTCTCCCCTGCACTAGGTCCTGGTAGCACGTCACCCCTACCCTTATTTATCACTGGTTCCCAGTTCAATTCTGCATCAGGTACAAAATCCATACAAAATGGCTGAGACCAATGCATGGAGGCAATGATGCAGCATGGAAACTAAACAGGGGAGTTGCCGTAACAGTAGCATACTGCAGTGGTTTTCAGTCTTTTTTTTGCCCTAGGCACACCTATGATCAAGCCAAAATTTCAAGGCATACCAAAACAATATCTTGTCAGCTAAGCACGCAAGAAAAACAATTTATAACCACTCATCATGTGTGTTACTTGACAAAGTAATTCTGACTGAACTTATTGTGTAGTTGTAGTAATTACTCGTGGTTGTACAAATTCCACCACATCACACCAAGACTTGGCTGTGCCTTGCCACACCCTTTGAGAACCACTGCCACACTGTAAGATACCATGCCATGTCGTAAGTCATTATTCAATAGGTTAGGACATATTACAATACCATACAATAGGATACAATACAATATGCAATGAATAATACAAAGTCCACAGCAGCATCACCATACAGCCTTTCTACTGAAATAGATAAATTCCCATGCAGTCCAAATTGTACATCAATACATCACAACACCTGATTGAATGAAGAACAGTCAGCATGTCCATGTGGGCCCCACATGGATTATATGTGGGCTAAAGTATGGGTCCCATGTGGATTTGTCCGTTGGTTCTATGGTGGCCCCACTGGTGATTGCCCATGTGAATTGCAAGTGTGGATCAGCCCCTATAAGTCCCATATAGGCCCCATCTCTAGACTTCCAAGATAGATCCTACTGGCAGTAAGCATGGGCAACTGCAAGGATCTCTAGATGGGGCCTATATGGGTCTCTTATAGGGCTGATCAACACTTGCAGTTCACATGGGTAATCACAGGTGGGGCCAAACCAAACAAACCCACATGGGCCCCATATTGTAACCCATATATAACCCATATGAGGCCCACCTAGACATGCTAAAATGTCCCTCAAAGTTAAAGTGCAAGACTATGTTTATTCAGGGTTAATTTCCAGCAATATGGTGTCTTACTATCTCAGTCTTCTTTAGTCACTCTACATTCACGTTACCCTTATTCATTTCATAAGTGCCACTATAAGATGTCATGAAGAAGACTTAACAAGTCAAAAAGATGAAGAAACATGGTACTTCACATAAACCAATTACTGTTTTAGTGGAGGTTACAGTTGAGCTCACCAGTTTATGAGAACTAATATTGTATAATTGATGTTAAGACTCAATTTGTTAGTGATTGGCTGTTTTGAGCTGCTGAATTATGGTAGTAGATAATGTACTAACAGGCTAACTTAGAGCAAACGGAGCTTAAGTGAAGCTAAGTGCTGTTATTACTTATGTGTTTAACATGGGCGTATGATGTGACATTGACTGCTTGTGTGAAATGAAAAGCATACAGCTTTCATTATATGAAGCTCTGAGTAGTTCATGCAGGATATGCCAAGCCATGATCAGCCGACAGCCAGCTGATCCCAATTATCGCCTCCCAGCTCCCACAGCCAATCACAGCCTTCTCTCTCACACAGCGGTGTATTTAAATATGACATACTACTCACTAATCCCTGCTTGCATTAATGCAGATGCATCATGCTGCTGCTATCAAAGCATCCCCCCTCCACCCCAGCTTTCTCCTTTATAGCATAAAGCTTGTTGCATCCTCATATTAAGAATCATGCTAAAACTGATTTATTGCATTTTAACTTTTTTTGTATTCCGTGTGCATCGTCATTAATAGGTTTATCCATATGGGGGTTTCTAGCCATGCACTCCCTGGAAAGTCAAAGCATGCTGTTTGACTCACCCATCTTTGAGCAGAGCCTTCTCTGCCAAGAAACACTGTATATCCATTTAGCAATAAAATGGTTAAATGTATGTAGAGAGGGTTCCAGAAAGAAGTTTGTTTAAACAACTTACATATTTGCAAGGTCCGGGGATATGTAATACGTGTCAAGCAGGCTGTGTTAACAGAGTAATAAGAACTTCGGTTTACTGTCAGGATTGGTTTCTACTGTATTGGATTTGGATCAGAAGCAGTCAGAAATATGTTTCCGCAGGCATAAAGTGTTCCTGTTTTGCATGTTTTATTGCAGTTAAATGCAGGTTATTGGTCACATGACTATCAGAGTTGCATGTCCTGTAGTTTTTCTTAATTATCCACAATTCTTAAGGACTGCCAGTCATTTTGGCTGGAGATTAAAAATAAACACTCTAGTCCTAAACAACCTCTGATGTTGAAAAGTGGAGCCAATGCAGAAGGGTAAAAAAAGCATGGCAGTTCCTAAAGTGTCCACTTGGGGCTGTGTTCAATAGGGAAGCAATCTCCATTTGAGTCAATATACAAAGGTAGAGTTTTTAAAGCTAAAATAAAAACATTCACAGCCTGGTATACAGAATAGTTTTGGTGTCAGTGCTTTCTTTTGATTGCACAGTGTTCTTTTTTTTTTTGATAATGCATGGTTTCGTTTTAGGATTTATTTTGGGGCGTTTAGTGCCTTTAATGATAGAGGAGGACAGAAACCAAGCAGATGGATTCACCCATTTATGTGGTCTTGCAGAGCTCCCATCTGAACAGTTTGGGCCCAGTTAGAAAGTGACAGGACCAATCAGGAGTAAGAGGCAGTATTTTCAGGCACGATAGAGTTGTGAGATAAGCAAGCAGCGACAAGAGGTCGGTGCAGTTATGGTGGAAGACATTGGATGCTACTAAAGCGCCAGTTTTATCAGAACTTCACTACGTTTCTTCTTTGAAAGGAGAACAAAGAACAGCATTGAACTTTTTTCTTTCCAAAAACAACAAAAGTCGTATACTGAGGGTAGCATCTATGACGTCACGTGAATGTTGCTCTGATTGGCCTGTAAAGATGTGACCGACAAACCATTCATCCAATCACCCTTGAGTTTTTTTTAAAGGCTTTGCCCTTTTCCAGACGCTGTCTATGGGAAGTTTTCCAGATGGATGCGTGAAAGTCCGGATATGAACCCAGGCTGCCCGAGTAATGGGACGACCCTAAAATCAACCTCATCACCCTATATCATCTGTTTTGATGCCAAGAGTGATGCATGAATTAGCATAAGAAGGGTAAAGCTAAGTTGACAGCTGGGCATGTTTCAGCTGTTAATCAAGAGCAAAAATTAAGTGGAAATAGTATTTCCAATATTGCAGCTGCCATTGCTCAAGTTCATAGTGCTTCTTAAGAAACCAGTGGATGACATCACAGAGGCTACGTCCATATTTTTATACCGGCTATGGTCCACTTCAGGGTCTGTAGGCACAGTTAGACAGAAAAGGGAGGGGGAATATGTCATCTACTTCTAGGCATTTGTACGGCTCAGAGTATTTTGGCTGGAGAGGATCTAAAAACATGCTCGCTCTGCTCTGTCTTTTTACATCTGTGAAGAGAATGTGCAGCTCCAAAATAAATCCTCTCCTCCCTCCTTTTTGACCATTAGAGAAAAATGAAAACTGAAAGTCATATTTCAGCAAGCTGTTTTCTGGCACTGAAATTAAAAAGTTACAGCCCTCTAAATACTTGAGTGTATTTGCACTGTGTCTGCTTGTCATTATCCTACACTAAAGTTTTAAAAAAGTCAGAATTATAGATCCTCTCACAGGAAGGTGCTGAGGTGGAGTCAAGCATGTGTCAACGTATTTCCCTGCTCCCCCTTTTCCACTGTTTGCCCCCATAAATGAACTTCCTTCTCTGTGTCTTTGTTGGCGTCTAAAGCGCCGGGTGCAGCTGTGGGGTTGTGGCCCTGCGCTGGGTAATGAAAGAGTCAGTATCTTTCTCCTCACCGGGGACCTGGGAGACACTGAGCCCCACTAGTTTCCCTTTGAAACCTCTCCCCTCTGGTGACTGGCAGACCATACAGCGCTCAGAGCTTTGTAAGTGACTCCATTGTCGGGGGCAGATTGAGAGGAAAAAAGGGGGCTAGCCCTAGGGATAGAAAAGCAAGGTGAAACAAAAAGGTCTGGCTCTGTGGTCTGAAGAGGGCAGGACTGGATCAAAGGGCTGGGTGCTGACCTGCGGCCTTTGTCCATCAGACAGCCCTGGCTTCATTTAACCTCTCTCTGGAGGCCGGCAAAGCCCACTGGGATATCGTGCTACACAGAAGCCGTGCCCTATGGGGACATCTCAGTGCCTCCTCTGCAAGCCCTCCACCCCCCCTTTCCCCACCCTCCACCTGGGACAATATCACAGGTGAAAGTGGATGGGAGGGGCCGGTCTGTGCTTCGCCCCGACCTGTCAGGGATCCACCACAAAAGGGAGCTGAGCCCTCTCTCCGGATGCCCGGCGGCCAAGTTTTACCTTACTGCACAGCGTTCACATGGCCCTGCTGCCTCCCTGCCTGGGCTCCGCTGGGAGAGCCGCGGAGGCACGGAGGGAGTCAGAACAGAGAGGAGCTCTCAGCCGCTCACCTGGGGATGGTAAACCTCAGCTATGTGGCAGACAAAGGTGAACTTAGTGGATCTCTGCAGCATTGTTTAGTCAGGGAAACTTAAATCTTCCAGCCTTAATGAACTGTTGAATAGAGAGGATTTTCTTTGGTTCAAGGGGCCATGTGTGACTTTTAAAAACCTGTCCATCATGCTTTCTATAGGTGCAGGCCTAACTTCAAGGCTGTGCAGAAAAACATCCTTGGGTCTGCCCTTTAGAGTCAAATTGAATCGACTGCACTTTCTGAGGGAGAGCCTGCTAATCTCTTGTGCTATCAAAATTATTTGGGTCTACAAGTGACGTAGAAAAGAAGCTCTAATGAATGATGACTATTTGGTTTTGGCTGAGCATCAGGAGGTTGGATTTGTTTCTGCAAAGGAGTCAGAATTAAACCAAGCAAGATGCATTTCATAATAATGGTAACAGTGGGAGTTTAGCAGGTCCACGGCAAGTTCTCCATCACTCCATCCCAAATCTCTCACCTAAAGATGGAGAAGGAAGCAGGTAATGGCAGCAGGAGAAGTACCTGCTCTGAATCAGGGATGGGGGCTCTAACTATGTTGGGAACGAAAGTGGCCAAATCGCCCTGCTTTCATTAGCGCGCTGAGTGAAGCCTCTGCTGAGGCCTCGATTCCCAAGACTCTCAGATAACAAGTGGCTTCCCACACTGAGGCTTTCTGTTTTCTGTTTCCTCTCCAATAAAACCAGCCGGAGCGCAGAGGAGAGAGAGAGAGACGCAGAGGGTGAAAGATGGGGGAGCAGGAGTGATAGACAGGTGGGGAAAGGAGAGAGGGGAGAGTGGACCCCCTTGGTCTGCTGTTATCTGTCTAACCCAGTTGAAGGGAAGGGGGGGTGGTTTGGTTTATTTTCCCCAAGCCCAATGAATGGCTGCCGACAAGACATTTCTGATGGCTGTGATAAGATATCCCACCCCCAGTGTCCAGCCCTTCCAGCCCCCGACCAGACCTCCATCCCTGGCCTTTCAACTAACCAGGTTAACTGTCCCTCAGAGAGCTAGTACTGAAAGATGAAGTAAGGTAGTCTCTCGCTGAAATGCACAAATGTAGCAGACTGAGTGAAAGGAAACGAGTGGAGGTCACTTCTATGACCTCCCACACACAGTAATGCACAAGACAAAAGCATTCCAGTGCAATGCCAGCCATCCTGTTAGTGATAGGCTCTAGATAGAGTCCATACGGGGTCTGTGCTCCACACAGCTGGCTGCTAGAATCAGGGAATGTTGTGTTTGTCTGAGGCCCAGCCGTGGTCTTATAGATGCAAACATGTGGGATGTACGGAGGTCAGCACTGTTCACTGTTTAACCAGCTGCCAGGTGCTTTCACACTGTACCATCTACATATATATTTTGTATGTACAGCAGGGACGGGGATGAAGGAGGCATTAACGGATTAAATGCATTTATTATTGGTATTTTATTATTTGTCGAGCAACCGTATGTAGTATAACACCTAAAATACCATGTGACGGTGCAGAGTCAGCTTATAGAGACAGTGTCATATTTGTGCATGTGGTACAGGTGCAGGATATGCACATGGACATGAATGCAATGGTTTCACCCCATGGTAAAGAGCCGGGGTCGAGAGTACAAGTACTCCACATGCAAACACTTTGTAAACAACTGGCAAAAAAGTTGGGGCGTTGTGTAAAATATAAATACAAACAGAATGTACTGATTGTTAAATCTCATAAACCCATTTTATTCACAATAGAACATATCAGATGTTGAAGCTGAGATTTTTTACCATTTCATGAAAAACAAAAGCTCATTTTTAATTTGACTGCAGCAAAACATCACAAAAACGTTTGGACGGGGCAACAAAAGGCTGGAAAAGTAAGTGGCACAAATGAAAAACAGCTAGGGGAGCATTTTGCAACTAATAAGGTTATTAGCAAAAGGTCAGTCACATGACTGGGTATAAAAGGAGCATTTTAAAAAGGCAGACTCTCTCAGAGGTAACACGAACACAGGTTAACCAATCTGAAAAAAACTTCATCCAAAAATTGTGCAACAATTTCAGAAAAAGGGTCCTCAATATAAATTGCAAAGACTCTGAATATCTCACCATCTACAGTCCATAATATCATCAAACGATGCTGAGAATCTTGAGAAATCTCTGTGAGCAAGGGACAAGGCTGGAGGTCAGTATAGGATGACCTTGGGACCCTTAGGTGGTTCTACATGAAAAACAGGCATGATTCTGTACAGGAAATCACTGCATGGGCTCAGGAACACCTGAGCCTAACCTATCTACAAATGACTGTTAAAGCTGTATCATGCAAAGAATAAGCCATATGTGAACAGGATCTAGAAACACTGCCATCGTCTCTAAGCCAAACCTCATTTAAAATGGACTGAGGCAACATGGAAAACTGTTCTGTGGTCAGTAGAATCAAAATTTGGCATTCTTTTTGGAATCCACCAACACAGTATCCTGGGGACTGAAGAGGAGAGGGACCATCAAGCTCATTATCCTGGCACAGCTCTAAAGCCAGCATCTCTGATGGTATGGGTTTGCATTAGTGCCTAAGGGGTGGGCAGTTTACACATCTGGAAAGGCACTATCAATGCAGAAAAGTAGATAGAGGTTTACAGCAACATATGCTCCCATCCAGACAACGTCACTGCCAGGGAAGGCCTTAATTATTTCAGCAAGACAATGCTAAACCACATACCACATCCATGGCTTCACAGGAGAAGAGTCCGGATGCTGAACTGGTTGGCCTGTAGTTAAGGCCTTTCACCAATAGAAAACATTTTGAGCCTCATAAAAGCAAAAATCCATTAAAGAAGGCCCAGCTAGAGTCCTACATCAGTCAAGAATTGGACAACATTCCCCTCCCAAAGCTCCAGCAGCTGGGCTCCTCACTTCCCAGATGTTTACAGACTGTTGTGAAAAGAAGAAGGGATGCTAAACATTAGTAAACATGGCCCTGTCTGTACTTTTTTTGAGACCTATTGCTACTATCAAATTCAAAAGGGTTTTGTTAGTCCACATGGTTCTTTTAGCACCTCATAATGTCTTTGCTGGCTTAGCATTTGCTCATGGAAGTGCTTTTGTGTGCATGTGTCAGTTTTTGAATTTTTAGCTTATGCATACAAATTTCCATCTAAAGTTTTATTTTGATTTTTTGTCTATAAATTAAGCAAATATTAACAGCCCAGAGCAAGACTTTCTGGTCAGCTCTGAGTGGACAAAAGGGGCTGAATATTGAAAACAGAATGAGATGAGAGTCAGCATGAGCACAGAAGCTGAACACATGTACTCTAATACACATAAACACAGGACTGAGCCAAGCTGCTTCTCATTTCGAGGTTCCTCTGCAGAGCTTGCACACCACCAAATGGTCCTGATCGAACCTCCCTCACTGATAGCAGGCTGAGGAGGCAGAGGAGGGAGGGTCAGCGTGGGGGTGTTTGTGTTAGAGAGGTAGGGTGGCAGGGGTGATAAACTGTGACCTTCTACTCAAACTGCAACATGCCTAATGGCTGCTCTGAGTGCTCCAGCTCAAGGTGTCTGAGCCTCTAAATGGATGGGTATTTTTATCCTCACACACACACACACACATGTATGAGCAAACAACGTGAATGTGTGACCATGGTCGCAGCTGACGTCCGGGTGCACCGCAGGGTGAGCTCGAGGCTGGCGAGCTGGCACGCAGCGCTGGCAGTACTCAAGTTCCTGATAGCTTTCAGGGGCCCTTTGATGTTCTTTGCATCCCAGCACTCCGTCCCCCTCCCCTCTGGCCTCCCCCTTGCAGGAAATTGCATTCTGTCCGCTGCCATAGCAGATAAATGAGGCAGGAGAGGGGCTGCACACTGTCACCAGCCGACCTGGCCTGTCTCACACAGCAACCTGCGGTGTGTTAGCCGTGTGTGCTGCTATCCGGCGCCCACCGCTGGCCTCGGGTGGACACAACGCATGTGTGCATACATGTAAACACACACAGGGTAGACACATACAAAACTGGACAAAACTGAAGACAATCAAGGTGTTGTTTAAGTAGGGATAATTGACTTAGATCAGGGATGGGGATCTACAGCTACCTGGAGGGCCTCATTAATTTTATTGTCACTACCAGAGGGCCAAAGTGTTAAAATTTGTAGAACATCTGAGTGAAACAATCAAAAGTATAAAAAGCTTTCAACAAAATAAATTACACCAACATGTACATGTTTAGGCCCTTTCTAATGCTTTGGGACTCCAGTCAACCACAGTAAGAGCCATTATCCACAAATGCAGAAAACTTGGAAAAAGAACACAAAGACTCAACTCACATTTGACTAAAAACAACCTGATGATCACCAAGACCTTTGGGAAAATACGCAGCATTTTATCTATAGGACACCATACCAACAGTCAGACACGGTGGAGGTAGTGTGATGGTCCAGGGCTGCTTTGCTGCTTTGGGACCTGGGCCACTTGGGTATTTGATAGAAACACTAATTCTGTTCACCAGAAAATCCTGAAGGAGAATGTCTGGCCATCAGTTCATGACCTCAAGCTCAAGCACACTTGGGTTATGTAGCAGGACAATGATCCCAAACACACCAGCAAGTCCACCTCTGAATAGACTAAAAAAGCAAAATAAAGGTTTTGGAGTGGTCTAGTAAAGGTCCGGACTGGTTGAGATGGGGGGGGGGGGGGGGATAAGAAAGGCAAAATGGGTGGGAAGGAAATGGTCAAAGTGTCAGAAATAGGCAAAAGTGGGAAGAAATGGGTTAAAGAAATAAATAATTGGATAACAGAAAAAATGTGCTAAGCCAAGAAAAGAAGGCACAAAAAATGGTAAAAAAAAAAAAGCATTTCAATAAGCAGGAATGATGGGCTTAAAAGTGGCAAAATAGGACTGAAATGGGCAAAAATCAGTGAAAAAAGCATGAAAGAGCAAGAAGCACAAAATTGGTGGGAATAATGGTAAAAAGTGGTTAAAAGGTGGCTAATATGGGTGAGAAAGAGCCAAAATGGGTGGGAAAGAAATGTGAACAACTAAAAAAGAAATGGTGAGAAGTGGGCAAAAATGGTAAAAAATTGGGAACAACAGTGGCAAAGATGGACTAAGCAAGGAAAAATTGGTTAGAAACAATGATATGGCAAAATGGGTGAAAGACAAATAGGATAACAGTGGTAAAAATAGGCAAAGACAGACCAAATTGGTTGAAAAATGGTGAAAAGTGGTTTAAAGATGGCAAAAATTGGTGAAGAGACAATTAGGATTATAGCCGTAAAAATGAACGAAGAAAAGCAAAATTGGTGGGAATAATGGTGAAAATACTTGCAGGTGTTGCCACAAAGGGTGGAACAACCAGTTAATAGGTTTGGATGACTTTTTCATTACCTCCGCCAAGGAGGTTATGTGTTTGGGACGGGTTTGTTTGTTCGTTTGTTAGCAACATAACTCAAAATGTCATGGACAGATTTTCATGAAATTTTCAGGAAATGTCATAAATGGCATAAGAAGAACTGATTAGATTTTGGGAGTGATCTGGATCACCGTCTGGATCCAGGATTTTTTTTAAAGGATTCTGTACTATTAGGAGATAGGGCTGCGCTGTTACCACTTTACACCAGGAGATGGTGGACATGAGTAACTTATCCAAAAGTTTGGAGTTTATAGAGTTTGAAAGACTCACGCCCTGTCAAGGAGACAAGTCGGAGCATAACAGATAGAAAGACAGCAGATTGTAGCGAGAACACACAATGCTGGGAGGAATAGAGGAATATTCGCCCTCTGCCATGACTTTCACACGCAGTGAAGCCAATGCTTTGCCTCACCGTGTCTCCACCCCACTGGGGAGGAAGTAATCAGTGAATTAGATTTTGGGAGTGATCCGGATCACCGTCTGGATCCAGGAATGTTTTGAAAGGATTCTTCACCATTGGGAGATAGGGCTAATGGCAGAGGTCTGCACTCTCTGAGTGCTTTTCTAGTTGAATAAATTAAAACATCATTTAAAAACTGTGTTTTGTATTTACTCAGGTTATCTTTGTCTAATATTAAGTGTGTTTGATGATCTAAAGCAGGGGTGTCCAAACTACGGCCCATGGGCCAACTGCAGCCTGCGCCACATTCTAAAAGTAAAACAAAATATGGCCCGCATGAGAATATGAAGCTTGTGCTTGACTGTATTGTACTTCTTAGTTCCAACACTAGGTGGTGCAGCTTTGTTGAAGAGACAGCTTATCCATGTCAAAAGACAGGAATCATCACTCAATGAAGGAGAGGTATCTGGCTGCAGCCCTCGGGCAAACCTCTACACTGGGGCGTTCGGTTGGAGACCTCTACGCTGGGGCGAAACCTCTACGCTGGGGCGAAACCTCTACGCTGGGGCGTGACGTATATTGCCCAAGCTGGCGGACCTCTCTGCTGACGACTTGTCAGCTAACTTAAAACAACAAGCCTGTGTTTTTGATTTTTACTCCATCGCACGTGACTAGAGCACTGATGCCACGGACACCGCACAGCTCTTAATCTTTTTACGAGGAGTTGAGCACAACTTTTGCATTACGGAGGAAGGGCTTCCGTGTTTTGGTTGGGTTAAGAAAGCAGACGGCTCTAACCATCTTTAAGTACCATCGCTACTATAAAGTTACACAGCTTCCTGCAGTTTGTTCTTGTTTTGAGTCTTAATGTGGAGATGAGCTGTCACTGTAAAAGGTGCATCTTTTCATCCTAAGCAGGGGTGGATCTAGAGGGGACGGCCCCTGAATTCTGATTGGCAATCCCAAAATCCTTAACAGTTATGAGCTTTTTATTTTAAAAACCCATTAATGGAAAGCTGTGATGTAGGATATTTTTCTTTAAATATTTTAAACATTTTAACGTTGGATTCACTGTCTTTAACACATTATAAGTGAGCTTTCTCAATGTGGCCTGGCCAGCCTTCAATTTTTCCGCATGCAGCCCTCGGTGGAAAAAGTTTAGACACCCCTGATCTGAAGCATTAATGTCTGACAAATATGCAAACATTTTCACAGCACTGTTTGTGTCTTTTTTTTTTTTTGTCTCTTTTTACTTCTTTACAGTGTCTGCTAAGTCTGTTTTAGTTCATGCATGACAGGCTTTAAAATTTTAACTAATCAATCATCACACATCCTCACTTTATCTCTGTTTTTAGCTGCAGTAACAGACAACGATAACAACACCTTCCACGCTCTCTGCTAGCGTGTCACATCTGATTACATCATGGTGAGATTCCTGCGATCCCTCCGCGGACATTGTCTGGGAATGTCGAGAAATAATACAGCTAAAAAGGACTGCTCACGCCATGGGGACCCCAGTGGTACTTACGGGCACGGAGGCGACTACAAATTTACGGGACGTTGCCTATGAGCATATGAGCGTGTGTGCATGTGTGAGATCATGGTTCGCTGTGTTTGAGATCGTCTGTGAGTGTGGACATGTGTGGCCAAAGGTACACGTCTGACATCATGGGCGTGTGTGTGAGCAACTCGCCTCAGCCAACAAGTATGTTTGATTAGTGTAGCACTACATGCAGCAGGGTCCACTGCAGCAAAATGAGTTACAGCTACAAGGTGATGTCAGTCCTGTTGGAACCTAACAGAACAACCCCACCCTGCATGCTACGGGCCTGTAGACCTCATACCAGGGGACCAGTGTGTATCAGTGTTAGACTGTTGCTCTGATGTTCAACTTCAGCATAAATAAATCAGATATTTCACTGGGATTGTCCAAGCAGTTATATACAAAAGGTCGACCTTGGCTCTGGTCTTTACAAACTTGTTTTAGAGATGTTTTGTAAACTTGAGGAGGACTTATGCAATACCAAATATGAGCTTTATGATGTTTTTTCTTTTCTCCAGGCCTTTACACCCCTGGTAATAAGCCCGGAGGCCACCAGCAGTTTCTGGGCCCCTGGGACATCCACAGCACGACTGGGGACTCTGGCAACCCCACTACCTGCCTGGATGGTACCCTGGGCCATGCTTACTCACCACATCCACCCCTTACTCTGCCCTAAAGGTGTAGACCAGGGGTAATCAATTAAAATTCAAAGAGGTCCAGTCAGAAAAAATGTATTAAATCAAAGGTCCGGAACATCATAATGTCTAACTTGGGTTTGTGTGATATGTGGATCAGGGTGGGATTTCAGGGACTTGTTGCGCTGATTAAATATGAAAATTTGTCTACAGCTCGCCCGTTTCTCCGTCTGTGAATCCCTCCTTTAAGGCCCTATGAAATCAGTTTTATTTTTTGCCAAATTCCATTTTAATATTTTGGAATTCCGTTTTTTAACCTTTCCACTAATTTTACCATAAAAAGAGTGCCCTGTTTATGTAAATGAATAAAATGTTTACTAATTAAATAGAAACAACCTTAAATTTATTGGAAAAGGGCCACAGTTGTCCCATGAGCCACAGTTCAAATGTTCACAATGTCCATGTTAAATAGTGGATTCTGTTTTTATTGGACAATTCCGCGATTCTGTCCGTGATTCTGCTAACGCGGAAACCCTAGGGCCTTAGACTCCTTGTCTCAGCTCACTCGTCTTTTTGTCTACTCTCTTTGTCTTTTTAATGATTGTACAGG
The DNA here is from genome assembly GCF_018320785.1 of Cheilinus undulatus. Taxonomy (NCBI): domain Eukaryota; kingdom Metazoa; phylum Chordata; class Actinopteri; order Labriformes; family Labridae; genus Cheilinus; species Cheilinus undulatus. The sequence continues at coordinate 15,348,175 of NC_054882.1, forward strand.
TCCGGGTCCAGGTCCATATTGGATGGTGTCTGGGTCCGGACCCGGGCCGCCATTTGGTGACCCCTGGTGTAGATTTTTGTTATTTTTTCAACAGATTAATTCCCCAGGCATCTGCTCATTTGCAAGGACATCCAGAGCACGACCAAGGTTGTGCCAATCCTCCTTCCTGCCCTAACCTGCCTATAAGTGAGTGTACAGCATGGATATCTACAACTTTATTCAAACAATGCATTATCACAGAGGATTAGTGAGAGGCATCTGGCTGCAGACCTCTGTGGTGGGACCATTCGGGCTCATCAGTTCAAACAGAATTACCCCTCAGGAACAATAAAGACTTCTAATCTAATCTCATATCCACAGTAAATGGCACGTTATAGACCAGGGATGTCAAACTCATAATGTTTTAATTTTATCTCAAATTTGGACCTTTTAGACTCACAATTTCACAATTTATTTTATTTTTTGACCTTTAAAACTCATAATTTGAAATTTTTTCGAATATTTTGACCTTTAAAACGTGTTATTTTGACTATTATCTCATATTCTGACTTTTGAAATTTATTAATTGGACTTTTAGGTAATATTCTGACCTTTAAAACTCAGGATTTTGATTTTGATTTTTATATTTTGACCTATTTTGAATTTTTTCCTCATAAATTGACCTTTCATATTTAGGATTTTGACTTTAATCCCATATTATGACCTTAAAATTCATAATTTGGACCTTAATCTCATATTTTGAATTTTAAAACCCAGAATTTTCACCTTTATCTGTATTTTGACTTCCTAAACTCTTGATTTTGAAGTGTAGCTCATATTTTGACCTTTAAAATTCATGACTTGGCCCCTGCTGTGATTGAATTCTAGTTTTTTTTCCTAGTTTTGTTAGTGTTTACTTTTTGTTGTGTCCTCTGACAAAGCCTAAAGAACCAAACAGAGCAAATACGCTGAGGTAGAAGAGCATGCTGCCAAAGCTTGCTATGCAAAAGGATGCCAAAACTAAAGCTTTCTGGGTAAAAAATAAAACATTTCAAAATTATTTGAGATAGCGTACAATTGAGCCAACGTTGTTTTTTGGCCTACTTTTACCTAAAACTCACTAAGTTACACAGAGAAACTGTAGCTGTCTGTAGCACCGTTTAGCCCAGCTTCTTAAAGCGCGTCATGCTTAAAGGGGAAACGCTCACTAAGAGGCTAATACCACCTCTATTGCCACATAGCTACCTTATAAGAACTAACTTTGAAAATACCAGAATATTCCTTTAATTGCAAACACCATCCTCCCTCACCCCTCTCCTTCCCTTCTTTTCTGTAAGCAGCAAACCCCCCCTCCCCTCCAACACTCTCCTGTTGATGGGAGTGATCCTGCATGTGGTGAGTGAGCAGAGCAAGGACACCATGTGGTTCTCTCCTGTGGAACTCACACACGGCATGCACAGACACACACGCATGTACACACTGATCCCATTACCCAGCAGCACCACCTCTGCAGCTGCCCCACATGACCCTTCATCCTCTCCTGAGCTGTAGCAGAGCGCCCCTACACATCAGCGGGCTTCTGATTGACAGGCCGTGAAGATACACCAACATGGTCTCCATTTAGCTCAAGTACCGCGCCGCCATCACCTCAAACCCCCACTTCACCCCCACCCCCACCCGCCCTCCTCTCCACGTCCCAGGAGAAAACACACTTGAGCCAAAGTGTTTCAGAGCAGGATGTTTCCTGGGGAGAAAAGGTTTCGTCTCGGGTCAGCGTGCACCGCTGCAATGGAGGGTGCTTTTTCACGAGGGTGTACGAAGGGGGGCGGTCGGCTTATGGTGAGAGGATGGAGGGGAAACCAAGAAGAGGAGGGGGAGTGGGAAAGAAGGCATGTGGATGTTTGAAGAAGTGAACCCTGGCATCGATGGGATGGCAAGTGTGTGTTTCGAAGTGGAAGTGGGATGAGTGGTGCAGAGGGGTGTCTGGGGGTTAGAGAGTTTGGAGAGGTGAGGTGGCGGAGGGGGTGCCGAAGGTGTTTAGTCCTGAGAGGAAACATTAGCAAAGCGAGGAGGAAAAGCTGCCAAATTAACTTCTCACCCTTTCAATCACACCCCTGAGAGTTCCTGCCCCACTTTACTTCTGCCGATCTGGCTCCACTTTTTGGATGAAGAGGTTGTTTCTTTTTTTAATCTTTTTTATTTTTGGAGGAGCTCTGCACAGCCTAACACAGCTCCAAGCAAGGCCAGCATGGGGGGGTGGGTCTGGGGCCCAGCCAAATTAGGGGCCCATGGAGGTCAGCAAAATCATGATCCACTGTAAAGTTAAACCGTAATAACCGTATTTTATTTATGCTGTAGTACAAGTATAGCCTTTTGCAAAACGTAAACCCCTTTAAAAGAATAGAATTACCTTTTTATTGGTTCTGTTAAAAATGTGGTTGGGCATATTGAACTAAACTATTTGGGAAGTAATCTCAGACCTCAAAGCCAAGCCATGTTGTGCATAAAATCCAGGACAACAAAAAATAAACCAGAAAAAAGATAACTTTGATGGAGAAGACTTACACAGTTGTAAAAAGAGGCAAAAAGTTGAAGATAAAGTGGCAAAAATGGGAAAGAAATAGCAATAATATTGGCAAAAATGGCCAAAAAGTTGCAAAAATAGGTTCAAACTGGCAAAATAAAGTGGAAAAATGGGGGAAAGGCAGCAAAGGCAGCATCAACAGGTTAAAACTGGCAAATTGTGTTTAAAATGGAAAAAAATGGGATAGAAGTGGCAAAATTTTTTTACAAAAGTTCCAAAAGTTGGTTCAAATTGGCACAATTAAGTGGCAAAAATGGGTCAAAATTGACAAAATGCATAAAAATGTGTAAAACATGGCAAAAAAGAAGTTGAAACTTTGGTGAAAAAAGCAGTAAAAGTCAGTTTAATGTGGCAAAGCAGTATCAAAATGGGCAAAAGGTGACAAAAATGGAGGAAAAGAAGCAACAATGGGTCCAAATTTACGCAACAGTGTAAAAAATGGGCAAAAAGTGGCAAAGATTGAATAAAATTGGCAAATAGAAGTGAAGGAAAGATCCCTCGAGATGTAATAAAGTTTGAATGAGTACAGGTGGCAAACAGAAGCAGCAAAAATGGGTATAAAGTAGCAAAAGTGAGTTGAAAGCAGCAGAACAGGCAAAAAGTGGCAAAAATGGGATAAAAGTGGCAAACAAGTGGCAAAAATATGGGAAAAGAAGCAACAATGGGTCAAATTGGCAAAACAGTGTCAAAAATGGGGAAATAGAAGTGGCAAAAATGTGCAAAAGAGATGGCAAACAGCGGCAAAGTGGCATGAAAGGGCAAAAACCAATAATTTGTTTAAAGTGGCAAAAATTGGCAAAACAGTGGCAAAAATAGGTGAAAACTGGTAATAAAGGGTTAAAAGAGGCAACATTAGCTTAAAAGGGCAGCGAACAGTAAAAATAGGTTAAAAGTGGTCAAAACAAGTAGCAAAAATATCAGTTTAGTTTTATCAAACTTTTCAGCTACAAAATGAGTGCTGATTTACAGAGGGCAGATGGTCTGAGACAGGGAAAACAGGATTAATAAGATAAAAAAAAATGTGACTGTAACTTTTTAAAGAGTCTGAGGTGAATAACACACTGAGTAAACAGAGGATCTGGCAAAGAGTGGAAGGCTGAGCCAGCTTTTGTCCCACTGAGAGAGTGGGCAGCTTGATTGCAGATGAGCAGCAGGTGTGCAGGCTTGACTGGCAGTGAGGGGTGGATCCATGCCCAGCAGGTGAATGCACAGACACTCATAAAAACACACAAAGGGGAAAAGAGGGAGGAAGGGAGGCCAGGATCTCCACAAGAAAAGGTGAATAAAACTAACTTTGTATTAAAAAAACAAGGATAAAGGTAATGTTTCAATCCAATCAGCTAACATCATATCAAAGCCTATGGTACAATGCAAGCCTAGTAAAAGCTGGTGTTGACATAGAGACACTCTAATAGATACTGTTAGTGCACTGAATAGTCTAGCTACGCTCATTGCTTGATAAGAGTATTCAAATGGACTACTGTCCCATCAGACATGCTATTGACTGGTGTTTTGTACCCTCAACTTTACCTGGAAGGCAGCAGCTGCCCGGAAGGCACGTCTCACCCTCCAACAGCCTTCAAATCAGGTGAAGTTATGAGCTTTACCTCTCATCCAATTACCAGTCAGCATCCTATCAAGCTAGCGAGCTTGCTACTTCCCCAGCCAACTATGCTAACTTGCTTGCTAGCTTCTATGTTAGCCATAAGTTTCTTAATATTATCTATTTAAGTCCAACCTTAATAATGTCATAGATGCAAACAAAATCAACCCAGCTGAATCTCCTTAGCAAATTAAAAGGGGCTTGTTTATTTGGTAGGCATCTAGATGCCCTCTAGGATGCTTAGTAACTTATAATATAGAGCCTAGCTTACTTCAAGGCAGCCAAAGACATGGTAGGGAAATGTATACTTCTGCCAGGCTGCTTAGACTGGTTACCTGTCAGGCAGCCTGTTGGTTGTAGATAACTGAAAGGTACCCAGGGGCTGCCCAGCAGGTAGCTAGTACATGTCGCCTGGAAAGAAACCGGTAACTATGCCTAGCTGCCTTGGCAGAGTTACCATGTCTGCTACGGTTGGTGAAGATACACCCCATTTAAGCTAAGTGCAATAGTTGTCCATAAAAATATGGACTTTACAGCTCCATATGTTTTGTAAATATTACTTTATTGCAGAAATAGAATGCACGCTATCACTCTAGATCCTGATGATTTTCTAAGGCAGATGACTAAGCAGCTTTCTCTAAATTTAGCATTTATATTTATGGACCATGCTAACTATAACTAGCAGGCATCTAACCAGTTGTGCATCAAACAGTGAAGACATGGACACATTAACAACTCTGTTCACTTTGTGTACACTCTGTGCTCCACTCTTAGCACAACAAATGAACACCATACCTTTAGCTTACAGTGATATCCAAAGGCAGATGATAACATGACTCCTGCTTTGTTTAGCATTTGAGCTATTCAACTTTCAGGTCCAGGCCCACTGCAGATACTGCGAAGCAGGTCAGAACTCCAGGGTCTATTCTGATTAAGGTGTAATGGGAGAGAAAATTAATGCCCAACTGCATCGCGTAGGTGTGTCCAACACGGAGAAATTTTATCAAGTAGGGTTTTAGTTGCACTAACATGTGTACGTGCATTTTAAAAGTACAATAATTTAGCATTTTGTAGCTGCATAATAACAGGAGCTTCATGGTTGGGTTTCCATTGCTGAGCAGCTGCATGCAAGCCTCACATCACAAAGTCCAATACCAAGCATTGGATAGAGTGATGTAAAGCCCACAGACACAGAACTGTGGAACAGTGCAAACGCATTCTGTGGAGTGATAAATCACACTTCTCTGTTTGGCAGTCAGATGAGTGAGTCTGTGTTTGGTGGATGCCAGGAGAACATTACCTGCCTGACTGCATTAATCCAACTGTGAAGTTCGGTGGAGTGATAATGGTATGGGGCTGTTTTTCAGGGTTTTAGCTATAGTGACTGCCAATCTTAATGCTTCAGCATACCAAGACATTTTGGACAATCTATGCTTCCAACTTTGTGGCAACAGTTTGGGGAAGGCCCTTTTCTATTCCAGCGTGACTGGGTCCCAGTGCACAAAGAAGGAGTATAAAGACATTGAGCCCTGACCTCAACCCCATCCGGCACCTTTGGGATGGACTGAAACCAAGATTGTGAGCCGGGCCTTCTTGTTCAACATCAGCACCTGACCTCATAAATGCTCTACAGAATGAATGGGCACATATTCCCACAGAAACACTCCTAAATATTGTGGAAAGCCTTCCAAAAGTAGTGGTTGTTTTAGTTGCAAAAAGGGGCCAACTTCATATTAAAGTGCATGTAGTTGAATTCAGACAGACAACATTGCAAAAACGCCCTTGGATTCAAAACACACTGCAGACTTTTGCACCTGATGTGCATAGAAAGTTGCATGAAAATTTGCCTCCAAATTATTTTTTTTTTTTGTTAATTTGTTCTGGCCTTAATGTGCAAAGGCCTTTGCCATTGAATATAGTAGTTGCATCTCATCCCCTGGAAATCAAGAACAAACATGATTTAAACAGCCAATCATCCTGCACCCTCAGTCTTCCAACCCTGATCTGCAGCTGAGTCATGACCTCAACATGCCAAACCACAATATCAGTAGGCCTACCAGTAACCAAACTCAGAGCTTGTTAAATACATGCAATCTAAAACTATAGCCCAGAGACTCAATCAAGCTAAGAGAGGAGAAAAAAAAAACAGTGTACCACATCATCCAAAAGAAAGAAAAGTTAACGTCGGCTTTAAAGATCTCTTTAGAAGTGGAGCAGATGTTCTTTCTTGACTGGTGCTTTTGTAAAGCCAACTATTCAGCTCCACCAACTCCAGCCTGAGTACCATGGTTTGTGGTGTGGTAATACAGTTCAGACCTCCTCTCTAACCCGCCCTCCCTGACATTCCTGCACTGAACCATTCTGGCCTAATTTGTTTGTGTTTGTGCATTTTTTTCCAGCTTTCCCCACTTCGCCTGCTTTCTTTCCTTGCTCCCTGTCTATCATTGAGCAGATTAGGTGGTTGGTTCCTCCTCTTTAGGTCCCTTCAATCCAAAATAGATGATTAGAGTCATTCTGCAAGACAAATGTAACTTTTCTGGACGCTCTAAATCTGTTTAGGCACATTTAATAGTGTCAATTATTGTGGGGCCAGACGGGGGACTCGGGCCTTTCTGTAGTCAGGGCCCTTAATAACATTGGCTACAATGAGAAGCAGATGCTGACCCGCTTGGTCCCTTTGAAAAAAGACATTTGAGTAGCTCTGCTTCTAATTTATGAGCCCTCCTCCACATCTGGAATTCTTTATAATTAAAACATAAACCCCAAAGTTCTACTTCCACCTGTCAAACGTTGAGAAGATGAACATAGTAATGGGCTTCTCCTGCACCGGTGGAGAGATGGAGAGACTGCTTTTGCTTGTTCTTTTTTTATGGGAGGGGAAAGGGGCAATAAGGGGGTGCAAAGAGAGCCCGTCTTTTGTGATTGTTTTTGCTTTATGGTGCACAGTGTGATTCTCAGCTCTGCAACCACAAATGCATTCACACAAGCGAGATTTAAGCCAGGAAAACAGAGCCACACAAGGTTGTGGAAGTGCACAGATTCATATTAAAAACCTAATCCTTTCTGGGTCAATAAAGGGGAGAGATTTTAACAGAAAACTTGTAATCTTTGGGCTTCAAAGCGATGTGAAACAAAGGCATTATGGCGAGACGGAAACTAAGATTTCCGATCTCACACTCAAACAGGAAGCATCACGTCTGAGATTTCCTTTTTCTTGTATTAGCAAGAAATTAAACCAAAGAAATGGATTTACCATGTCTGGTGAATAACATAATTGCCCTTAATAGGGTTTGTTCCAACAGATCAATAGGACCTACATGATTGTGTACGTGCCTGCGGAGGTGTGTGAGCACAAAGCTTCTCAGACTTAAAGCTCCCTTCATTAAATCGAATTAAGATCCTGCACCCAGCAGATTAATTTTCTTTGTCTTTTTTCTTCTCCTCCTCCCCCCTTCCTCACACCCTCCTTCTTCTTAGGGCAGCTGTGAGAGGCGAGAGGTTGGAGAGTGCAGCTCGTGCAGTTGATCCTGCTGTGAGTATGGCCATGAGGACAGCATTCCTTTCTTTTTCTCTGCTATTACCAGATCACCGTAATTAAGTCTTCAGTGTTAACGGAGCAACAACAGGGAGCTGATGCACCCTGCTTCCTGTGGCTGCTGCTGGAAATGAGGAAAGAGGGTCTCATATACATTTACTCCCAAATGCACACCTGTAACACCTGCAGCAAGACTCATGGATATATGAGCCTGCATAAAAACGTACCCAGACGCATAGTTTTTATCCCACAGTGAGGGTCGGTATCCTGTAGGTATCACACGCCTAATGGGGTCCTCGCAAATCTTCCTTAGCGTTCTCCTGAAGATGACTTTGCTGTCTCGCTTCTGTTGACTCATGCTCTCTGCTGTGATGAAGAGAGGAAACATTTTCTGCAGGTGTTAGGCAGTTAAAACCAGACCAAAGTAGTTCCCAAAAAGGACATAAAACACCAGGCCTCAAAGGTGATGCATGCAGGTGTTTCCAAAAGGGAGGATGGTTGTCCTGGGGGAGGAAAAAGGAGCACAGTGTTGGACATGTTTGCACAAAAAAATGGGGTTAGAAACAAGGTGGACGAAGGGTGCAAAAGGAGGGCAAAAATTGCTGAGACAGAGGGCGAAGAGAGAGGTGAGGGGAAGCTGCTACACAGGGGTGGTGCAGGGAGCCAGAGCGGGACAGAGGAGGGCCTCTTTGTGGATCATTGACAGATAATGGGCTCATTAGGCCAAACGTAGCTTAAAAAGGCTGCCGCTCTCTAAACAAACAGAGCGGGCGTTGAGGAGACGGACGTGAGGTCCAGGCATGGAGAGAGATATAATGAGGGCCTCCGCCCGCGTCCTGGAAAGCAAAGGGAAGCCTACCAACTGACAGGCTGTTAGAAATCTGAGATAATCAGCCGACCTGCTACAATACCAGTAACCCTCATCTCCTTAAAAAGCAAGCCTATAAAGCCTCTGATTCTATCTAAATATCACCCCTGATGGTTTTCCTCTTTCAGATTTATGTCTCTTAAGTTGTTGAAATTTGGGTGTGCATTTAAATTGCCATCTTTATGTCAGTTTTAGTAATATATCTGCTGTAAGACTTGCAAAAATAGTTCTGAAAATGTCCCTCCTCATGGTTGGGGTTAGGCTTCGGGTTAGGTTATGGTTAAGCACAGCAGAGATAACCGGTTGGAGTCAGGATAGGGTTGGGTTGAGGTTAGGTGTCACAGAAAATGATAGGTTGGTAGAGATATACAGTATTTGGGGTCAGGTTAAGGTTCAAGGTTGTCTTTTTTCCCTTTAAAGGACAATTTGTTTTAAAGTCAGGCCAACATTAAATACAACAGAAAAGATGGTAGAAAAAAAACAAATGAATGCAAACAACAGTTAAGTGCTTTATCTTGCAAAAGGACTTAAACTAATATGTGAAAACAATCCCTGTTGTTTGAAACCTAAATGCAAACACAGCTGTTGATGCTATAAGCCGTTTCATTTATTGCATTAAAGTATGGACAGCCAGAGGAGAGTTCAATACAATTCTTTACTTCAGCACAGGATGTGTTCACTTGGCTTACAGGTGGGAATCATACACTGTATAAAAAGACCTAATGACAGCTGCCCAGAGTGAAGCCAAAATATTGAGAGGGGTCTGGCTCATGACAGCAGATCTCAGGTGCCCTTAAATGCATACCACTTCTGTGAAACACCACCTCTGTCAGGACAGAAGTAACATAATTTGTCAGTACAGCAGTGTAGAAGTTGTTTTTGATTGCTTGTTTCTTTCAAATTTAGCTTAATTCATAAACAAAGTCTGGCATTAACATTCATGAAATAGCCACACTGCAAACATTACAGACTAAGCAACACTCCATTGAAAAAAAAAAAAAAACAGATAAAAATGGTTGGACATCTTATCTGGGATTAAATCATGTATAGACTCACTAACACCAATTTTGGCTAACTTTAAGTATGTTAGCTTTTGATGAAGCCAATGAAACTAAATTAGCTATGTAGTTAATGCTTCTATATATGCCAATATACCTATCCTATCTCTTACTTTAGCTTTGTGAGCTTTAGCAAACATAGCTAAAGCTAACATAGCTACATTAGCTATGTAGTTATCTCAGCTTTGAAAGCTTTGGCCATGTGCCCTATATAGCTAAAGCTAACAAGCTACATTAGCTACGTATTAAACTAGCTTTGTAAGCTTTAGCAACATATCTTACATAGCTAAAGCTAACAAAGTTAACAAAGCTACATTAGCTTAAGTCAGCTAAGTCAGCTTTGTCAGCTTTAGCAGCGTATTTTATGTATCTTAAGCTAACATAGCTACATTAGCAATGTAGGTATCTCAGCTTTGTGAGCTTTAGCTACATATCTTACATAGTTAAAGCTAACATAGGTACATTAGCCACGTAGTAAACTCAAACTTTATAAGCTTTAGCAACATATCTTACAGAGCTAAAGCCAACAAAGCTACACTAGATTTATAGCCTACTCGGTTTTGTAAGCTTTAGCTATGTATCTCACGTAGCTGCATATCTTATGTAGCTATGTATCCTATGTAGCTAAAGCTAACAAAGCTATATTAACTACTTAGATAACTTAGCTTAGTTAGCTTAAGCTATGTATCTTACATAGCTAAAGCTAATGAAGCTACATTAGCTACATAGTTAACTTAGCTTATTTAGCTTTAGCTGTGAATCATAAGCAGCTAACATGCTATGTGAGCTACATTTTAGTGGGTTTTTTTTGTTTGGTTGTTTGTTTTTTTTAGGCCAAGCTTTTTTCCAGTAGCAGACTGTTTACTTGGGTTTATTAAACATTTTGTAGGTTTTGCAGCTCAGGTTTTTGACATCTGTCTTTTGGTATCCTAACCTTTTGCAGTTTCAGGGTGTATTTCTGTTCTGCCAGATGCGCTGTCTCACAGTTGTGGTCTGCAAGAGAGGAGATCTGCAATCTGCAGTCAGACTGTCTTGAAAATAAAATGTAAAATAAAAGTTTTACCTGCCAACTGGCTACAGTATAGGTCATGTTATGGAAGGGCATGGGTCAAGCTATCTCCGATTATGTCAGGACCACTTTGTCAAGAAACATGATTTGCAGCTATAAAATGTCTCTATTAACTGTTATTATCCTGCTCCTCCTATGCTGATAACGAAAGCCTAAGGCAGGGCGAGAAGCAGCAAAAAAACAGAGCAGAGCAGGCATTGATGACAATTGAATGACATTGATTAAGTCAGATGCAGAATTAAAGAGGAGCTGGGGTGGAGGAGGGTTGCAAGAGCAGCTTACATAGGGAGTGGCTGATTGTAACCAGGCAAGAGCAGTTTAAATAGATGTCAATATCGTTTCTCATCTCCTGAATTTCTTTAGTTGGTGCCATGATGTGTTGGTTTTTGAGAACTTTTAGCTTAATTCACTCAGTCAGACGGACAAAATAAGAAATCAGGAAGGAGGTTTTTCACAGTACCTGTTGATGCTCTGTCCAACTTTACTCCTAGAATTTGCCTTCCTGCTCAGTTGTCAGCATGATTGAGGATAAGGATGTAGTGACTTTCCCTTTTTTTCTTGATATAGCAATGCAGTACAGACAGATATACTTCCTTAAATGTTACAACACTTGCCTGGGAGTGCGTTATTTTGACACATAAATGCTGTTTTTGGAGATAAGCCCCAAATACAAACACTTTCCAAATCCCTTTGCTCCCCTTAGTGGCCTGGCCCACACATCAGCCTAAAGTTACTCACTGACTGTGAGCACTTCTGTTTGTTAACGAGGGGGAGAAATACTCATCTTGACTCATGCATTAGACTGAGCCTCCTCCACAAAACACCTGGACTTGTTTATTTCCACCTTATGAAAGCAGTCAACATCATTCTGTGCTCTGTTATTCACTCATTGGGCTAAGTGACCCCGCGCTGTCCTCGTCTTCAGCACTCCCAGAGGAGCAATATCACAAAGACAAACCTTAAAGTAATACAAATAAAATGTTCCTGAGAACGAGGAAGAAATGTGAGCAGCAGTGTTTAATGGTTGCGGTGAAAGGATGCCGTTCCAACAAAGACGTTTGTGGGAAACTTGAATTCCTATTAAGCAACTGGGATGTGAGCTGCATTGCCAGAAGGGGACGGCCTTTGCTGGGATGCCACTTACAGTAAAGAACCATCTCCATGCAGCAGATGCTTTGATGAATAACAAATTCCTTCAGAGTTCCAGCTTGATATTGTATGACAGCACTGTAGCATGCCATTAGGTACCCTGGCTGTAAGCAATAACAGAGCAGCTCGCCTTGAACTCCTTTGTAATCAGCTCAGGGAAACATTAACACAAGGCATGGCCATGCAGCCATTCAAGCTGCCACGAGATTTATAGTGAGAAGAAGTAAAGAGGCTGCAGTCTGGTTCTCCAGGAAACCAAAATATCTTCCTCTCCTCTCCCATTACAGAATGTTTGCCTTTGTTTGCCTTTATTAATACCAATATATTACACTGGGGGAAAAGTAGGAGAGCATTACTTGGAAGGAGAGAATAAAAAATGGAGGTATTGTAAGGGAGGCCCGGGCGGTTTCTGTTCATCTCCAGCTGCTTCCCTGCTCATCACGCTGAGAACTAACATGAAACACACTCACGCTACGGCCTCCTCTCACACACATCTGACATCCATTAAGGACACTGATGGAGGACCGAGCCTCTGAGGGGACTTGCGGTCCCGTCTCTCAGCTCCTCTCCATGAAAGAAAGAAAGGGAAGGGGGAAGCAAAAGGGACTGGAAGAGGGGATGTTTTTGACAGTCCAAACTTGGCCTTAATTGTGTTTTTTCCCTCCCTCCACATGGGCATCAAACAATTTTAGCATGTGCACACATGCTCAACAATGCACAACAAAAAATACCCCTAATTGTTGTGAGAATTCTCCGACTATAACACCCAGATCAAATCAATTTGGCAATGCAAGGACAAGGCATAAGCAGCAAAGGTAGAGAGGAAGATACTAAGCAGATGGGGCACAACAATACTTGACTTTACAAGCCACAATGGCATGAAACCAAACATCACATGGCCTTCAAACTTCTAAATACACTGTAAACAAAATGGGATAATGGAAAACAAACACATGCACCGATGAAAGCATTCATAAACACTCAACATACTAGAAGATAAAAGCTGTAAATTTCTTGCCCTTGTTACCACGACAGCAGTAGTTTTGCAGAATATGGAGCAAACCCTGTAAAAACATTCCTAAGCTGTCTGTGGGACATGTCTATTCCCTGGGAACTTTTTCCCGCTCCGATAAGTCAACCCTGACAGTGTGAAACATCATCTGAAAACACAGAGATTCAGTCCAGCACATGTAGGTCTCCCTGCAGGGCCACAGAGGTCCTGAGGGCAGAGTACTCACCTTGTAAATGACAGGCAGATCTTACAGGGGGAATTTACACACGGACAGTGTAGCAAGTTTACCTTTGTGATTCTGAAGGGATTGGCTTTCAATGCTGGTGGAAAGAGTAAAACACAGTGGAGCCTGGTCTGCACGCAAAGATTTTTGAAATCTTCACTGTGCAAAGTTTTTACTTTACTTTTTACTTTTTTACTTACTTTTACTTTTTTACTTTGAAAGTTTTAGTTGTATATGTATTTTAGTATTAGTTTTTGTGTTTCCATCCTGAAAGAGGCTGTGTCTTGCCTCCAATTTCCACATACAGTGACCGTGCCGCGATCGGCCGGTGAATCGTACTGCGGAGCACATCGCTCCATCTCTAGTCCATCCAGTCCGGCGGCAGTGTGTCCTTGGAGTGCCACTCCGCTCCACTTCATTCGAGACACGCTGCAGGTGTATTTTCAGCACTGGCCGCTGCCAAACGGCGTACCAGTTGATCAGAAAGCTCCAAACAGGAAGTCACAAGCATAGAATAACCAATTCTTTCAAAATACAACACAGTGCGTGGAATTCTGATCGTAAATCATCACTATATCAACATTACGTCTCATCCTGCAATGAGAGCAAGGTCACTGAGAGGTCAGTGGGTCACAGAGCTACAACGGCACCATTGATGAGGAAAAGTTCATTTTTGTGGCCATTTAGCCAAAGAATTTTACATAAAACCACACATCCTTTCAGCAAAAATGAACCTTTTAACTTCCTAATGTACTCACCCGATTGCAGGAGCAATAACATCATGGACTTATTCCGGAAAGGATGATAAATTAACCCCAAAAGGTAAAACCCACTGCTGTTGACATACTATTCCAATCTGAACTCACAGCAGCGCTCTCACACTTCCAGTGGGCGAGGTCGCTCATCTTCGGTTGGTGCAAACCTGCAGAGCTTCGGTGCACTGCATGGTCATCCTATGTGGAAATTTGGGGGTACAGTAGTGATCTTAAAAAGGGGGAATCTGAGATCATCAGTCTGCAGCCAGACTGTCTTGGAAATATGTGAAAAATTTCAAGAGTTTTGAGCATGTGTAAAAGTGCATTTAGCCTACAAAAATCCAGGAAATACCTGGGTCCAGCTAGAAATACCCCTATTCCCTTGTTTCTAGTCTTAATGCTAAGCTAGGAGGCTGTTGGCTAACATTATCATTAGTGAACCAACTATATGACTAGTATAACTGTTCACAATAATTCTCATCCAGATGAACTTCAGCATGTTTTTGAGAGTTCAGCTGGGAATAAAGAAAGCTAGCTACGTATGTGTTTAGATTGACGAGGCTAGCATAGGGAGAAAATGAGCCTTAGAAGGCGTTAGTCCAAACAAGGTAACACTAGCTCCCTGTTTGAAGTGTGTGGAGCTGAGTGAGAGGAACATCACCCTGCTGTCTCCTCTGCTTGTTTACTTCAGCATGTTACCCCATGGAGCCACCTCGCATGGATCCACACACACATCGGCTCCCAGCCTGCTCACACTAACACAGGGATAAAGAGAGGGATGGTGTGAATGAGAGGAGAGACACACCTCATTAATCTTCCTGGCACTTTCCACTCCACAGCTGTCTGTTTTAGCAGCGAGTTTACTTTTACATGGAGGTGAAAGTGACTGATACCCAAACGGCCAACCTGAAATGCAAAATGTTCAACGTCACCAACAAGTAATAATTTACACAGTTTGTAATTTACACACTGTCCTATTTTCTGAACTCTTCTGTGACCTTTGCATCGCTCTTAAAAAGGAATTCCCAAAATGTTTGGACAAATACTTTCTCCTCCTGGCTGTCATGTTAAGTGAGAGGAGTCTATTATGACATGCTGGAGAGGGCACATCAAAACTTACATGTACAGGTCCTGAGTATTCCAGATTAGTTTAGTTGTCTATAAACGGCCGTAGTGAAGTGTTCTGACTCACTCACTCCAAGTTATTTTACTCAAGTGAAAGACTTCCATCTACAGACACAAACCAGGTGGGCAGGGTGGCACTTGTCCACCTTATAAAAGAGGTCTGGCGTGTCCTTTTGTTCTTCAAACAAATCTTTTAAAGAAACATTACTGTGGTGGTGTGTTATAAGAAGTGTTTTTACAACATTTCCAGACTAATCCACCCTGGTACCGCAGAAGAAAACCAGAAGATAGCGATGACTTCCTTCAATACAATGCCATCAAAGGTTTTCATGCAACAGAAATCCAAAAAGTCAGTGTTCCTAACCGAGAGGCTGGTACAGTGCCTATAAATAGTATTAACCCTCCCAGATGTTTGATTTTATAAAACAATCATGATCATCATAATTTCTTCATGTATAACAACATATGTCAGGTAAAATAAGTGACTGCATAAATATTCACCTCCTTAGGTATGAATGCACCTGTGTCTGGAAGATTCAGTCACTGGTTAATCAGTATTCATGGCCACCATTACACCATAAAGACAAAAGAACACTCCAAGCAACGAGGGGGAAGAAACAACACATAAGCAACACATCTCACAAATATAGGGACAGGGCCATGTTAACCATTGTGTTGCACCCCCCCTTCTTTTAACAACAGTCTTAAACATCTGGGTAGAGAGGAGCCCAATCGCTGAGTTTTGGGAGAGGAATGATGTCCCATTCTTGTCTGGTGTAGGATTCTAGCTGCTCATCAGTCCTGGGTCTTCTTTCAAGGATTTTTCATTTTCCGATGCTCCAAATATTTTCTACTGGTGAAAGGTCTAAAAGCAGGCCACTTTTACTGTGAAGCCATGCTGTTGTGATGGATGTGGTATGTGGTCTAGCATTGTCTCGCTGGAAAAGTCAAGGCCTTTCCTTAAAGAGACAGTAGCATAATGCACTAAATACTTTTCAGCATTGATAGTTCCTTTCCGGATGTGTAAGCTGCACATGCCATAGGCACAAATGCAACCCCATACCATCAGAGATGCAGGCTTTACAACTGCACCAGGATAACAAGCTGTCCCTCTTCTCTTCAGCCTGCATGACTCAGCATCCTTGGTTTCCAAAAAGAATTTCACATTTTTATTCATCTGACCACAGAACAGTTTTCCATTTTACCTCAGTACATTTAGATGAACTTTGGTCCAGAGAAGATGGTAGCATTTCTAGATCCTGTTCACATATGGCTTCTTCTTTGCATGATCCATCTTTGACTTGTATTAGTGGATGGCATGGCCAACTGTGTTGACAGACAGTGATTTCTGATTTCATTCCGTGATTTCTAGTACAGAATCATGCCTGTTTTAATGCAGTGGACCCTGAAGGCCAGAAGATCACTTGCATCCAATATTGACCTTTGGCCATGTCCCTTGTTCTTAGAGATTTCTCCAGATTCTCTGAATCTTTTGGTGATATAATTGACGGTAAATGGTGGGATATTCAAAGTCTTTGCAATTTTATGTTGATTTTGCTGAAATTGTTCCACAGTTTTTAGACGCACATTTTGGAGATTGGTGATTCTCTGCCCATCTTTACTTCTGAGAGACTCTGCCTCTCCAAAATGCTCCTTTTATACACTTTCATGTTGCTGACCTGTTGCTTAATTAGTCACGAATTGCTCCCCCAGCTGTTTTCATTTGTACCACTTACTTTTCCAGTCTTTTGTTGCCCCGTCCCAACTGTTTTTAGACGTGTTGCTGCCATGAAATTCAAAATGAGCTTAGATTTTTCATGAAATGGTTAACTGTCTCAGTTTCATCATCTAATATGCAGTTTATGCTCTATTATAAATGAAATATGGGTTTATGAGATAGGACAACCTTTGAATTCTGTTTTATTTACATTAACACAGTGCACCAACTTTTTTGGAATTGTGGCTGCATAAGGTTTCCATGCGACTAGAAGAACCCCCTGCTCCTGACCCCTAGGTAAAGCTCAGTCAGTTGTTTATTCTGGTTTCCAGTTTTTACACTAAGCTAAGCTAAGCTAACCTAATGCTCTCCCAGTAGTTTAAAACTGCATGCTTGGACTCAACAGAAATATATCACTGTTTTAATCAGTATTCACCAAAAAGGAAGGAAAAACCTTTCTACGGATCTCTCATAGGTTTATTTTTTTAAACTGACTCTTGTATGTTTTTAAGTAGATTACTTTCACAAAAAAGCAAGCAGTATCAGCACAAAAACAAACAACAGACCTGATTTTAAGAGCTCTCTCCGGTTTAAGAACACATTGTAATGAAATTATCACCACATATAAAGGCTTATTAGTCTTGACAGGCTCACATTCCCTCACACAAACAAACACCGGGACAGCAGTCAGTCAGTCAGGCAGCCCAGCCCAGTCCAGGCTCCAGAGCGGAGGGGTATCAGACTTGTGAATTGTAGCAGGGAGTCTGAATGACAATGGGTCTGGAAGCCCTGGAGGAGATCGTTATGGGCAGCGGGACCGGCAAACGGCTGCTGTGTGCTGCAGTCAAAAGCCCCAATCACCCACCTGGAACCTGGAGCCCAGACAGCCGGGGGGGAGGTGGAGCCGCTGGCCTGGCCTTGGCTACAGGCTGGATCCCCTATCCTGGATGCATCCACTATGTCTGTGATGGGACCCCGCTTTAGTCCCACCCTGCTGGTGACCTTGTCATACCCCCCTCCTGTCCATTACATTTGTTAAATCCCCAACTTCTCCTTTTTCAGGACCCTTTTGACCACACCCAATCCATCCCCGCCTAAAACTAGTGTGCTCCAGTTTAATCACCCCTGGATGTGGGTGGAGGCGGAGGCAAAAACCACACATTACATCATGTATTTACTTATCCAGGGTAGCGAGTGACATGGAGTGGAGCTCGGGGTGAAAGGTGAAGGATTCAGGAGTAAATGAGTCATGACCAAAACTAAAGCGGTTGGATTCAGGGGGACAAGGTTGCTTAAACACCAAAAGGAACACAACACCTTCACAAAAGACGCTCGAATATCTGTGGCTGCAGTGTAAACCTTTTCACCTGGGGTTCATGTGATTGCTGCAGACAAATGTCTAAACTAATCCACAGAGGTTTCCCAGATGTGCAAGTCTTGAACATAACCCCATAATGTTTCCCAGAATACCGAGTAAGCACTTTGAGATTATTTGCTATTAATGAAAACAATTAGGGGCTCAGGCTTTTTGGTCGCCGGCCAACTACTGTTTCAACATTTTTTCCCTTCCTTGCAAGTAGAATTTAAACTCTCTAAATTGCTTCCCTTTAGTAACAATGCAGTAAACACCCTCCAATCCCCTCTCAACCATCTGCCCATGGTCAACATCACTTCAGTAAGTGCTAGTGACATGTGCCGCGGATTGGCCTTGTAGTGCGTCCAACTACCCCACCTTGGTGAGGTGGTGCTGCTTGGAGAAACCAAACAGACCCTGGTGAAGTCAATCGGCAGCTTGTTTCACTTAAAGAAAGGGATTTCTTTATTTCAGTGACGAGATCCTCCATCACGAGGGTTGAAATACAGGTAAAAGAGAGATGGAAGGAAAAAAAAACAGAATAAGGACAAGAAGGGAGATGTTTGTGACCTCTGCTCATTCATCTCCCACGTCCCAGCAACCCTCGCCTGTGTGTTGGAGCGGCAATGGCCCGAGCGGAGACATCAAGCACATTCCAAGAGTCGTCCCAATTATGGACAGATGAGGGGCAGTTCTCTTTGTTTAAGAACAAAGCCCGAAGTGACACAACTGGTCTTTAAAGGGAGCTCTCACAGCCGTAGCTAAGGAGGGGAAGGGGGAGGCGAGTGGGTAAGAGGTGGAGAGGGGGGTAGACCAGCTGGTTATAAATATCTATTTGGTCAGTTACTGGAAGGAAAATTTGCAGTTTGTTTGTCATCCACTCATCCAGGTGGTGGGCCCAGTGGTTGCAAAACATCAGAGCAGAGAGAGGGAGCGAGAGAGAGATAGGCCAACCCGCTTGACTCTGACTGCCAAAAAAAAAGGAATTTGACTAATTTGTATATGAAAGCCACATGTCATCCTCAAGTGTAAACCTGCAGTGAGAGAAAGTTCTTGGCAACATCTCACTGCATATTTAACCCAGTCATTATTCTGCTCTTACACATTACAAATGACATCAATGTGAATTGGTCTTGGACTTGTAATTGCACAACAATACAGCGTTTTTTTAATGGCTATCATCTGGCAACTACCAGTGCAGGTTGAGATGAATGGGACTGCGTAACATTCTCCTCATGCAGCTAGCTGATAACTAATCAAACGCAGGGACAGTATAATCAACTTTAACATGTTGCTTTTCCTCATGTTGGCTTCAGACTGCTCTGTTCTACTTTAATATTTCTTACATGCCGTTTTAAGTTTGTGAGCCTTGTTTTTAATCTGTCTTTTAAATAAACACTATCCCCATGGCTCATAGGGGTCCTTGTTAAACATGGCTTTGGTTCTGAACCTCCTGAAACCAGAGCTTTCACTTGTCATGCATTTTTGATACCTCCTACCTAATTGGGATTAGTAAGACTTGGTAAGGATCACATCTTAACGTTGTATCTCAACAAGTAGTTTGTTTTAAATATGTCCTCATATGAGGACAGTGGGTCTATTTTACTGTATAACTGTAAAGACACCACTGTGAGACACAATAAGGTCAATTCTACCAAACTGGTGAAAAAACAGAGTTGGAAATTTTCTAAGAAGAGCATTTATTCCCATGTTTTATGCCTGCATATTTTAAAGCCCAAAGGTGCACATTTCTACGATAATCATTAATTTTTTAAGTATTATCTTCAGAATCAGAACCAGCTTTATTGGCCAAGTATGCTTATGCAACAAGGAATTTGACTATGGGAACCTTTGCTTTCACTGTACAGGAATTAAACATTAAATACAAAAATTTAAAAAACAGGAAAGTATATGAAAAAAAGATTTAAATATGTACAATATGCAATATGTGTAAGTGTTATTTCTACAAATCTGTGTGCATTAAAAGTATGGTTGCAAGATGTGCAAATGGTGCAAGAATCCTTACAACACCTCATCAGAGGATAAAACATGCAAGGATGTGGGCAGATTTACATAAGATGGTAAGATATTTGAGGCGTTTTATTAGTGCCATGTGCATATGAGGTGATGCATTTTACCACAGAGAGCCTTCTCACAGCGTTTCAAAAAAAGGCAGCACATTTGAGATCCAAGTTATGGAGGGCAAAACAATATCAAATGCTTACTAGTTTAAGCACAAGGCCTTCATTAGCATATGCCCCAAATGCTCTGATGAAAGCCTTGTGCCAAAACACGTAAGTGTTTGTGATGTGAGCCAAATGAACTAGTCAAATGTTATTGTTTTGTCCTCCATAACATAGATTTTGAGATGTGCTGCCTTTTTTTAAACTCTTGAATGACTTTTGAGCTTGAGTAAAGTAAATAGATTAATTACTTTCAGCATTTGAGCATGATAAATAGATTAAATTAGTACCTAGTTTGGTAAGTTGATTCATTTGTGCAAATTTGCATATGAGGAGGGCATTTTATCACATAGACCCTTCTTTCAGCATATGAGTTACAGTGAAAAGATTAACTACTTGCAGCATTCAAGCATGAATAATAGATTTTTTTTAGACATTTCTATTTTTAATCTTTTTTTTAAAAGGCATAATTTATTTGAACTGATTTCAAAGTAAAGGATTCATTAGTTATAATCATACTTAACTAAAAAAACATCAAAACTTTGTAAACAACGGTTTATTCTTTTATTCTAGAGAAAAAAAATGCCATGTTATGGTAGTGGCAGCACTCATTCAGAGATTACAGCAGTAGTGTGATAAAAAAAAAATCTATAAAATAATTGTTTTTTTTTTCTTATTTCTTTTTAAAATTTCTTTTTCTTTTTAATGCCACAGAATATTTTGAGAAATTAGTGAAAGTACTGTTTTTATATTGCTCTCATTTGTAATGTGTGAACAACCACCACACATTACAGACTACCTTATAAATGAATATTTACTATAAATAAAGCTTGGAATTATGTGAGATATATTTTCGTTCTTTAGAAAAAAAAAAATTAAACTTTCAGTTTGTTATGCAGCTACAGACTGCACCAGCATACAACTTTATTCAAAGACCTTAACAAGGCTGTACCACAAAATAGCATCAGATCTCCTGAATGACATGACTGTGTAAAAATAAAATGCCAAACATCCTAACATGAAGGATTTCCTAAATGAGATGCTTTAGAGTTTTCTCGCAAATAAAAATCAGTGTAGACTGATTTGCACCTCCTGTTAAGCAGTGTTTTACCTCGTTACTGTTGCTAAAACATGTAAAATTCGCAGCCATATTAAACTACAAATATTACCAAACAAAAACGAACAAGTTTCAAGAATAATTTTTAAAGGCTTTTCGTACTTTGACCAGTTTTGTGTTGAGACCAGCTTTAGAGCACTGAGGTTAGAATAGCAGCCATCTTGAATGGACATTGATGATTGTAATGTGCTTTTGTGACCATAAGATGGCAGACAAAGTGTCCACGAATGAGGCCAACAGGTCTAAGTTCAGCAAAATTAAGAGTAATGGTGCAGGGAACCCATGTGTAATGTTCTCATATGAGGATGCTGGGACAGAGGAGGTCAAGATTTCCAAATAAAACACATAGAAGCATGGACGCATTGCCAAACATTACACCCATGTATTGATTGTTCATGTCTGCCCTTGAAATCCAAAGCTCCTTCAGGATTAAAATCCTCCTTTTGAAAGTCATTTTTACAAGCACTTTTAAATCCTACAGGGTGAGAATTTGATACTAAAATGACTGATTCTGAGAGGTTTTCTGATAAGGCACATTGTGCAAGTGGTTGTGGATAGCCAGAAGCATGGAGTTTTTGGAGTGCAGAGGGGCGGGACAAGTTTAAAGTTTAATTCCCACTCTGCAGTAAATTAGAACACAGCAGGGTAATGTCTGTTTATCCCAAATACAGCTGCCTGGGCCTCTCTGCTATCCCTCTCCTTCTCTCCCCGCAGACCACACCACGAACCCCAGGATCACCTGGACCGGCAGAGCACGCATACACACAAGCGGGGCTACACAAAACACACATTATACATACACACGCACTTGCATAAACAAACATACCAGCGTATGCATGCATAAACACAAAGAGCTAAACAGAAACTCACACTAGACTCATGCACTCACACACACAGTTGTAAACAGAGCGATGGATCCCAAATAGATGTTGGAGTTCTGGGACACCGCTGACTTTTGTGCAGAACTGTAACTGGGAGGTGATAGTTTGTGGGCACTTGGTAATTTTGGATTTCCTTTTTTAGGAGGTAATTGTATCTATAAAGCTTGTCTATCACTAAAAAGGCATAAGCCATTTATCATTTGCCAAGAATATTATTTGAGAAAGTAATTGGCAGACATGGTTTGCATTAAGACGGCTCTAAATAAAATCTAAAAGTACATGTTTGTCTTGTGCATTTTATTTTGTCCCCTGTTTTCCCTACTAATGTTGCACCAGTGTTTTTAGTGGGTTCAGTTTTTGAGAAAGAAGGTTATTACTGGGATGGAGTTAAAAATAAGTATGGTTTTGCTGCCCCCTGGTGGCATGTCAAAGTGTTACATCTAAAGTAGTGACCCTGGCAGTTTTTTTCTGAACATTTTCAAGTTTGGGCTGCTTGGTGGTGCAGTGGTTATTGTGAGCACCTTAGAGGGAGAGGATTCCTGGTTTGAATCCCAGTCTTTGAGTTTCTGTGTGGATTTTGTGTTTTTCCAGGTGTTGCATTCCCAGGGCTGATTTCAGGATCAGACCTTTAGAGGTGCTCAGCTCCTTAAGAAATTGTATCCTGTGGAGCTCTTAGAAAAATGGTAAATATTCCATCTAAATGTTTCATTTCAGGGAACAAGTTTATTTTATTTCCAATATGTAAGATGTTTTATAAGCAAGAATAATAGTAACATATAGGATATTTAGTACACCGCATACAGGTGCATCTCATTATGGCATAAAAATCTAAAATCCACTATCCTGAAATATTAGAATAATATGGAAAAGTCCCATCTGCAAAGGTTTCCCGAGCCTTCATTCTCTCACTTTGATTCAGAACACACAACCACCCTCAGTGGGAAGACTGCTGATTTGACTCAAGGAGTAGACTTAGGCTGGAGTCAGTGGATCAAGAGCCACCACACAGATGTGTCCAGGAAATGGGTTACAAGTGTTGTGTTAGTGTTCAGCAGAATCCTTCAGGTCTTGAAGTCCAGTGTCTCCAGTCTCCACAGTCAGTGATGGTTTGGGGTGCCATGTCATCTGCTGCCGTTAATCCACTGGTCTTTATCAAGTCCAGATTCACCACTGTCAGCCGTCTACCAGGAGATTTTCAAGACCTTGATGCTTTATGGAGATACTGGTTTCCTTTTTTTCTGCCCACAGGGAAGCCAGAACTACCAGAAACTGGTTTACTGACCATGGTATTATTGTGTTTGATTGACCAGACACTGGTCTGACCTGAACCCCATACAGAATCTCTGGGAGATGACTGACACCAGACTTAACAATCCAGACGAGCAAGAATTTGTACAAAATGAGCTCAAACCAAGAACTGGATGCAAAAATGAGCAGAATTTTCCAGAAAGTCAACATTTCTGTATTATCAATACTTTTTTGGACTGGTGTTGGATATTCTAATATTTTAAGATGGTGGGCCTTTGATTTTTGTGAGCTGTAAGCTGTAATCATGAAGATTCAAATAAAATCAAAAGTCCTGAAATATTTAAATTTGTATGAACTGAATCTGGAATATACGGAAGTTTCAGTTCTTGAATTAAATCACAGGGAAAAAATGAACTTTTTCATGATATTCTAATTTTTTTGTGATGCACCTGTAGTCTGCTCACATTCTGCAAAAATATAGAGGGCACCAGTGTTAATTTTGACTAAAACTATGACTAAAATTATTCGTCACCAGGTTTTTTTTCCATGACAAAAACTAGACTAAAACTAACAAAAATAAATCTTTGATGACTAAAACTGACAAAAACTAAGTTTAGTTGTTGTCAAGATGATGAAAACTAGACTAATATGTAATTTGGTTTTCATCAGACATTCCAAATCTGTGATATTTCTCCACTGTGGGTAAATCTGTCAAAAAACAATGCAGCTGTATCTATTCTGCCTCTCAGCTGTAGAAAGCAAGGACCCCAGGTTTGGCAGGGTGCAGAGAACACACTACCATGGTTTGGTACCAGATTAAGGCAGGAAAATAAATGCTTGGACTAAAAGAAAAGACAAAAATGTGACGACTTTTTATGGACTAAAATTAGACTAAAATTTTTTTAGTTTTCGTCGATTAAAACTAGACTAAAATTAAAAGGGTAGGAATGACTGAAATGTGACTAAAACTAAAATGCATGTCATTTAAAGACTAAAACTAAGACTAAAATTAAAAATAGCTGCCAAAATTAACTCTGTAGGGGACCCAGACTAACCTTACTTATTTTTACTTACTTGTTTTTCCCCAAAATACCTAAACCAACCATGAAAATTTTCATGAAAATTCGTAAAAAATTCATTGGATATTCCCCCAACATTTCACGTAAATTATTTAAACTTTAATGGAAATTCTAGACATCCACCTCAAAGATCCTGACAACAGAAATTATTACTATGTTGAAAGAAAGCCCAAATGTGATGTCCTCGTGTACATGGAGGATCTAAGGAGGTTACGGTCCGTCTTTACATAGATATTTGTCTCCATCTAGTGCCTGATAAAAAGAATACACCTTCTGAATGGAGAGGATGAGAGGATGGACAAAATCCATAACAGTCTGTCGTCATGTTCGCGCAATTTCTACGTGCGCGTTCACGAACGGATCCTGTGATCTATGCGTCAGCTGTCAAGACACACGCGCACGCGACAGTGCTGTCTCTATGCAAGATTTGTTTGGACAACGAATGAATCGGAAATTCCACAGAGACCGGAACAGTCAAAGTATGGTGACTGCAGTATTACTCCGATCAAACTGGACTACAGCGACTCAGAACCAGGGAAGTGGTTTGAAACAGGCTTGTGATAGTTAAAGGAGAAGGAAACGGGGGGAACAGGTTCACAGTTGCAACGTTGCAGTGTTGCTAATAAGCTAGCAGCGGAGTTCTCCAACCGGCTTCATTAGCTGGGCTAGCTTGCTAGCAGGCTAATGTAGCTGCGGTTCACTTAAGGAAATGCAGCGGGAGCTTGTCTGGCTTGTCTTTAATGTTATTGACTTCTTTATTTTATCACTGATTAGTATTTAATATTTCCATAGCAGAGGGAGTTTGTCGTGGAGGACCGAAGAAGACGGGGTAGTGAGGTTGGGTTGCTCTTATAGTTATGAGCAGTTTTAATATTCGAGCTAAAACCTCCACATTAAAATCTTTCCTGGGCTCTGAAAGTAAAGGGTCAGCGCTGAGCGTCGACACCAGGAACAACAACAAGGAGTGGGATATCGGTAGTGATGTGTTTTCGTGCTGTTATGAGATGAGTCCAATGGACGACACGATGCAGGCAGGGATGTCCTCCGTGCAGTCGGGACTGGACGGACACCTGCCTCTTCTTCACGCCAGACATCACAGCACCCAGGACGGGCTGCTGTTGGACCTGGGCTCCCCGGCAGCCTACCTCGACAGCAGCTCACTGGAGTACAGCGACAGCGATGGGAACAACGCGGGTCCGTTATTCGAGAGGAGGAAGAGGTCGCGGTCCAACAGCTCCAGACATCGCTTCAACGAGGTGGTCACGGAGCTCGGTCCGGAGGAGGTCCGGTGGTTTTACAAAGAGGACAAGAAGACTTGGAAACATTTTGTTGGCCATGACTCGCTTAAAATTGAACGTATGTTTCGGAAATACTGTGAGCTGAACCCTGGTGCAGCAGGCTCCCAGGTCAGCCCTGGGGAGGAAGAGTGCGGTAATAACGGAGTGGAGAGTAGGGGACTTAACGGTGCAGTGCCGGTGGAGACGAGGACCAGCTGTGTGCACGGAGGACGGGGGTCTGTGGACACGTCCACCGTGTCCTCAGAGGAGAGGGACCTTGACACTATTGCCATCAACGTTGAGCCTGTATGTGTCCGAGGAGGGCTGTATGAAGTGGACATTATAGAGAGAGAATGCAAACCTGTCTACTGGAAGCGTGAGTATTTTAAACACCAAAAGAATACATGAATGAAATGCATCAAAACGAGAGATGCACAATATTGTTTTTTTTTTTTTTTTTTTGCAGATGTCCCATATGCTGATGTTTACAAAAGTAGTTCAGACCTTAAACTTAAGTCCTTAAATCACACTTTACAGTTGAAGGATAAACAAAAACACAAACTTTAGCCTTTAGATTCCAATTTGAAACTCAATAAAGAAATTGCCTGGGCATTATCAAGCAACTTTTATAGAAAAAATACTTATTTTTGAGAAATGACTTGGTAAATTAACACGTAGTTCCCATAGAATTGCCTCAGTATTATGCGGATCACTTGGTAAGTAATACATTATTACTAGGTTCACGTTTACCTATAAGAAAATCTGACCGTGTCAGTTGCTATGGTTACTCCTATCATCTAACGGCTGCTGCGAATTAATTTGGAACAGTGTAATAATTTTTTGACCGGAACTACTTGAAACTCGAAAGGTGTCTGTATATCAGAAGTTAATTGACACCAATGGAATTTTCAGAGCCAATCAGAATCGAGTATTCACAAAGACCATGGTATAATACTAGGTAAACACTTTCTTAATATTACTAAATTATTACATACAAAATGCCAACTTATTATTTGGTAAATACCACTGTATTCTTGAGAAGTTAATACATAATTGCCACTTACTACTATAAAATTACCGGGTAATGAGGGCCCAGTAAAATAAAGTGCTACTTTTTTTTTTTTTAGTAAACTATTGAACAGTTTCAGTAATGTTATATTTGTATCTCAAGAGCCAGGGGGGCAATGTTTTGGCCCTACCACTATAAAAGACAGAGCCCCATATGCACACAATCCGAGAAATTTGTGGGTTAACTTTTTTAGGGGCTGCCAGTATTAATGGTGATCAGTTGAGGTCCATAAATAATGCAGTCAAGTTTTAGAAATTGCTGTTAATTGTATGCTTTATTGTCCCTTTCAGCACACATTGGTTAAAGCACTGCAACATCTCCCTTCAGCCACAGTGATGTAAAATAAGTCCACCTCTGCTTCTTAACATGCCAGTTCACTTTAAAAACCTCTCATGGATAAGTTAAAAGTCATCTGCACTATGTGATATCAAACATTAGCCATTTTACTGTTCCCTTATTTTCCTTTTAAATCCATAGCAAGTTCATTTAACATGTCTACTCTTTTATCTACCTGAAGTTCCTTATTTCCTTTGAAAATAAATGCAGGTCTGTATTCAAACAGGAAGTCAGTTACCATAGTTTAAGACAGTTCAAACATTCAAAATTAAACAAAACTAGTTTTGATTGGCTAGAAGAATTTCTGGATTAATCATGATTAAAATTTGTAACAGTTTTACAGTTGTACTTTTACAAACAGATGGGTTTGCTTGTTTGTTTTTATTACCTATAATATTAAACATGCAATCACTACCCCTAGTGCAAACTAAACAAGAGTTAAAAATCTGCAGGCTGTTGCACGAGCTCTGTTTAAATTCTGTTTTAAGTTGTGGTAAAAAGTCCACATTAAACACTATGTTTAAACTAGTTACTCTGTAAGTTAAGTTGTGTCATTGTTCAGTTGCACCACAGAGATGTAAGGTTGATCTTAACTAGTAGAGCTTTACATCCAAACTAACTCGACTCATGGAAAACGACAGTACAAGTGATAACAGAAAATGCACTGTTGACACCACAGTGCCGGTAGAATCATCAGTTCTTCATCCTTCGTCCCTCACTTTTCAATACTGTCATCATAGCAGCCATTTTTTACAGAGGACTTTACACATAGTAGGGGGTAGGTGTAATATTTAAGTTATAGTAACACCAAATGTTTGTAAAGCATAAACTCTGCTGCAAGTAAGAACTTATATTTAGGCTATGTTTGACCTTATGCACAGCTGGTGCAACCCATATCAGGAAGTTAAAACAAATCTTCACATGTAAATTGTAGATTTAAATTGAATTCAGTGATTTTTATTCAAACAAAACAAAGTAACAAAGCATCTTCTTAGGTTTCCTGATACTTTCTTACATCCCAGCTTTGTATTCTGCTGTATAATGGCTGTCAGCACACAAGATTAATGACCTCCAGCCACTCACAAGTCAATTCAAGCATCCATTCTCTCTCCCATCAATGATACAATCTAGCTGCTGATCATCAATTATTAGATAACACTCTCCAGCAATGCACTGTTTGTTCTTTTTGTCTTTTCTTAGATAAGTTATCGCTTACTCTGGTCTTTTGACCATCTCAACATGCAGAGAAATCAAGTCAGTTAAGCTCAGCTGATCTGTGCTAACTAATTCATGGATATTTCCAGGAAAAGCCAGAGAACAAATGAAGGCGGTCACTATAGAAGCCCTGCTCAAACCTGACCATGATGAAAGGGTTCATGGGTAGATGACTCTTTTGAACATAACGCCAAGTGACATTTACACAAGCAGTTACTTTCCTGAATGTTCATGCTGTGGATGTAGGCCCTTTGTAGTCTGCTCAGAACCTCACTGTGCCTTTTCAGCCTGGGGTATATGCCGTTGCTAACACAGTGTCGTGTTAACATTGATGACCCTGATGCATAACATTTTAATGAAGAAGATCATATAAAGTAGAACCTCCAAAAGATCGTTGACACTGTTATTCTAATATGACACAAAAAGTGACTTTTAACTTCATGAGAACTTGTAACATCTTGTTATTTGAAGCACACAGTCTTATCTTCTCTGACCAGATATGAACCACCTTAAAAAAATGAGGGAATAGTTCCTACTGTGAGCGTCTTTTAGTGCTTCTGTCTGTTGTGTCTATCTAGGGTGCATTGTGGTGGGCCTCTCCATCTGTAAATACGTTTGCTCATGTGTTTTACATTTGTCGGTATGATCAGCCACTCTTTAGAGAATCTGACCTGACTTTAAAAGTCTGCCAGCAGTAAGAACTGCATGTACACTCTTATTCACCACAAGAGACTCTGTTAATAATGTCACTCTAGACTGTAATCAAAACTGGCCTCACTCCATAAGCCACTGAGACTCAGCCCTCCTGGATTTGCCAGACTTGTTGAGTTGAATGAAAATGAGTTTACCTCAAAGGAAAATTAATTATAACATAATTTAGATTCACCACACATCAGGTGACGCTTCCTAGCCCTAAAACATGCAACGCCAACAATTAAAGCCATTCTTTTCTTTCCTAATATATGCTGTTTTTACTGTCTCCCAGAACAAGACCACATTCCAGTCATGAGAGGCCAGTGGTTCATCGACGGTACTTGGCTCCCGCTGGAGGAGGAGGAAAGCGACCTCATCGAGCAGGAGCACCTTAATCATTTCCGTGGGCAACAAATGCAGGATACCTTCGAGACGGAGATGGTGGTCAAGACCGTCGACAGCAAAGATGGTGAGAGAATGGGCAGGGGAGGAGGGGAAGAATACGGATGAGGTGTTTGGAATTAAGGAACTCACCATATCCACAGGTGACCATTTTACCCTGAGACCATATGCAGGTTAGGAAGATGAAATGTCATTATGTTGTACTGCCTGGTTGCAAGTATTACAAATGTATGGAGTTGGGCAAAATGATCATCCTGCTCACGTCTAAGCTTCTGACGTCAGATGAAAACCAGCTGGGTGAATATGGTGCATGACAGTATTAAGTCTATGAATCTTGAAAACAAGACACTGCAGATCAGATCTTTTAACAGACAAAACACTGAATACCCCATTCCATTAACTTGTGTCTGAATGAATCAATGTATTGATTACTTTTATTATATCATCATTTGTTGAATGATGTTGGGGCCTGTGTCCACAGCCACTGTTTTTCCTGCTGGCAGCATCTACAACCTGCATTTCAGAGTGCTTCTCACAAGGGAGACGCACAGTTAGCTGGTTAGTCAGTTAAAATAATTATTCACCTTTTTTTATCCGTTCAAGCCCACAATCCAGATCAAACGCTCCATCTTAAGTGTAATGTCGCAAGTAGCCACTGTAGTTGTTCTTAGTGCCCCGTTGACATAAATGCTCTTTACACTGACATAAACAACAGCCAACTAATAGCACTGATAGCATCCTCTGCAACAGTACGGTTTAGCACTGTTTTGATTTTGAAAATGGAGCTAAAATACTAGCACTGCCAATGTTAGCCGCAGTCTCCAAACCAACTTCACACCGTTAAATTCTGACATTGGTTTACTAGTACATGGTGAAGTTGATTTCCAGAATGTTACTTTAGACAAGTTGGCTTAACGCAGTTATAGTTTGAATTTAACAATATTGGAAATTATTTGCCTAGGATCATCCCTACTACTTCAGTCTCTGTTGTTACTAGATTACTAAAGGTTGACTTCCGCTTCTCTTTGTAGTATCACTCTCACAGACTATTCATTTGAGACGCTGTCTCTCTCAGACCTGAGATACATGCTAAAACTTTCAATATAAAATCAAATTAAACTTCTGTTTGGGGTTAAGGTAAGGGTTAGGCTACCAAGTTTAAAACCTGACCTGCGAAACCTGATTACAAAACATTTGATAAAGCTGAGGAAACAGGAAATAAAGCTTTTCCTCCATGAATACCTTCTAACACAGCAAGCGTAGCCTATATAGCTCTGTTAACTGTGAAAGCTATGTAGATACTGTAGCTAATGTAGCTAAAGCTCTTAAAGCAACTGTGTGAGCTTAGTATGTTAGTTTGAGCTGTGTGTGCTAAAGTTCACATTGCTGAAGCTAACTTAGCCACATTGGCTTATGTAGTAATGTTTGTTATGAAGCTGACATAGCTGTGTTAGCTTGAGCTAAAACTTACAAAGCTCAAGCAAAGCCATTGTTTGCTTTTTTCTGCAATTTCTGCAAAAAGGTCATCCTCCATGAATACATTTTGACACAACAAGCATTGCTTGAATAGCTCCTTTAGCCTCATAAGTCTTGTAGATTAAGTAGCTAAAGCTAAGCTTAAAAAGCAGCTACATAAGCTAAGTATGTTAGCTTTACTTACGTTCGTTAAAGCTCACATTGCTAAGCTAACTTAGCTACATTGGTTTATGTCGTAATGTTTATGACGTAGCTAGCATAGCTATGTTAGCTTTAGGGAAAGCTTACGAAGCTAAAGCTAAACAGCTATCGTTTGTGTAGCTACATCTAAAAAAGGTATACACATAATTTAATCCCAGATTAGACCTCTGATCTTTTTCTCTGTTTTATTTATGAAAGGATGCTTAGTCTGTTATGTTTGTAATGTAGTTATTTCATGAATGGTAGCTGCCAGACTTGGTTTATAAATAAAGTTGAATTAAAACAAGAAATTGGGGAATTATGCTGCTTCCATTCTGGTCTGGTCACCAGATCACAGGTCTGTGAGAGTGGCCGTCAGAGATGTATGGTCTGCCACCAGACTGTCTTGCTAAAGTCTGTTTCAAATAGCTCTATGAACTTAATATTTTATTTTTTTCATTGAAAAATAACCAGGAAAATATGAAGAATAGTAAAGGAATCCTGTCCTTGAATTAGCAACAGCCGTCAAACAGAGGAGTCGCATCAGTACTTCCTCTATCATTTCTGTTGACAAAGCTGGTATCAGAAGTCTTGCATGTTCTTAATTTTGATTGGTCAGTGAGAGTGAAGTGAAAGTGACAAGCATGGCGCTGTTCCAAAAGTTTGACTGTCTCCAAGTGACTGGACTCTTGAGAATGATTGATGCTAGAGCCAAAAGCGCCGGATGGTGGACACAGGCCCTTCTGGATTATGAGTGCAGTTTGAAACAGAAAGCCAAATCATAAGATTTTTCACTTTTACACTTCTCCCTTCACCAACAGTGCATTTTTATCTTGGTGAAGCAGTATTTTTCAAAAGAACACCCTCATAATACTGTGTAAGAGCACTGAGGAGATGAAGTGCTCTCAAGGGTGTTATAAAAAATAAATTCCATTAAAAGTAAAGTCATGGTCTTCTCAATAAAAACTGAAGAAAGGCAATGCGAGTCATAAATGGAGAATTATGTGACAGCCCTGCCTGCTCTGGTATTGATCCACAGTTGAGAGAAATGAATGGAGCAGGTGCTTCCATTCATGTGCGTGTAGGTTTTGTCATGTCATGCTCCCAATTTAAAGCAGGTGCAGCTCGTACATTCCGGCACAGACTCTCTCTCTCTCCCAGAGCTGGCTTGGGCAATGTAACAGGCTTTAGCTGTGACCGGCAGTGAGAAAGAGGTCCTTTGATTCAGCAGTCTCCTTAAGGCAGTCAGATCTCCAGGACCTTCACTGCTGATGAATGCATGTGGGTGTGTGAAAGTGGTAGATAGATAGAGAGAAGCATGGAGAAAACGATACAATAACTGCTTAAAAAAAGGGTGAAATGTGTAGTGAGGGTTATAAAAACAGAGCAAATATGCATAACAGACTGGAACATTCATCATTGCTCAATAAATCTGGAAAATGTAGCAATAATTACAATTTTCAGCCTAAACCAGTAAGAAGCTTTTCATTTAACTGCTCATATTTTGTATTTGAATAATAGCTGCGTAATGACTCAATAATCACTGTTAAACTGCTTTGAATCAAACAGAGCATCAGTCTCTCTTCGTGCATAGTTCACTGCTCTGCTGCTGGCATGTCACACATGTCACATCCCCCTCCTTAGAATAAATTAAGGCCTATAAATAAAGACACATACAAAGCACAGGACAGTGATTACAGTAGGTTGGCCTTTGTGTCATAGTCTTGTATCCTTGAGCTTTTTCCTTAAACTGAATTGGAGTGGGACAAAACGAGAAGGTCACTGCTGTTTTAGGAGCATTCGTTTACATGCAAACCTCATCGCTAAAGCATCTGTGCATGGATATAGACATTCATAGAGGACAAAGGACTGCACACAAGATTACATGAAAGCCATATATGTGAGATATAAGACAAGCCAAGGGCACAGAAATTGGCTGTGTGACACTTGGAGGCCCCCAGCACTGCACAGATCATATGACCCTAGCCTGTCCAGTCCTTACTGTATTACTGCAAGGCTGAAGTATGCTACAGTAAAATTCATATATTCCTTGCACAGTATATGCCATTGAAATCAAATGTCTGCTGCATTTTTGCATGATTTCATCGTCTCCTGTAACGCAAAGAAGTTGAAACATAGAGCATCTGTTTGAAACCCTCCTGCTGTCTTTTGTTGGCTCATTGTTCTCACTCCTATATTTAGCAGAGCGTTAAAGCAAAGCGAGTGATAGATCCTGCGAATTCACATCACGCTGTTTGTAGGATCTTAGTTAAAGGAGGGCTTACAGTAAAGTATTTTATCCAGGAGCTAATAATCTGATGAAATTAGAGCCACAAGAAGGCTGCCTTGAACTGCATCACATTTAATAATTGGACCATAAAGCCAGCGAGCCATGCGCTGACATTGCTGCAGTACATACATTTTTCCTGGTATCTCTCCCCCCGTCCTATCTCTACTCTCATCTTCTTTTCTCCTTGTGTCTCACACTAAAGGTTAGCAAAGCAGAAGTCATATGGTAGGCATACAGAGTGGTATGCAGGCATAACATCATCATGTGGGCAGGACTGCTGCTTGGTACAAAAAGTACATGAATGTTCTGTTCTCTCGTGATACAAATGTGCTCTTTCTGCTAATTCTTTATTAAACCTAAAGGAAGGAGGCAAACAGAAAATGCCTCAACCGTGAAATGGGTATTAGTTTCAGTGTTTAGTACATAAACAACAGTGGTTGTTTTCACAGATCTTTCACAATGTCAGACTTGGTAAGGATTAGCCTGGTAGCTTTTGTGAACTTAAATGCTCTTCAGTGTTTAAGTTATAACCCCAATTCCAAAAAAGTTGGGTCACTATATAATGTGAAAAACAACAATGCAATTATTTGAAAACTCATAAACCCATGTTTTATTCAGAGTGAAACATAAACAACATATTAGATGTTGAAACAGAGACATTTTGAAAAAATAAAGATGGCAGCAACACATCTCAAAAAGGTATGGACGGGGCAACAAAAGGCTGGAAAAGTAAGTGATACTAATGAAAAATGTTTTGCATATGATATGTTTGACATTACTTTTCCATCATGCTTATTAATCTCTGTTACTGTTTGAACTATAAAGAGAGTGTGCTATCATTTAGCTGCTGCTGACAGTTTTCTCAGATTGCTAACCTTGGTCTTTAGAGAGGCACATCCTCTATTCAGTCTTGGAGCCTAAAAATCCACCAGGACATATGAGTTTCCCTCTAGTTATTTCTCAGCAAATGTTATTATCCAAATCAGGAAAAATGTAATCAGAAAAAAACATTTAAAGAGTGTCCTGTCCATTCACTTTAAAGGGATATTTTAGTATTTTTGATGTTGAGTCGTATGAGGTACGTAGCGGTAGTTGTGGCATTAGCCTGTGGTGATTTTAGTGAGCATCGCTCCTGTAAGAAGGACTCGCTGGTTGTACTGGCCAGAAAACTAGGCTATACAGTGTAACACAAATCAATGTAGGCTCAAAATCACACATTATCAAAAAATTTGAAGTGTTTTTTTCATACCCAGAAAGCCCATTTGTTTTTGTCACTATTTTGCAATGCAAGCTTTGGCAACATGCTCTTGTATTGCAAAACAGTGACAGAAGAGGCTGTCAGGGTTAAAAATAAAATGCTTGAAAAGTTTTCAATCATGTGTACATTTGAGCCAATGCTGTTTTGTTGCCCTTTTTACCAAAAACTGGCTGAAATCTGTTACGCTGTATAGCCTAGCTTCCTGGCCCATAAAACCAGCGGGTCCTTCTTAAAGGAGCAGCACTCACTGTAATCACTGGAGGCTAATGCCACTTTAACTGCTAGGTACCTCATATGGCCCAACTTCAAAAATACTGAAATATCCCTTTAAGCTTCTCTGAGTTGTGAGTGTATGGGTGTAGAGCAGTGAGTCTGTGGTTAAGATTTCAGGGTGTGTCTCTGTCTAGATTTGCAGACGTCAAGGAAAAATAAACCCAGCAGCAGACTGGGCATGGGGTCATTCATCAGCATACCTTTTTTTTCTTTTTCTTTTTTTTTTTTTTTGTGTAGGCAAGGCCCACGTGTTTGTTTTGTGTACCCTACATATTACACTGCATGTTTATTCGACCAGCAGTGAAGCTGGGAACACACCGAATGACTAAGAATTGACACATGCTTAAAAGATTGGAAAGAGCTCATTTGATGACAAGATTTCATGTATTTTTTTCTTTATATCTATAATCAGAAGTTTGAAGAAAGCAAATCCATATGAAGTTTCTGAGCATAGCAGATAGCATAGCCTAATTCTCAATAGAGAGCTCCTATTTATGGATGGCTCTATCAGCATTGTAATGCCCAAATGGACTTTACTAATAGCTTTTACAGCAGACAAACTTCCTGTGCACTCAGCAGGTCTCCTCTTTGTTGTCCTCCTCCGCAGCCTTTCACCTCTGCTGAAGGACATGCTGCTGACATTTGCAAGTCTGATGTCTGTGTTTTCTCAGAATGAACGATTTAGTCAGATGGGACACGCGCTCTGCTGATTTGATTAACAAATGCAGGGAAGGGCTTTTGAACCCCCGATCAAGAACTTAACTTACGGATGATTTAGTGCTTTTAATGAACAATGAGCTGCTGATGAATTGAAGTTTTTTTTTCTGACAGCTCATTGGGATGACTATTTAAATACAAGAGATACTGACTGTAAGTGGTTGCAAAGGGTTTAAAGAGTATAGCACTCAGACTTGTTAGACTTTTTGGGTCTAATGTCTTTCATAATACAGGATAATATAGTTTGATGGTGGCTGCCACAACCCATACATCACAATAAAATTACTTTTACTCATGAAAACACAGGCAGTTTTGGATTCATACCACTGACATAAAACATTAATAACTGCCCAGATAACTGCTGTATTATTAATGCAATTGTAGCTAATAATGGACTAGATATATGGAAATTGATTTACCAGCTGCTATAGGATCAGAGTTGAACCAGAACTCCTGTTATTGGAGTATGGAGTATTGCATCAAACCACACCATATTACATTTTCCTTGTTCATGTAGCTCTAAGGAGGGGTATTACTCCACTCTCAAAGCAGTGTTTGACCATTTTCTGTTGGTATATTTTTACCTCTGAAAGGTAATGAAATTGCATTGATTTGAAGAATAATGTTAAAACATTATTACTACTCAGTGCTGTTAGGTACCTTTAAGGTTTTGTGCTTTTATTTGTCTTTTCCATTTTGAAAAAGGTGTTACAATGATGACTAGTGTGTACCAAGTTCTTTGTGCCTCCTAATAAATTAAAACATCGCCTTTTGAATCTCTAATTAAGCCAGATAAATAAATGATTTAAGGAAAATAAACAATATTTAAGTATTTAACAAATACAGTACTTTCCTAAACTGCTAAGTTTTGATTGTACCATTTAAACTTAGACAAAAGTTTAGGATAATTTTGCCAGTAGCACCAAGATTGAAAAATGGCTTGTGCCTTTCTACTGGGGGGCAGTGCCATGTAGCAAAAACTTCAGTGCAGTCAGAAAGTATTCAGACCCCCTTCACTTCTTTCAGTATTCTTATGTTGCAGCCTGATGCTACAGTCATTTAATTTATTTTTCTCTTCTTAATCTACACTCAGTACCTCATAATGACAAAGTGAAAACAGAATTTTAGAAATTTTTGCAAATTTGTGAAAAGAGCAAAACTGAAATATCAAATTGTCATAAGCATTAAGACCCTTTGCAGCAACACTTGAACTTAAGCTCAGGTGCCTGCGCTTGATTGATTTCTTCTGCACCTTGATTGGAGTTTACCAGTGGTTAATTAAAATGATTGGACATGATTTATAGAAGGCCTCACAGCTGACAATGCATAGCAGAGCAAGTGCAAAACACATGGAAGCCAGGCAAGCTTTTGTGTGTTTTGCTCTGAGGAGAGGCTTCCCTCTAGCCATTCTGCCATAAAGCCCAGATCAGTGGAGTGCTGCAGTGATGGGTCTCCTTCTGGGACTTTGTACCATCTCCATGCAGGATCTCTAGAGCTCAGTCAGAGTGACCATCAGGTTCTTTGTCACCTCTCTATCTAAGGCCCTTCTCCCCTGATTGCTCAGCTCTTGGAAGAGTCCTGGTTGTGCCAAACATCTTCTTTCTGAGAATTCTGGAAGCCACTGTGCTCTTGGAAACCTTCACTGCAGCAGAATTTTTAAAACTAATTTTGTATACATTTCTAATAAGAAAAAAAATTAATGCAAATGGGGTCTGAATACTTTCTGAATGCACTGCATGCCATAACCTTTGTGGCTTATGTAGTGGCTGATGGCTTACCATTAGCAGGCCAGCACTAGATGCCAGCCATCCTTTGCTGTAGTCCTGCCTACGTTCCACATGTATGTTTCATGTATAAAATAATACATTTTGCACACATGTATTGAAAGTTTGTTGTGGCTTTGGGATAATAGAGATTTATACATATCCTTGCCAACGATGACAGCATGCTTTCAACAAATTAGCATTGCTAACACGTTAAGCCTAGCCACCATATCCAGTCACAATAATCAATAGCAGAAAGTGCAATCCCTCATTGGATTTCCTCAGGGGTCTATTTTATGCAGTATTATTCCAGTCTGACTAGCATGCATAAAAGGCTTTCTAAAGGGAAATCCTTTGTGGAGTTGCCTTATCTGCTTTTGACTATTGTGACAGGCTATAGTAGCTTGGCTAACCATGTTAGCTGGGATGACCATTGCTACGAGCTTGCTGTTATCATCGGCAACAATAGCGTTATCACAGAGATCACAGAAACTGAGAAGAAAAATCTTTCAATACACATGCACAACATGTACAATGCTGGCCCCCTAATAGTATCTAATAGCCATCAACCACAACATAAGCCACAAATGATGTTTGCTGATGCTCACAGCCACCTGGCACTGCCCTACATGTGGCATGCAACAAGCCACTTGTCAATCTCGCTGTCACTCTAATTTTGTAAAACAGGCACTACCTCAGTCATCTTACGCAGTTGTCAAGCAGCACTGCAGTTTTAGCCATATGCTCATCTATACCCCAGCCTATTACTAGGACGCTGATTGGGGATCTTTTCAAGCTACCAGTTTGTCAGAAACCAGCGGAAGATTTGTGTCTGGAGCCTTGAACCTGATAGCAGCGCTGCTTGATTTATTGCCCTATTCAGAAGGGATGACGGTGGTAGTCTCTGTAATTGACACAAGGGTAATGGCAATTACTCACTCTCTCTTGGTTGTTAGTTCTCTCCCACCTGCCCCCTTTCTACCTCCCCTTTCTGTTCAAATGGAGTGGATATCAGACGAGTGCTAAAACCACATGTCACAAGCGCAAACGCTGTCAAGGTACTGTAAAATACCACATTTTTTATCTTCACCTTTGCTGCATTAGATCTGCTAGCTTGTACCCTCTCTCCTAGTAGATCCTAGGTCCTGTTGGGACTAGATCATCCTCACTGTTGTGGTGCAGACCTGTTCAATCTGCTATTTAGAGCTAGGCTCAGTTAGAAACGGTTGTATTAAAATGGATTTAGGCTGCCCTCCCAGTTCTCCATTGCAGCCTTAACTGGGCCTAGTTTCTAGAACTTCTCCCTTTGTGCTGTGACCCAGAGTTTGGCAGAACTACTGTCACTGCTTTTTGAGGCAACGTTTGTATCTGTCTCTTTTCTTCTTGCTGAGATAGTGAGCCGACATCTCCAGGCCAAGACCCCATAAACCAGAGAATGAATAAGCTGATCCTCAAAAAGCCACCCTTCGTTTTACACTTTTTCTTTATCTCTCGAGCCCCGTCTCCCTCCATATCTCTCACTGCTTTCTTTCTCTCATCCCTTCTGGCAGTGTGGCCATCATTAATGAACCACTAACTCCTGCTCTCGCTCTGAGGGCAATGAACAAAGCTCTCTGTTGAGAGCCAGGCACAAGTGATGAGCTGAACAGAGGAGCTATTGTGGCCCTTTTACTATAGCCCCCTAACCAGTTGTTTAGCGGTCCATCACTGCCCTAGATCTGAGTTTATTGACCCCCATCAAAAAGTGTTCAACAGAGAGATCATAGACTGTGTTCCCTCCTCTCATGATAGGTCTTTCCACCAAGCACTCTGGTTGTGTTCAGTACAGTTTGGCCCGGTTTGGTACAGTAGAGGCCAATGTCCATCCAGCCTTGCTTGTTGTGATAACAATTCCATTTCTTTTTTAGAGATCCCAATCACATGGCTCAGATTAGCAATAACAGCTTGGCTTTCAACCAGCTTTTTATTTGATAGCCTTTTAGCTTTTTATGTCCATTAAACAACAAAACAAATGTCTTTTTAATAGACAACATTTATTTTCACAAGGTTTACATGTTAATAGTATCACAGTTTATTTTAAAAGCATGTTTATGGTAAAATGAGGGAGAAAAGTTGTTTAACTCAGTACAAAACATGGCATGTTTTATGTTTGTTCATTGTTACTTTTGTTGTACAGGAAGTGACAACTCTTATGACCAGTCAATGGACTGCAGTGTGTTAAGTCCCACTCTTTTGGTGTTGATAGGAATGCATTAACAGAGGGAACAGAGGGATGCCAAAAAAGTAGGACAGTACTGATTGGATATTTTGGTACTTTTCCCATTTCCAAGTTGTAGAAGTTCTGGAAACAAATAATTATATTCTATGTTGTACCGAATCGGACCAAACTGAACCAGACCACTTGGTGGGAATGCAGTTATAGTAAACCCAAGCTGACACGGACCTGCTGAAGGTCGACCTCCAAGAGACTTATTGTCTTCTTGCATAACACATGGTATTACAATACTTTATATATGGTAAAGTAATCTTTATATATAGTAAAGTGTTATGATCAGTAATAGCCCTAACAATAGCATTACTCTGGGGATGTAACGGTATTTGTAATCGTCCCGAACTGTCACGGTTCTGTGCATGTAGTCACATGTCAAATATGTCTGAAAAAGAAAAAAGGCAATTACGCACAGCTATGTTCGCGTGCCAATCTAGGTGGCAGTAATGCTTGTAAATGTTTGCTTAACGCTATTGAAAAACAAATAAAGAAGAGGAAGACGCAGGCACAACAACCAAAGAAGAAAAGTTATATTCAGTAGCAAGCGCAGGGGAGCTACGGGACCTTCTGTGTTCTTATCCCTCTCCTTAACTTCTCTGTGCTGTTCTTAGAAAACCTCTAGATGTAAAAGTGGTCGAAGACATGACAGATGATAATACATTTTAAAGGCTATGTGCAGATAAATGGCAATTGAGGACACTGGCTACAAGTGTGTTTTTAAGTGTTCTGCTCAGGCCCCATTTCAGTGTCCAAGCCTTTAGGGATTCTTGTCGAGCTGACATTCCATGTCTGTCATCTGGCAAATCCATCTTGCAAAGCTCCAGTCTTAAAGGACTGTGCCAAGTCTGAAAACTGACCTAACCAATCAGCATCGTTTGAGGAGCAGTAGGTGCAACAATTAGCTTGGCTGTAGCACTAGTATAGTAGAAGTTTTAGCAGAACTGTGCCAAATTTCTTTATTAAGACAAAGGCAAAGAGCCACACCGAAAGCTAGTTTGGCTGAGAAGAAGATTAAGCACTTCTCCTGACTGGCATTGGCATGACCTCTATCCACCAACAAGCTCCACTTTCCATAAACTATGGCTGCGCCAATCTGTCAAGTTCAGGTTATAATCGGAGCTGCCG
Organism: Cheilinus undulatus; assembly: GCF_018320785.1. Classification (NCBI taxonomy): domain Eukaryota; kingdom Metazoa; phylum Chordata; class Actinopteri; order Labriformes; family Labridae; genus Cheilinus; species Cheilinus undulatus. The sequence continues at coordinate 15,389,057 of NC_054882.1, forward strand.
ATGCCTACTACTACCTCATTTTGTCTTGTCACTCTGATTGGCCCGTGTTACATTGCGCAGACGATGTTCATCCATTCACATTCAAAGACTTTTTTGGAAAGTCCTAACTGTCTAAAATTCTTTGTATGGGAGGTTTCACAGACAAATACAAAATGTATCAATGCAGTGGATGTTTAAAATGATGGATCTGGTGTGTCAGGTTACGAGTAACCGCTGCACTGATACAATGTTCTGATTTCTACACATCTTTTTTAGGTTGCATCTTGTTTTTTCCAGCTCACACACAAATAGTGTTGTTTCCTTTTACGGAGCAGCCCATGGACCAGACTCACCAGGAAGTGGAGCCAGGCATGGGAGTCTTTGCCTTGGCTCTGGCCTCTCTGCCTGCCTTTCACTTCCACTTATTTTCAGCTTTCTAGAGTCTGGATTCAGAGAAATGCCCTGAGGTTGATTGGTGACCAGCCCAGGGTTTACCCTGCCTATCGCCCAATGACAGCTGGGATAGGCCCCGTACCCCCCAACCCCAAACGGGGTAGGCGGTATTGAGAATGGATGGAAATGGATCTTGTTCTTCCCTTCTTTTGTTTCATGTTTCACTGTAAGCTGCAGTACTTACAGTTGAAGTAATAAATGAGGGAAACCTAGAATTTTTTGTTGCTTTTTTCCTGATTTACCATCCCTGTACAGAACCGTGACCCGAGGAGTAACTTCTGTGAACCGTTACACCCCTGTATTGTGCTATTTTTTGTCCCTAAATGCAAAACCTTATGAAAGAAATTTTTCATGCTGTTGACTCTCTTTTACTCAGCTCTAGTCCAGCATCCTGCATCTGTCCCAAACTCTCAGCACACGTTTTCCCATTTTTCCCCTGTAACTGAAGTATACCCCCTTCCTTTCCATTTCAGTCTGACAGTATTTGTCCCTTTCAATCCGTTTTTTTCCATCATGTGTCCCAAAGTACTTCACTTTAGCAATGTTAGAGAAGTCCTTCAGTAAATATTCTTGGTTGACAGCCAGCTCCCTGACCCCATTCTTTTCCCCTCTTTCATAATGCATCACCTTTCATTGTAAAACAGGAAGTGTATTCAAGCAAACTAGCATTGTACTTTTGCCTGTTAATCCCATTTAAGGATTTTATACTGTACATATAAGCTAAATGGAGAAGTTCAGCCTGAATTCTAGCTGGACAAACCTCCTGTTTTACAGTCTACTTTGCTACAAGTAAAACTCAACAGTCTGAAGTGGCTTCATCCTTCTCCTTTTGACTACAGTGTGCAGGTCTTGTGACACTTTTCTCCTCTGTTCTCACGAGGTCGAGGTTTTCAGTGAGGTCAGTGAGGAAAGGAGGCCACTTTAAACTGTTGGAGTGAAAGCCAATGTAGATGGTGGAAGTTTCTCTTGTTGAGTGGTTGGTTGTTCCCCTTTGCTGCTGCTATCTAAAAGGGGTTTAGTGATTTTCTCTGTGGTGGTAGAGGTAAGCATACAATTGCTTTGCTGTGGAGTGGGTTCATTTGAAGATCTGCAGAGATAAATGGAAATCTGTGACAAAAGAAACTGTGATGTGCAATTGAAACTCCAGCTGTCATTCCTATTTTACCTGGACAAAACATAACAAAGTATGCGTCTTTTGTGATTCCAAATTTAGCCAAAAGCCTTCCCCTCAACATTTTTGTTCATCATTGCAAACTCCTCTCCTTTAGAAGCAGCTGTTCCTTTTCTCTCTGGCCAACCTCAGAGTGAACATATCTCAGATAAACACCAAATTATCCATGAATACTTCTGTATGAATGGAAAGGAAACAAACAGAAAGGATTTTCTTCTTGAGTTACACTGAGTATGCACTCAAATTTTCAAGGTTTCCAGTAAGTATTAGGCACTCACTGAGCTTTCTCAACACTAAAGTAATACAGTATTAACTCTGCTTGCAGCATTTCATTCTGCACAGTTAATAAGTCTATGTTGCCACAGAGTTTGAGATTGCAAAAGAGTCATTTGGAACATTTTATTCAACCAAGTTTTTACATTGCTCAGGCCTAATCCCCAGATTGCCTCAGACCAGTCTAAGGAGCCATGACTATGCACTGGACCTGCGCCAAAGTCTTCTGCCTCTTTTATCAACATGAACTTGACTGCACAGAACGTTTTAAAGGACATGCTGCAGAGACATAAATAACACCCTCAAGTCAACCAGTTTCATTTATCGCTCCTAGCTTCTGTAGCAAACAGCCTCTCCTCTTTAGCCATTCCTCTGCTCTTACTTGCTCCTGTCACAATATTGCTTTTTGACGCAACAAAATGGAGAAAATTGATCTGAATTAGTTAGTCAGCTCATAAGTGCTGATTATTTGTTGCAGGACTGTCAAGTAAGAGCAGAAATATGCAATCATGTTGTGACAGATTGATGTGTTTTTCTTTCCAACTGCAGATCAATGCTCCAAAGTGCATTTGATTGAGCCGTGTGAATAGATTAGTGTTTTTGTGCTGCATTTAGATCACAACTGGGTGTAATTCTGACAATGTCTTAAATCTCTCTCCCTTTGTCCTCACTCTGATATTTGTATTCCCAACCTTTGGTGTCAGGGAACCTTTTTCCTCTTCCCCTTTCTCCCCGATTCTCTCCCCCTTTTTTTCTTTGCTCTATTTCCCACACCATCTGCCAATGCCCTCCTCTTTTTTGCTCCGTTCATTCACTCCTCTCTCACTGCCCTCCTCTACAGCCATCCACAGTCTGAAGCTGAGTCGGACCCACGTGGATTGGCACAGCGTGGATGAGGTGTACCTCTACAGCGACGCCACCACATCCAAAATCGCACGCACAGTCACACAGAAACTGGGATTCTCCAAAGGTCTGTAATGCATACACTGCCATTACCAATATAATTTTGAATTTATTTTAACCCATGTTATTCAATTGTAATATTTAATTAAGGATGCACAGTATTGATTTTTGCTGTTATCTGATATGCCGTTATTAACAAAATATTTTTAGTCAAAAACTGATAAATACTGATATTTCGTATCAGTAGTTTTAGTAGTTTAGTATGTAGTTCAGACCCAAAACTTTAGTCACTTCAGAGTGTAAGGAATGATGATGATTTAAAAAAGACCTCAGCTTACATGGGTTTGTTGGTCCAGCCCAAAACTCCACTAATTTGTGTGTTCATACAGCCTGTATTTACAGCTGATACAGGCAGATTATTTAGTCAAAACATTGGTAATGAGTATGAGCAGAAATTTTCATATCTTCTGATACCAATATCATACCAATAATATCTTGCATCCCTATATTTCATCATTTAAATCAGTGGTTCTCAACTGGAGGGTTAGGACCAAAAAGTGGGTCTCAGAGCCCTTTTCCATAGGCTGCAAATATGTTCTCAGAAACAAAGTTGCACCAAAAGGTCTGTGAAATTCTCTTAAAAGATGCTTGTTTTTTCCTGTCTCTTTAATTTTCCATGTTTTGTACTGTATCAGGTACAAATACTAAAATTTTGATTTAATAAATCAGATTGGTCAAGAAACATCTGTAATTTGGGTCGCTATTTCTCACTGAGGAGTTGATGGGGGGTCCTGAGGCTCAGCCAGTTGAGAACCACAGTTTGAAAGCTGAATGTTTTATCTGACTCACAAATGAATGAGTATCTTTCTGCAAAGACAAAAATGTGAAAAAAAACAATGTTGGTGTAGTTCATTTGCTTCAGTTTGTACTTTTACTGTGCTTTCTGTGAGGCTGAATCTCAATTAAAACAAGACTAAGGGCGTTTTCACACCTCTAGTTCAGTTGATCTAGTCTGAATATTGCATTTGAGACAGTTTTTGTTTCATTTTGGATTTTTTACTGTCTTCAACTAATAGTGATAGTTATTTTCAACGAAAATAAGGATTAAAGATGGAAAAAGCAGCTTGTAATGGACAAAGACATAAAGTAAGGGAACAGTAGAAAAGTGTTTGCTCTAAAACAGTGGTTCTCAACTTGTAGGTGGTAGAGCTCCAGCGGACTGTGCCAGTAACAGAAATTGAGAGCCTGTGAGTCTCTAGTTTTTTTTTTTTGTAGTTTAAGTTTTTGACAGCAGAAAGAAACCCAAAAAGCACTTGACAGATATTTTTTAGGATTAATCAGGAATTTTTCCTGTGAACTTTTCCAGTGCCTTTAAATAATTTACCCCAAAAATGTGAAGAATTTTCCCACAATTTCTGTGAGTTTTCTTTGGGCCATTTTTTCTTAGAAACTGTAGGTAATAATCTCTGGGACTTTTACTGTAAATCTAAAGAAATTTCACAAGAACTTGGAACTTTTTGGCAACATCAACAGTAATTATTAGGACTTTTTCCTTGATGCTTCAGCCCTTCCTTTCCAGAGAAAAGACTGCTGAATTTTCACTGAAACATCAGAAATTTTTGGTAACTTTCCAGGAAACATTTTGGAATTTTATTAGGAATGTGTCCCAGAAACTTTTGGGGAATCTTCTTTTATACTTTCCCCAGAAACTGCACAGTATTTCCACCAGTCTCTTTGTTTTGTCACGTTCCTGTGTAAACTCCAAACAGCAAACTGTTTCATTGGATGAATCTGATTAAGAAATTAGATATCAGAAATTTGGGTCACCATTTCACATAAAGAAGTTGGTGGTGGGTTCTGAGGCAACACCAGTTGAAAACCATCCCTCTAGAAGGCGTCGTAGTGAGTAGTGAACCTAGGCTTCGTTGGTAGTACAATTTTTGGTTTTGTTGGGTTCTAACTTAAAATGACTAGTTCCATTCAAGGGTGTGGGTGTGGGTCGGATGTAGAGTCCTGTAAAGATGGCTATATTTATAAAGATTGTTGATCAAGTTTGATGCCAACATCCTCATGTTAACTGCACACAATGTCATGCAGCTGTTCAGAGTGTGATAGATACCATTTTCAAAGTCACAGTTTGTCTGTATGAATAGACACAAACATGCCAAATAGCAGTACAGCTAATGCTGATGGGAATGTCATTATTTTTTAAGAAATTTTGTCAAAAAATCTAAATCATGGGTTAAGAGAAATACATCCCTTGTAATATTGTTGGATGGTTATTCAGAGCAAAGAAATCAAAAGTAATCTCCATTATTACTGAGGAGGAAATTAAACAAACACCAGTCTGACTTTAAGCATAATTCCAGTCAAATACTAGTTGGCTGATCCAAAGTGATGTATTTACTTATATGTTCTCTGCTTTCCTGTTGACCTGTCCCAACTTTCCTGTTCTTCTCAGGTCCATGTTACTTGCAGCTGCCTTCCCTGTCTGCTGCTTTTTTTCTGTGTTCAGTGTTCAATCTGGATTATCTAATGAAAAATGTGCCAAGTGTATCTGCTATTTTTAGGGACTAGGTTTGATCAAATGGTCCAAGTGTTACCCAAAAGATGGCATCTGCTGTTTGACCCCTGTCCAGTGTAATCAGTATGAATGATTTTAATCTTATTTATAGTGTTATTTATCTACATTAGAATTTCTTCTACTGCTCAGAGATTATAAGTCAAGGAGCTGGCATTTGTTATCACAGTTTTCCTTGACAAACAAATGCTCTTTGAGGATAAATCTACTCAGTGCTATCTAGACAGCTAATTCCATTGGCTGCTATAACCTGGCTGCGCCGCACATGACTGTGTGTCCCGTTATAGAATCCATAGTCTGGTGCACTCAGCCCTCAAGGCAAAAAGTGCTGCCAGAGAGTCTTAGTCATGGACTTTGTGTCTCACCTAGTGGCCCCTTTGGACTCAGAACAGCATGTACCTAAATACCAACACTTAGATATTTATAGCCTTTAAGTGAACTCTGTGACCCTGTGTGTATTTGGCAATAATGTACAGTAAACATGGTGAAAATGGTTCACAAATGCCCTCATTTTTTACACTACAATGAGCAAATGGCTCCACTCAGTAGTCTGACCCGCCCTCTGTCCTCTTTGCAGCCTCCAGCAGTGGAACAAGGCTCCATCGGGGTTATGTTGAGGAGGCCTCCCCTGAGGACAGACCCCCTCAGACTACACACATTGTCTTTGTGGTTCATGGGATTGGACAGAAGATGGACCAAGGACGCATTATCAAAAACACTGGAATGTAAGTCAGTAGTTTGTGTGTTTGTTATTTACACTAATGCTGGGTTCAGAGTTCTTGGTAAAGATGTGAAGTTTCTAACTATGTCAGATGCAGCTGTTATAGAGTCATAATTTCTACCTGCAGCTCTGCTGAGAGATGTGGCAGACTTCAATGTTAAGTATGTACAGTAATTTAAGTAAATATGTAAGGTAACATAAGTGACTGCTTAGATATTCACCCGGACAAGTAGTCTCACAATAAGTAAAATGGGCGATCACCTGAGTGCAGAGTATGCGTCTCAAGTGATTACAGTACAAATACACCTGTGTCTGGAAGGTCCAGTCACTGGTTAATCAGTATTCCTGGCTACCATTACACCACCAAGACAAAAGAACACTCCAAGTTACTCAGAGAAAACGTAATTGAAAATTAAAAGTCAGGGGATGGATATAAAAATCTGTGTAAATGAACGTCCCTCAGAGTTCAGTTAAATCCATCATCAAGACTTGCGAGGAATATGACACGTGTAAATCTGCCAAGATCAGGCCGTCCTCACAAACCGAGTGAGCGTGCCAGAAGGAGACTTCTGAGAGAGGCCACCAAGACATCCATGACTACTCTGAAGGAGTTACAAGCTTCAGCTCAAATGGTTGGGGAAGAAAGTTCTTGGGTCTGATGAGACACCAAACACTGCACATCACCACAAACACCATCCCCACTGTGGAACACGGTGGTGGCAGCATCATGCTGTTGCTCAGATTAGCAGGCTAAACAGCTAATACATTAATCACATCCATTCTATACGTTTTGAGAATCTTCCTTGGGGAGTTTGATGTTTGAGTCTCCATCTTTTTCCTTCACCACCATAAAGAGTGACCATATCTTTTTTTTTCATCCAATATTTATGAATTATTCAAAACTAGTTCACTTCATTATGCTCCCTGCCTTCTGACTAAGCTGAATTGCGTGTTTTGCTTGCTATTAGCTGACTAGGGGTTTCAGATGTAAACCTGTCTTGCAGGTTCTTTTGATTCTGGATACCTTTGTGTCTAGTACCTGTTCAAAGTATGAAGCAAATTTATTTATTGAATTCAAAACTTCAGTCCTCACAGGGCAATGTCCAAGACGAATAAATAAACAGCAATCTGAATAAGCAACAACTTTGTTTTTCCTTTACTTTGTTCACCTTGAGCCATCCATTACAACAGCTGAAGTTATTTCAAGCATTTCCTTTGATAACATTGCACCTGTTCACCTCCCTCCTTCTCTACATTTTCTCACTCTTTGCCTCCTGCAGCTCAATTACTTTGTGCTTGGTGTTATTAAATTGCTTGCAGTATTATGGCCATGGAAGCAGAATGCACTGAAATCTGAGAAAACACAAGGGAGCATTTAGTGAGGCTCAGTAGCACAGGCAAATTCAGAAACAGTGCTGTAATACAGCAAAGGGAAATATTTCAAATTAACATAAGACACTCTTAAATCCTTTTGCATACAAATCCAGGTGAAAGGAATATATATAATTAATTCATGGTATCTTGGAGCTAAAACTTGAATTAATGACACCAGGCATCCCATCTCTCTTTGGCATTCTTATAAACTGACTATAAATGTTGAAAGCAGCACAAACAAATATACAGCTGTGCTGCTTCCACATTTTCAAAAGTGTGTCTTAGATCCTTTGTGCATAAAATGCCGAATTTTTTCCCTCGACTTCCCTTTGTCTCTAAAAAGATCATTGTTTTAAAGTTGAGCGTACTTCTGCTTTATGTTACACAATAAACCCAATGGATCAGGGTTTTTCAGACTGTAGTTAAGTGAGTAATGTCTGAGTTACCACCTTAGCTAATCTCAGTCCTTTTGGGTGCTATGTGTTCGTGTGATGGACTGTTTAAAGACATTACCTTACCCTACATGACATCAACTACTGACCCAGGACCGTGACTATTACTGGCAGTAGTGGAACAGAGCCATGTGTGTCTCTGTGTCACTAAGTTAGCGCTGGGCCTCTGTCAGCAGCTTAGGACAGCTAAGCAGGTAAAGTCGACCATGTCAAGCTGTGCAGCACCTTAAGCTTTACTCCTAGACCCTTGTGGATTACAGTATACATGCTTTTCTTAGCCAGGGGAAAGATCAAGCTGACATGTCTAGCCTGTTCATTGTTTATTATTTTTAAGCATGAATTAATTTTAGCTCCGGGCCCTTTTCAAGAGTCATCAAGAGCTGTGGAAGACAAAACTGCTGAGGGTATTTGAGGTTTGTCAGCAACATAAAAAGAAGTGTCTTTTTAAAACCTATTTTTGCTTAATCTACTGTGTCATAATCGTGCTTCCAGGTCTGCCTAAAAGCTTGCAGGTGCCACTCAGAAAGCTCTGAAACGTTTGGCACCACCCTCTAAGCATTTAAGTTTTTCCGCAGACACACTTCCCTCTTCCCTCGTCCTGTCAAAACCTGCATTAGGTGCCCCTATCCAAAGTCAGACCAGCCACCTAAAAGCCTCTCTCAGCCACCCATTATCTCATGTCAACACCCTACCTCACCCCCTCCCTCTCTCTTTGTGTATTTAGTATTTCCTGCAAGCTAATGCTGCCCCATATAGGCCTTGTAGCTCTGCAGCCATTGCATGTATGAGTGCTGCATGAGTGAAGCTGCTGCATCAGTGAGCAGCAAAATAGGCGTCATTCTTCTTTTCCAGACCATCATCAAGGTCTGTGAAAGGAGTGCAAACAGAGACTCTTAAGTCAGCCTGCAGCAGGGCTGGGCATACATATAGAACATTTAGAAACCATTTATGATTTTAAACCCATGTCCTAAGAATGGGAAAATGGAGTAGTATGTGAAGGTTTTGCAGCTACACCAACATGTACTGAGTAAAATAACAAAACTGTGCAGTTTTACCCTCATATCTTTATTATTATTATGTCTTTCTAGGCTGAGGGACGGCGTGAGGAAGATGGAGGAAAAGCACTTTCCAGAGCACAATGACGAGCATGTGGAGTTCCTGCCCGTCGAATGGCGTTCCAAACTTGCACTGGATGGAGGTCAGTGTGCATTTATGAGAGTTTACCCCTATCTCTCTGTTTGATGTCTAGCTCTCAATGAAGCATAGCATGTCCAACAGAACGTGTGAGTGTGGACAGCATCTTACAGTGACCTCATGACATGTCTTACCTATGGTCCCTCTGTACATTTACCTGATATAACACTTCCTGAACAGTAATGGAGGGACATGTGGGGATCTGGTCATGTGAGGCTTAGGGCTCTTATGTAAATACAAGATACTTGGATAAAATATTTTGTTCTTTCTATAGATTATTTGCAAATCTATTATGACGTCACTGACCATGGTGGCCGAAGTTAAGGCAGAAGTGCCGGTGCATTTCACTTCTATATGTTTTGTGAGAAATTCAAATGAGAGAAAGTGAAAAAATAGAATTAGCCTGCTAAAGGTCAGTGACTCTGTCAAATGAAGTTATTCAATCGAGTGTGCTTGCAAACAAGGAAACTTGAACAGACTGAAAAAGCATTTTCTCTATACACAGGCAGTGATCTTAAAGCATGCAAAAAGCCTTGATGCCTTAAATATTGCATTCAACCAGTTTCATACTCTTTTATTGTGTCTTTTATACAGATACAGTAGACTCAATAACACCAGATAAAGTGAGAGGATTGAGAGATCTTCTTAACAGCAGTGCCATGGACATCATGTACTACAACAGCCCCCTTTACCGGGATGAGGTGAGAGTCGTATAATTCTATAATCCAGGAACTAAAGTTTATTGTGACGCATGTTTTCACCTTCTAACTTCCTTTAAACACCTCTTTTTTTTTTTTTGTCCTCCAGATTACCAAGGGCCTAACACAGGAGCTAAACAGACTCTACTCACTTTTCTGCTCCCGGAACCCAGAGTTTGAGGAGCGAGGGGGCAAAGTGTCCATCGTGTCCCACTCCCTCGGCTGCGTGATCACCTATGACATCATGACGGGATGGGATCCCGTGCGCTTCTGTCTGCAGGAGCATCATGCTGTGGAGGAGGAGCTCGACCTGCGCTGGATGACTTATGAGGAAAGGCACCTTCTAGAGCAGCTACGCCTCACAAGGCACAGGTAAATTTAGGACTTTTGTATGGTGGCTAATGGGTTATACATCAGAAAAAAACTGAAAATATTCTAGCTGAATGTATAAAATCATCACATACTCTCCATAGATTCACCCCTACACCCAGCTTTTCTCTTCTTTGGCATACAGTGTGTACTGTGAGCCACTCTCATACTCTATTGTTAAGTGGCAGGTTCCTGTTTATATAAGGCAGCTGGGTATACAAATGGAGAGGGAGACGCTTTTAATATCTGCCCAACCTATTATATCCTTTTATATTTTATTACTGTCTGTGTAATATTATCTTTGCAAAACAAGCAGCAGCCAAAGAAATGTTTAATGCTTTTTGATGGGCATTTTTCAGATCCTTTGCAGTTTCTTGACTGTTTTCTCTTGCAACTTAAACAGGTTAAGAGAGCTGGAAAATCAGCTTCAAACACTGGAGGACTCTAAACCATCAGCACCACCAGCCCTCAAATTTAAGGTATCATACTGCTTCATGTGAAGGTGCAACATACTTAAAATTCTAAAAGTAAAGGGTCCTTTTAAGAGTAGACCTTAGGGGGTGCTCAGTTCCTTAAGAAGATTTGATATGTAAAATTCCTTGCAAGTATTAAATCCACCTTGACTACTTTTCCATGTGAGTTTTTTTTTTTATTAACAATAGTAACAACAAATAACATCAATTTTACAGTTCACATATTTTTAGAAGGAAATGAAAGTTATGATAAGCTGTTTTTGCTAAATAATCAATCTGTGCAGGTGTTATTAATATTAGAGACTTTATTTGTGCATTATTTTGTAAACCACTCACCCTATACAGCAGTGATCAACAGCTGGCTGCCTGAGGGCCATACCAGGCTCCCCAAAACTCCCCATTCATCACCCCAACAGATGATTAATGTGTAGAGAAAAAAATATGTTTTTGGTTTTAAAAAAAGATATTGTGGGTATCTTTTGTCTTTACATCCCTACAACCTCAGAATGATCAAGAATGCAACAGTTTTACAAATCTTTAGTTTTTTTTCTGCCATATATCAGGCAAAGAAGATGTTTTCCTCAGCATCCTCCTTGGCTTAAGATCCATTTAGGATAGGCTCTCAAACAGGATATTACAATATGGCAAGACATGAATATCATTAGGTTGTGAGCCAGAGGACTAACCTGTGTTAAGGAAGGCCTTAGTCTTAAGCTGATGTCTACTTATGACTTATTGGTAGAGCTGTCAACATTCAAGCACTCATCATGATTAACCACTTCAAGTTTCAGTCTTTCTACCTGAAGGTCCTTCTCTTCTTCAAAATAAAAGCTGGTCTGTATCTAAACAGTCAGTGCTCTTAGTTTTAAACCAGGCGTACACTTTGGGATTTCCAGCAGACTGTTGTGATGGAACATCAACTCACACAGTGTGACTGCAGCTTTTACAGCGCACAACCATCATGCACGATTGATAATCTCACACTGTACGGTCAGACAGTCACATATGACCTGGGCATTCACACTGTATGAGTCAAGGACTGTGACAAATTTCAGTGGTGCTTCCTTTGAAAAGGTCTCAAAATTTGTGTCTAAATTTTCTGAAAACTACACAGTGAAAGACGGCACACAAATCCTAGATAAAACAGAAACAGCATGCAAAACATGACATTTTTAATAAGTCAAAAATGAATTATAATCACGATAAAATACATTAATTCTGAGATTAATGGTAAAAAAATGTAATCGTTTGACAGCCCAACTTATGTCATATCAAATTTTTATTCTTGGCTTGATGCTTCCCTCCTCTGAATACTTCTACAGCAACTTTTATTGTTATTATTTCAGTGGTGATGAGGTTAAATTTAGGGGTGCTTCACCACACCTTAGTAAAGGTGCCTATGATAAAAGGTGTTTGATACAGACCATGTTAGATTAACCTCAACCTTTACTGCTACGGCTTAAGATTTGCCTTTGCTGCATTATTGCTAATTGTAGTAAATTAATTCAGATGTTTGTAATTGTGTTTGTACCCCATTTTAAGAAAACAAAAACAGAAACACATTATTTTCCCTCTGTAGCAATGCTGAACTCACGTTAACTGTAAAGCACAAAAACTCCCCCGAGGACACTTTTTCATCTCTGCACCATGTGTCTGTCAGGTGGAAAACTTCTTCTGCATGGGTTCTCCTCTGGCCGTGTTCTTGGCCCTCAGGGGGATCCGCCCCGGCACCAGCTGCCACCAGGACCACATCCTGCCCACCTCCATCTGCAGCCGACTCTTCAACGTCTTCCATCCCACGGACCCTGTGGTCAGTCTACCTTATTTGCCCTGGCCTTTACAGATGCTCTCTGTTTCTCTCTCTCAGGGTTATGACAACAAGTGAAGACTTTTTGTATTGTTTTTGTAACTGTTTCTGACTTAGCCCACACACGTGTAGGGTGTGATATAAGAGGAAATCTGCTGTTTTTATTGGACTTGACTTTTTCTGTTCTGTTCTGCTCTGCTCATAACACCCACATCTTTCTTCTTCGCCCAAGCAGATGTTTCAATCAAAGCTTTGCACTTAGCTTAAAACGTCTCTATAACATGAGCTAACTGAAGTAATCTGACTCTCTTCAGGCCTACAGACTGGAGCCTCTTATCCTCAAACATTACAGCAATATTGCTCCTATTCAAATACACTGGTAAGAACTCTATTCTCACAACATCTGTGTTGATGCACCATGTTTTCAGGGCTTTTTCTCAACGTTTGGGATTATTTTCTCCATCAGGTGCAGTGCCACTAACCCTACACCTTATGATGAGATCCGGCCGACCTTCCTGAATCCAGTCAAAGAACCTACATCAGACACAGAGAGCATCCCCAGCCCGAGCACATCTCCTGTCCTCCCTCGGAGGCACTACGGAGAGTCCATCACTAGCTTGGGCAAGGCCAGCATACTGGGTGAGACATTGTCTTTACAACTTCAAATCTGGTTTGCAATATAGATATTTATTCTTGAAGACTTTTTAGGCTGACTTGTGTTGAAGAAACTGTCTTTAAAGGTTATTAAGATTGATTGTGTGCTTCTTATGATGATAATTTCTGTATACCTGACTAAATAGTTGTTTTAATGTTAAATAGAAAACAAAAATGTTCGATTTGGCTGCTTTCAAGGGTGTGAATGTGACTGACTTCTTTTGAATGGAGAATTGATTTATATATTTCTATGCTTTCTTATAAATGTAAAAAGATAAATAAAATCAGTTCAAACGACAAAGTGGAGAAACAGCTGGGCTAATTAAATTTCACTCTGGATATAGCACCTAGTCTGTAGGTAAAGTCCTGACTCTCCTGTGAGGTTCAGGATTTGAAGTGATGCTCTCTTGACTAAAGAAGTACATCAACAGTGCCATCATGTGGAGAGTTTGAGTACTGCCTCATAGAATTAATTTCTCTCTAAAATACACTGTATGGACTAAAGTATACAGTTGCCTGCCCATTACACCAATAGGGACTGTAATGACACTGTATTCAAATATTTTTTTCTTCCACTTTCTTGGAAGGCTTTCAAAAAGATTCTGGAGTGTCTCTGGAAATTTGTGCCCATTCATTCTGTAGAGCATTTATGAGGTAATGTCAGGCACTCATGTTGGGGGAGAAAAACCTGACATGCCAGACAGATTTGTTTCACAAACCCATATGAAAAACCTCCCATAGACGATGTTTGGGAAAGGGCAGGTGCCACTCTTTGAAAAAAAAAAAACTCTGGGGGTGATTAGATGAACGTTCTGTCTGTCACATCTATACGGGTCAAAACATCGTTTCCGCAAACAAAAGAACTCAATGCTGGTCTTTGTTCTTCTTTTAAAAAAGAAATGTTGTCAAGTTCTGATAAAACTGATGCTAGAGCAGCATCCCCTCTAATTTCTTCAGCCATAATTGCATCGACTCCGCCACACCCGGAAATACTGCCTCTTACTCCTGATTGGTCCTGTCACCTTCTTACCGGGCCCAGCATGGTCAGATAGGAGCAACTGGCAAATCCATCTGCTTTGCAAGGTTAGGAGGAGAAGGCCTGGCTTACAATCTCCATTCCAGTTCATCCCAAAGATGCTGGATGAGGTTAAGGTCAGGGCTCTATGGAGGCCAGTCAAGCTCTTCCACTCTAAACTCATCAAACTCATGTGATGTTATGTGGTCTTCCGCTTCAGGGCCAAGTTGCTGTTCCTGAACGCTTCCACTTTCTTTTAGTATCACTCACAAGTGACTGTGAAATTTCCAGTAGGGATGAAATATCATGAACTGCCTCATTGCAAAGGTGGCATCTGTCACAGTACCACACTTGAAGTTATTGAGCTCTTCAGACCCATTTTGCATCACAAATGTTTGCAAATGGAGACTGCATGGCAAGGTGCTTGATTTATTCACCTGTAGCAACAGGTCTGATTGAAACACCTGAATTAAATGATCAACAGGTGTGGCCAAATACTGTTGTCCATATAGTGTATGTTGAATCCACTGAAAAAAAAAGCATAAAGGAAAGCATTAACACCTCTCTTCCTACCATATCATTCCTCCTAACATATCTCTCTTCCTTCCACTCTCACCACAGGAGCGGCGAGCATAGGCAAAGGCATCGGAGGCATCCTCTTCTCACGTTTCTCTCGCTCCAACAGCCAGCCCTCTGTGTCATTAGGTCTTGAAGGAGTTTCAAACCCTGAGGAAGAGGAGCAGAAGCGAACAGAAAGCCAGTCGGCATACGGTCTTTCCACTCTGACTCGGCCAACCTCGCCCACTGCTGACACATCCTGTTAGTTCACCTAACCCCTCTTAAAGACAGATCAAATATTTGGTGTATTAGGAGTTGGTTTTAATGATTGTTCATGTCTTACAGTGGAGCTGGAGTGGCGTGTCGACTTCGAGCTGCGAGAGGGTCTGGTGGAGAGTCGCTATTGGTCAGCAGTGACGTCACACACGGGCTACTGGTGCTCACATGACATTGCTCTCTTCCTGTTGACCTTCATATACAAGCAGAAGACGAGTCCCTCCGACCCAGCAGAAGACGCCCCGGATCCAGACTGAGGCAGCACATTCATTACTACACAAACACACTTGAAAGGTGTCTTATGATCCTTAAGGGGGCGGAGACAAGAGACAGAAATAAACCTCTTTAATTAACTTGCACACAAACTGCTCAAGTAAAGTCATCATCTCTATTTTTCCTACATCTCCCTGTGATTCAGCTCCTCTTTATCTTGGGAATCATTGCTGACAGACCTCATTCCAAGACGTGCATTTTTCTCTTTTTGTGCTTGTCATTAGATCGTAATTGTGCACCCTAAGGGTGACAGTGTTGGACCAGGAACCCCTAAGGAGGTGCGCCCTTTTGCCAGTATGACCGTGAGACATATGGACATGGTAACTAATGGGTTTGAAGCACCCGAAACATAAAGGTTATAAATCATTGACTTTAACAGTGAAAGCCTGTTGATAAAGTTTCATTGAGGTTAATCACCGTTAAATCAAGCCACCCTTCTGTAGACTCAGTCTGGAGCCTGCTGGCACTCGTCTAACCCTCTGTCACCAAGGCCTCCCTATTCTGTGTCTGTGCTTTTAAATCCTTATTTTTCAATGTTAGGGAGAAACATAGTTTTCAATAAAATACTTCACATCAACTGTTAAATCACTACATCTCATAAATGTGCTAACAAGCAACAGCAATGCCTTTGAAAATAGCCAAACTCATACCGAGTCTGTCTGTTTAGTCGTTCCAGATAAATGTAGGGCATTATCCCTTTAATAATGTTTTGAAGTATGAAGAATGAAAAAAAAACATTCATTATTATTTTATATATTTTTTTACATTTATATCATTTTAGCATTGTTTGATTTTTGAAATACATATGCACACAGGAAAACACGAGCAGAGCTCTGCTTTTATATCCATCGGTATAAACTTAAAGCTTCTGTGAGGATCTTTGTGTTGTGTTGGATTTGGCGCCCCCCTGTGAACAAAGTAGGATTAGTCTACTGCTGATCTGGTTCTGTAAATATGTTGAATGTATGCTGAATAATTATAAACTGGAGCCCTGCGCAGGACTCTTTTCTTAATCCCGCTCCTGCAGCATGTGCCATCCTTTCTCGCCTGCATCCGCAACAGGTGTGTCAAATCCCACCCACGTCCCGCACGGATTCTGACGATACATGTTAAATATTCAGAATAACCGACAGTGCGTTTAGTTTAAGGCAATACTGATATGTTCACTCAAGCACCACCCTGATTAAATTTCCTCTCGGGGTGAAAGAAACCCTAAGAAAACCACATCTTTGTCCTGCATGACAGTGCCACGGATGGATAAAAAAGAATCTGCAAGTCTCAGACTGATTTTACTCCTGGTTATGGCTTAGTAAGAGCAATGTCAAAGTACTATTTCCTGACTTTATTTACGTATCATTTATTTTGAAGTCACTTAGAGGCGTAAAAACTGCAGCACACTTCCATCGGCTCTCACAGCTAATTTTTTTCTCTACTAATGCTGGGCTAAAACCGTCCTCATCATTAGATGCTTAATGCAATAAGGCCAATTTGCATGGAAAGTGGTGTTTTCCCCTAAATAACTACATAACAGCTCAGCATCTCTGTGCGCCGGTACGTATGTGCAGTGATAGGCCAACAATGCAATAAGAGGAGCGTTAAAGCTGTGCCTTTTGACTTATTTACACAGTTTTAGCACATTTTTTTTTTGTAGAGCTTTAATAAAGAACCCCCCCCCATTATGATTTTTTCATGGCACCAGTTTCAAACCAGTTTACCCAAGAAGTCTTCTGAGAGGTTTCAAGGAAAATTGGAGTAACTGTGTGGTGTACAAATCAAAACAGACACACAGACATGCAGCCATTTATAGTAGTAGGTTCTTGGCATGGAAAATTAAACAAAAAAGGCTTTTTATTGCCTCTTCCGGCACTGAATCC
Organism: Cheilinus undulatus; assembly: GCF_018320785.1. NCBI lineage: Eukaryota > Metazoa > Chordata > Actinopteri > Labriformes > Labridae > Cheilinus > Cheilinus undulatus. The sequence continues at coordinate 15,406,155 of NC_054882.1, forward strand.
CATGGCCTCTCCCTGATGGTGATAGGGGCATCAGAACCACCCAAAATCTCCTCACAGGAGCTTTAAATAATTGTCTCGTTAGGTCATATTTCTGCATTTTAACTGCAGTTTCTGTTAAAGCACTGGGGATAAAATGTCCACGCAAAACTAACAGTTAAGCTCCTAATGGACCACAAGTGTGACACTTGAAAGCTCCAGACATGTATATTTATTTTCTTAAACTCAGTTTATTTCTAAAAATCTCTTGTATGATGTCATTTATAAGGCGAGAGATTCCTCTGAAATAATTCAGTCATTCAAACACATTTCCGTGCTATTTAGGATGACGTACTGGGAGAATTTATCCCTGAGCTATATCTTTATTTTAATATCCAGAAGATATCATTCAAAAATATGTATTTTGTCTTAAAAAAAGAAAATAACAAAATAAATATTTTTCCTAGAGAAAAGCTTTCAGGCTCTTGTGAATAGAAACCCAGATCTTCTAGTAGAGAACAGGGGACTCAAACTTGCGGCCAAATAACATTTATGTCTCCTGCTTGTTAGCTGCTTGGCTTTAGCATTGCTAATGCTAATTCAGACTAAAATACGTGGATGATAGTAGCTTCAGTTTTACTTGGAGACATTTGTGAAACATTGCACATGAGAAAAACTGGATCTTATTTGCCTTTTTGTGAACAACTGACACTTTCTCCCTCTGAGTAATTTATTCGTCAGCTTGTCTTTTTTATTTTTGAATTACATTTATGTTAAAAAGAAGGATTTTCCAGTCACTGAGCATGTCTCATCGCTCACCGACACCACTTGCAAGTTAACTGAAAATGTGGAAACGGCAAGTCATGATTTTAGTTTCCTAACTTGAGTGCCGCTTATCATGACTGTTGCCTTCTGTCACAGAGAATGACTTCAGTAACGATGAATCCGATGCCTGCCTGTCAGATGTGGTTCATTTGAAGACACACCCGGTAACAAGTATGCAGAAGTTACCAAACGTAGTCCAGTTGCATGGCGTCATTTTAAACAGCTAATGAAAGAAGAAGAATTTGCAGAGAGTGCCAACAAACATCTAACAAATTGCTTTGTGTTCTTTATTAAGTAGAAACCCACTTGTGATTGTTTATGGATTGAGGACATTATAATGGATGAAGTAATGGAATAACCCTCAGATCAATGCTGGCGGGGTTGGTTACATGAGACAAACTTGATAAGTGTCAAAGTCTTTGTGTCCTGCTTGTTATAATGCTGTCAAAGCACTTATTTTAATTGTTCCAAACTATCAAAGGGCTGCAAGAAATTTGCATTTTATTTGTGTTTTATGCACAGGCTTACCGACAAAAATGAAAGCAAGGACAATGAGAGGGAGAGGTTATGTTTATTTGATGGATTCATGAATTGCACAGAAATTATGAAGAAAAAGGCCCATTTCCATTTTGTTTATATATTATCCTGAATATTAGGGATGCACGATATTATCTGCATGATATTGGTACTGACAAATACGAAAATTTCTGCTGATATTTTGGCTATAAAAATCTGGCTATATCAGCTGTAGATACATGTGCCATACAAACGAAGTCAGGGGAGTTTTAGGCTGGACCAACAGATCTACGTCAGCTGAATTTTTTTTTTCATCACCATTCCTTACACTCTAAAGTGTGTTTTAAGGACTGATTGTTCCCTCCTGGTGAGAAGTGAGTCTCTGCCTCAGGTGAAGGACTTCAAGTATCTCGGGGTCTTATTCACAAGTTAGGGTAAAATGGATCTTTAGATTGACAGGTGGATTGGTGGAGCGTCAGTCTGTGGTGGTGAAGAGGGAGCTGAGCCAAATGGCAAAACTTTCAATTTACCAGTTGATCTTCCTCCCAAGCGTCAACTTCGGTCATAAACTCTGGCTAATGACCAAAAGAATGAGAATATAAGGATAAAGACAGGTGATTTTCTCAGAAAGGTGTCTGGGCTCAGCCTTGGAGATAGGGTGAGTAGTTTAGACGTTCAGGGGGCTAAGAGTAGAGCTGCTGCTCCTTCGCATCAAAAGGAGCCAGTTGAGGTGGTTTAGGCATCTGATTAGGATACACCTGGAGGTCTTCTGGACATGTAGCGCTGTCTGGTCTTGGAGTGAGGTTGAGCTTAACCACAGACTTGGATTTGTGCAAAGGGTGATGGGTTCGTTGAGTAAGACAGTTCGTCGTTCCTGCTATCTGAGCATGCAGACACAAGTCAGAGTCCTTCGGTCCTTAGCCCTTCCAGCCTTCTTATACTCTCATGAGGCTTGGACGTTGATTGATCTCCTTTGTGACGGTTTTTATCCTTGGCAACCGGGGCACTGCCACAGGATAGGCAACCCAGGCAATTGTCTAGGGCCTCGAGGTGGAAGAGGGGGTCTCCCAGAGACAGCTGACATTGGTCAGTATCGACAACAGCATGGAATCCCCTTTAAACACTGCAACAACCTCCAAGGTGCCCTCTGCCTGGGGCAGTGTGTCTAGAAACACCCATCTGTGTGTCTACGCTGATGTAAAGGGTCAGCTGCCTGTTACAGGAATGGCAGCTGTGCTTTTCCATGCACCTGGCACACTTTCCCTGGCCTGATCCAGCTCACCACATACTGGCTACCCAGGACCTGGTGGGCTGGTCCAGATGCCCAAGTTGACTATGTGCATCTTTGAGGAGGCAGCTGGGAGGATACATGTAAATATGGGACATCCTGAAGGATGGCCATCAGGAGGCCAGAGCAGTATAGGACCAAGGTTGACACGATTTAGTGCCAAACCGGCATATGCTCCTATACCTGACCTGACTGACCTAGTCAGGGAATGCCTCAGGATCCTCCAGGATAAGTCGTAAAGTGTTGCTGGGGGAGGGATGCCTGGGTTGACCTGCTCAGCCTGCAACACCTGGGACTGCAAAATTGGGTTTGAAGGACTTACGTTTTAGGTGTAACCTATATTTCAGTATCAGTATTGGCTCAAATTAATTCATAAAGATCAGATATCTGCAATAATCTTAGATCATGCATCCCTATTGAGTATGATTAATTTTTTACATAATTTTGGCAGCAAGCATGCAAATAACCTCAGAGACATTAGACATGTCATGAAAGAGTAACACTACTGCATTTTTGAATCACGGTAGGGGCTCTGACTTAAAATATGTAATGAAAGAGTGTGGAAAGACCCCTTTTTCCAGTGTTTGTGATCTTGCACTGTTTCCAAAAAATGTGTGTAATATTTTCCATTCTTGATTCAAGCACAGGTTTCCAACTGTATTCACTCTGTCTGCTGTCATAAAAAAAAGAAAAAACATGCAACCTAACCAGAGGACTTTAAAGATACATTACACTCTATGAGCATTAAATGCACAGCATTTTTGAATGATGACAGTATATTTTTCTCGTCTAAGGCACCACAAGCATCAGGGAAATGTCTACTGTTACATGTTTTGTAGATTCAACTCTGTTGTTGACACCAGTTTGAAGCCATTATTGACTTTAAAACCGAAGCTCCTGCAGCCGCATTTTCAGTCACTGGGTGGGAAAGAGAAAAATAATAATTTGGGATGTACTGGATGAAATGTGTTACATTTGAGGTACCACTGTTACTCTAACTTTGAATGGATGTTGGGAAAAGTGTTTTTGTCTGTCCTTAGAGCTGTGCAATAACCCATGCCTGTAATGGATTCTAACTGCCATCCAAAGCACTGTATTTATTTCCTTTTATTAAAGCATTTTCTCTTTTTTGGTCTCTCTTCTTTTTAACCTCCCACAGATGATAGCAGGGAGTTTTTTGCGTAGGAGAAGAAGGAGGTTGATATTTCCAGAGGAAGATGGTCTCATTGCTCATTTCCAGATTGATATTCCTGGACAATGGAGCTGTTTGTTCGTCTGAAACTGAGATTCTTTCCGAGGTTTCAGCCCCCCTGATGTGAATAACAAAGCTGACTTATAGATGGTGAATAGGCCACATTGTAATCCACCAGCAGACATGGCTTCCACATGAGTTACTGGGGCTTTAATGCTGTTAAGCAACATCTGCAGAGGCAAAGGACCCACAGATGGGAGCGGTTAGAAAAGAGGTGACTCTCATAAATAATGCATTTGAGCCTGCTGTTCTGTGTTTGACCAGAAGAGGTCAGTCATCTATAGGTAATGCTGGAACAAAGACCCCTATTGACCATCTGTTGTCCTGTGCCCTTTCTCCTGTCCTGCCTCCATAATTGCCCTTAACTAATTGAACTATTTAGACAGTTGTTAATGCTCTTTGCCTCATTTTGTCATTAAATCAATTTTGTTTCCTAAGTTCTCAGATGTCCCAAACTGGTATAATGTAAAAGCTATAGCATATATCACATTGCTTAGCATTTGAACTCTGAAAAGCTGGATTTTTTTCATGCAAACATCTTAAAACCCTCCCCTCCTCCTCCCCCCTTTTCATCCACATCATCAGCAGCCACCTCTCCTGCTCGGCATCTGACTGACTCTTATGTTTACTCCACAATTAAAACACAGCCTATAAAAGGCAACAGGTCCGAGTGCCAGACACTGACGAAGGAGAAGGGGGTCGGCTGGAGCCGCTACAGGGAGAGTTTATAAATCCCTTTGATGCACACTGGAGGGTTTGAAAGCCCAGATTCCTGAGCTGGAGGATTGGAGCCGAGGTAGCCAGAAACCCCAATGATTCATGGGTCTTTGGTGGAGAGTGTGTTGGAGTGTTGACGGTGCAGCTGCTTTGGAAAAAAAGGACATTCAATCCTTGTCATTTGTGTGAAGGTTTGATTGAATGCACATAGAATAAAACCTATAATTCATCATCAGCAGGGGAGACATGAGAAACAACCTGCAGATGATATCATCTTCGCTATCTTGCATTTTCAGGGTGATGTGATCGATTATCATCTTATAAAAACCTTGGTTTCTTGATTGATGAGTCCATCTTTTAAGCTTCATATTGAGCAACTTGTAAAGATTTTATTTTCAGAATGAGAACCAGTTTGAACCATTGAATTTTTATCTCTGAAAAATTATGGTGATGTTTTAGATATGCATGCATCTTCTCAATGCCTTAAAGCCTTGGCTGCTGTGCACCACAGGGCACTAAGGTTCATAACATACTTTTCTTAGATCTGTGCATGTCAACAACGTGTCTCTGAGCTCTGCAGGCAGTTCATTAGACCCTGTGTCTTGGTTTTTGCTCTGATATGCATTGTCTGCAAAATCGTGCACATGCAAAAAACTTCTTGTGAAAGCTGAGCTGGCCAATGTGGACTGTAATCAAGGTGTAGAAACATCTCAGCAAAGATCAGGAGAATTGGGAAGAACCTGAGCTGAATTTCAAGTGTTTGTAAAGGGTCTGATTACTTGTGTCAGTGTGATATTTCAGTTTTTTATTTTTTTCTAAATGTGCAAATATTTCAAAAATTCTGTTTTCACTTTGTCATGACAGGGAACTGAGTGTAGATTACTGAGAATTTTTTTTTTTCAATTGTAGCATTAGGCTGCAACATAACAAAATTGTAAAAGTAATAATAGTTCAATGTGTGTAACTCTTAATCGTGCTACTTCCTGTCTTGGCCAGGACATTTGTAAATAAGATTCTTATTCGCAGTGAGATTTCCCCAGTTAAATAGATTTAAATAAAGAAGATTTTGGTGCTGCAAAACCTGTGATTTCCCTAAACCCAGTTCTTGCACAGGCAAAATAAAGAATTTAACATGAAGACTGACCTGCAGAAGAATATTTTGCAGGCAGCTTTAGGTGCAGGCAAGTATTTTATTGAGTTTCTTCTGCAGTGTAACACCTCATATGAGTTTTATTCACGGAGTAAAAGCAAATCTGAGTTTCCTGTTTGAATTAAGGTAAAGCAGCATAGTAAATTAATTTATTTTTGGCACTTACCGCAGTTTTTAAGTATCTGTGTTTTCCTCTCTGTGCTAAAAGTTTTGCTTTTATTCCATAATATGTTTCAGAGGTAAAAAGTGCTCTTTTATCACCTGTGTGCAGCTGTGCATACTTTCTGCACTCCCATGTAAAATTTTACACCAGATTAAATCATGAATATTATTCTAAACCCTCAAAGGGGTTAAATCAAGTTTGACATACGCTCATATTACAACATTGCAATAAAATGTTCCTTTGACATGTGTATTGTGTCAGGAATGAAATAAGATATCAGTATATCTTGGCTAATTTCTACATTTCACAATCTTCCAGAGGGGCTTTTATTCAGAACTACGTATTCAACTGAGATTTTTAAATAGTAAAAGGTTTTCTTTGTTAAAAAAAATAAAAAATAAAAAAAAAAGCAATGTTATTTTCTGCTCATACTCCTGCAGCTAGACCCACGGGTCCCTGGATGCTGCTGCAGAGCTCAGCAGCTCTATTGCCATAAAAGGCAGCTTGGGATCCTAACTGTGTGTCCATTAATCCTGACACAAACTGTTGAATTTTGCACTGAAGGGGACTGATATAAACATCAATAAAACAACTACACAAACAAAAAAGGGCCATACTTACATGGTCTACCAACTGGAGTGAATCTGTCATTTTATTTTTAACTGTGGCAAAGGTGAAAGTTATACCAAAATACTCAAATATTTGTTGATAAATCTTTCTTTGGGACACTTTTCTTAACATTATTATATATTGACGTGTTATATAAAATTTAAAACCCATTTTGCCACTTTTAACCTATTTTTGCTATTTTCAAAATCCCATTTAACCCTTTTTCCACCCATCTTTGCCACTTTTAAGCCATTTTGCTACTATCTAACTGCTTCCACCACTTTTTCTGCTCATTTTCACAACTTTATACCTCTTTTTTGTTCATTTTAACCCCATTTCACTATGAAATATATCCATATTTGCCACTTCAATCCCATACTGCCACTTGTAATCCATCCCATGGCTTTTTTTTTTTTTTTTGCCCATTTTACCGTCTTTTACTACCATTTTTGCCGCCTGAAACACAGGTCTGCAACTTTTAAGTGATTTCTACCACTTTTAAAATCCCATTTCAACCCTTTCTACCTGTTTCTGCCACTTTCAAGAAATTTTGCCATTTTGAACCCTTCCAACCACCATTTTTTGCTCACTTTCTCTGCTTTTTATTCCCATTTTCGCCTATTCTGAACCCCATTTCACTGTGCTGTGTCCATCTTTACCACTTTAATCTCATTTTGCTACTTGAAATCCATTTTCATGATTTTTCTGCCAGTTTTGGTTCCTTATAACCCATTTTTGTCACTTTAAACACATTTCTTCCACTTTTTAAATCCCATTTTACCCCTATCTACCCACTTATGCTGCTTTCAAGTGATTTTGTCATTTTTAAACTCTTTCCACTGCTTTATTGTCTATTTTTAACCCATTTTGCCACTTTCTGCCTACTTCTTCCCTCTGTTTACCATTTCCTGCCACTTTAAACAGATTTTTGCCACTTTCACCTGTCCCTATCCACTGTTTACCCATTTCTGTCGCTTTTAACGATATCTGCTATGTTTAAAATGCCATTTCACCTCCTTTTCCACCCATATTCACCACTCGTCACCCATTTTAATTTTACCCCTTTATCCCCCCAATGGACGGCCTTGTCTATGCTAACCGGTTTAAGATTTAATAGCCTATTGGTTAAGCTCAAAATGTGAGAATTTTCTATCTTTTTTCAAACATCAGAGAAAAGGAAGAGGAATAGAAAAAAGATTTTTGAGGGATTAAACCTGTTTTAAGAATGTCTGAGACAGTTTTAATTGAAATTAGCCTATCAGTAAAAAAATACTGGTTAAATAAAGACAATAGCGTGACTTGCATCTCTGCAAAGCTGCTTTTGGTGCATATTTAGGGCTTAAAAGCAAGAACTTTGAAATAAATACCCACCCATGTGTCTCCTAAAAGAAGGCTTACGTGTGTAAACACACTGTGAGGTGACAGTGGGACCAGTAGGCGACCAGAAATCTCCCAGTACGAAAGGAAAAGTGGGATTGGAGCTGTGACGTGATCCGCTGGAAAGAGGGAGGGAGGAAGAGGGACGGCTGGACTCCATTAAGCCGAAGCCTGCAGGAAAAGTGTTTGGGATACTTCACTTCTTCAGCGAGTTCTTCGGGGATTTCTTTCTGCTTTTGTCGTCCGAAAAACTCTCCATACATGATTTGAAGTGGGGGGACTTGTTCTATACCGTGTAGTCGAGTGTTTTAGTGGGTTTTTTTCGTCTTTTGTGAAGGTGAGTAAAAATTTAACGTCCGTCCTTAAAGCTTGGCTCGTTCGCCGCTATGAAATATGAAAACGGGGGTTTCTTTCATGTGCCGCTCCTTGTATTTTAACTAAAGCTTTATTTAAGGGACATTTATCTAATTTCAGCGCATTTTCTAGTGTTTTCTAAGACTTTTCTCAGGCTTAACTTCTTTAAAGACCGACTGAATGAGTCTGCATGCAGCCGGGGAGCTGTTGAACAGACCCTGCTTACATAATTAACCCCTCTGCCTATTTGTAAGAGGGCCTTTACCGTTATTTTTAACAGGTGAAGCGGCACTTTTCCTCAGATAAAAGCAGACAGAGGTCCTTGTTGAACTTGTACCCTCGGGCTGATAGCCTTTGTTCTGCTGTGTTTATCGATTAGAAGCTGTTTTGATGCCAGACCACTCTGTAGTATTGGACAGCCTCAGATGAAAGAACTGACAGATGAACTGTAATGTAACTTTTTGGCAGCGAGTTCACATAAAAGGGCGCGACTTTCTCCCATCAAAGGAGCACGAGGAGATTCACAGGGGTGGCAAAGAGGAGCCTGGGTATTATATAGTTCACTCCTGAGGATAAAATGTACATTTTTAAGGCTGAACGACAGCAGTTTTACTACTGCAGCATTTAAAAAACAATGAAAAATCCTTTATCAACTTTAACAAGGGCAAAGACGCGAAAGTGTAAGGAAAACAAAAAATATAGGCTAAGCAGGGTTCTATAATTATGAGCAAATATTAAAATATACTGCATAATGACACTCAAAGTTAAAGCGATTACGTTGAATATCATATGCCATGATAATAGCATAAATAAAATGTTCCAGATCCTTAACAAACTATAATAATAGGCAAAGATAACCTGAGTAAATACAAAATACAGTTTTTAAATGATGATTTAATTTATTGAGGGTAAAACACCATCCAAGCCCTATGTTAAAAATCATTGCCCCACATTTTTTGGAAAGCTGACTTCAATTTCACTAGGCCTGATCGCTGCCAGACCTGCTGAATCTAGAAACCCTTTAAATAGAACCTGTCTGACAAAGTTAAGTAGGCTTAAAGATCTCAAAAAGCAATACATCATGCTGCCATCTAAAGACAGAACTGTTGTGAAGCAAAGCCGTTGACATCCATCAGTCCAAAATGGGTTACAAAGGCATTTCTAAGGCTTTGGGACTCCAGTGAGAGCCATTACCCACAAATGGGAATAACTTTAAACAGTGGTGAACCTTCCCAGGAGTGGTCGGACTACCAAAATGACTCCAGGTGGTCTCAAAATAACTCAGATCAACATCTAAAGACCTACAGATCTCACTTGAGTGAAGGTCAGTGTTCCTGATTCAACAATAAGAAAGACAATAGCCAAAAATGGCATCCATGGGAGAGTTCTAAGGCCAAAACCCCTGCTTTAAAGCTTGTCTCACATTTGCCAGATCCCTAAGACTTTTGGGGAAATATTCTGTGGCTGACAAGTCAAAAGCTGAACTCTCTGGAAGGTGTGCATCCCACTCCATCTGGAGTAAAACTAACAGCATTTCACCAAAAGAATGCCAGTAGTTAAACATGTTGGTGGTAATGTGGTGGTCTGGGGCTGCTTTGCTGCTTCAGGACCTGGACCATTTGCTGTAATCGATGGAACGGTGAAGTCTGCCTTCTACCAGAAAATCCTGAAGGAGGATGTCCGGCTATCAGTTCGTTACCACACACTCAAGCAGACTTGATTTCATTCATATTGAATGAAATCATCATTTAAACACTGACATTTAAGTTTGACAAATATATAAAAAAAATGAATTCAGTTAGGGGGCAAACATGTAATACCATGAAAAAATATCTGTTTCTGTCGTAGTTAGTGATTTGAATCACTGGCCAATTTAGTCATTTCTTTGTGGTTAAATTCTTTAAAAAAATCCCAATTTATCTTTTGGTTTAGTTTTTAAAGTTAGCCACGTATTTAGTAGGTAACACAGTGCCTGTTTAAAGCATTCAGTGCCAATGATATCACTTTGTCATCATCAGGGCTACTTTTTCAGACCTGGAAAGCTCCTCCTGAGCAATATGATAGATATGCAGCTTTTGTGACAGGCTTTAAAGTACAACAACCCTCAAAGTATGAACTCACTGAGTTGCCTTTTAATAAAAGATAACAGCATTGTGTCTCTTGTAATCCTTTTGTAATCAACCTAGTTCAGTAAAGACTGAATCAAAGAAGAAGTTTAACTCTGCTTTCTTCACCTCATGACCGGGCCTCTCTTTTGCAGGATGGCGCTGGACGGGATCCGGATGCCCGATGGCTGTTACGCCGATGGGACATGGGAACTGAAGATGCATGTCACGGACCTCCACAGGGATGTGTCGCTGAGGGTCACCGGGGAAATCCACATCGGAGGAGTAATGCTCAAACTGGTGGAGAAACTAGGTATGTTTGTAAACTGTTGTTATGACCAGTGTGGTAGTTTAAGCATACCTGTGATCCTCTGCATTTTCAGATTGTGGGCTTGCCGTTCTGCAGTGATTGTGTAGATGAAAACCCTTTTCTCTGACCTCTTAGCTTGTTCTGTGTCTGTCAATGGCTGACTTGGGTTATCTGTCTATATAAGTTGGGCAATAAATACCTCGTATTTCAAAGAAGTTGCCGCTCTGAGAGGTGTGATTCCTCTGAGTAGACATGCTGTTTTTATATGAAAGCCTAGTTAAAGTTTGTGGAAACTGTCTAAAAACATACATTTGTCAAGCCTGAGAATCTAATAGAATGCTTTCTGCTTGAAACATTGCAGTTTGGGCATGCTGCAGAGATAAAAAAAAGAGCAATAAAATGCATCTGCTTTTGACCTTTGTTGCATGAAACAGCTCAAACTTCTCTCTCAGGATTGTGGACTTGCCTCTCAGGGGTTAATATCCCTCTTTGTTACTCAGCAGTGTATATGGGTCAGTAGCCCAAGGTATAAAGAAACCATATACAGCTTCCCTCCCCCCTCTGTATTATCCACTGTTCTGTATCTGCGACTACGCACTTGACAAGTTTGGGTGCCTGTAAGAATAAGAGTCCTCTGTTCCAGCCACTTGAACAGTGCCCTGCTTCATGCAGGCTGCAGGAGAAAGTTCAGCGGTCGTGGCACCACAATTTGGGAGTGACAGTGTGTTGTGTGTCGATGCTGCTTGAATGCTCGGCATTCCTGCTGTGCTCCAAGGTTTTATTCCCTGCCCATGGTCCTGTTTTTAGCCCTCCTGTTTGAGCTCCACATAATTGAGGTCTTTGTTCTCTGTGGTCGTCTGTGCTGCTGTGCAGCATCTCTGTGAGGAGAGAGGAGTGTTGCTGCCGCGTGTTTGACGACATGAATTCATTGGTGCTCCCACTCTGACTCCTCTCAGGGTCAGGCCTTATTCATTGTTTGAGTTGTGTTGGCGATTTTTGTTGGGATCTTGTTAAAGGGTATTACTTTTTTCGATATGGCTTCATCTCTTTCAGGCAGAGTGGGGGAAATCTTTCAATGCTGCCAATTTGTGTGAGGAAAGTTAGGTCAAAGAAGCCTACATTTACAGAAATGTTGAATATTATGCCAGTTATAGCAGGTTGTATCAGGACATGCACTCATCAATAAAAGAGACTGTTTTGTTTTCTCAGTTCCTCTGGATGTGGCTGTTTTGTTCATGCCTTTTCCATTTTTATCTGCTCAGGATTCTGGTGGTTTGAGGTCTTTGTATCCACACTTCACAATAGTTTTGATTTGTTGAACATGGTTGGATTTTGTTGTGTAATAAAACAGAAGATGAGTGCATGTTTGTGAGACAGTCTAATCAGGAAATAAATGGTTATTCTAGCTCTGGCGAGAACACTTACGGTCATACTTACGCCACTGCTGCAACTAAATAATCTAACTGAAGCGTGCTTAAAGGTTATATAGTTCCTTACCAGGATTCAGAACTCTTGCAGGGACATTAAACTGCTCTTTTTTGTATTTGTGCCTCTGGAGTGGTTTCACACAGTGAGAGTGGGGATGTTTTATCCGACTGGCATTTCCCTCCTACCATGAACCAACAGGTTATTGTGGATTGTAATCATTAACCTGTTCACTACTTGGGTTTTCCACATGGCTAGCCACTGCAAGAGACTATAGACTATTCAAGAAAGACACATTTTCATGTGTAGCTATGTAAATGGCACAAAAAATGAGGAAATGTGTTTGGTAAATTATTTCTTAATGGTAACAATGCTTCTTGGCAATAAGTCATAACTATCAGAAAGCCAGTTTATTTCCCTTTAAATGGTGCCACATTTGTAAAGATCATGCATTTGTGGGATGAGCAGCCTAGCTGAGTATGTGGGTTGTGGCCATGAAAAATGTGCTAAATATTCCCCATCAAACAGCTGATTCCGCTGTTGCTATTGACTCTTGTTTTGACACCCCAAGAAGACCGTTTCCTCACACTGTCAGCACTTAGGAAACATGGCTGTCGTCTGCAGATTTGCAGTCAAGCTTAGCTGGACAATATTGCACAGAAAATCTGGAACAGACTGCACATAGCCAGTCTCTGGTCTCATAGGCCAGGAGGCCTGCCATGACTGCCCTTCACTGTCAGGCCCATTTGTGCTGCAACAAATGCATTGGAACCTGACTATGTGGAGAACATAATGTTCAGTGATGAGTACAAATTCTTCACCTCTGAAGTGCTGTCAATACCCACTGCTGGATTTGCTGATTGCTTGGATGGTGGTTATACATAGATACAGTACATGTGTAGAGTGCATACACGTACACATGGCGCTGTGAGAAGCGACGCGTAGATGCCACAGAGTCTTGGCAGACTTTGGTCTCACATTGAAAGGACATCCTGGTGCAATGACAAATCTCTATCTCTGTCATCCCCTTGTCCCCTTCTGTCTTTAGGTGTCTTGCATTGCACTCTTGTGATTAAGTTATGCCTTTTAATGAGGCAGACCAGACAGTGCTTGACTTAATTCTTAACCCAGTGCTGTTTGACTGCAAAATGTAACTTTTCTGTGTATAAAATATGCAGACGTCAGCTGTCTTCTCCTTCATGTCCAGTGTTCTCATTAGTAGTATTGCTACATGTGTTCCCACACGTGATCGAGGTGGGTGTGTCTCGTCCAAATGCATCCTGCTTCCATATTTCAAACTCTCCCTGTGAGCCTGCAGCTCTCCCATCCACGATTGCAGGCTCCGACAGCCTTCAGTAATGGATTAAATAGACAAATGCCAGGAAGGCACTCAGCTATTGATCACAGTAGCCAACGCTGATTCCATTTCCCCTTCAACCTTGCAGGAGAGCAGTATTTAAAGGCAGCTGATTGACCACCCTCTGGTCCCTTGCTCCTGTAATCCTTTCATGCAACCAGCGCTCACCATCACTGCAGCTCTCTGACAGTGTTGATGTTTTCTAAAGAGCATAGTGTTCCCCTCTAAAAGCTAATATTGTGCCATTTAGAAGGGAAAAAAGAATCGCACAAACAACATTAGCCTGTGGGAGTTTTATGGATTTAAAAGGATTGTACCCAGGTTACAAAGCTTTTAGGTCTTGTAAACAGTGTCTTACGGTAAGCACTAAAGCCATCAGTGTTTTAGACAGATGTTTTGCTCTTGTCACTTTCCTTTCTGATTCCAATACCTACACTTAAGTGCAGGTGGATATGACTTCTTCTCAGCTTCAAGCACCATTAAAAACCTGCATTTTATAGTTGAAAAACACAGATTTGTGGCAGTGCATTGCATTATTCTTTGTAAGCATTCTAAGATATTTTATGTGAAACCTGTCGTTTTTGTGGAATTATTGGTTATGATTGGTTCAGTGCATACTAGTGGATATTTGAGGGCTATATTGAAGTTGAATACTAGTCCTTTACACATTTCAGTTCTGCAGCAGCACCAGAGTTCTGTGATCATTATGCCTTTGCACTTACACATTGCACCTACTACACTGAAATATTGGGGCTCTATATTTCAATACAGCAGTGCAGAATTGCAAGAGACATGAGGTGTAAACAAGCAACAGGAGCTCCACATACTCCAAATACTTTGATGTTATATATCTCCACCTTCTCCACCGCATTAAGCTTCTGTTACTACCTCTGGTGGTGGCTCAGAGGCAGATCTCATCCTATGATTCCATCTCCATGCATAACGGGCATAAATGAATGAATTCATAGCTTAAATTCATTGTCATGTGGAACTGCATCCTGGTGGGCAAGAAAGGCTTCCTACTGCTGAAAACCAACGTCTTTAATCAGGTTCTGTTTTTATTGTTTGAATGAAAGGAAGTAGTTTTTCTGCTGGATTTTTTAACCTATGAGAAGAAAAACCCAGGTTTTACCTCTTAAAATCGCCAATAAAGAAAGAAAACCCAGAGAGGAGCAAAAAAAAGCACTTATGGCCATAAGAAGCTCTGCATTTTTAAAAAAAAATTGGATTAGAGTTCTCCTAATCCTGCCATCAAAAATTGTGTTGAGTAGAATATGACTGTCTTTAACTAACATAACAGTGCTTGTTTGTCAATGATTTGAACCTAACCTGACCTGACACACCAGATTGTTTCAGAAACCTCCCTCAAGGACTTTTCAAAACATCCTCAGAAGGTGATTGGATGAATGTTCTGTCTTTGACATTCATGACAGGCCAATCAGAGCAGAAAGACAACATGAGGTAGCGGACATGCACAGCTCCGGTAGTAACCTGAGCTATGCATGTATGACGCATGCAGTAGTTTATCAGAACTTATGCAGAAGCCAGTCGAGAGAAGTGCTAAAACAAAAGCTTTCAGTGTGGCTCTTTGCGCTTAGTTTTGGTAGAGAAATGTGGCCCAAGTCTGATAAGACTGTCACTTTAATTTGGCTACATCCAAGCAAATTGCTACACCTGCGGTAGCCATTGTTTATACCGGCTTACACTATAGCTTAACCCTGCCGGTAACGGTGTTACTGCAAAGCAGGTTGGCAGAAGAGTGAAAATATCTTCTCCATCATGAAAGCTTTCAGTGCTGTTCCTTACTCTTTCTTTGATAATGAAACAGGTCCAGTTCTCATAAAACTGCTGCTATACTGTAGCTACATCCAAGCTACATGCTCAGCTGGCAGCAGCCATTGCTATCAGCTTAAACCCCGCCTGTCGCTACCGCCTTGTTCTCCTCAAATAAAGCTGATTGGTCAGATCTTGCGCAAGCATTGTAGATTATCGCTTTGCAGGATGACAGCATGGAGTCTGGCCAATGTATCTGCTTTGCAAGGTTAACTTGAACCAGCCAATGTTGGCTAATTTGCACTCACGTATAGTTTGGGAAGTGAAAGGCAGGATTTCCTTGATCATAAAATGGTAGCAAACACATTGTAATACATAAAATCTGTCTTTTTGAGAAGGATTCTCCTCTACTGTAGATTTGTTGGTGCATTAACATCAGTGAAGTGAAGTGCTAGAGACTCATCTGATTTAAGCTATTCAAATTGTGTCCTGGGTTCATTATAAGTGTCCAAAGTGACCAAAACCAACATCTCTGATATTCTGTGGTTGTCAAGTGATGTAAACATTTCAGTTTGAGGAGATGGAGAATAAAATACCCTGTGCTGCAGCTCTACACAGTGGTCAATGGAAGCTGCCACTGCCCTAGGCTTGTTTTGTTGCCCTCCAGTCCTGTGCACTGTTCACATTGCTGAAAGCTTTTAAAAGGCAGTATCTTAAGAGCTAGTTAGTTTTTTTGGGACAACTGTTTCTGACTAAACAAAATGTTAAGAGGTCATCTTTTATAGAGATGATGGTGTAGTATTCTTATTGCCTTAAATGATGAAGACTATGACATGAGTAACACATTTTAGCTAACAGTACAAACTTAGTTAAAGGGAGTTGCAAAAAAGCAGTATTCAGTAGTAAAAGTTAAACATGTTGCTTCTCTACTAGAGGTCTCCTGGTTGTTTTGGCTCTGCTTAGCTTCAGAAAAGACAGCTGAGGGGAGAGGGACTGGACGTGGAAGACAGTGGGTGGATGGGGGTGTGTGGAGCGAGTCTGTTTCTCTTCTTGTCATGACGTTTGCTACGCTGCTAGAATTCCATAAAAGTCTTCGATGGAGCAGGAAATGACTGCTAGGGTTTGGCATGTTCTCTGGTTGCTGCCGTCATTGCTGGATTCTCTGCTGCCTGCTTCATTTACCTCCTCCCCTTTCTCTGTCATCCCCTTCCTTTCTTCCTCTTTTAGTCTTTAAATACATTTTTTGGTGAATATTAGTCTCCCGTTTTAAATTTCTGAGGTCATACCGTCACAGTTCGACACAGTCTACTCCTCCAGACACACAGCAAGGCTGCGTAATCAATGGGAAAGCATGAGAGTACACATTGTTCACTTTCTCTTGGTTTCTGTTCTACGTTCCTGTGCTGTGAAATGTTCCATAAATAGAAACTGAGCAAACTAATTGGCCTTGTGTGACTCTGATAGTTCATGTGGTGGTTTCCAATGAGGGGCCTGCATTTTTTGGCCGCTTTTGCTGCAGTTAGCCACAAAGAACTTTCCCTGCAAGTTGGAGAAAATGTGTTTGGTATTTGTGATGACCTACATATTTAAATCTCAAGTGATTGAATGAATGTCACCATCCAAAATATCTTTCGATGATTAGTAGTTTTTCTTGAGCCTGCAACAAGAATGCAAACAGAGCAGCCATTCCTCAGAGATTTTTGTTTCTGAAATAATGCTGTAGTTTGTCAGCTGCTTCATGTGTGCAGGACATTGTGCCGACCAAAAGAGAGATGTGCTCTGCCTGACAATAGAGTGCAGGTTTCATTAGGAAACAGATGCGATTTAACACAGGATGCTCAACTTCCTTTGGGTTTTCTTTTTGTGCACCCTCTCTCTCGTGCCGTCCTTGCATTCCCGCCTTCCTGCCCTCTCATCACCCTTTCACAGGGGAGAAAGGATGGGTCTCCAATCCCTGCAGAGATGTAGCCTTCAGATACCGTGCTCATATCAGTCCTGATAATGTGAGAGCTGTGCATCTTTACAATCAATACCACACACAAGGACAGAAGAGGATGCATTGAAGGTGGCTGCGCTCTTTCACTCCACTTGTATCATCCTGCTGTCATGCATGTTTCAGGTATTTCTCCATGGGTCATGAGTTTCATTGATCGGAGCTATGAAGCCATCCTAGATGTTGAGCATTACAAAGTGAGAATTGGCCTGGCAGCCTCTGTGATCGTCCAGCTGGCTAATCTCTCTGACAGGAAGTAGTTAGTCTAAGTAGGGGTCCTGCCCATGCCAGAGCTTTCCTGTTTCACTTGCAAGATGCTGCAGTGATTGTGTCTTGCCGTACTCCCATATAGACCTACATATGCTTCGCTCATAGATGTAATAGTTTACCTCAGCAGCCCATACAAATTATTGCATGGGAAAGGTTAAAGCTTTAAAACCTAAATTCAGCACTTTTTCTCCTTTCAGTTTTCTGTTTGGCTTTGCAGCAAGTGTGTCAAATTTAAAAAGTGATTCTATGGATGCAAAAATATCCTCAGTATGATAAATCTATGTGATTAGGAAGAACCCATTTCTTTGAATCTGTACCATGCTGCCCAACTAACAACAAATCTTGACTTTTGCAAGTTTCAGTGACAGAAAACTTTCAGCTTTTAAATGCCTCTCGTATCACATGATGCATTAAACTCTAATAGAATTCAGGACAAGTATTTCAAATTAAATAACACGGGATAATCAAATTGTAATATTTGAAATGCCGTTTTTTTCTCCTCTTTGACCAGTACCACAGAGGGACTGCTGCGCTTGTTAAGCATGATTCAATTACTCCTGTTTGGCATCTTAAACATGCAGTGGAACGAACGCTCACGGCTCCTCTGGGAATCTGATGCTTGTTGCTTTTTGTCCCTCTCTGCTTCCTGTAGTTGCGGGCAGCGCGGTAGATCCAGTAGCAGGAAATGTTAGAGCAGCACATTGTTGTTGTAACACCACACACCTGTAGGTCATGGAGTAAACTGATCTGGAGTTTTTAGAGGAGGTTCACAGCACACATTTCATTCATTTAAAGACGTCCACGCCTCCCCGCTCCGCTCTCTCTGAGCTCTCCCTTTTTAGAGGGGGAAATGAAAAAGAGGTGTTTGATTTCATAACGGAGGAATGAGGCTTTATAAGGGCAGTTTTAAATAGCTCCGCTTAGGAATCTGAGTTTTATGAGTAGACATACCAGCTATTTTAATGCTGTAACTTTGATCACACTCTATACATTTCAGAGCCATCACTTAAAGTTAATAACTCCTACAAATGATGTATGACAATCCTGTGTTAGTCAATGTATGGCCAGTTATCGGTTTTACCACCTACAACATGTGTATACATACCAGGATTGGCCAGTTTCAATGTCCGTCATCAGGCTGGTCCATCTTGCAAAGAACCAATCTGAAACAATTGTGCCAGGTCAATCAGTGTCATTTGAGGAGAACAAGTTGTTAACTATGGATGGAGTTTAGTTGCCAGTAGCAACAGCTGCTGGCTGTGTAGAAATTAGCATAGATGTAGCTATAGCAAACTGGCAGTTTTATCAGAAATGGACCACATTTCTTTACAAAAAGAAGAGCAAAGAACAGCTCTGAAAGCTTTTCATGGTGGAATGGTTTCACTCTTCTCCCGACCTGCTTCAGTATGAGTTTCTGATAGTTTTGTGCAGAGTTTAGTTGTACCATAAGCCAAGACCAATGACTGCTGGTGTAGCGATTAGCAGAGATGTAGCTACAGCAGCATTTTTGATTATATCTGGACATCATTTTTTTAATAAGAGGATCAAAGAACCACACTGAAACCCTTTCCTGTGTCCTGACCGGCCTCAACATGCGTCTTATCCACCTACTAGCTCCACTGTTGGAGTAGCCTGCCTTCTGAGTTAATGTTACTTATCTGAGCTATGTATGATTGTGATGGACTAGAATGTTCATCTAATCACCGACCACAAATTTGTCCTGCTGTTTCCAAAAATTTTGTAAGGGAGGTTTCCTGGATGAATGTGAAATATATCCATGCAGTGAGTATATGGAATAGTCTATCTGGTGTGCCAGTTTATGTAAATACTGTATGTAGCGACACTTGGTTCATTCCTTGGGCGAAACTTGGTCAGACAAGCCAAAGTTTTCAGTTGCCTGACCTCATAGATACCTGGAAGGCAAAAAATTACTTGGAACAGTGGCAGGTACCTGGCTCTGCAGCACCGGCATTTTTGCTCTGTCTTTTCTAAACACAGTTTGTTTACATTTCCTGAAAACTGCAAAATCGAAGATGGAGCTGTCAAAAGATTAATGTTTTTGATCTGGATTAATCGTAACCTTTTTAGTGCATTTTAATGTTCCAATATTTCAGTGGAATCTGGGATTTTTATGGGAAGGGGTCTTTAAGGGTAATTGCCTTCCTGTATTGAGAAAGTCCTGCCTTTACAGGTAGATTGAAGATTATGGCATGGACTTAGACAGAAAATAGAAATTATGGACTGAAAAGGAAATAAGAGGACAGTTAACTCTCTGAGACACTGAGACGGTATAAAAACAAAAGTTAAATAACTTTTGAACCTTAAATCATAGCCACATACTTGTTTTTATCCTCTGAAAGCCATCCATTGTCCCATTCTAATGACGCTATCCAAGCCTTCTCGGATCTTAGAATGTTTTCTCATGAGCCTGAAACGTGGCTGACTTTTGAGGGTCTTTAAAAGATTAAATCACACCACTAACTTCCTTTCTTAAATGTCTTTTTATCCATTTTGTAATACATTTTTCGATTGTTCCTGTAGCTCTCAGCTGATGCTGTTGCTTTATTATCTGTTTGTACCCCGGAATGCATTGAGACTTGGCTGTTGCAACCAATGGCAGGCTGTTCCATTGTCATGTCCTGTCATCACAGTGCATGTGCACAGACTTAGGAACTGGAAGTGAGAGCCTGAATGGCAGAGAAAGAGACACAGAGGGGCCGTGATGTGTCCCTTAGAGTCACTGAAGACTGGAGCTGCTTTGAATAATGACTCAAATTCCCAATAGCACAAGGACTTTTTGTAAAAATGTGACTTTTTGAAGACTTTTTGGAGATGGGAGAACAAGTTTGAACATTTCTTTTGTCTTTACATTCTCATAACTTTTTTAAAATTCCAGTGAAATTACTGCAGCACACATATTCTTTAAAGCCCAGGCTGTCTTAAATAAAAAAGGATGTTTAGAGCTTGACACTGCACCACAGGGTTGATGTTTACAAGCTTTTTTAGACAAAAGTCCTGCACAACATGATGGTTTGAAAAACTGAGGGCTCAGGGGGTTAAAGAGCAGTGGTGGACTTATTTTAATCACAATTTTGAAAAATTAATTCACTTAATATGGATCTCAGTTAATCGCAATTAATGTGATTAATGATGATAGCACAAATTTAAAGTTTTTGCCACTTTGGACCCTTGTACAGCACCTTGGAAACTATTTAAATCACTTCAATCATTTTGCTGTGTTTGGATCAATAATTCTGCTGTTTGGGAATTGAAGGGCAAGAAATTAATTAGTTCCCATTACTTTACAACTGTTATGCTGTAATATTAGTAGGACAGTTGTTTTTTTTGTATAGTTAATATTGTAATTGATTTTAGGAGTAGAAGTCTGTTTAATGCTACTGTAACCTACAGGGACAGTGGAGCTTCTCCTACTTACTCCTCTCTTTGTTTTCTATCTCTGATGGAATACTCTAGAAGTTTAACCTGGCTTGTGTCCTCACCAAGCTATGACTCAAATCAAGAAGCATCATCAAGAAGTTAGAATTGTTATCACAGCATCTCTAGTATTCAGAAGTTTCACTTTCCAATCTAAATTCTCCTCAGGGTTTTTAAAGAAAAGCAGGTTTAGGAACATCAGTGGCGCAGCTTATCACAGTCCTAAGAGAAGGTCTGGTGGAAAGCATACGTGGATAGAAGGACGGATGAATACTGTCTATCTGCTCCATCGATCTTGGTCCTGGAGTTTCTTTTGTAATGTCATTATTCCACAAGGCCCCTGAACACCTAATTGTATCAAGCTGTGTCAGGGTGGAGCGGGAGTACCCCCGGTGTTTTGCTTTGTTTTGAAAATGACACAAATGGATATAAACTGTCCGTCTCTAAGGAGGTTTCCCCTAAAAGCCCTGCTGGCCTCTCCTAACGCGTCCACGCCAGCACTGTCGCTTTCTCCTCTGACTGAAACAGACTACAGGATGTTCCTTAATTTCCTCCTTAGATTTCAGACTCAGTGCATGCTGAGGCAGTGTCCTTTTTGTTTTTAACTGAGTCTGGTCATGCCAGGATCACTGCCTATGGACCTAAGTTTTTAGTCAAGCGAAGCTTTGCATCTTACAGGGTCCTACGTTAAGGTTTTTGCCTACTTGCCTTTGAGGGCAAGTGCTTCCCAAATCTACTTGCCCCATCTAAATTCCGACTTGCCCTCTCCAGGAGGTACTTTTTCTGGCTGTCAAGTGCATACATTTTGCTCACAACATACTTAGAACTAAAACCCATTGCCTGTCAACTGTGGAAAGCAAGACACTTCTTTCTTAAGAAACCTGTATTTATTAGCTAAGTGTTAGCCCACTAAAAATTATATTTAACTTGGTACAGATTAGTGCAATGTGAAAGCTGCACCAGGTTGTTTTCCGAAGAAATTCAAACTCAGGAATTTCATATTTACAATACTAATAAGGCAATAATAAAAACTCAGAAATATTTTTTTTTTGTAACTGATGAAACCAACTATTCTCAGAGGAAAATAAGGTCAACAAAACACTGACACGAGAGAGGTGGCAGGGTCTGCTACATATGCACCAAGTATAAGATGGTTTTCTTCTGTTTTTATTTGGCTTATTCATCATGAAACTGAAGAAATTTTGCTGACACGTGGAAACCAATTAAGATTTTTCTTGTTAAATTAAAAATTTCTTCCCCAAAACTACATAGTGCCCCTTTAAAGTGCTATTTCACAGTTCCACCCTGTAACTGTAACAGTTAGACCAGTGGTACTCAACCCCCTCAAAAGGGAGATGGGCCTCATAATGGTCTTTGCCCTGGGCCTCCAAATGACTAAAACCAGCCCTACCTCACACCTGCAGCTCTCCAGACACATCGTTTTACCCTGCCTCATTTTGGAGTTTTGGTTTTATATTTACCACCGGCAGACTGCCTCTGCTCTCTTCTTTACAAATGCTCCTCCGTCCAGCGCATCCAATGGTAATAATATATGGATTTAAAATAATAAATGTCTAAATTTGGAAGTTAAAGCCTGTCTTCTTTATGTGGGTAACAGATTTATTGATGTGACCTACCATGAATCTTTACTGATGACAGTGTTTACCTTCATAAAGGTTTTTAGTTAAAGTTTGTGCAGCTGTCTGCGCATCAACAGACACGCTCAGCCAATGGAGGCAGCAACACACTGCATCTGGCTACTCGGGGGCTCCTTAGTAACAGAAACAAGAGAGGAAAATAATAAGATTAATGAATAGAAAAGCTCAGTCGTGCTTGCCCGATTGGGCAAGTCCTTACAAGTTTTGCTTGCCCGTCGGCTTTTTGAAGTTGCCCTGGGCATTGGGGCAACTGTTAATGTTGGACCCTGATCTTATTTCTAGAAAGAAAAAGTTATCAGGACTTGATCTCCATCTGTGTTTAGAAAGAAGAAGAACAAAATTGCTGGCTTTGATCAATGTCTGCCAGAGTCCCCTGGCTCCTTTTAGGCTGGCCCTGACCTTAATGGATTTCTGTCCTAAGTGAGCCATGTATCACTGCCACGGGACACAACCTTTGTTTCTTATATCTGCAGACTTAATGGCGGCATTAGGAGTCCTTTTGTCTAAATGCTTTGTCAGGTTACTTTTGCAGCTTGAAAGTGTTCAGGCATTGGCTGCCAGCAGAGAAAAGGCTGTGCATTGCATATTTAATGCAGTGCACAGCCAGTGATGCACCAGCCAATACTGCAGGTCATTTATCAGTGATAAATGAACTGCAGCATTGATTATTGGCAGGAAGCTGATGGATAATAACTGACCGAAATAAACTAAGATAACCTTGTTCAAGTAAGGTTTAATGGAAAACTCTTGAGATTTTATTGAATTCCCTCTAATCAAATCATGGTCATTTTTTCTCTGGAAAGCTCAGATGCACTGGCAGTGTTTTACTGCTGTGTTTGCTAGTTGGCAAACCTGGGGATCTGCATCTGGATCAGTCAGCACCCAAATCGGAGAAAGAAAAAAAAAACACAAGACTAAACAATATATTTGTTAACCAATCAGATGTCTGCAGAAAGCAGCTAATAACAGCACTGAAGCACTTTGTAGGTAGAAATGCACTTTAACAGAGCCACAAACTACAACAGGTTTCTTCCTAGCACACAGTTGCATGCTAAGATTAGTTTATATGAATCAGCAGTGGATCCCTAGTGATGCGATTCAGGGTGGGACACAGTATTGAGACAATAGCTATTTCCTCTACTACAATTGCTTGTTAGTCTTAACATGACAGTCTGTCTGTAGTCATTCAAACAAAGATATTTAGTAATGAAAAAGAGAGTTTTTTGTATTACATTGCTGAGCAATACCCTCATCTCCTCTGTTCTTTCATTTCCTTCTTTTCTCTCTCCTCTCATGAAAATGAAGGAATAAGTGGAGATCAAGTCCAGACAGGCGAGGGTGAGTGC
Organism: Cheilinus undulatus; assembly: GCF_018320785.1. Lineage (NCBI taxonomy): Eukaryota > Metazoa > Chordata > Actinopteri > Labriformes > Labridae > Cheilinus > Cheilinus undulatus. Next base: position 15,430,054 of record NC_054882.1, read on the forward strand.
TAGCCCCAGTCAGGGCACCTCACCTTGAGCTCCGCTCCCTCAGTCCTTGATAAACTCTCTCCTTATTTTCACTTGTGTACTTTCTGCAGTTTCAGGTGTAATATCGGTGCTAGGAATAGCCTTGTTATGGTTGTAATTATGAGCAGTGTTAGGGAAGGTAGTATCTGTGCTCAGGCCTGGATGCGTTGAGCAGTCTGAGTACGGGCCAAAGTGAGTAGAGATTGGCCAGTGTGAGTGTGCTGTCACTGGGCAAAACACTGGTGAAGGAGGGTTCCCTCTTAACAACCCTGAAGTGAAGTTCTGGCTTCTTGCTGCTCATTGGCTAGCATGGTTGGCATGTGGAGGCGAATAGTAAGGACATAACTGGCTTTAGGGACTTCTTTGATGAGTGCAAACCTGTCTGTAGCACAAATATTTTGTGGTTACTTCTTCCACATTTCCTTCATTTACACGTTTTGCATCCTTTGAAGAAAACAGACATCATAACTTTATTTGAGCTTCTTTGACCGACCCTGAGCCTGACGTCAGGGAGAATAACTGCCACCTAAACATGGTGAATTGATTAGTTAGTATCTAAGTCACCAGCTCCAAGTGATCTAAATACAAATAAAGGTTTTAACTTTACAGGTGTCAGAGTTGGACACTGTGATGTGTTTCCAGTACTATACCAGTGCTGTAAAATTAATCTAATTCAAAACACAATGTCAGGCTGTGCAATTATTTTGCATTATGTAGTACTTTAAAGGTTTACAAATATGCCTGCAGAAAGGCTTTTAAGTTTGCAATAGTTTCACTATTGCACATTGTAGAAGGACATTTATTTTTTTTAAATAGAGAAACTTGTATTTTGAAGATTATTTTGAAAGCAGTACTGTAAAAACTTCAGGTTTAGTTTTTTATGCTGCTTAATATTTATATCTTTAGAGCTGAGAAATACTTCAAAGCTATCATTAGTCTTTACATTTTCCTTGATAAACAAGTAAACAGACCCATGATACCATTTATGTATAATATTGTAATTGCAAATCGCAGTAGTGTCAATTAACCACAAGTGCACAATATTACCAAATCTTGCACCACTATGCTACAAACCCTTTATGCTGTACCTTCTCTTCTCTCTTACCTTCATGCATTGCCAGCAGGACCTCTTTGTTTAGGCTGATCCATTAATCATTCATCACAAGTGCAGAAACGAGTTTATCTGCCTGTTTTCTGCCTCCCCTGTCACTAAAATAAGTGATAAAAGCTGTGTGATGCTGCCTCCATTGTCTTAAGAGTGAGTCATAGTATTGTTGCATTTGCTGTTTATTGTCAATCTTGTGCTGTGATCATGTGTGACTCACTATCTCATGTCCACCATGCAGATACTGTCATCACCTTTCACTATCAGGCTGGTTGTACACATTAGGTATCTGATGTTAATGCTATCCAGTCCGACTACACACGCAAAGGGGAGTGCCTAAAGGCCATTTACAGTAGATCTAATTTAAGGACGATTGCTTCCTGTACCTTCACTTGTCAGTAACAACCTTGAGCCTGTTGCAGAGGAGGAATAAATTTAAAAAGAGATGAGCTTGAGGAGGAGAAACAATGTTTATGTGTCAGAGAGAATCAAACTGGCAAACCTGCAGCTTTCTTTGTTGTGTATGAAAACAAGTTGTCGCCTCGCTCCACTGCCCCTGCGGCGTCAGCTACAAGTCACCAAGGAAACGGTGTGACCAGCCTTAGCCGGTTGTTATGCTTTTATCAGCTGATGGCACAAAATGACAAAGCTTTCTTTGGATGGCCTTGTTTTTCACCCACAGCTTACAGCAGGGCTCCCAGAGCTCATGATTACATTTTCAGAGAAGGGCTTTGGCTTGTATGTCCACTTTTAAATCAGCTCCATCAGTAACGCTACAGATGAGTGGGGGTTTGCTTTAGATGTCAGCTGACTGTCGTTGCTTTCCAGGTTAGAGCCAGGTCAATGCAATTCTTAAGTGTGTATGCAACTGAAGTCCAAAGCCTGGCATTAAACATAAGCTTAACAGGTAGACCTTTGACTCTCCCCTTCCTTGAGCTTGCCATGGCTCACTCCATCTCTAATCACTGTGTCCCCAGCTGAAAGCTCCTCCCTTGTCCTTTGCTCATCCTCCTCATCTCTCCTTCACTTCTCTCTCATCCTCTCCTCTATCGTCCTGTCCCTTCCCCCTCACGGATAGGCCTCCATAAACAAAACTGCCTCCTAATGTAAACACCAAAGACATATAGAGTAGGAGGGGCGGGATGGAGGGAGCAAAGTAAGAGTGATGGGAAGGGGGCACAAAATACACCGCCAATCCCAAAAATGTTGGGGCGCTGTGTAAAATATAAATAAAAACAGCATGCAATGATTTGCATTAACCCATATTTTATTCACAAAAGAACATAAACAACATATCACATGTTGAAACTGAGACATTTGACCATCTCATGAAAAATATTAGCTCTGTTTGAATTTGATGGCAACAACACATCTCAAAAAAGTAGGGACAGTACCATGTTTACCATTGTGTAGCATCTCATCCCATGCTTAAGTTTTGGTAGAGGAATGTTGTCCCATTCTTGTCTAATGTAGGATTCTAGCTGCTCATCAGTCCAGGGTCGTCTTTGCTGGATTTTTGCTTTTATGATGCTCCAAATGTTTTCTATTGGTGAAAGCTCTGGACTGTAGGCATACCAGTCCAGCACCCAGACTCTTCTACTGTGAAGCCATGCTGGTGTGATGGATGTGGTATGTTTTTTAACGTTGTCTTGCTGAAATAGTCAAGGTTTTCCCTGAAAGAGAAGTTGTCTGGATGGGGGCATATGTATATGATGCATATGAGCTATCTACTTTGCAGCATTGATAGTTTCTTTCCAGATGTGTAAGCTGCCCACGCCATAAGCACTAATGCAACCCCATACCATCAGAAATGCAGGCTTTAGAACCTTGCCAGGATAACAAGCTGGATGGTCCCTCTCCTCTTTAATCTGCAGGACTCAGTGTCTGTGGTTTCCAAAAAAGCATTTAAAATTTTGATTCATCTGGCCACAGAACAGTTTTCCATCTTTCATCAGTCCATTTTAAACAAGCTTTGGTCCAGAGAAGATGGCATTGTTTCTGCATCATGTTCACATACTGCATGATTTTTTCTCTACGTGATCCAGCCTACATGATTCCTACATGATTAGCCCATGCAGTGATTTCCAGTACAGAATCATGCCTGTTTTTAACGCAGTGGCCCCTGAGGACCCAAAGATCACCATTATCCAATACTGTCTTCCAGCCTTGCCCTTTCTGTAGAGATTTCTCCAGATTCTCTGAATCTTATGATGATTTTATGTACTGTAGATGGTGGGATATCCAAAGTCTTGGCAGTTCTACATTGAGGAACATTCCTCTGAAATTGCTTCGCGATTTTAAGACGTAGTTTTCCACAGATTGGTGAACCTCTGCAGATATTTACTGCTGAGAGACTCTGCCTCTCTTAAATGCTCCTTTTATTCCCAGTCATGTTACTGACTTGCTGCTAAATACCCTGATTAGCTGCAAAATGCTTCTCCAGCTATTTTTTCATTAGTACCACTTACTTTTCCAGCCATCTGATCAGTTTTGAATGAAATAAGGGTTTATGAGATTGAACAATCATTGCATTGTTTTTTTTTTGTTTTTTTGTTTTTTTTTACATTTTACACAGCATCCCAACTTTTTTGGCATTGGGGCTATAGTTTGCTGTATAATCCAAATTAAAGCCCTGAAAAGTGGGTGTATTTATCCTTGATTTTGTGACATTCTGAGGTCTTATTCTGTATAAATATAGAGCACTGTTCTTCACTGTTGTGTCTGGTTGAGTAAAGCAGAGGAAGTGGTCTTGGTGGAAACAGCCGTGGTGGCAGCGGTGAATGAAAATAATTCAGTTTGACAGAATTTATGGATTAATTTAGCTTGTTAAAGCGCACACACGTACAAACACACCAAGCTAATGTAGTTAATGGATGGATAAGAACACCCTGCCTTCTGCAAACCCCCCAAACCAACGTGCACTCACACCATCTCTGTATCATCTTTCACGTTCTGCAGAGGTCATAAAACATGGTTTTCCCATTCTGTTTCCCCTCCCCTTGTCTTTCAAGCCCTCCTTGTGTGTGCATACACATATACACACCCCCACACACATATCACTCTACTGCGGGACTGTGGGTCCACATTTAATGCACCCAATTACTTAGGCCCTCGCTCCTCTTGCTGCTGCCATTACGTCAGGCTTGGCAGGCTGTATTTTTAGCTTGGAGATGCCATTGGCCCTCTCTCCCTCCCTTTTCTATGGATTGAGTTACCACCTTGTTGCTGAAAGAACCAAATGGACGCCTACCCGAACTGCCCCCCGTCCAATCACAACACATCGAACCACTGCGTGACGACAAAAGCAAGCAGAAGGAAACACTACGGCCATTAAGGTCTCGATGGTGGGCGGGGACTAGAAAACAGTGGTGCAGCAGCCGAGGCATGCATTCAGGCTGCATGGTGGTCATGCATGCTGAGTAAGAGGACTTTTCTATAGATTGTGGTCTGAGGTGAGGATCTAAGTGCCAAACCTTAATGCTAGCTCTACTACATTGCTCCCAGGCACAAGAAATTACATGGTTTTAAGAGGAAAAACTGTGCACAGAGTTATGAAAATACATACAGGTCTATTTTCAATTTTCCCCTCCTTGATCCCTCTCATTATTTCTGTTGTTAATAGCTGCTGTCTACTTAAAAGGAGCTCTGAAGTGGCAATGAAGTTGTGCTGGCACAGCTGAAGCATCAGAACGGAGCGTTGACAGCTAGACCCCATGCTGCTGGAGAAACTCACAGAGGGTCCCAGAAAGAAAGGCTGGAATGTTTTGACTCAAGTGTTTCCCCCTGGAGTAAACAGTATAAAACCCAACAGCTTGACAAACAACCCCCTCCCCCAAACCAGTTCACACCGTCCCAGGCCTTCACATTCACATGCCAGAAGCACCTCTTCCAAAACTTTCCTCCAGAACTTTAATCACCGTTGTAATCTCTTCCTCATTCCAGTTTTCTTTACTCACATCAGAGCAGTCTTGTTTCCTGCTTCTTCTAAGCAGCCCGATCTGTTGTTTCACCTACTCACCCGCTAATCCCGATCATTCAGCCTTTAGATTGGGATCAGCAGGAGAGGGTCAACAATGCAAACGGGTGCCCCTATGTGAGGCTAAGGTCAGTGGAAACAAAAGCAGTGCATGGAAGTAGAAGGCCACTTAAGGTCTAGATTACCATGGCACTAAGCAGTTTGACAGATGGGGTTGGATGCAGGGAAGCATTCAGAAGAGTTAAGCTGCATTTATCATTCTTACTATAATCAGAATGAACAGGAATAATGTGCCAGCGTAAAACGTAATGTTGTAATTAAAAAATGCATTGCAAGCTGTGGACACAAAGTAGATGCATTTCTTGGGGCTCCAAATGCAATTCTTGTCTGTTGTAACACAAGGAAAAGCACTTGTAGCAGTTTTTATATTTTTTCCTCTTTTTAGTCAACCTGTTGGATCATCAAATATTGGTAGTAGTTATTAAGATCCTATATCAAGAAAAATAACCAGGCCTTTGCCTCATTAAGCACTTTAGTCATGCACATTTGCCTCTGGTGTCCCTTTAATTAGAGTGTTCTTAAAATTCTTCATCTTTTGGATTGTTTGTGAAATTTGACAAGGAGTTTGACATATTTTCCTGAGCTGTCTTACCTTAAGATGTTTGTGTTTCTCTCTTTTATCCTGTTTCTCATTTTAATATTTAATAAAGGATTGAAAAAAAGTATTTGACCACACCTGTTAACTTTTGAATTCAGGTGTGTCAATCAGACCTGTTGCCACAGGTGTATAAAATTTTCACCTAGCCATGCAGTCTCCATTTGCAAACATTTGTGATCCTAAATGGGTCGTTGTGAAGAGCTCAGTGACTTCAAGCATGGTAATGTGATGGATGCCCCGCACAGAGTCCTGACCTCAACCCCATCCAGCACAAACAGAGATTGCAAGCCAGGCTTTCTGATCCAACATCAGTGCCTGACCTCATAAATGCTCTACAGAATGAATTGACACAAATTCCCTCAGAAACACTCCAAAATCTTGTGGAAATCCTTCCAAGAAGAGTGGAGGCTGTTATAGCTGCAAGGGGGGCAACTCTACATGCATTTGAATTCAATGATTTGAGTTTAGTCCTTTAAAAACACTTTAAAGTTTAAGAAATGAGAATGAACAAAGAAGACTTCAGCCTACAAAGGTCTATTGGTCCTGCCTAAAACCCCATGCACTTAATTGTAAACAGGTTTGATGTTTGCAGCTGATAAAAGGTGAAATTTACAGCCAATACATCAATCATAAATACTGGCAAAAATGGTCAAATCTGCTGATATGTTAACTAACCTTTTGAGTTAATAATTGCCATTGCTGATGGCTAACATTTAGCTAAACTGAACCTTTGTGGTAGTGGGTCTTTAAAGTGAAAACCTTGTTTACATAATAAAACTGAAGTTTTATAAAGATGCATGACAGCGTTCTGGCTTATTAATGCTTGAGTCATGATGCTGCCTGACACGACAACCCTCTTTTCTTTATCTAGACCTTTTTGCAGACACAACTGTATATACTCTGAATCAGATCAGATTAAATGTGCTTCATTTGATTCCAGGATGACTTAGCAGACTTTTGCTGTGTCTGGACTCAGTGACTCTGAGAGGACAGGAGAGAGAGAGAGGCAGACGGAGTGAGACAGAGGATAGGCTGGAGAAGCGATGATGGGGTGTGTGGGTGGAGGAAATGAGACACCGCTTTGGGAAGTGCCTTCCTGGACTAATGCCGGAGTAATGACATCACTGCTTAGGAGGGACATCTTAAAGTATAATAGGCTAAAACACGCAACACATGGTGATGAACATAAAGCAACATATGTACAGAACAGGGACACAGGGACTGTAAATGAGTCCTTGAGCTCGGTGGCGATCTTTTAGGGGGGCATTCTATTGGTCTTTGAGTGTCCAAAATGTTGCCTCTTCCACCATGACATTTTAAAATGATTAGCAGCTTCCGCACCATCCTCATGCTGCTTGCATATAAACCAAAGTAAGGTGATTTGCAACAACAGCTGCTTTGAGTTCTCTTAAATCCCTGCGGTTTTCACCTTCCCCTTGAAGTCAGACACAAACACCATAAGACCTGTTGGTCCCCATTGTGCTGAGCCCCTGCCGAGTGAAAGCCTGGGAGCCAGGTGGGGTTTTTGGTGGCTTGTGCGTGCTTTAGAGGGATCACAGAATGACTTGTGAACAAAGAGGGAGGTATGAACCTGATATCCCTGCAGTGTCACACAAACAGCCATGTCTTTCACACACTCAGCCGTCTCCTCCCTCCTCACTTTGACTTCACCGCCCCCATGCAAACCCCTTTCACCCCTAATATGACCCTCTACCCTGGAGGGACGTTTTAGGTGAGCCCAGGTCAATACAGTGAGACTGAGACAAACTTAGCCTGTAGTTCTTTTTGCAAACCCTGCCATCAAAGAATGCCATCTAAACCTGCTGTTTTCTGTTTTGCATCTATGCATGTGTATCTAAAACTAACTGTAATCTTGTCCTTTTTTCTGTAGATGTAAAGAAGGACTGGTCGGACCATGCTCTATGGTGGGAGAAGAAGAAGACATGGCTGTTGAAAACCCACTGGACGTTGGACAAGTATGGCATCCAGGCCGACGCCAGGCTGCTTTTCACACCACAGCACAAGCTCCTGCGTCTACAGCTGCCCAACATGAAGCACATGAAGGTCAAGGTCAACTTCTCAGACCGCGTCTTCAAGGCTGTGTCAGACATCTGCAAAACTTTCAGTAAGTGGAAGAATTGACTTATTCAGAAGAAAGAATGCAGCTTTTTAAACTTGTGGAAAACAGGCTGAAAGCAGATGTGAGATTAGGTGTTACTGGTTGGTGAAGAGTTATGAGGAAGCCCAACTGAAGGTACCTACAAAAAAATTACCAGAAGTTCTCAATTCAGGCTGTCACTGACATCTTCATAACTGCATTGCATTGTGGGAGAAGGTACCCCTATTCACAGTGCTATTTAGGGGGGTGATTTTAACGCCTCTGTGACATTTTGCCTTCACTGTGAATGTCACAGAGGTGTTAAGGGGGGATGTCTCCCTAAGTAGAAACAGAAGCGTAAAAGAGCCATTCTTGTATCAGTTTGAATGTCTCAAAGTTTTGTTGTGAAGCTGTGGCATAAATAAAACGTGAAAACACCTTCTGATTGTCAGATAGGAGAGGAGAGGCAGGGTGTTTGTCAAAAAGATGCTGCAGAAACCTCGACTCGATCAAACCTTGACTTTGAGTCCAAGGGCTTTGAGGGGCGAATGCAGGTCAAGTCTAAAGTTTCATACGGGTGATGTAAGTCTGAGGTAGGGGTCAACAGAAAAAGTAGAAGGCCTATATTTAAAGATCAATCTCAGTCAATGGATTATTTTTTTCACCTAGGCCTACCGCTGACTCTGACAGGAAGTTAGCGTAAGACTATTTTCAATGTCCTCTGCATCAAACTTGGTAATCATGTCCTTCCTCTCACTTTGTTTTGAACCCTGTAAATTGTGTTTATCAAACATACTCTGAGCTCTGCAGCCGAAGTCACGTCTCCTTAGTTGTTGTACGACGTTAGCGCTGGAGTCATGTCCTTAAACCTGGGCTCCATCAGTCTCATAGGAATGTTTAGCAAACAGAGATTATCAATCCAGCTCAGACTTAAAATGCAAACCCACACCAAAGAAAAAAAATTATCACCATGTACAGATCTTAGACTCTCCTACTACCTTATTTCCCCTCTGCCATGTCTGATACTCCAAATTTAACTCTCCCCATGCTGCGACTCAGACACACTATCAATATCTTCCATCACCGGCACCACCCTGTGCTGTCATAGATGTAGAGGTCAAAAACTGAACCTCCTGTGACTTCTGACCTGCTAACGCCCACTTTTCCTCGCATCAGACCTTGCCCTTTGCCCTTTCTCTCAGTCACTGTCTCCAGTAGAGTTTGCAAGACCCTGACCAGTGTTAGTCCATCAGACAGTCTCGTAGCGCACCTGTTGTCTTTGTCACAGACTGTAAGGTTGTCTGTTGATTGAATTTGATACCACGTGTTTAATGTGTGGATGTGTTTCAGAAAAGCTTTCAAGTTTTAAAAACTACAACTGTGGTGAGCCAAAGAAAGTAAGAGAGTTTGCTTGCAGTTCTTTTGTAATTGAATAAAAAAATAACCCAAGAAAAGGCACCTAGGACTTCTGAATGTAGAATCAAGACAACCCTGCTGAAATGAACTCAGACAGCAGTATCAGGAGTCCACCAGCAGCTCCTGTTTTTATTGGCTTCTGCAGGAAGCACTATGTGTTCTCGTTGGACCTTTTCTGCCGAAGGCCACTGTTTGGAACAATTTAATGAAACAAAAAGAACAAATAGCATGTTGTATTGAATGTTAATATGTTAAGAGACTGTTTTTGAAAGGAGAGGCAGGCCTGTGGACCTTTTTTCTCAGCCAGGCCTTGTAAGGAATGTGTCTCCTGCCTCTGTACTAAATCTATTTTCTCTTCGCTCAAATTCAGGACAAATTGCTTTTGGCTGACATTGCATGTGCAAGGGTACTGCAAGATGTAGCACGGTAGCTCTAACTGGCCCCTTGGCGTGACTTGATCTATTGTTGTTTTTGTTTCACAGTGCGTTATTGCATGCAGAACTTTTTATGGGACACAGACAGCTGAAAGGTTTCACTGCAGCGACTATGGGATATGGCTGCTGACTTGTCGGACTTACAGCTGATCTGGCCTGGAAGCATTTAATTTTTTTATCATCAGGGCAGGTTTTACAATTTCCTGTGAATATTTTCTGCCGACTCGCTCAGCATAGAAATCAGAGGGGCCAGTGAGAGAGAGAGAGAGAGCCAACTGGCTTGAGATCTGGACAGCAGAAAGGGAGGGACGGAGATACTGAAGATTGATGGTAAAAGTCAATGGAGATTTTTTATTTCCTGCCTGCTAATGGCTCTGCTTCTTTTTTCTAATGCAAATTTATTTGGAGGATATTATGCTCTGGAGTGCCCGGTCAATTGATTTCACAGAAGTAATTTCCTGTCCCCAAACAAGCCCCCGATTCAGCTCTCTTCTCAAGTATTTTTAACCCCACCCTCTCTGTAGTTTATTTTTCTTATCACACATTTAAAAACTATACTAACTGCTATAAGGTTATGTCTTTCACGTCCTATATTAGCATGCAGTTTATTTCTGCCTCAAGTTTTCCTTTGCCTGCATTCAGACTCTTAATTCTCACAAAATCAGCACAACATTCAAAGTTAAAGTTTAAAATGAATTATCACCACTGTATCTCTCCCATGGCCATGGCAGCTGTATCCTGACACAGACACAGTCCAGCTGGGCTGAGAACACAGAGGACTTGACGTACTGTAATACAAGAAATGAGTTGAATTTCTTTTCTGACCTCTGATTTCATTTGGCACATCCTACTTCCTGTACTGTGCTGTTTACCCGATAGTGAAGCAGAGAGATTAGGGATTTTCCATTTTTAGTTGTTAGATAACATTTTTGAACTCCATAAACAATTCTGAGAATACTCTCAACTCAAGTTTCAATTCTAAAATGTCTGGGGAACTGATATGCTGTCATGTGTTTATGTATTAATGAATGGGAATAGATGGATAATTCATGAGATATACAATGCAATTGATCATGTTTTAATTAACAACCCAAGGTCATAAAAATAAGATAAAGCAAACAAACAAATACCATGCCACTTGCCGTCCTTATGTCCTGTGATGAACGAAGCGTATGAACAGGACTTTCAGTTGATTCGTCATCAGCGACACCATAAAAAGCACTGTATCTCGATGTAGACTCGCTGTCTTCAAACTCTGAATCCTGTCTGTAAATACATCACTAGTGAGATTGTAAGGTACGGTGAACTTCTAGAATGCACTTTAATGTAAAAGCACAACCCTTTTTTTTTTTTTTAATTACAAGACTACCTGCATTTTCCAACAATGGTTTTATTCTGAATATGTTTCAGGGGCAGTTATTTATTTTGTGGTTGAGGTTATTTCCAAAGTTGTACAGACCTTTCTTCAGGTCAAACCTTCTTCACCAAAATAGTAACTAGAAAAGCACTCGCAGAGCGTAGACATCCGCCATTAGCCCTATCTCCCAATAGTACAGAATCCTTAAAAAAATTCCTTGACCCAGTCAGTGATCTGGATCACTCCCAAAGTCTAATCAGTTCTTCCTTATGCTATTTCTGACATTTCCTGAAAATTTCATCAAAATCCATCCACAACTTTTTGAGTTATGTTGCTAACAAACTAACAAACTAACTAAAAAAACGAACAAACCCTGCCGATCACATAACCTCCTTGGCAGAGATACTAAATCACAAAGGTTGTTTGCACATGCAAACAAGAGGTTACAGTGATTTTTATTCATTTACGATCTAAGGGGCCGTCCACACTGAGCTGAGTTCAGGAGTATCCATAAATGTATTTTATCATATCAGCATTTCATCCACAAGGAACAGGAGTTTTGGGGGCCCGAAAACACTATTTTTTTTAAACCGGGTCCCAGGGTGATCAAATCTGCATATGCTAACTGTTTGTTAACCACACATATTTTCTGAACCAATTTCGTCATAGCCCCCTTAACCTGCATGCATGAGCTCAGCCAACAACAACAATGGCAGATTTTATGAGTGTGTTTGTGACTTCTGCTACATGTTACGCCACATCTTCTTAGATCCATTGCAGCGTGCAGACAGGGGAAAGTTTGGGCCAAGAAAAAGTTTAGGGTGTGCTCGTTCCTTAATCTTCTCTGTTTTTCATGTATTTCTGTGGCAGCATTACAGTGCCACTTAAATGCCGGGCATATATACTTTCAGCGGTTTTGAATGGTTTCTTGCTTACGCGGACGTTTTTTGAAGCAGTGCCATGTTCACAGAACACGTCTTCAAAACAGATTGTTTTTGTCTCAGTGTGGACAAGACCTCACTCTCTGCTTCTTAATGACGCTTGCAGAGCATGCCATGCTCTTTGTACATCTGTATATTTCTTAAGCGTACGTTTTGTAAATGTGATGTGCTGTAAGGTATGGCATCAGCCTGTAAAATGAGGAGTGTTTAACATGTTTATTTACATGCATTAGCTCTAATTTTAATGAATACATGTCATTTCAGCCTTTCCCGTATAGAATCAGTCCTTATAAAATGTATAAATCAAAAACATTTTAACACTTTATGTAACAAAGCTGTGACTGCTTCTCATGGCAACACAACATTTACAGAGAAAGTCACACACAGATGCAGTACAATGTAATATGTGATATTGAGCATAAATGCATTTATCATGATGTGGTTAATGTCCACCATAAGTGCATCAAATTTAAACAACTGCGGCGTCATCCTGAGGCCATAGTGATGTAAAATAAGTCCACCTATGTGCTTTATTGTCCCATTTCACTCAAAAAAAAACTCACAGAGTCAAAAGTCATCCCTATCTGTTATCAAACTTTTACCTCTTTACTGTCCCCTTATTTTCCTTGCAATCCACAGCAAGTTCTTTTTTTCCTGGTTAAGGCCATGCCATAATTTTCTATCTACCCAAAGTTCCTTATTTTCTTTCAAAATTAAAGCTTGTCTGTAACCAAACAGGAAGTCGAATCTGGTTCATTTTAAGCCCAGCTCAGACTGAAGTTTCACAATGCGACAAAACAATTTTAAAACGTCACTGGTGACAGTCCCAGCAGTCTGAACCGATCTGTTACAGCTCCAATCAAGCTGTCTGATGCAGTTTCCTGCAATTCAGCTTGTCAGCAGGACATGGCAAGGAGATAAATGTGAAAAAGCTGGATAAAAAAAAATCTCATTTGAAACGGCGATTTAATGAAAGTCATGCTTTGAATTTTGGAAATGATTACATCTCTTCTTATTCCCCCTAAACTTCAGCCTGTAAACACTCCTGTCTCCTCCATCAGCTGTGCATCATGCCTAAATGCACAGCTGATGGAGGAGTCAGGAGTGTTAACAGGCAGAAGTTTCTGTGTAAGAGTTCAAGAAAAATAGATGAAATCATGTCTAGGAAGCAGATAAATGTGAAAAAGGGAAATACAAACAACCAAGTAAAGGCTAGTTCTTCTAATATTTCCAAAGTTACTCATTTGTGTGAGGTATTTTTGGTAGATAAACTGCTAAATAAAGTATTTAAATTATGTCTGATGACAGCACTATACAGATTTATTTATCAATAAATAACTCCAGCCCGTAAATACTCAAAGAAATGTGAAAGGTTGAGTTTGTGTAAGATTAATAGTGAATTGCTATGACTCCTCAGCCTTGCTTAAAGGTTAATTTGCTCGGTGAAGAGTGCCAGTCAAACATGAGCTCGTCCCGTCTAGACAATCTGGATTTACTTCCAACACATTAAACACACACCTCCTCCTCCTCCCTCTGACAGTAGACTGTTTAACCATGAGCCAGCGGACAAAATGTACTCTTTAAACTGACTAACACATGACTGTGGACCCGAAGGCTGAGGTGGTACAGAAATTAGACTGCCTCTCTCAGCAGCTTCTGCTTCACAGTAACAAGAGTCAGGCTGCTCCACTTAAGCACTCTGGGGCTTTTTTATTCAGTAAGCATTGTTTTGATAGCATGTGTGGGAAAACTGACAAACAAATGTTTTCTGGAAAAACACCAGAGACAAGCATTTGTTTTAAGTGGTTGCATTTGTCAGCAGTGGTCTGATATGGTTAAAATGAGTCAAATAAACGACTAAAGAGACAGACGAGCAGACCGAAATGGAAGAACTACAGGATAAGCAAAGGAGGATGATTTTAATGAGGACAGTGATGGTTTTAAGGCACCAAGGAGCTTTTTTAGATTTGTGTGGGACTGATGTTTCATGGTTTTAGTTCAGCAGATTCACCGCCCATCAACCGGTGGTCTGTTCGAGTGTGTCTGCCTTGTTGTCATAACACAGCAGTGCAGTTTGACCCAGTCTTAGACCTTTATATAAATGTGCATTTTTATCCTTTTGAGTGGCTTTTAAGAACACGTAAAGCCTCCAGTCTGGTGGATAAAAACAAAAATCAGACAAAAAACACCAGAAATGCTCTATTTGCATGCCATGTATCACAGTGCTATTAAAGTATTTCCCCTTCCTGATGTCTTTTTTTCTTTTGCATATTTCACACTCTTGAATGTTTCAGATCATCAAACTAATTTTAATATTAGACAAAGATAACGTGAGTAAATACAGAATGTAGTTTTTAAGCCATAATTTCACTTATTAAAGGTAAAAAGCTGCCCAAACCTGCTCGGTCCTATGTGAAAAAGTAATACCCCACCTTGTTTAATCATGAATAAACTACCATTAACATTTTTTGAGTCCAGTTTCACTATCCACACCCAGGCCTGATTACTGCCAGACCTGTCAGATCCAGAAATCCCTTTAATAGAACCTGTCTAACAGAGTGAATTAGGCTAAAGATCTCCATCACATTACGGCAGAGCAGATTGGAAACAAAGTCAATGAGATCTATCAGTCGGGAAAGGGTTACAAAGACATTTCTAACCATGGTGAGAGCCATTTTCCACAAATGGGGAAAACTTGGTACATGGTAAAACCTTCCCAGGAGTGGCGGCCTACCAAATGACTCCAAGAGCATATCAATGACTCATCCAGGAGGTCCCAAGAGAACCCAGAACAACAAACTGAAGAACTGTAGGCCTTACTTTACTCAGTTAAGGTCAGTGTTCATTATTCTACATTAAGAAGGAGTACTTGCAAAAATGGCATCCATGGGAGAGTTCCAAGGCCAAAACCACTGCTCACGAGGCCTGTATCAGATGTGCCTTTATGAACATTTATAAATTTTGACATTAAGTGTCATTTAGTCAATTATGTCACCTTTAATCAATAGATTAAGAGCATACCCACTTCTACAAACACTGCTAACCCTTTGAAAACGCAAATCAAAAGGGAAATTTTCATTATATCTTGCATTCTGTCTGGTTGCCCTGAAGCGTTTTTCTTTCCTTGAGAGCCACATAAGTAAAAACTGGACCTTACCCCACTTTTCCCTATTGTTCCCAGTCTTTATGCAAGGTTGAGACAGCTGACTACAGCCTTACCTTACTGTGCAAAGCAGCAATAGGGTTCAAACAATGGCAGCTTTGCATTAAGGGTGACATAATTGACAGAATGACATTTGATGACAACATCCTTAAAGCCTCCTTTATGTGAATGACCGGTGTCATGTCCATCTTATGCATACCTCTTCACATTACCGAACATCATAGCAGCAGTCAAACATGAGGCTGGTCGTGTGAGGGTCTGGGACTGCTTTGCAGCTTCAGGACCTTGACCACTAGATTCATGAATTCTGCTCTCTACCAGAAAATTCTGAAGGAGAATGTACGGCCATCGGGACCTCAAGCTCAAGAGCACACATGCAGCAGGACAGTGATCCCAAACACACCAGGAAGTCCACCTCTGAATGGACTACAGAATAGAATGAAGGTTTTGGAGTGGCTTAGTCAAAGTCTGGACCCTCCAACGTGGCTGAATTTAAACAATTCTGCAGAGAAGAGTGGGTGAAAAGTTCTCCTCAGTGACTTGAAAAACTCATTGCACATTATTGCAAATGCTTGTTTGCAGTTTTTTCCTCCAAAGATGCAACTAGTTATGAGGTTTGGGGGCAATGACTGTTTCACATTAGGGCTTTTCCCTGAATAAATGAAATCATTTAAAAAAATCATCATTCTGTATTACACTTCATTCTAAAAGCTTTGCTCAGCTCTCTATAAATGCTGGATTTTCTAATTCCAGTAGCTCGTCATGGATAAGTTCTTTAAACATGGTTATCATCATTATTTTTTTATTTGTAGTCATCATTTCCAAACTGAGCGAGACTGTATCTGAGTCATTTTGTACGGCTGCTTTTATTTTGTCTTTCCAGGAACCAAACTTGATTGATTACTTCAGAGTATTGATCATGCAGCCTGACACTGAGAAGTCCTCAGATAACAGAATATGAAATCACTCGTCTCTTTAATTTTTTTTTTTTTTTTGTCCATGTAGGGTCTTAAACCGTTTGTACGGTAAACTTTAGCGCTGTAAAATTAGACTGTGACAGTGTTTGTGATTCTTCTGCGTTTGGCCTTACTCATTGCAGTGAATCATGTCTTCCAAGGAGTCGATCTTGCAAAGCCAAGTTGGCTCTCAGTCAACCCTCTCTCCCCCCTGGCTCTGGGCCCAGTTACTGCCACAAGTCTGCAGGATGGGGGCTTGGAGCTGTATTGTCTGAGGTGTCATTTCTTCTAATGGAAGTCAACCAAGCTTTTGTAAGCAAGTCTAGCCATCACTCACGCGTCCATCTCCTTCTCTTCTCCTGACAGCAGCCACAAGTATGTGGTGAGCGTAGGAGCAGGCTTTCCCACCAGATCAGGATCCTTAAATTCTCACTATAAACATACAATTCAACACTCAAATGACTATGTCAGCAGAAACTGACTGGAGTGCTGGACTCTATTTTCCCCTCAAGCCTGATTTGGACGTTTTATCTGTGTTTTTGGAGGCACTCATACTTCAGCAGAATTGGGATCACCATCATATCAGCCACACTTTCTACTCCCTTCACTTGAGTGTTGAAAACACATTTCTTTCAATTTATTTGCAGCTCCCACCCAATATCCAATATCACTCTCACCACCTCAGTTTCCAGGCACGTAAGCACAACAGTTACACGTAGATACAGTCAGTTAACTTTGCTCATTTTGAGCTCACAATCTGCGCTGTTTATTGTGCCATTATTTCATCAGGATTCCTGAAATTTTATCAGCAGACACAGGGCAGTACAAGTAGCAAAAATGGAAACTGGAAAACATTTGCATTTACATCCAGCTATCCGTTATGTTTTGCTTATCCGTTGGCTGGTCCCAGTGACAGCAGGCAAAGAAAGTCACCTCAGTGTGCTTATATTTCTATATTTCAGATGTTATGCCAGATAAATCAACAGTTGTGGCATGAAATTGGGGTGACACATTTGAGGAGTAGCTTTGGAAAAAACACTGAACACTAGCATTAAACCGCTTTATTAAGAAGTTGTACTACTACCATAATCAAGTTTGGTTGTTTTAAACAGGACTAGACCTTTTTAGATAGCTTTGCTCCTGATAAAAATTAATGATGAACACTAAAGGAATCTGGCATTCTCAGAGCAGGGAGGGAACCTTGATATTTGTGAAACAAATCGATTTTTTTAAGGGAGGGCAAGGGGCTTATAAATGATGCTGCATTGAATTGTTGACCTTACAGTTTTCAATCAAGCATTTTTGGCTACTCTGGAGACATATCTGTTATTGGTGCGAATATCAAACAAATCAGGTGTTGCTCAATGAAGGATTCAGTGTGTTTCATCCATCCATTCATTTGCTACACTGCTTATCCTTTTCGCGGCCTGTCCCAGCTGTCATTGGGCGAGAGGCCCAGTACGCCCTGGACTGGTCGCCATTTAATCTTGGGGCTGACACACAGAGACAACCAGGTAATCTCTCGCTCACATCTACAGCTAATTAAGAGTCACCAGTTAACCTAACTAGCATGTTCTTGGTGTTGGGAGGAAGTTGGAGTACCCGGAGAGAACCAACGCATGCACAGGGAGGAACATGCAAACAGATTGCAGCATGCAGCAGATTCAGTAAGCTATGAAGCAAAAGTTACAGTAATAAGCATTTAGAAGGCATGCCAAAGTGTGAATGAGATAGGGACACACCAGAGTGGAGCAAACTCAATTTTTTTCATACCAAACCTGATTAATGACTCTAACTTTTCTGTTTGAGGAAAAGGACTACGAATGAAAAATAAATTAGTCAGCACAAGTTTTGCTTTCATTTAGGGAAAAAGGTAGAAAGTAAATTATTGGAATCAGCGGATATGAAAACTTTTACCTATATTTGCAGCTGTTCATTTATAAAATCTGCCTATATCAGCTATAAATATCTGCTGTACAAGAAAATAAGTTAGTTGAGTTTTAAGTTGGACCAACAGACCTACGTCAGCTGAGATCTACTTTAATCATCGTTATTTATTAAATTTAGCTAATAGTTCGTAGTTTTGGCCTGAACTACATTTGAACAGCAGTATTGGAATCTGCTCAAATAAATTTGTAATTTGTAATTATCGTCATATCTGATATGTGCAAAAATCCAATTTCATTCACCCCTACTTTTATTTTATCAATAGCATTTAACAACACTAGCCTGACTGAAACAGGTTAATGTGTGCTGTGTTTCCACCAAGTGGTCCAGGTTGGTTGATTAAAGTTTGGTACGGTCCAGTAAAGTATACCCTGATATTGTTTGCATTTCCACGGACATCCATACCCTTACTTGGTGGGCGAGGTATCAGCCACTCCTTGACCCCTCCCAAAAAAGTGTAATTGTTACACATGAGCAGTGACGTATGGATGTTAGATGCTGATTGTTATCTGTTGTGTCGGTTTAATGCTGGCAAGATAGCATACCTAACTGCTGATTTAGAGAAAAGGGTTTTATTGGGCAGAAGAATTTATCTGTTGATTTGTACAGTGTTAAATCTTAAAAGGAACCCAATATGATCAGATAAGTTCACTCTATTATATAGATATTTGTGTCTCTTATATGTATTTTGAACAAAACACTGAATAGATATCTGCATTTTGAGAAAATGTGAGCTGACAAACTCACCAGGAGGCCGCCGTGTTTTGGTCTGCACTGGTAGTGTGACGTCATGTGACCATACTATCTCTTTGCAGTTTCGGCCGTTTCAGATGTTTAAGACTGGGTGCATGAGACTGTGACATGGATGGATTTTTCAGTTTGCTTGTATGTGAACATCAGAGCTTTAGAATGCCTGCGTGATACCCGCATCTTATGCACAGAGAAGGGTTAATGGACTTGAGCTTGTAAAGCGCTTTCTAGTCATCTGACTACTCAAAGCGCTTTTATTCCACAGGTCACACATACCTGTTCACTCACACATTCATTCACTGATGGCAGAGGCAGCTATGGAGTATTGTGAGATGACCGACTACCCACAGAGCCACAGTTGCCCCAAGAGAATAAAAGTCTTGCCTGTTTTTTCTGCACACTGTGAGTGGTTATTGGCCAAAATAGACAGAAAAATTACAAAAATTCCATATTAATCTTTTTTTGTTTGTTTTTTTTTAGCAATGTGCACATCCACATTGGTAGTGTATGTTTGCAACCTGTTTGTTGACGACCTAGATGAAGGCCATGAGCTGAAATGCTCCTGTTTGATAAAGCTTTTCTCTGAACTTGTGCTATTGGTGAAGCTTTCTGTTTCCACACCAGTATAATATGTCACAGGAAAGATCAACAAAGTACGAATACACTTCCAGTTTTTGCTTTTCAAAGTTAAAGCCTGCTTTAGCATTTCTTTGGAGAAACTCACTTAATTTGTACAGAATACTTTTATTTTGAAAAGCTCCCAAATCAAGTCCCTTGTTGGGAGATCTGTTGAGGTAAAACTTATGCAGAATGAGGGCTTTGACAGCAGGAGGACATGGCCTACATGCAGCTCTCGTGCCTGGTATGAGAGCTGACAGTGGGTGCTGTAGCAGACAGGGGCAGCTGCTGTAAAAAGCAAAATAGGCTGCCAGTGTGAAACAGCCAAAACTGCATAGAAAACCATACGGGCCAAAGTGCACTGTGGCCAGATGATGTCCCACTACCAGTGCAGACCAAAACATGGCGGTCTCCTGGTGAGGTTCCAATTGTTCAAGTGTGGAAGTCTCACTTTCCTTGGGGAATATTAGCAATATGCTGTTTTTAAGTTCTCTGCCAGTGGAATTTTAAAAGGAGGGTCTACTAACACATTAAACATATTTCATGCCACACATCGGTATTGATACTGGCCCTGATTTGCACACTTGGTGCATTTCTTGCTTTAGGAATGTTGAATATTTCTAGGATTCTTAGTTTTGTTGACACAAAATCATAATGAGCACTAGAAGTTACACCATAGTAAAGCAGAGGCCTCTGCCTCACCAGCAGACACAGTCCAGTCCACGTACACACGATTTCCTTCTCTGTGTGTGTTGGCCTCCTCGCACGGCTCAATGGGACTAAAGCTCGGCAGCACGCCTGCAAATCACATGGCTGTATAAGGGCACAGATACCGTGCTTCATCTCTGCAGCCGAGCGAAAACGAAGGAGGAGGGAAGCAGAGAGAGAGAGAGAGAGAGAGAGAGCTCCCATCTGGTAGTTCTTAAAACTCCTGGAATGCTTTTGCTTTAGTTACACAAACCAAACAAGCTTTCTCACCAGGCCAGGACACTCTCTCTAGTTCGTGCTCTCCTCAACACCCTGAGGAACCTCTTCAATCAGTCTGCATCACCTTCCAGATCTGTCATATTTAGGTTAAGAGGGATTTATATCGCTGGAAATAAGACAATTAAACTTTCAACAGCAAAAATGACTAAATCTATCTTTTCTCATCTTTACTCAAACTCTGGCAAATCTTGGCTCTGCATTAGAAGTTGATGCTGAGCTAATCTTAAAACATCACCACTGCTGCTGAGTGATGGCTCCCTGGCCTCCACGTCTGAGGGGAGGAGATGAGGAGGTCTGTTTTAGACATTATGCTCTGTGTGGTGTCCTCACTGTCTGATGGACGCAGCGAGACTGTATTTTTCTGTGTCTATAAGTCAAGGCTGTTATATGAAAGCTTGTCTTAAGAAAGCTCAATTGTAGTTTCGTGTGTGCATGAGAGGAGCAGTCAGAGAAAGGAGAGTAAGAGGGAGATGAAGCTTGTCTGCCCTGTCTCAGTCAGGGATTACAGTTAAAGCAAGATTTGTTGGGGCCCTGAGAAAAGGGATTTAGAATTTTCCATCCCTCATGCACACAGCTGTCTGAAATTCTTGCCCATCTCTTTGGCTCTTTTACTTCCCTTACTCATCCTTTTTCATTTTATGTTGGCACCATTTAAGCTTTTATTACAGGTTTTACACATTGT
Source organism: Cheilinus undulatus (assembly GCF_018320785.1). NCBI lineage: Eukaryota > Metazoa > Chordata > Actinopteri > Labriformes > Labridae > Cheilinus > Cheilinus undulatus. Next base: position 15,451,160 of record NC_054882.1, read on the forward strand.
CTGTGTGCTTAGTGAGAAGGTATGTGGTTTATTTGAAGCCTGTAGTTGAAACAGCACAAATTGCTTTCTGTTTTTTGTGACTGAGCGGCTCGTGTGAGGCCAGGTTATGTTTATATGGCATCAAATGAACTTTTCTTCCTCTTTCCACCCAGATATCCGCCACCCAGAGGAGCTTTCCCTACTGCGTAAGCCGCGTGATCCCAAGAAGAAGAAGAAAAAGCTGGAGGAGGTGGAGGAGGACGATTTGGAGCTGGAGGGTCCGCTGTTAACCCCTGGATCAGGTGAGCTCATGAAGGCAGTGTAATTCTAAGTGGTGCATTTCATTTTCAGGCTCACTTGACAGAGTTTTGGATTGAATGTAAGTGCGTTCATTCAGTTTTTAGTTTCAAAATCTATATTGAAGTAATTATGGAGCTTGGTTTCTTCACTGTATAAAGTAAACATCTGGTGTCCCTGAAGCAGCAGGTTGAATAGCAGGTTTCACATGCTGCTGTGGAGGATCTTCTATTCTTTGCAAAACCACCAGTCTAAGTCCAGACGGCTGCACCTTGCTCCTAGTGACCAAATATGAATGTGTGGATTTGAGGCCTGCATGGGCTCTACAGCCCTCAGCTCTCTATTCCTTGGCAGGGAGGACACAGAATGGTTGAGATTCCACACATAGTTGGTCACGCTGCCATTTTAAACCCAAACCAGGCTACATGACTGCAGTTAGACAGACCCTTCTCCCTCCTCCCTCCTCCCTCCTCCCTCCCTGCTGTCAGTGATGGGAGAGTTACAGCCATGTGAGCAGGGAGGAGCAGAACAAAACAGACTGTGCTGCTGTCACAAGCGTTAGCATGAAGAAGAAAGTGCTAACAGTGTGAGACAGGGTGAATGAGGCTCTTTGTGTGGTTTGAGTCTCTTCTGCCCTGGCCTCGTCGCTGCTCTGCTCAGACTTTACCCAACATTTTAATGTGGGTGGAAAGAGACCTGCTAGGTGATTACAAACTCAATATAGATCCTAAATTCTGCTGATTCAGCCTGGGTCGTCAAGTTTTTCTTCAATTTTCATCATCAGAATAAGTGATATTTTGTGCAAAAAGCAGCAACTTTTTGTTTTTATGATGATCCAACCCAAAGTTGCATCATTACACATCCAGGGGTGTGTCACATTGAGGCGCCCTTATTAGGCGGTGCAGAGAAACGGTTTAAACAGGAATGTGCAGAATCTGTTTACTGTCACCACTCTCCCTGTGTGTGTCGTAGTGCAAACACACGCCCACACTCACTTCTAGTATACTCCCTTTTAGATATGCTATAGTCAAGAGTATACTTCATGGTTAAGTTGTAAGCCATTATTTTGTCCTTGTGGAGGAGGGTAGACCTCTTAGTTCAGGTCTCTTGATTGTAATCACAAGGCTTGCTGAGCAAAAGAGGTGCATTTAGAAATAAAGCTTTCTTCTGTCCAGAAGACTGCTTGCGCATGCTCCACACCACGGTGGGAAATTGACATCAGCTGCCCGCCAAATGCTGATATTTTTGAGCAGTGTCAGGTGAATTTGCTCAGCCTACCGGCCACTGGGGCAGGCAAACCAGCCCTTTACCCCTTGTGATACGCATATACCCCCAACTTTCTGTCAGACCCTTTAATTTATCTATCAAATGTGTCTAAATGTGCAGATTGGCCATAAAATGAACCTCAAAATCATTACCCCAAATTACGACACAACCAAGAACTAAAGGCCTGAAACAGATTACAGTATATGATGTGCATTTACTCATCATATTACCTTTATGAGTGTGATAACTCACCAAATACTTACCAGCTTTATTTATATAACCCATGTGAGAGCCAAGCAGACTTTCATGTGTTTTGCACTGAGACTGGGCTTCCATCTAGCAACTCTGACATGAAGCCCAGATCAGTGAAGGGCTGCAGTGATAGTTGTCCCCCAGAAACTTTATCCCGTCTCCACACGGGATCTCTGGAGCTCAGTCACAGTGACCATCAGGTTCTTGGCCGCGTTCTGTCTCAGTTTGGCCAGCTCTTGAAAGAGTCCTGATTGTGCCATTTGAGCATTATGTTGGCCACTGTGCTCTTGTGAACCTTTAGTGCTGCAATTTTTTGTAGCCTTCCCCAGATCTGTGACTGTTAACAATCCTGTCTCTGAGCTCTGCAGGCAGTTCCTTTGACCTCGTGGCTTGTTTTTTTTCTGATATGCATTGTCAGCTGTGAGGCCCTCTATAGAGAGGTATGTGCCTCACCATCACATGTAATCAATTTAATTTACCACAGGTTGACTCCACTCAAGGTGAAGAAACATCTCAGCAAGATCCCGAGGAATGGGAGGCACCTGAGCTCAATTTCAAGAGTTTTTGCAAAGGGTCTGAATACTTGTGCCAGTGCAATATTTTAATTTTTTATTTTTATAAAGTTGCAGAAATTTTCTAAAATTCTGTTTTCACTTTGCCATGATGGAGTATTGAATGTAGATTAATGAGAATAATAATAAAAAAAATTCGACTGTAGCTGAAATTGCTGCCACAATACTTGGCAATTAGCCATGGTTACAGCCCTGCAAATATTGCAGCTTGTGCACAATATTTTACTGACATTGTGGGTCTGATTTAATGGATTAACCATCTAATTCATATTATTATTGAAAAGCAATTTGATAAATGAAAAGTAATTCTTTATAGAGAGGAAGAACTAGTACAGAGAGTGTCCTCTACCTAGTCCAGTGCATGCTGACCTCATGGGTGGTGAAAGCCATAAACAGTCCATGAGTGTTTATTTTAACTTAAAGACTGGCCGCCCTTTTTAAAAACCTCAGCCTCTCTTTAAATGTACAATTAGGGAAACTCCATTCAGCCCATCTGTCTGAACACTCATGTCAAGTGCCCACCCTGATTGGTCATTTTCTTATTAAAAGAAAAAAAATCTCCATCATGACTCAGACATCGAGCCACAGTGTTGGCCATGATGTCTGTCCTCCCAGTCCTTCTGTGCCGGCCATATCCTGATGGTTCCTGTTGTATCTAATTATGCCTCTTGTCAGCGTGGAGAATGACATCCCTCAGGCAGACTCTACTTTCTATTTGTGCTGCAGTGCCTTCATGCAGGGCCGGGTCACGTTGACCACCGCCTTGCCTGTGTTTTTAATCAGTCATGCTGTGTTGGAAAGCTATGAATGGGTGGATGGAAATGACAGAAGCTTGGTAGTGATTCAGGGTGATCTCCCTCTATGAAGAGGGTAAACTGAGTCATCCACTCTGCGGTTAGATGTTGGCACTGCCACTGGAAATGCCTCCTGAATATCAATTCTTGTATATCTCCACTTTTCTTTGTTTCCTCCTATCCTTACTGGGTTTTTCTGTGTCTTAAATCTGTCCACTTGTTTGTTCCCATTTCACTTCTTCCCTCCACCTTTTTCCTGTCTTTCTCTTTCTCACTCATTCTCTTTTCATCCTAGCCTCTGAGATAATATACATCGGGCCTGTCAAAGGTAAGCTTTCCTCCTTCCTCTTCTTCCTTTTACTCTTCAGCACTGCTTCCTCACCCTTGCTTCCCTTCTTCCTCTGAAAGCCTCCACTTCTTCCCAACCACAACTGGAGTGTTGAGTTCACATAACATCCGTAACCTTTGGGACAAGCAGGCGAGTCACCTGACTGCTCCTCTAAAGGGAAGTCAGCTGATTCAAGAAGGGGGGTCACATGATAAAAGCTTTGCGTCTCATTAGAAACTAGCTCACTTTATTTTACAGATTCTACAGCCTTGCTCTCTTAGAAAGTGGAAGTTTCAGAGACGGTCATAACTCCCAATTAGAAGGTTTTAACTTTCAATGGTTGTTAAGGGCTGTGGGAAAGTGGGTGCTGGCAGATTAGCAAGTGGAAGGTAAAAAAAAAAAATCAGAGTAGACGGTGTCAACTTGTAAAGGGCAGTGGACCATGCATATTTTTGATACAGAATGTTGAATTTAAATATTTTGTGCCCTAATGTAGAGATTTTGATCCCAACTGATCAAGTACTACTAAATCCTCATGTACAGAGGTGTAAATCAGTTTGGATTTGACCCAAATCCAAAAATTAAAATGTCAGAAGAACTTTGGTTTTCTTCCATTTAATTGCCTGAAAATCACATGGATGATCTCATGCTATGCTCTTTGATCGTAAAATTAATTTTGAATATCTCTGTTGAACTATATGTGTTTTATCAAAATTTATAGCACCTGTTGTCTTTCCGGATCCAATTGATTGAATTGCTTTTTTTCTCCAAAAATGAGGTATAGTTTCATGGAGATGAGGCTTATCATACCATACAATACAAAAATAAGTGTAGAATATATGTTAGCGTATTGGCAACAAGTTCCCTAAAAAAGTGAAACAAAAAAATTGGTGTTCATTTTATACCTCGCACTTTATAAGCAGTCAAAACAGACTGGGTCAGTTTGACCCAGGAGGACAACAGGTGCGACTATTTACTGCCATTAATAAAATGGAAATAGTTTCAAAACAATATTCTTAATAAACTTTGACACATGCCAATCCCTGATATTCCATCAAATTTTATGGCTCAGATCATAACCATTGTCAAAATAATTCAGAAATTTTGCCCCCCCCCCATTGTTTTTTTAACTAAAAAAATGAGGCATCTTTTTATGTAAATAAAGTATATTATACCACAAATAACAAAAACAAGTGTAAAATACTTGTCAATGTGTTGAAAACAACTTTAAAATAAAGATGAAACCAAAAAATTTCATAACCATTTTATACCTCACGCTTTATAAGCAGTCAAATAAGACTGGGTAACTTTAACCTGGGAAGACAAAAGGTGCATAGTAAATGTTTGGACATTACAAGGGTTAAATATCAAACATTGTTAAGTTTCAATTCTGAAGCAAAAATAAGTCCCAGACATCCAGTATTAGGTCATGTCTTTGGTTAAATAAAAATTGCAAAGTAAACTTCTCTACATTGGGCAAAATGGCATAAAAGTGTGCATTTTAGAACAGCTGCTGTAACTTCTCTGGCGTCTCCTACTGATGCTTTGGCAAAATGGCAGTTGTGTTGTTTTAAACAACAAAATGGTATCCAAAAGAATCAACATATTGAAAACTTTGACAACCTTAAAACAAACAGCTCACATGGAGACTAAATATTAAAAAAAAAAAGCATTGAGACACACTTGGGTTCATTGACAGCCCTCCCATGGTTTATTCTTAGTCTTAACAGGCCATGGTGGTCCAGCTCCGTCCATTTAAGCCTCTATGAATCCACAGTGTGTGGGAGCATTAGGGAGTCAAGTCATGTTAACATTCTTGAAGCCTTTTCGCCTGCATTCGAGAGTCTGTAAACAGGATGGAGGAGGCCTCGTGTTTTTAATGGGCTGCTAGCTTCCACCTTCTACACGGTTTCTCTGGATATTTGGGATTCCTCCGGAGAGCCTATGGGAGATGGGAGTACTCTTCCTGACCCAATGAACTCAGCATTTTTGGGAAAAACCTTTAAAAAAACCACTGAAAATAAAACAACCTCCCCCGCATTAAGGGATGGGTGGCCGTAGCCCAGCACCCCGTTCTCATGACCTCAGCTCACGAACACAAACACACGCGTGCACACTCGCAAACACAAACCAGGCCTACTTCCTGATTTCTGAAGGGATTTAGTGGTTTAGCTAGTGTTGCTTCTTGACCTGCGTCCTACAGAGGGAGAGAGGGACTGGGAGGAGGCTAAAAATACTCCCACAAGCCCAGCCGACAGGAAGTCAAACACATTCAGTTTGTGGCTTGCTTATTTTGCACCAAAATTTAGGCTTATTAAAACAAAATCAAAATATACAGTCATGAAAATACTTACAATCTCATTTAAAATAGTAGTACAGATTTGTCATTGCTCCCCCCCTCTCCTCTCTGTTGCGAGTTGTGCAGTAGTTTGCTGTGTGCGGTGCATTCCTGCAGTTTTTTTGACTGTGAATAAGCGGGCGACCCCTCCAATTGTGTCCTGCAACATCTGCATGCTGATCCACATCAATCCCGCCATTAGCAGGAGTACATTGTTGAAGCCATCATCTGCAGAGTGTGGGCTGGTAGTCACATGGTGGTGCTGACCGCTCGCTGGCCCCGGCTAGGCTGCAAGTGTGTGTATCACTGACGCTGTTTTTGGTCATGTACAGTATTTGTGAATGTGCATTTCTTTGCTTCAAAGTGCTTTAGAAACAACATATGTACATAATACTGTTCATGTAATAACTGAAATGTTTTTTCTCTCTGGATTCCCGACTAACTGATGAATGTGTGCTTTCAGGGAGCATCTACTCCAGTCCAGGCTTGTACAGTAAGACCATGACCCCCACTTATGACTCCAGAGACGGCAGCCCACTGTCACCCACCTCTGCCTGGTTTGGGGACAGCCCCCTCTCTGAAGGAAATCCCAGCATCCTCGCTGTCAGCCAACCAATCTCCACACCTGACATTCTGGTCAAACTCTACAAGCCCCAGTCCCTACTGGACAAAGCCAAAATCAACCAGGGGTGAGATGAACTTTAAAATGGTAGTACATCCATGGCAGATCAGCTCTTTCAACATTTTTAAGAGGCTGCAGGGAGATGGTTTCATCAGATGTTGTCTTTGTCCCTGCACAGGTGGTTGGATTCGTCCAGGTCTCTGATGGAGCAAGATGTGAAGGAGAATGAGGTGCTGCTGCTGAGGTTCAAATACCACAGTTTCTTTGACCTCAACCCTAAGGTAAATACCACACCCACTCACAATTTCAACTTAAAATAGCAATGCTCTAAAGACATTTGTTTAGATCATTTTACACAAGAGAACAACTTGCTATCTAAGCTACACCAGTATTTCATAGAAGTGAGAGGAGAAGTCAGAGGAGTGGAGAACTCCTGATGGGGGACAAGAGGTGGTTTCTCCATAGAGAAATGCTACCAAAAGGCCATGTTTTCAGCGGTTTATAACTATGCCAGACGCTCAGTGCCAAAGTGCAATAATAAAACATTCTTGTGCTACTTTTGTGTCCTAAAGTCAGAAAATATTAAGGCAAAAAAAAAAAAAATGTATGAAGCTCACAGAGAAATGTCAGCAGGCAGGAATTAAAAAAGTCTCCGTCTTAACATCGATTGTGTATGCTCCATGTCCATAAAGCAGTCCAGTTTGGTTCAGTACAGTTTTGCCATGGTTCAGCTCATTAAACTCTGATCTTACACGTTTCCTCAGTTAATATCTGTCTAGTCTCACTTGTTGTGATGGGAAATCTGTCTCTTTTAAGAGATCCAGGTCATTTGTCTCAGCTCAGTAGAGCTGGTTGTTTGGCTCCCAAACTGATCTATATTTACCTCCACCAAGGAGGTTATGTGATTGACAGGGTTTGTTAGTTTGTTAGTTTGTTTGTTAGCAATATAACTCAAAAAGTTATGGACAGATTTTAAAGAAATTTTCAGGATATGTCAGAAATGGCATAAGGAAGAACTAATTCGATTTTGGGAGTGATCCGGATCACTGTCTGGATCCAGGAATTTTTTAAAGGGTACTGTAATATTGGGAGATAGGGCTAATGGCAGAGGTCTGTGCTCTCTGAGTGCTTTTCTAGTTTGTACCAGTTTTGCTTTTTAAATGTGGATTAAGTAGAGTCAAAGGGGGAGGAAAGGAAACTGGCACTCAAATGGGAGCTAACTACAGCAGCTAACCTAAAAAAGACATTTTGTAGAACAGGTGTTAATCGGTCACTTACGCCACAAGGTTTATATGGTTAATAGTTTATCCCTGTTTCAGTTAAAAGCATGCTTGTGACAAAATTAGTTGTTTTTTTAACATGTTAAAGAGGCTCATCTAGCCTCATAGCTCAATACAAGACTCCTCAAAACTCTTGTCTCCCTTCATCTGGCTAGACAATGCTAGGTTTGCAGGACTGAGAATCTGTGATATTGATTGCTTTCATGCCTTGTTATTTGGTTTAACTGTGGAAAAAAAAATCCCTTTTTTGTAAAGGGTAAGACTGATATTCAATGTTTGTAGAAAATTTCTGCTTCCTGTTCCCCATCAGGCATTCCACTGTTATGAAACACTTTATTAGCAGTTATTTTGTTCAGTTCCTTAGTTGTTTTTTCATTCAAGGATTTTAGTCTTTAGAGGCCTCTCTCAATCAGTATTACTAATTACAGTCTAACATTTACATTGTCCATAATTATCCTTGCACATCTAAATATCTAAATAATTTGTCAACTGTTTGTTCTTTGGCAGAACAAAGGTGGCATGTTTTGCAAAGGAGGAAGCACATATGCAAAAAGATGATTAATGATGGTCAGTTTTAATGCATTAATGTTCTTTCCTTAAAAGAAAACTGACCATTGTTAATGCAACAGTGTTACAGGTGTGCAAGGTTTTCTTTGTTACTACTTAAAAGAAGTGAATTTGTCGTGCAGACCGGAGATTACACTTTCCATGGATAAAAAGTAACATTAAAAATATTCATTTAAGCAAGTCATGATGAAGTGCTTTCAAAAGTTAAAACATATCAATTCATAGTTGGATTGCAAGTATTTTTAAGATAGCATGTAAACATCATGATGTGCCATTAACAGCATTCTCCTTTAAACCAGAGCTTATTGTGTGTCTTTTGTGTGTCTTTTGTTTATCAGAGCGTGCCGGTCTGTTTGTTTGTTAACCTCTATGACAAACCTCTCCACAGTACGACGCCATCCGAGTTAACCAGCTCTACGAACAGGCCAAGTGGGCCATCCTGCTGGAGGAAATTGAGTGCACAGAGGATGAAATGATGATGTTTGCTGCCCTGCAGGTACGCAGACTGTGTGTTGTTGTCCGTGTATTTTTTCCATTATGTGTGTCTGCTCTCATTTCCCCTGGTTCAGCATTGTTTTACTGGGTTTTGTTGGGAGATCTGCAGTTCTGTTTTCATTGGCCACTGGGCAAGTTGCCTTCTGGAACCACAGGCTAATGAATTAGATGGGCTTCAAGCCCAAAGCTGAGCCATATGGCTGCCAGTTCTGCTGCAGCATGCACACTGAAGCCTGACTATCGTGAACTGATGCAGCATAAGCTAATGGGGTCATTATCACGAACAGTAGATTCCCTCTGGACTTTTTAATATGCTGCAGTATAAATCAGCTCTCTTTATAGGTGATTCATCGTCATCAATCAAAAATGAGTCATACAGCTCTTGGACAAGATACTTCTTTTAATATTGATTGCAATTAAAAGTACTGACCACATTGAATTGAAAAAAGGATGATCATTTTAAATTAAATCTTTTCTTTTGGATCATATTTTGTTCTATTCTTAAACATTGAAATCTAAAGGTACAGTGCATATAAAAAGTATTCATCCTTTGTATTTCTTTTAATCAGTTGCGGTCAATATAAAAAAAAAATTCAAAGGAAACCTCTTTAATGTCAAAGTGAAAAAAGATTTCTATAAAGTGATGTTAATTTAATATAGATATGTAGGGAAAAAAAATAGTGGCTGCATAAATATTCACCCCCTTTAAAGAAATCAACCTTACTCTAATACTAGTAGTCTCACAATTAGTGAAATGGGGATCACCTGAGTGTAGTGAATTTTTTTCAAGTGGTTTCAGTATAAAGACACCTATATCTAGGAGGCCCGGTCACTTTTTAATCAGTGTTCCCTGCTACCATTACACCATGAAGACAAAAGAACACTCCAAGCAACTCAGAAAAAAGGTTATTGAAAAGTATAAGCCCAGGGGATGTACAAAAAAATTCCAAGGCATTGAACATCCCCCTAACCGTGCAAAGCAGATGGATATGCCTGTTTTCATGTTTCTCACTGGTGAATCCATCTTGCAAAGCTCCCATCTGAACCATTTGGGGTCTGGTTAGAAAGTGACAGGACCATTCAGTGATGAGGGGTAGTACTTTCGGGCGTGGCGGAGCCGTGACGTTAGCAAGCAGCAACAAGAGGCCGGTGCAGATATGGCAGGAGAGATTAAAGCGCCAGTTTTATCAGAAATTGGTGAGATTTCTTCGTTAAAATAAGAGCAAAGAATAGCGTTGAGTTGCATTCTTTTCAAAAACGACAAAAGTCGTGTACTGACATGTCTACAGTCACCATGGTTCACGTTATGCAGTTCTGTATGGAGTTTACTCCTCGGTTAGCGGCTACGTCACGTGTTTTGTTGCTCTGGTAGGCCTATAAAGATGTGACAGACACAATGTTCATCCAATCATCCTCTTTTTTTTTTTCAAAGCCTCTGCCCTTTCCCAAACGCTATGTCTGAGGGGTTTTCCAGATGGATGTGTGAAACAAATCAATTTGGCATGCTAGGTTAACATCCCCCAGAGTTCAGTTAAATCCATCATCAAGGAATATAAGGAATATGGCAGATGTGTAAATCTGTCTAGATCAGGACGTCCTCACAAACTGAGTGACCGTGCAAGGAGACTAGTGAGAGAGGCCGCCAAGACACCTATGACTTCTCTGAAGGAGTTGCAAGCTTTGGCAGCTGAGATGGGAATTTGTGGCTGGACTTGGAAAGGGCTTTTCTTTCCTGATCGCCATGCAACCTGACAGAGCTTGAGCAGTTTTGCAAAGAAGAATTGAGTAAAATTGCATTGTCCATATGTGCAAACCTGATTGAGATCTATCCACACATACTCAGTGCTGTTATTGTAGCCAAAGGTGCATCTAATAAATACTGACTTAAAGCGGGTGAATATTTATGCAGTCACTTATTTTGCATTACATATTTTTGTTTAACTGACATCACTTTGTAGAAATCTATTTTCATTTTGACATTAAAGAAGGTTTAAAAAAGCCAAATTATGTTGACCATGATTGATTTATAAAATCATAAAAGGGTAAAACATCTAAGGGTGTTAATACTTTTTACACGACTCAGAAGAAAAAGTGAAATGAAACAGAAAAAGGATGAGAAATCTGCCGTATTGGGAGTGATGTCAACTCCTCAGTCCCCTCAGGTCTCCCTTCAGCCTAGGGGTGGTGTCCCTTCTATTTCTGACCCTCATAAACCGTGGGTGCCAAGACCTGAGGACGCCATCCTGTCCTCACCCTGTAGGTAATTATAGAGCGTCTTGGGCCACAGGACCCTGGTACCTCTGCCTAGACCACCCAGCCCCAAAAAGACACTGTCATCATCATCATCGTAGACCTGCTCACATTCCTCTGATGCCCTCTTACACTCTGAGGTGTTAGGTGCGTTCTATCAGGCCGGTTATTATTACACTAAACTGGTTTCTTGTTACTCTTCCTGAGAGAGATGCTAATCTGAGCGGGGTGTTTAGGCTGGCAGCTACTCTGTCACTACCTGTCTGTTAGCGCTTCAGTAGCTGTTACTATGTTTCAGATCAGTAGTATGAGCTCAGTGGATACATAGGATCTAAATAAAGAGCAGTGACTGTCCACAGCTGGTATGTTACTGGCCTGTTTTGCATAGAAATGTGATAATAAGGAGTGTTAGCAGTGGCCAAGCTATATCCATCAGTACAGGGCACAGTTTGTACTCTTAACTCAGCTAAGATACACATGCTGTGCAAGGCTATCCCGCACACAAACAGGAAACAACCCCCCTAGAGTTGCAGTTTTGAAAACCCACTTGCAGAGTTGAAGAAGAGGAATGGAGCATCATTGCGAGCCCTTTGTCCCACTTTCTGTAACCTTAGCTAGCTAAAGCCTCACATATCTCTCTGTCTCAGCCTCTGTATCTCTCACTCTCTCGACAGCTGTTCATTCATATATTGGTAGGGGGTTGGTGATGGGTTGACATTATAAATACCATTTGTCAACAAGTTGTATTTAGTGTCCCTGACTCACACTACAAGGGAAGCACAGGCGGTGTTTCAGTAACAGCCCCATCCTGATTAATTGTTATTTCCGGTGTTAGAAGAACAAACTGTCTCACATATGTTCCTAATAAAATGCATTCACATTGGCTGTTTCAGTTCAAAGTGTACCAGGAACACGTCGTCCAAACCGCATCACTTATTGTTCTCAGTGAATCATCACCACATGCTCCATCCTCTTCTTATCCTACAACCTCTCATCCATTTTTCCTGCAGGGATAAAAGTCTGCATTTCTCTCTGTACATACTGGCAGCACCTGCTTATATAAATACCAGCACATCTGACTAGATTTATGTGCCAGTTATCACAGACCGATTTACGTTTATAGGACCGAGTTTTTGCACTGGTAGCAAGCATAGCAAGAAACTTTATAGAAAAGGAGAAACTGTTGATGAAGGAGAAAACAACTCCGCCTTTCTTTACTTTAAGTTGAGCTCTGGGAGTGGTTGTCTTCCTCGTGGAAGGTGGCAGCAAATGCATAGAAACATTCTGAAGATGGGCCATTTTGGATTTGAACAGGATACGCCCTAAAAGTGTTGATCATAAAATGCTCCTAAAAGCCTTTGTTCTCAGCTTGTGGGTCCGGGCTAGTGGTGGGCGGTAAACCAAAGGACAGCTCAGGCTGAGTCCAGTCACTAGCATGTTTAGGTTTAGATTCACGTGTAGCCAGGTAACTAACCGAATGTCACGGCTGTACCACAACAAAGTCAGTGTGCCGTCTCTGTCAGCCTGCCTGGGGCTTTAACACAAGCTAAGTGCTGCTTCGGCTGGTCTCGGTTTGTCTTGAGCCCAGCGTTGCAGCTATTTATCTTACAAAAGTCCAAAGATCCAGGCTACAATGTTAAACAACGTCAGAAGGGCAGGTGTAAGCTAGCTGCATAAACTCTCCCATACAGCAGCCAAAGCTAAGCTAAATCAATGATAAACTCACTACCACTTCCATCAAGTTCTTCACAATTAAAGTATGCGGTTATTATTTTTCTGAAATGCTTTTATTGTCCTCATCAAGTCAAAGCAGCTTAATAGCAGCTTAATACACCTTAGCCGGATAGAGATAAAATGTAAAACTTGGGGTGCAGTTAGAAAGAAGTAAACCTAGAGAGACTTAAAAATATATATTTTTTTCCATGTTCCTATGCTTAGGCATAAATTGAGTGTCATCAAAGGCCTGTTTTAAGGGGAGAAGGGGGTTTATAACACCTGAATTTGGATTTAATAGCATTACCTGTTTTTGACATTGTAATACAGTTATAGAATACCGTTGATTTCAAGGACAAGAACCATGATATGGTATTTAGGCTATATCAACCAGGCCTAGTCTGGACAAAAAAGTGCGCCTCGAAAAAAAAAAAAAGTTTAAATAAGTATAAGATGGGCTTTTATTTTGAAGGAAAAGTCTCCATTTCTTTGTCCTAGCAGATTTTTTTTTTTTCATCTCAAGCTCAAAATGCCCTATATTTTAATGAAGACATTGAGTTATGATCAGAAAATTTAAGAAATTTTTGTTGTGATTTGCCTTTAAGGAGATCATTGCAGGTCCTGGTGCTAGATCCGTTGAGAACCAATGCTTTAAAGTGATGGTTTCTTCATCATCCTTAAACCTTAAGCTGTGTTCTAAGTGTAAGTTTTAAGCATGTGGCTGATGATTCATTAAGTGGCCTGATGTGCCACAACCTGGGATCAAGCTCGATGGCATCTCTTTCGTACAGACTTTATTACCCCTGGTAATATGCCCAAAGACAAAAAAGTAGGCTAAGTAAAGGGAAATTATTTAGTCTACCTAAAAAGAAAAGAAATTGGAGCACTCTTAAAACGTTATGTACATTATTTACTGCTAATAACAATAATAATAACTGTATTTGTATTACACCTTTAAAACCAGAGGTTTACAAAGTGCACTGACAATGAGCTGAATCACAATTGAGACAAAGCATCATAACGAAACATAAAAGACAAAACCTCAACAACAGAAAAACCCATGAAAAATTCAGCCAGCATTGTAACCCCAACATCATATTAACCCAGGGGACGAATTATAAAAACCAGAAAGACATAATAAAAACCCAGAAATAGAAAAAAATCTAGAATGAAAATAAAAACTCAGAATGAATGGTCCTAACCATCTGACTGTTTCTCTTTCCTAAGTACCACATCAACAAGCTGTCGATCATGTCTTCAGACAACCACATGAATAACAGCGAGAAGGAGGTGGATGAGGTGGACGCCGCCCTGTCAGACCTGGAGATAACTTTGGAGGGAGGGAAGACGTCCAACACACTGGTAGGACCATACTTATGTAGCTTCGTGGCTGTTTAAGAGAATATTGCAAAGCTGATGGATTGGCAGGATTTCATGTCTGAGATTAGGTGGATCCATTTTGAAAAGATTCAAGCTGGAATGCCTGTTCCAGGTGAGAGAAGCAGCAGAGAGAGGTAGCAGCTACAGTTGTGGTTTAGTTGAGGCAACTGCAAGCCTGTAAACAATGGTGACCAATGAAGAGATTAGTGTGGATGCAGTTTGATCAGAACTGGACATTTCTTTGATAAAAGAAGAGGACTGAAAGGTTTTCTTGGTGTAAAAGATGTTTTTGATCCTGTCCTGACCAGCTTTGGCGAGAGCTTAATTAAACCAAAATAAAAGCAAATAATAATAATGATAAAAGAAACTTTATTTTCATGAAGAAAGAGAAGCCTGCACACAGTAGACACTGCATATCGAGCCAGAGAAGAGGAAATCCCAGTGAACTTCACCAAGAGCACAAAATTTCACACACATTTGGTTCCTTCATTGAACTTAAGACCAACGGTGTGAAATGTCTGACAGGCCTAGCACATTATGTTGTCCATTTTTACTGCACAGCAGCTCCACCTCATGAACTGGCTAAGTTTATCTAGCTTATCAGAGGAAACTCTTATTACATAAGAAGTTTTTAGCACACTCTGCTGAGCAATGATGTTGAAAAATGTACAGAGTTGATCCTGAGGTCATTGTTTTGTTATTATCTTGTAATTCAAATCTTCCAGGTTTACACTAACAATGATTTTTCCTTTTTTTTCCAGGGTGACATCACATCTATTCCTGAGCTAGCAGACTACGTCAAAGTCTTCAAGTAAGGCCACATGCACTCCAAACTTACCCGCAGACTTGTAACTGTGTTTGAGTGCATGCAAAGATTCTGAGCTCATCAGTAACATATTTTCTGGATAGTCGAACAAGCTGTTGCCTGGTTTGCATCAGTGTAATAGGCTGAACATTGCCAAAGGACATTTGCAGGCTAAGCGTTTGTTCGAAGTGATTACAGTTGGATGGAGCAAATTTGAACCATATTCTTTTTGGCTTAATGCCTATGCTGACAGGCAGGTGGCCCCTGAGATGGTTGCCTCATAAAATGTATAAACCAGGGGAGGGAATGATACCAAGAGGCATTCCTCTTTTAATGATTTTCCATTAATGTCCACCCCCAGAGCTGGCTGCTTTTTCCTTCACCTTGCTGACTGTGCACTTAAGAAACTGTCCCCTCTTTTCCTCCGCTCTACTTTGAACTCACTCAAGTTCTCCCTTCCCCCGCTCTCCTTCTTGACCACTAATAAAGAAAATGGTTTGTTTTTTCCATCTGAGGTCTGACATGTCTTTCTCTTTCCCTCTCTTTCTCTGTTATACATTTTCCAGACCCAAGAAACTGACACTGAAGGGCTATAAGCAGTACTGGTGCACATTCAAGGACATCACAATCTCCTGTTACAAGAGTAAAGAGGAATCACACGGGACGCCTGCTCACCAAATGAATCTTAGAGGTGCAAATACATGAAACACTGTCAAGAATTTTATCTTCTGCAGCTAGATTGTACTTGTGTTGTGAATGTGACCTTTCTTCTGCACTTTGGCTCCTTGTGTAGGCTGTGAGGTAACTCCAGATGTTAACATCTCGGGTCAGAAATTCAACATCAAGCTGTTAATTCCTGTGGCCGATGGCATGAATGAGATCTGGCTTCGGTGTGACACGGTAAGATTGATTACTAGTAGGGATGTAATGATAAAAGATTTTTACAGCTTGTTTGAAAGCTTGACCCTAATATTCAAGGTAAACTCATGAACTTTGGCTATATTGCACAAACACATTGGCAAGGTTTTGTAGATTTTATGTTTTATTTTGCAACAGCAGATGTATTTTTTTTTCATAGACTAAGAGTCTGTGAAGTTCAGCAGAAGTTCATGTTTTTGTTTAATACAGCTGACCTCCAAAAGCATGATTAGTTACAGGACAACAGCCTGGTATGGTTGCTTATCTGTTCAGTTGTATTCCCAGATAACTTGTCTCGTGCAGACTGCGATGAGGACTGTAGGCACAGAAAATTGAATCAGATCAGACCCACATTCTTCACTCTCAGTATTCAGAGGAATATTTAGGGTCACTCAGATCAGGCTGAACTGATAAATGAGTTTGTGCCTTTGTCCATTAAATTTCTAAATAACAGGTAATACAACATGTGCCAGTATGTCACTATCAGGAACACCCTTGTCATATGTTTTACCCTTTATTGCAAAATGGATTTACAGTTTTACTTGGCTGGAGATGGCCCTGCTCAGAAGATGCATGTGTCAAGCAGCATGCTCTGAGTTTCCAGGAGGTGCATAGCTCGAAACCCCCATATAAATAGATACATTTATGTGTACAGTACAATGAAATTAGTGAAGAAGCAATTGATCCATGATAGCATTGATCTGAATATGAGGGCCCAGTAGGCTTTGTGCTATAAAGGAGGAAGCTGGGGTGGAGGAGGTTGCTCTTTGCCAGCAGTAGCAGTGTGGTACATCAGGATTAATGAAGCGGGGATTAGTGAGAAGTATGTCACATTTCAATGGACTTCTGTGTTGAGAGAAAGAGCTGGGAGGTGATAATTGGGATCAGCTGCAGGACAGGAACTAATGCAAAACTTCATTTATGATATTTATTGATTTTGTAACTGTGGGCTGGAGTCTACAGGGACATTAAAGTCCATCATATCTTGTTTTATCTTATCTCACCAAAACATAAAATAGTGCAAAATACCTTAATCCTACAAATTTGGTGACACTCTGCCTGACACCCTGCTTAGATTGCACAAAATACATAAAACCATATTTGTGGTATTTTTACAGTGCTGCCTCTATTTCACTTGCTGTAGCTTTTGGTTAAAAATCACAGATGAGCTGAAGTGTTTTTTGAATCTGTTAAAAATGAGATTGCATTGTTTCAAACTGAAGTACACCATCAAAGTATAAAACTGGTATTACTAGTGCACCATTCACTCCAACGCCTTTTAACCAGATTGTGACATGAAGCGTTTGACTCTCTCCTCTAGGAAAAGCAGTATGCCCACTGGATGGCTGCCTGTCGCTTGGCCTCCAAAGGGAAGACCATGGCGGACAGCTCTTACAACCTGGAGGTCCAAAATATCCTCTCCTTCCTCAAGATGCAACACATGAACCCTGACCCTCAGGTCATTGAGCCAATCACCACCGATATCAACCCAGAATGCCTTGTGTCCCCGCGCTATCTGAAGAAGTATAAGAACAAGCAGGTAAGTCCTGCAGAAAAGGCAGAATAAGGGTGTAAATACTTGACTCTAATGCATATTTTTGGGAGGTTATTTTCTTGTTTGAATGATCTGTTGTGGACTCAGACAGAACAGTGTTTGATGCTTCCCAGATGGGCGCCTCTTGGCATCAGGCTTGTCTTGCATTGGAATGTAGTCTCCTTTCTACTCCCCCTTCTTTACTCTCCTACTCCTCCTTCCCTCTGTTTCTTCACCCCACCCCCCAAGCCTCTGAGTCTGAGGGGAAACCAGGACAGCAATTTCCACATGTGTACAGTAGAGTCAGTCATGACAGACTGTAATATATACTTTCTCTTCCCTCAGCCTTTGTGCATGCAGATGCAAAGTCTTTAAAGCTCATGTAAGGAACTAGGCTGAAAAAGCCCTGAGTTTTAGTTTCAGACAGTCTCATATCCATCTTAAACTTCTCACAGGAGCTTAAAATGATTGATCTTTCTCATGTTAAAGTCTATGTGCCCAACAGACTTGCATGTAAGCAACAGGCGGCTGTGTGTACAGTGGAACAGCTGAGCACACGGCTGCCATGTTTGTGCTAGTTGAGGATGGGTGATTTGGTGGTTAAGTTTGAAGGGGGGTGACTTCTCTGTTAGCTTACTCATCCAGTCTGGTTTTATTTAAGTTTCATTAGAAAAAATAAAAGGTGGCTAGGAGGTCTACAGGATGTAAAGGGGGGGTTGGTGTACAGTAAGTGATGACTCAGAAATAGTCCTGGTTTAAGCCTGAAATAAACTGAATGACTAGAGGTGAGTTATTCTAGTGTAGCTGTAATCCTTGAGGCCTATATTCAGAAACTGTTTCCACATACAGCGCTATTTTAAATATAGACTTGCTAGAAAATTACAGAAGTGCCTGATAGGAGTTTCACTTCACACTTTCTCTCGGAAAACCCTTAGATATAAATTTGGAAATCCTGTTCAATGAGGTTGTTAACTTCTGGTGTGTGCTGTATGATGCCATAAAGGGTAAAGTAAATCTTGGACTTCATGCTGAAGTTTCCTTATCATATTCAGCACAAAAACATTCGCCATTTTAATCAAGACAAAACAATCATTCTTTCGCTAACATTAAAAGCAAGGCAACATACACTATATGGACTGGAGCTAGCCCCATTTTACAGCTATAACAGCCTCCACTTTTCTTGGAAGGCTTTCCATAATTTGGAGTGTTACTGTGGGAATTTGTGCCCATTCATTCTGGAGAGCATTTATGAAGTCAGGCACTGATGTTGGACCAGAAGGTCTGGCTTACAGTCTCTTTTCCAGTTCATCTCAAAGGTGCTCGATGGGGTTGAGGTCAGGGCTCCATGTCTTTATAGTCCTTAGGCACAGTCATGTTGGAATAGAAAAGGGCCTTCCCCAAACTGTTGCCACACAATTGGAAGCATAGCAGCTTGCTCGGTCATGGAAACCATTCATGCAGCTCCCGCCACAGAGGAGTTTTTCTTTGCTTACATTAATTTCAGTGGAAGTTTGGCATTTGTTGACATTGTGCTGTAATTTTACATGTTTTTTTGCTTCATTGATGAGTTGTGTTGTTCCTAAATGCTTCCACTTCCTAATAATACCACTTTCAGTTGACTGTGGAATATCCAGCAGGGATAAAATTTCCGGAACTGTCTTATAGTAAAGGTGGCATCCATCACAGCACCATGCTTGAAGTCACTGAGCTCTTCAGAACAACTCATTTGTATCACAAATGTAAGGTTCCTCGATTTTATGCACCTGTGAAAACACCTGATTTCAATAATTAACAGGTGTGGCCAAATACTTTGGTCCACATAGTGTATGTAACATAAAGAGTATTGAAAGGAAGGATATTGAGAAAAATATTAAGACAAAATATATTTATCCACCGTCTTATATCTATCAATAAAGGCATTAAAAGCCCAGAAATAAATCTAAAAATGTCCTCAAATTGGGCAGTTAATGTTTTCTTATCTGCTCTCCACACCCAACAGTGTTGTAGCACTCTGAAGTCACTCACTTAAGTATTAATATCCCTGCATACTTGCCTTAAATGGAACATTCTGTTTCATTAGCCACCTCTGACTTTCTTCCTGAAGATTTAGGCTCACAGTTTGCTCTGTCTGTGTTGAGCACAGTCCTAAGCTACCCTGGAAACCCCCCTGCTACAGTGCTGCATTGGTGAAACTAACCCAGTCTTCATATAAGAACTAAGTCTCCCATTAGCTACTGTAAAAACCTCATGGGAGCTGTAGATAATGAAAGCTATTTACTCTCATGAGCTACTCAAATGTCACAATTCACTGGCCCACTTTCTGTAGAATAAGGGCAAAAAACTCCAGTATCATGTTCCAAGGGATACAGTTGCCTTGAATTGTCTGGAAAGTTTTTAGAAGTGTAAACCCAGCATGATTAGTGTCTGTCAGAGAACAGACTTCCTTTTGATCACTCCAATCTCACCCACAATCCCAGTGTGATAGAGGTTGTCCCAAGGCACAAACATGAAAGCGTTGTGGCCTATGTACAGTATGAGTCTACACTCTTACACAGGAGTACTCACACAGTGGGCGTGGGGCTGCAGGAAATGAGCCGTGCCTGGAAATACTGCGCGGGAAAAAACTGTCTGGGAAAAGCCCGCTCGCTCTCAGTCAGCTGCGACCCCTCCCCATCGGCCTTAAACTGGACTTCCTGTTGCAGAATAGTCCGAGGAGACTTCCGTGCTGCAGTTCCCGGAGGAGACACACTCAGGAATGTATAGATAATAAGGACTCTGGTCAGATCTATACATAAACATATGAGAAAACAAACATTAAGGGGACAGAAATGACCCCCCGGAGACTGGAGACATGGCACGCCTATACTTTAGATTCTGTTTGGTGTGTACTGCCCCCATGTGGATGAAAGGGGACTCACATGGGAGGATTTTAAATACCCTTTCTTGTGTAGACCTAAAATGCACAGTTCCTTAATACACAAATGTGTTACCCTCTTTATTTCATATATGAAAAAACCTGACTGCTGCTGTTCTGTCTCCCTCTTGTGGCTGAAAAGTGCATGATCTCTACACCCAACAGCCCGTTTCTTCACTTTATAACCACTTTTTGTTTCCCTCTCTTGTCATAGACCTTACCTGCTTGATTTTTCTTTCTTTTCTCTCTTCTTGTATGCACCTCCTTCACTCCTCTGTGTCCTCCTCCCACTCCCACCTCCCATCTTCAGCCAGGCTATATCAGGGACCTGGTAAGTGGAGTTATGTGTGTCACTGGGGGCCTTTTAAAACTTCACTAACCAACCGTAGAGCAGCTCTAAACATGCTATAGTCAAGGTAGAATAGATAGATTCCCTTTTATTTACATGTATGTTAGTTTTCATTTATGTTTTAACACATGCAAATGATACCTAACTTTGTTCATGACCATGCAGCTTTTTATGCTGTCAAACAAGAAAAAAAGTTAGATGGACCCTTTGATAAGTTTTTGTGTTTTACTGTTTTGTCTGAATAAAAAGCAGAGACAATAAACTCACTAAAAGAAAGTGATCCATCATACTGAAGCTTTTATTTTTCCATTATAATGTGATATTGTGCAGAGACTGCAGAACCTTTTTTGTTGCTTCTAAGAGCTCATAAAAAACTCAGAAGGAAATCTGAAGAGATGTGCTTTTTGAAACAGAGATAAAGCCTCCTCAGCAAATTGTATCTCATTTCCCCTTTTCTCTCCAATTTCCTCAATTTACCATTTATTAAATCATTTATCTCAAGAGTGTAACTCAGTGAGTTAGAGGCATGATAGAAGAGACATTGTTTCACAATTCCCCAGCTACACACAGTGTCAGAGACAAAATCAAGGCATTTTTCCTTAAATTTATTTCACTTTTCCTCTCTTAGCAGAGCTCTTTAGCTTGTCTTACTAAAGTATCATTTATATGGGACTAGTATTATCTGTGGACCCCTTGTTACTAAGTAACACGTTACCATAACTCCGTTACTTTTTATGGTAACTAGTGTTGTAACACATTTTATTTTTTAAAATCATTAACGCCATTACAGTTACTGAGAATTTAAATCACACGTTACATGTTACTTTTACAGCCAACAACTCAGTAAACATCCAGTTTGGCTGATGATGTGACAGGACCGTAAGTACTTCAGCATCTTGTGAGAGAATAGAGTCTCTGCGGACACACACAAACACACACAGGCACTGAAGCGCGCACACACATCATAGCTGAGCATTCAAGCGTGAGCGCTCTGTCTTGGAAACACCAGCATTACTTTTCCCTCCTCGGGATAAAGGACGAAAAAGAACAGGGAAGTAGACTTTTCCTCCACCAAGAACAGGTATTCCAACCTTACAAAATACTGAGTTGAACACACGCTACAGCTAAGCTCGTTTCCAGAGAGCCATATGCTACAAACACCGGTAACCCAGGTACAGCTCACGTTAGCCCGGCAGACTAAGGAGGAGCCACTCCATGTAAACAACCACGGCTGGATTTTAAATCACCGCCAGCTGCACAGTGTGCCACTAAGGAAGCACTAACGGACTAATAGCAAGGTATGTTGTTAAAAGACACGCTGATATAAGCTGTAGAGTCTGCTGCCTTCAAAGAAATAACGGGAAAACAACATAAGACGAGAGAGGACCGTGATGCAGTGAGAAATTTAGAGAGCAGCTGGGATTTAATCTGTACTCAGTCAATAGAGTACATCTATTTTAGACTTCTTGAACAGTGTGCTAATGCTTAAATAGTGTCAAAAGTTGGAATATTTCTACTGAGTTCTATTGTTTAACACTTTCCAACAATAATAATAATGGCTACAATGTTATATGAAAATAGTTATTTCCTCTCAAACTACCACAGCAACACAAATGAATGTGATGTGTAGGCTACAATGAGAATTGAAGTAAAAAAGTAACGCCTGAGTTAGTTTTCAAAGTAACTATTTACTTTTACAATGCAGTAACCCAGTTACTTTTTGCAAGCAGTAACTAGTAACTGTAACTAGTCACTATTTTTCAGTAACTTGCCCAACACTGGTCATCACTCCTCAAATTCTCAATTTTTTTCTTTAATATGTGAGATTCATCAACAAAAATGAAGCATTGGCTTGCTGTATAGAACTTACAAGTTATGGAGTTCATGTATTTATTGAAAGACGCCTCAGTTCAAAAAGTAGGCAACAGAGACAGGCGGATGGACTGATTCAGTGGGGCTGTACCGTAGATCTGGTAGACCTGAACCTCCACAAAAGACAATGTAATTAGTCTGCTTTGCACCCTCTAAAAACTTTAACTATGCATCGGACAACAGACCACAAGCCCTTCAGCTGAAAAGCATCTGTTGACTGCCAGTCTCCGATTAAATGTTAACAGGCATATTGTGCATACTCTAGTGTGAGAGATTTATGGCTGCAGATGTTGAACCAATCAGTCAAAACCACTTGTTGACATTCAAAAATGTCAAACTATTTCCTTAGTCATGTCGTTCAATGACCAAACAAGCACGATACACATGAGCACACAAATATACAAGATGATGTGCTCCTATCAGCACATGCTACCACGGTGTAGCAACAGTTTAGATTCAATACCAAAGCTCAGACTGGGTTCAGTTTTGGAAAAAAAAATACAACTATGCATGCTCTTCCAGATTTGAAGGTTCCTGTAGCTCAGTAACTGTAGACCCTGTTCTCAGGATCCTTAGAAGTTCATACTAGTCTGTCCATGTTTTGTGAAGTAAACCTTGACTGTCACAGCTCTCTGCCAATTGACTGACTGTGCTGACACTTGAGTGAGCCTCGGCTTGTTTACACGTTAGGTGGGTGTGTGGGTTTTGGTGGATTGGGTGGTTTCAGTGAGGGGATGGGATGTGTCGTCTTAACAATGGGGAGTGTGGTTGTTTGTCGTCAGTCAATATGGCTGAAGCGTGCCAAAAAGTCATGTGTTTAATGTTTGTGTGGTGTCGTATTCATCAGATTTCAGCCAGGATCCTTGAAGCCCACCAGTATGTGGTCCAGATGAGTCTCATCGAGGCCAAGATGCGTTTCATCCAGGCGTGGCAGTCTCTGCCGGAGTTTGGAATCACCCATTTCCTCGCCAAGTAGGTTTAAACACAGTCAACTCTAATTAGTTCAGAATATGCGCACTACATGAGCCACTTCTCAGCTTTCTGTGCTGACTGTGACTCATGATTGTGTTTGATCAACACTTTGGTTTCATGGTTGATTCTTGTCTCTCTCCACAGGTTTCAGGGTGGGAAGCGAGAAGAGCTGATCGGCATCACTTACAACCGTTTGATCAGGATGGACGCCAGCACTGGAGACGCGATCAAGACCTGGCGCTTCAGCAACATGAAACAGTGGAACGTCAACTGGGAGATTAAGATGGTAAGAAACCATCTGGATAGGGGAGTTTTAATGTAATAGAATATAATGTAATTTTTTTATCAAACCTGTATGTCACTCTGATGAATGATGATACAAAGAAAAGGAGCAAAGACTTGCTTATTTGTTGGTGTCAGGATTCACGTCGTTGATGTCAAGTCAGGGCATTAAACTAGACAGCGATGCAAGAAAAATTCAGACATGCCAGTTTTGTTGAATCGTGGTCAAAGGGGGTCTTGGATACTACGAGAGAGTTCCTCGTTCCTGATGCTCATAATTGGGCCAGAAGTTTGACGGTGAGCTGTGACGATGCAGTCAGGTCAAAATCTGGTTGGATTTGTGTAGCCTGAGCCGGCCTTAAGAGTCTATGTCTGGGAGTTAGAGGGTTCAGTCAGAATTGTACCTGCACAGGGCCCTGGCTACTACTGATTCATCCCCTGGAATGGCATTGGTACTGATATTTGCTACCACAATCCATCAGGGCATTATACATCAAGAAACTATTATTTAGGTTCCAAACGATTTGAAACAAAATCTAATTGCAATTGTTTTCTCAAGTATTGCAATTGTGATTTAATAGGCAATTATTTTTAGGTTTCTCGTATTACATGTTTTTCAATAAATACAAGCAATAAATCATTCTTTATTATAACCTATACAATATTGGATAGAATAAACTAGGGCAAAATGATTTAAAGCAACTATCTAATTGTGTTTATTTTGGCTCATATTGCAAATTTGTTCAGTTGTTGTTTAGTAAATCCGTTGCTATAATGAAGGAGATGATCATTTTTATGTAAAGCAGGATTTTTTTTCTAAAAAAACTTGAATGATTGCATAATGTGCATAAAATCTCTGCTGCAAAAAAAGTATTAAATTGACATTTTAACACATTTCAAGTTAAAGAAATATTGCAACTGTTGCAATTTGCAAATTGCAGCAGGCATTATTGCAATTTAATCTAATTTGCAATTAATTGTCCAGCCCTAGTTCAACGTATGTTTACTGTTAACAGCGTTGTCTTAATTCAGTCACAAAAAAACCCAAATTAATAAATTTTTCTTGTCAAAATGTTTGTTTACAGAATTAGCATGGTAGCACCGCCTTATGCTGAAACTTAAAAGTTCAGTACAGTCATGCACAAGCTTCATGTTCTAATGTGGGCCATATTTTATTTTATTTTTAGAATTACCTGCAGGCCAGCCAAAAAGGACTGCGTGCGACGTTTGGCCCCCAGTCAGTAGATTGAAATAAAGAAGACTGCAGAACTAAAACAGCACAAAAATCTGCAGATGCAGTTCTTCCCAGCTTTCCTTAAAAGATTCCATAGATATATGAATAAAAAGATCCATGACGGCCATTTGTCTGCATTTTTTGTTAGATGAATAAATTTTTCTTTTTGTCCTTGCTGACTTTCTTTTCTCTGTGATTTGCTCAGGTAACGGTGGAGTTTGCAGACGAGCCCAGTCTGTCGTTCGTCTGTGCTGAGGTGGACTGTAAGGTGGTCCACGAGTTCATCGGGGGCTACATCTTCTTGTCAACGCGTGCCAAGGACCAGAACGAGTCTCTAGACGAGGAGATGTTCTATAAGCTGACTAGCGGCTGGGTCTGAGCTGCTCTAACATTTAACAAGAAAAAATGGGTCAACGATCGCAGGTCAGGGCCCAGGAGGGGAGCGACTGAGGGTCTATGGGAGGGTATATATGGGGTTTATTTTATTCTACTATCTCTCAGTGTTTTTATTGTTTGGAGCTGTGAGTCCAGAACAGCACTACATTTGCCATGGCTGACACCATTTTAGTTCTCTTTTTTTTTTTTTTTTTTTTTTGTGTGTTGACAAATCATTGTTACAACACTAAAATGTAGCCAGGGTGGTCCAGATGTGTGGTTGAAGCCGATGCCACACGCCTCCTCTCCTCCTGGACCGATGGCCATCAATGTAACGTCCATGACAACCCTTTAAACCAATCATACTCAAGATTTAATCCCAAAGATTTTCTTCTTTAATCTTTTCGCCTTTTTTTAATCTTTTCTAAAACTTGACTAAAGGAGCTGACATCAAACTGAGTTTTATCTTATTTATCCTAAACCAGATTTCATCAGAGTCCAATCAGAAGACTGTTTCTAAACAGCAGCCTCCTCTGATCACAGCTCTACATGTCCATCCTATCCGCTATATGAAGGGTTAAACCTCTCTGAAGTCACATGTAAGCACTTCTACACTATATAGTCCTCTTTTTGAATAAGCTGTTGTTGAATTTTCTTCTGCGTTGATGTCTGTTGTCTTTGTGTCAGAGCTCTGCGTGAGCTTCCAATGCCGAAGTTTTGTTTTCTTTTCAACCGTGAGCATTTAGAAAACACACTACAGTTCAGTGCAGATGAGAGTCGTGTGGGTTTGAAAATCTTCCTCCCAATGATGTTAACAGCCTTGCTGCAAAAATACTCCTCTTAAAAGTCAGTAATTCCAGTGTCCTTATCAATTGCATGATGCCTTCTGAAGGGGCGTTGATTTAACAAGTTGATGTGGATCTTTAAAGAGATATTTCGTCAATTTTAAAGTTGGGTTGTATGAGGTACTTGGCAATAGTAGTGGCATAAGCCTCCAGTGATTGCAGAGAGTGTTGCCTTTTTAGGCATGGCATGCTTGGAGAAGATAGGCTTTATAGTTCTACTGACGGTTACAGCAGCTCCATGTAATTTACCAAGTTTTAGGTAAAAATGGGCCATGGCTTAATTTTTGAGGCATGTTATTTTTCACCAGGAAAGCCTCTGTGTTTGGCACTATTTTGCAATGGAAGCTTTGGCTAACTGCTACGTCTTCCTCCACCTCAGTATATCTGATCAGCTGTTTGGGTCTGCTGCTTTGTCAGAGACAACAACAATAAACCAAAATTAGTTATTTCAGCACAGTTTTTCACTTCAGTAGCTGACAGTGTTTGCCAGTTGTAGTTTGTTTAGTGTTAAGCCATTAGAAGAATAAAGCTACAGCCATAAACTTACTTAGATGCCAAATTTCCATTCAACTCTTCAGGTTGGAGTCAGTCTCTCCAATTTATCTCCAAAAAGTTGAAAAAGGTCAGTAAAACAGTGGAGCTCAGTAAGGCAGGGGAACTCTGGATGGGGAGTGATGCAGGCTGCAAGCCGCTGCTTTCAACAGTAGTTCTCCTAGACATGGGCTGACAGTTTCCACACCTATGCCACCAAGTAGCTCCTGCTCACAAGTCTCCACTAAAGAAGATGTTACCTGCTCGTGACCCTCAAAATAACCGTCAGAGACCGGGGACCCACCTTTCCTGGAGGTGGTTGAAGCATACGATGTTGCACAAAGCACGTGGACAAATGTAGTTTTTACTTATATTCACGCAAAATCTCACTTCATAACTGTGTTTTTATTTTAAATTTGAACTCATTTAAAAAATGTTTTTACAATAATGGATGACATATCTCTCCCATCTATCTTTCTGCTAAGTCTCCATCTGCAGAAGTTCTTCCTCTGTGCACTCTGGGTCTAAAAAGCATGCCCTCGTATCCACAGTAAACAACACATCATCGCCACTACAGTCAAAATAAAATGTTTTAGTGTCATTTTTGCCCAGTTATTTCCTCTGATGAAGCCTGCAGATCCAAACAGCTGATCAGATCGGCTGAGGTTTAAGAGCATGTAGCTAGTAGTCAAAGCTTGCATTGCAAAACAGTGCCAAACACAGAGGGTTTCTGAATGATACACAAACACTTATAAGAAAATTTCATTATTGCACAGTTGAGCTAGCATTGTTTTTTGGGCCACTTTTAACTTAAACTTACTAGAAACTGTAACCTTCTGCTACCCACATATCTCCTTAAATCTCCTGTAAGGAACTTTAGGGCTATGTCAACTTTAAAGCGCCTCCTGTGGTAAAAGCAGGATGATTTGTCTCATAGCTTATGGGGTGGAGAAAGCGTCTAACAAAGATCTTACCCTTTCTTTGAAGTATGAAACTGATGAGTCAAATAGCAGCATTCTGATCTGACACCTCATCTGACACCCACCCTGAAGCACCACACCAGTGCTGGGCATAGAAATAAATCTAAAGAAGTCATCAGTCTTTAAGTAAGTGGGTTTGTTTGCATTTATAGGTTATATAGATATGTCAGTATTTATTTAAGTCTGTTTCATAACGATCTCCAAACTCCTGACAGGAGCTTTAAATAAGCCATCCTTCATTTTAACAGTTTGGTTAACAGCTACATGACCTTTCCAGATGGTTAGCTACGTTTGCCTTACTTTTAACATCATAAAAAGTGTTTCAGAAGTGTCAAAAGGCATCCATATTCCCCCCACATATCTCATCATGGCTGCAGAATGTCTCATCATATCTCAACAGCATGTTTGAAATTGCATCTGGAGATTTAAAACCCCGACATCTCATTGCATGCACACAAAAACACCAGGAGGGATTGTTACTCCCTTTCTCCATCTTTACCTTCAACGCCATTCTCTTCCTCACACCATATAGTATTATTATCATTGTTATTATAATTTTTATCATTACACACCAGCAAAGGTCACCAAGTTTGAAGAATGAATATGCAACTTTTTTTCTGTCCTGGGTATGAAGGATCAGTAAATGAAGTATTATTTTCTTTTTGTAACTAATGTAAAAACACAAACGTTTTATAGAATTGTACAGTTTTTGTCTCTGCTTTTCGGGGGTTTGGAAGTTTCTTCCTTTCAGAATAAGAGGGGGGAAGCCATCTGTCAACATGTTGTAGTATTCAGAATTGTGCCTGCTTCTGTTGTGGTCTTACTGAGTTTTCAGATGAAGATATATATGAATATATATGAAGATAACACTAGTCTCAAACCCCAGGTTTGAAGAAGATATATGTGGAGAACATATTATATTTTTTTTAAGTACAGACACATATGTTTTTCAATGTGCTCTCTTTTTTCTTGCATTATTGATTTTCATCTTTCTGCTCTACCGCTGAAGGATCCCAGACATCCTTCGTGGCACTGCTTCAAGCTTTTAACTCCTCCTTTAGACTGACAGTGACACGCAGCGCTAGTCAAATGAAGATTTGATTTGCTCTGTGTACATTTAAATACTTCACCTATTGGTCTGGTTTTGTCACAGCTAAAGTGTGCCAATAAAGATTGTCCACATACGGGAGGCCACACCTTTAAGACCCTGGAGTTTGAGACAAATCTGCAGAAGTGAACTGAGAGAAGAAAACTTAAGCCTAGTCTGTTTTTATTTTCTCTGATGTTGTTGTTTGCCTCCAGTGTCAAGAGCAGCAGTGCATGTCCTGCTGCTCTGTTTTCTGACTGTAAAAAATGCATTTATTTTAAAATAAAGTAATTTTTATTTAAAAAGGCATGTCTGTGTCTTCTATCAGCCCAAATTTAGGATGTCTGTAGCGACAGATGCTGGTCTGAATCAGTATAATGAACACTGACAGATGAAACTAGAATACAAATCCAACAATATGTTGGAGTGTTGGGATGTTACAACCATTTCTGTGGAGTTTAATCCAAAACTAAACAACTGCTGAGAGTGAAAACCTTCATATAAAGATAAAAAGCTGATTTGAAGTCTTTATTTCCCTTAAAAAACAATGGAAGTAGCTCCAATGGAAGTTCCAAAATTAGTGCTGTCAAAAATTCATTTAATTTTGCCTGATTTATCACAAAAAAACAACAACTGCAATTCCAAAAAAGTTTGGGTACTGTGTATGTAAATGAAACCAAATGTAATGATTGTCAAATCTCATAAATCCATATTTTATTCAAATAAACAGCATCAGATGTTGAAATTGATGCATTTTACCATTTCATAACTAAACATAAAATTACAAAGACTTTGACTATCCCACCATCTACAGTCTGTATTTATCATTAAAAGATTCAGAGAATCTTTGTGCACAAGGGACAAGGCTATAGGTCAGTATTGGATGCTCTTCATCTTCTGACCCCTCAGGGATGACCACATTAAAAACAGGCATGAATGTGTACTGGAAATCACTGCATGGACTCAGGAACACTTCCAGAAATCACTGTCAACACAGTTGGCCATGCCATTCAAAAGTACAAGTTAAAGCTGTATCATGGAAAGAAGAAGGTTGAACACAACCCAGAATCACCACCGTCTTCTCTGGACAAAAGTCATTTAAAATGGACTGAGGCAAAATGGAAAACTACCCTGTGGTCAAACAAAATAAAACATTAAGTTCTTCTTGGAAAACACTGTGAGATGCTGTGAGCTGTGGACTTAAGAGGAGAGGAACCATCCAACTTGCTATCCTAGCACAGTTCTAAGCCTGCATATCTGATGGTATGGGGGTGCATTAGTGCCTATGGCGTGGGCAGCTTACACATCTTGAAAGGCACTATCAATGCTAGAGGTATGAGGAATTATGCTCCCATTCAGACAATGCCCCCTTCAGAGGGGCCTTACCTATTTAAGCAAGACACTGCTACACCACATACCACATCAATCACAGCAGCATGGCTTCACAGTAGAAGACTCTGGGTCCTGAACTAATCTCAGCTTCAACATTTATGTTAATGTTCTATTGTGAATAAAAGATGGCTTATGAGATCATTTAAATCGGTTTTATTTTCATTGTCCAACTTTTTTGGAACTCTGGTTGTACAAAGTGGCACATTTTCTTTGGAAAAGCAGTTTTGTTATCCCAAGATAACAAGACAAAAACATCAAAATGTTGAGAGAACAACCAAAACTTTGTCGTTATCATAGAAAAATGGGGTAAAATCAAATGTATTTGGATGTACTGATATGCTCGGGCTTCCATACATTGTAGACTTTTGCCATAATTTCTTTTTTCTTTTTTTTTTTTTTTTTTTTAGATATGCCAGATAGAACTCCTACTTTGCAGATTCAAGACAACTGGATTAGGTAAAGCTTGTCAGATTTTTTTCACTGAAAAAAAAAATGCACATGTGATTGCTTAGATTTCACCACTAGAGGGGGGTGTGCAGCTGTCAGTACCCCTCAGCCCTGTCCAAACCTCCAGTTACTCTGCTTTAAGTGGCATTTAAATATGTTTTTCCTCCATTTTGCATGTAAGAGTTAATATGATGGTGATTCTGGAATAAATCTTTTAATAGCTTTGACAATCCACAGCAGGTTCATGAAGTTCATCAAACCTTCCTCATGGTTGAAGGCTCATTAAAAAGTAGATTTTTGTTTACCTTGAATCATTCTTTATATCCTGGAAATGCACAATTGTGCACATTTCCTCCACTAACATAGATTTAAAGTTGACCTGCATTCCCTTTACAGTTGTGTATCATTAATGGCGCCATCTAACCCAGTCATGGTGTCGTACCCACCCTACAGTAAATTGTGAGATGAGGTGTGCAGCTTTGCGGTTGGAACAATAAAAAGAATTCTGCAGGAACATCCTGTTCTTGTGGAAGCTGGGTCTCGCTCCAACGCTTACACTGGCAGCTTTAACGGCAGTCATTTCCAAAAAAGCTTTTGAAGCACAAAGCAAATCAAGGCTCATTTATAGATTTAAAGGTGAAGTAAACCTATCTGGCACTATTGTCTGAGGTGTCTGGTGTCCCGTGAAAATGCATCACTGAAGTGAAATCTGGTTGATTTTGTTAACATCATGTGTGACGAGTTTAAAGGTCTCCACCTAGAGAGGAAAATTCCTCAGAGGAATCTGTGTTGAAGCCTTGAAAAGGTTAGAATGAGGCTACATTAAATGTGCTATAATGCTGCAGAAAAACAATAAAAATGCAGGAAGTCATACCATGAAAGACAATGCAGGCAGCACCGTAACACCTGTTGAAATTCAATGCAGCAGCTTCCTGGTTGAATCACAGTTCAGTTTCAAGGAAGTAGTGCTCTGCTTTCCTCATTCCTGTAGTTCACTTTCTGTTGGAGTCATTGTGAATGTCATGGGGATCTCTCTCTCTAGGAAAGTGTTTCTGACATTCAGCCATCTCTGCCTGGAGTGAATGTAGAGTTTCAGATAATGTCAGCCAGGACAGCAGACGTGCTGATTAGCTGGCTTCAGAAATTTCCTTGAATAAACTCTCTCTTTTCTCAGCGGATCAGTGTCATGACCCTGTCTGGATCAGTTGGTTTCTATTCTCTTTTTCTAACTGCTGTCACAGACTGTGAAGACAAAGATTTCTTTATAGCTGGAGGATAAAATTGTCACTCTGAAAGATGTCAGAAAAATGAGAAAACCTGCAAGTTTTTAACCATCCATGCTCCTGCTAACCTGACACGCCAGATGGATTTGTTTCACTCATCCATCTGGGAAAGCTTCAATAGGAAACGTTGGAGAAAAGGCAGAGGATTTGAAAAAAACTCTTAGTGTGATTGGATGAATGTTGTGTCTATCACATCTCTACGGGCCAATAAGAGCAACAAAACACGTGACGTAGCTGCTATCGAGCTGCGCGTGCGCAGCTAGTGAGGAATAATGCGAAACATGGCGACTGTAGACATGTAAGTACTCAACTTTTGTCGTTTTTGAAAAGAAAACAACTCACTGCTGTTCTTTGTTCTTCTTTTAATGAGGAAATGTTGTCAAGTTCTGATAAAACTGGCGCTTTAGCAGCATCCATGCTAATCTCTTCCTCCATAACTGCAGCAGCTCTTGCTGCTGCTTGTTTACGTCACGACTCTGCTGCGCCTGAGAGGTACTGCCCCTCCTCGCTGATTGGTCTGTCATTTTCTAACCAGGCCCAAACGGTTCAGGTGGGAGCTTTGCAAGATGGATTCGCCAGTGAATAAAAAGGAAACACGCGTATCCATCTGCTTTGCAAGGTTATGCTCCTGCATGACCCGGTGGATGATAAATTTCTTGACTTATTATGCAGCGCTCCTAGTAGGGTTGACATTATTTTATTTTAAAAGTTATTTTAAAGGCTATTCTTTAAACAGTTTTTTCATGGAGATTTGTGCCACCCTAAGGAATCAAGAAGACACCTTTTCCACCACGAGCTCCTGCAGTCTAAATCAAACGTCTGCGTCAAAATATATTATGGAGCACCAGAGGAGGTTTGTGACCCTGTTCAAACTAGCTCAGAACACTTGTTTTTGGTGTGACCTCCCATGGGACAAAATGTACTAAAAAACCCACCAGGGTGTCCTTCCAGTGTACAAAACTTTTTAAAAGGCCTACAGTGCACATGTTCAATAAGTGGCAAGAGCCATAAGCCCCCCCCCCCCATGCATCGGTAGCCCTTTTTTGTTATTTTTCACCCCTGCCCCTGAGTCTATCTCTGTGGCAAACATTGGCACTACCTGGATGATCAATCCTGCAGTCTTTGGGGGGCCTGACTCCTTGGGTTGTGATTTAAATGTAGTGATTTGATTTCCGTGTCTTGTTTTAATTTGTCGTACACTTCCCTCTTGTGTTACTGGACGTCCAGGCTTTGAATGTTTCCCTCCTTTGTACCCAGGCCTTTATGCTTTCACCTGTGTCTTGTTAGTCTCACCTGTTTCTGATTCTTCATGTGTCTAGGATTCTTTTCTTCTGTGCCGGTGTTTTTTTGTTCTTTGTCCTACCCTGATCCAAGAGTGGATTTTTGTTCACTACTCTTTGAATGTTTTCCTGGACTTGTTTTATTCCTCTTTTTTGTTTGTTTGTTTGTTTGTTTTTTTGCACCGACATGGACCTCAGTACACGGAAAGCATTTTTTTGGTTCAGATTTTTTTCTGGGTCTTCTCCTTTTGTGACAGCATTAAACATGAGGCTACTCCTAATTCTCCCTCTTAACAATTAGGTTTAGTGCAGTGTGTCTCAGGGTGCCCCTCCCACCCATGTTTATGACCATTAGTAATCTGACAACAACTAAAGAGAAGCAGAATTTTTTTGTTTTTATTTCCAAAATTCTCATCAGTATTATTTCTTTTTGACAGTGAATTCTGTCAGAATATTTGTTGGAGAAGACAATGTCACTGATGATGAGAGATCTCCCATTAATGATTTGTTTCATTGCTGATGTTTATAACTGAAAGAAAAAGCCATCTTTTGGCGTCCATGTTGCCATTGCTAGGAAATACTGATACCATTTCTTGGTGTTCCCGAACGGTCAGCACTTAAACGCCAAGTCTTTCCTCTACACACTTTCACAATATGACCTTATGACTAGTTCAAGCAGTTCCTCCACAAGACTGTGTGCTAGGATCCACATAATAAAGCATAAATAAAATCCGCCCCAAAAAAAGAACCATTGTATACTCACATATGTTATTCCCATTATCCTGGACACCTCAGTGTGGATGTTTCCATGGAAAAGCCCCGGTCTGAGCTAAACACGGCAACTGCCAAGACTCTTATCTTGATGTCATCTATTAAAGCATGGAGCTGCTAAACTGAGTCCAGTATAGCACGTTTTAGTGACGGCTTAAAATGCTTAAGAATGTTCTCTTAAACCTCTTCATTCTTTACCATAAATGACTAAATGTGACGTTTTCCATGTGTCTGTTTGGGATTAGTGTTCCATCCTGTTAATGGATGTAACAACCTTTGAGATATCCTGGGGAATTCTATTTTAGGACAATGGGATGACGTTTACTTTTGGCCACTATCCCAAGGTGACTCATGCACACTACATGAGGTGTCTCATTTTACTGCTGCAAAAGAGATGACCAGTCTCCAGCGCTTGTCATAATTAAGCATGAAAACACTCTTACAAACATTTGGCACCACTTCATCTCATCTTTAGCACCATGACTCAAACATTTAGGTCATCCACCTTGTTAGCTTTGACTTGGACATCACGTGTGCAGCTGCAGAAGCCGTAAGCATGTCATTAAAGTCTCCAAGCGGCTCCACGGGGTGTCCTCAGCTGATGAGGTCATGTCACATGATGTTTATAGAGATGAGATGGGGCTGTTGTGAGCTGAGACGCTTGCATCATCACTTTCTGCAGCACGCAACCATTTTAAGAGCATGCATACATGGAGTGCAAATCCGTACACAAACAGAGTACAGCACATTGAATCAGAAGCTACAGATGGTCATGTAAAATTTCAGATTGAAACTTCTCTCGGGCTATTTGCTGCAGGAGGTAATCCCCCTCTCCCTCAGGAGCTTTGTGGCTTTAAGCACTGTTACACAAAATTGGCTAATTTACACAAGCCCACTAACCAGAGCCTGTTTTGTTTGGCTGAATTTTCCTTTTTTCAGTTGAGCTAATGTAATTTAAAGGGCTGTGGTTGTGAGGGAGTAAACAGACAAGTGTCAGATCTCTTTATTTTCCTTCTTCTGGAGGAGGCTGTCTTTGCCTGGGGCATGACAGGAGCATGGCATGTCTGACAGGTGAGAAAGAGGAGCATCTTGGGATGGTTTTCTGAAAATTCTATCACTTTAAGTGGCGAGAGCTTTATGTTTGGAAATAAAAAAGGCAATTTCAGTAGAAATTAAGACGATAAAATGAACAGAGAGGCTCCAGTGTGACTTCTGGGAATTTTGTTCATGAGCTGTGCTTTGGTGTAGCATGTTGAGATTACACAGGTTGGTTTAAATTGATCCCTTTAGATCAATAAGGCCTTAAAAAGCCATCACCTTTTACTGTAGGACCTCATTGGTGTGTTCTTTATTTCTATTACAATGTAATAGAATGATAAAGATGTCATGTTTGTGCTCCTAGATAAATAAACCCCTCACACATACTGTCTGATAACCTGACATGCCAGATAGACTGTTTCATTTATTTCTCTTCCATGTGGGGAGCCTCCCATACAAAACATAAGGGCAGGACTTTTCAGCCAAAATTCTCGAAAGGTGATTGGCTGAACGTTCTGTTTATCACATGCATTATGGGCCAATCAGAGCAACAAGACAAAACGAGCTAGCAGACATGTGCTGCTCCGGTGGTAACATGGTTTAACAGACAGGTGTTGCCGTAGCCTGTTGGTGGATAAAACTCATGCCGAGGCCGGTCAGGAGAAGTGCAGATCATCTTCTCTGCCGAGAGGAGTTTTCAGTGTGGCTCTTTGCTCCAGCTTTAATAATGAAATGTAGCCCAGTTCTGATGAAACTGCCGCTGAAGTTACGTACAAGCTTATCGGTACAGCAGCGCCATTGTGCACACCAGGCTACAGCTAAACCCCACCCATAACTATCGCCATCAATCATGCTGAAGCAGGTCGGAAAAGAGAAAACATCTTTTCTGTCATGAATATCTGTGAGTGTGGGTTTTTGCTCTTTATTACCTCCGCCAAGGAGGTTATGTGATCGTCAGGGTTTGTTACTTTGTTAGTTTGTTTGTTAGCAACATAACTCAAAAAGTTATGGACGGATTTTCATGAAATTTTCAGGAAATGTCAGAAATGGCATAAGGAAGAACTGATTAGATTTTGGGAGTGATCCGGATCACCATCTGGATCCAGGAATGTTTTTAAGGGATTCTTTACTTATGGGAGATAGGGCTAATGGTGGAGGTCTGCGCTCTCTGAGTGCTTTTCTAGTTTCATAAAGACATGTGGTCCAGTCCGGCCTCCTGACAAACCCAGAGAATGGCTCTTCAGCTGTGATTTATTCACAGTAGCAGTGCATTTTAAAGCATATTTTTGCTACTTTAAAATCCCACTTCACCCCTTTTCATCCATTTCTACTACTTTCAAGCCATTTTAGCATTTTCAAACCCTTTCAACCATTTTTTCTGCCCATTTCACCACTTTTTTACTCCCAATTTTTTTTCCCCCCCATTTTTCCCCAATTTTTGCCAATTTCTGCCTATTCCTTTCCTCTGCTCAACCATTTTTCCACATTAAAAGTCACATACTATGAAAAATACACTTTTCAGGCTTTTCTAACAAAAATATGTACCCCTTGTCTGTCCACAGTCCCCCCAAGAAACAGAATCAATTTTCTCAACTTTTAAAATTCCATTTACTTCTTTACCACCTATCTACCACATAAATAGATGCCCATTTTTGCAGCTTCTTATGTTCATTTTTGCCAGCTCTATGTGTATTGTCCATTTTTTAAAAACTATTTTGCCACTTTCTACCTGTTCCATTTCTCTGTTTGCCCATTTTAGCCATTTATAATCCTTTTGATTCTGTTTCTAAGAAAAGGGATTCACATTTTTAAGAAGGCTATATTCTACGTCGCAAATTAACAAAATAAAAATCGAAGATATTTGTTGCTTTGATACGAGTGGTTGAAATTAATGCCGTGTGGTAGTTTTGTATCTGAATAATGAAGAAAATATCTTCACCTGAGGTTTTTTTTCTCTCCATCTTAAGGATGAACTGATTTACTTTTGAGGGTCAGTGTCACAGGTCCAAATGTTCACTCCTTGCTAATAAAGACTTCTACAAATGATGACAGAATCCCAGCCTCTCTCC
This sequence comes from Cheilinus undulatus, assembly GCF_018320785.1. NCBI lineage: Eukaryota > Metazoa > Chordata > Actinopteri > Labriformes > Labridae > Cheilinus > Cheilinus undulatus. Next base: position 15,488,271 of record NC_054882.1, read on the forward strand.
TCTCCTCTGTCTGGTAATTGTGTTCCTCCTGGAGGCACATAACCACCTGGTGGCTGTTCTAGTTTACATCAGGCCTTTCATCGTGTCAGTCTGTCTGTGATTTCAGAATATGTGAAAAGCCTCTGATGTCCAGCTCCACATCATCTCCCTTTGGTATGACAGCAGCCATCACTTGCCCCGCTGCCTAAAAAGAACACATTATACTTCCAAAATGAAATCAAACCCTTGCCATTGTGCTAACTGGAGGGCTCTGCTCATTGATTGGCTAAATTGGCTGGTGTTGACTGTTATCTAGCGGTGCGGGAGGAGAGTGAGCGTTGTACTGGCAGACAGGGACAGAGGAGAGATGACTGAGAGAGGATGGATTCCAACATTTGTGTGTGCAAATGTTTTTACAGGGTTGTTTTGAAGGACGTCTGTATGTGAATTTATACACTCTTGTGTTTAGAATGATGGAGCTGACTTAATGTATTGAAGACAGGTTCGACCCCATAGCAGACTCAGACTCTCTGAATACCCATCATTCAGCTGCCTGCCTGCCTGCCAGGATGGAGATGGATCTAGTTTGTGCTGTGTAATGGTGTGTGACTCTTTTGCCCATTGAGTTGCTCTGAAATCTGACTTCAGCACACCCTGGAGTATTAACTTTGATTCAGGGTGGAAGAAAGAATCCTGTTTTCACTCCTGAGCTAAGCTGCTGCCTGTAGGCAAACTGAGATTATATGTCTCTCCAACAAAAGATGGCAGGCGAGCAAGGCAGGAAAAAGAGAGTAGAGTGATGGGAACACATCTCACAGTCATGAGGTGTTTTGTGTTCCACTTTGTAAATCTTTTGTACTCAGTAGTGAAGCTGCTGTAGTTGTACTAAAAGCTGTTTCAGGGTTTACTGTGACGGTACTGTTCCAGTGGTGATCAGCTGACAGCTATGGAGCTTGTATGCACAGATCTGCAAGTGTGTGCAAAGATTTGCAAATCTGTAAACTGATTAGCCAATCTGTACAAAGATCCACAAAGACATGCACAAATCTGCAAATGTGTAGACCAATTTGTTAATTATGCACTTAGTTTATTTTTGTTGAGGAAATGTATTCTTGTTGCTTTATGCTGGCAAAATACAACCTGACCTGTCAGAAGGATGTGTTTCACACATCAATCTGGAAAACCTGTGATATACAGCGTTTGGGAAAGGGCAGAGCATTCTGTCGGTCACATTCTGTTCTGTCTCTCACATCTTTACAGGAAATATCATCAAGTTCTGATAAAACTGGCACTTTAGCAGCATCCACACTAATGTCTTCCGCCATAACGGCACCGGCCTCTTGTTGCTGCTTGCTTACGTCACGATTCTGCCACGGCCGAAAGTACTGCCCCTCGTCGCTGATTGGTCCTGTCACTTTCTAACCAAGCCCAAACAGTTCAGATGGGAGCTTTGCAAGATGGATTCACCGTTGATAAACATGGAAACGAGTGCATCCATCTGCTTTGCAAGGTTAGTCAAAATACTCACAAGACATCAATTTGCCTCTAAATTGGCTGTCATACATGTGAAATTTGCGACACTTCTACCGTGCACAATCTGCAAAAGCGTACTCAGATCCTTAAGTTTAAAGCATTGGATTTTGTTTCCCTCAGCGCAGGCTCACAGCAAAAGCTGCCTGCCTCATAGCACATGGACCAGTATTCAATGCTGAGCCAAGCAACAGTTTAGACCAAATTCAATCTATTTACATATTTGCAAGTCTTTGCATGCATTTGCAGATCTATACAAGACTTTGAAAATCTATCTATGCATTTCCAGATTTGTACACAGATCCGTGCATGCGTTTGCAATAGTTTATTGCCTCCCAGCTCCTGAGCCAATCACAGCTCTTTCTCTCAACACAGCGGTCCACTTAAATATATCCTTCTCACAGATCCCTGCTTGCTTTTATGCTGATGCACCATTTATTGTATTCTGTACGCATTGTCATGAATGTATCTATCCTTATGGGAGTTTTTAGCCATGCGCTACCTGGAAAGGCAAAGCATGCTGCTTTACTAACCCAGAGAGCATCTTTTGAGCAGAGCATTCTCTGCCAAATAAAACTGTATCCAGTTTGCAGTAAAATGGCAATATGTATGACGAGTCCTGCCTGAAGTAGAAGTTATGAGGGGAAGGAAAAGAAAACCCTCCTTTAACTGAGAATAAAGATATGTCAGTTAAAAGATGGAGTTTGTCCAAATGCAAGATTCCAGCAGGCTCCCTCTTTCCCTCATTAACCAACAGTCTGAATCACATTCAGTATAGGTTTTTTCATATTAAAATAAATACGTAGCTGAATAAACAACCACTTTTTTTTCATTGCCAATACAGACTTCAGAAAAAGGGATTCAAAGTTGATTTCCTGGCCGTATTTCACAAAGCCACAGAGCAGATTTAATTGATCGGAGAATGAGAGTCATTGCTTGCGGTTTGGGCAGACATTGAGATGATGAATGGTCGAAATCTGATTCAAGTCTAATTAAAGAGGCTGTCTTTGGCGAAAGGATTATCACAATGTTCGGTCCCAGAAAGGCAGAAATGTTGTCAGAAGTGATGTCAGAGCAGCCACTTATAAAAAGAATATGGGCTGAGTTGATAGAAGTGACAGGTCTTTTTGTTCCAGCAGTGACTGAAAGGTCATAAAGATAATCCCTGTAATGTGACAGATCTTCTGTTCACTTCAGATGACGCCTTCTGACAACCATAGACCCCGAATGACTCACTGTCAGAGAGACATATACATTAAAGTGTGAAATAGTCATAAAAACATCCATGCTGTACAGAGCTCTCTTTGAAAATGGAGAGATCAGGCAGTAATGAAAAAATGTCTCAGTGTGCACGATGTCATGAGTTTGGTTCTGGTGGATCTGATGTGACTGGTTGGGGGTTACATGTCAAATATATTTCATCAGGCACCTGCAAGAAAATCAATATCACATCCAAGGTCTTATTATGATCATATAAAGAGCTCATGTGTGTAGCTGCTTCTTCTCAGAGTCACTAATGATACCAGAAAGTCCTCTGATGCAGCGAAATGTTCTGGTGCTTCTTCTGAGCTCTACAGCAGTCATTGTGGTTCACACTCAGGCCGGGGTGGGTGTCACTGGAGTGTTTCAAGCTGCTTCTCCAGCTGCCTTTCATTAGCTTCCATTATGCCATGTTGTAACAGAACTCCAGGTGTGTAAAAAAACATTATCTGATGACATTTATGCATCCATCTATTTTCCACACCGCTTATCCTGTTTTGGGGTTGCAAGGTGCTGGAGCCTATTCCAGCTGTCACTGGGTGAGAGGCAGCACCCTGAATTGGTTGCCTGTCGATCAGAGGGCAATCACTCACACCTACGGGCAATTTAGACTCCCCATTTGGCTTAAGGTTAAGTTTGCCTGGGTCATCAGGCTAGAAAATAAAATGTAACTGAATGCCTTCAGGGGCTGCACAGCGTTTCCTCAGAGCAAGAAGGTTCTCGATCAGGGTCTTTCTGTGCAGAGTTTGCATGTTCTCCCTGTGCATGCGCGGGTTCTCTCCAGGTACTCTGGTTTCCTCCCACAGAAAAAAATCATGCTTGCACCCTGCACAACTGTCTCATGGGCAGTCTTGTCTATCTGTTTGCAAAAGACTTCAGTGGAGGAAAGGCTGGAGCTTCCTTGCCCTGAGCTCCTCCACAAGCCTCCTTTCACCTCCATCCTCACCTCTTACAGGTGTAGTGTATTTAAGGAATTGGAAGATCCTTCATCATGGCGGAGAGGAAGAATGATCCCTGGATCAGTCAAGGAAAGAGGATGCAAGGATGTGCAAAATTGTGTGATGAGATGGTGTTAAACAAGTTCAGGACAAAACAAGCCAAGGGATATGATGTACTGCTTTTCCTACAGGGATGCTATATTTAGGTTTCAAATCTAATGGATTGTCGAGATTCCATATCTGTCAGGCAGACTCATCTTGCAAACTTCCAATCGGAAACATTTGTGCTCAGTCTGAGAATGGATGGACCATTGAGGAGATTTGAGGAGAACAAGCAGCAGTTTTTAGAAAGATAGGACCACATTTCTTCATTAATAGACGATCAAAGCACACTGAAAGCTTTTCTGTCTCCCCTAAAAGTTATGGATAATAGCAGCAGTGTGAGCTCACTCCAGAGCCGCCAATGCCTACAAAGTCATACATGACATGGACAAAAATATTTGGCCACCTTATCATTGCACCAACAGGGACTGTAATGACATTGCATTCAAATGCATGTATGTTAATATGGAGTTGCCCTCTTTTTGCAGTTTTAACAGCCTCCACTCTTCTTGGAAGGCTTTGCACAAGATTTTGGAGTGCTTTGGGGGGAATTTGTGCCCATTCACTCTGTAGAGTACTGATCATCAAGTGGTGGCCCGAGGGCCATATCAGGACCCCCAAGGCTTCTTTTCTGGCCCCCAGAAGGAGGAAAAGAAGATGTGGTTTTGAGAGTGTATTTTGTCATTAATGTCTGCAGCTGTTAAATCCACTCCAAAAACAATCATTATTGAAATAGCGTTAGAATGACTTAATATTTGATCTGTTTTCACAGAAATTTCCTTGTCAGCCCTTATTAGAAATTTAAAAAATGGGTTAAGACTGGCAGAGATTTTGTAAAAATGGCCAGATGAAGTGGTTTAAAGAGGTTAGAGAGTGGCAAAAATTGGTGATAAATGTCAAAATGGGTTGTGGAGTGGCACAAAGGGACAATATTGGCAGGAAAAGAGGCAAAAGGAAGTTAATAGTGGCAAAAATGGTCAACAAGGGAAAAAATGGGTTTAAAGTGGCAAAAATGGTGCAAAAACTAATGAAAAGGGGTTAAAAAATGGCAAATATTGATGACAAGTGGAAAAAATTGCACAAGATGCTGGAAAATTGGTTTAAAATGAGTTAAAGAATAGCAAAAATTAGGTTAAAGAGGCAAAAAGGGGCAAAAAGTATCAAAAAGTGGTTAAAAGTGGCAAAAATCACCTGGCAAATGACTGAAAAGGGGTTAAAGAGGGGCACAGGGGCAATAACTGGCAGAAAAGTTGCGAAAAATGGCAAAAATGATCAAAAATGGGTTAAGAGTGGCAAAAAATGTTGCAGAAATGGCTTAATGAAGTAGTGAAAAGGGGTTGAAAAAGTGTCAAAAATGTGTTATTACTGGTGCTAAATCACAATTAGGGAGTGCCCATTCTCTTGATCACTGATTCTCAACTGGTGGATTGGGACCCAAAGATGGGTCCTGAAGCCGTTTTCAGTGGGTCGTCAAAGTGTGCCTTGAAAAAAAATGAGTCAATAAAACCTGTGATGTGCTTTTGTTTTGAAGGATATGTCTGAGCCCCTTTGTTACATTACATCATTTCTATATCATACTGCACTACTTTTTCATTAAAAACAGTTAGATAATTTTGCAAAACATAGAAACTTGGGGTTGCGATTTGTCTTTAAGGACATGGTGGTGGGTCCTGAAGCTAGATCAATTGAGAACCACTGCTCTAGATGGGTAGATCTCACTAGTGATACCTAAAAATGTCTTGCTTTTTGAAAGAAAACACTAATACTAATATAATAATGATATGTTAATTTGCAAGTCCAGCCCCCAGAGTCTCTGTCAAGTTGCTGCACGGGGTTAAGGCCAGGGCTCCGTGTAGGCCGGCCAAGTCCTGATCAAACCATGTCTTTATAGTCCCTCTTTGTGCACAGTCATGTTGGAATAGAAAGGGCCTTAAACAAACTGTTGCCACAAAGTTGGAAGCATAGCATTCTCCAAATTAGCATTAAGAATAACAGGTGTGGCAAAACACTTCTGTCTGTATAGTGCATCTTCTATCAACACTCAGAGCTTTCATCCAATCACACTCACAGATTTTCTTCAAATGTTCTGTCCTTCTCAGGCACTGATGGATGTGAGATATATTCCATGCAGTTATGTGAAACAGTCTCTCTGGCGTGTCAGGTTAGTGCTATATCAACACAAACAAAATGTTCCTGACAGGAGCTTTAGAGGTTATTAAAGTGGATTTTTACACTTGATCCAGGTTCAAATATGTGAAATTTGTTCAAATGTGAGGGAGACAAAGAGTTCATACACATACTTGTTTCCTCTCCTGACAGGTGAAATGTAAACAAGAGGTTTCAAACACCTCCTCCTCTTCTAAACACTCAGCCAACCTCCCCGAATGTTTCCTCGAAACTACCGAGAACTGTGATGGATGAAAATCAAACACACAGTCTTTGATAACTCTGCCTGGAACAAAGCAATATAAAATCAAACTCCACACTTTACATTGAAGTTCTGTACATGCATGTGAGCCCGGTCACAGTCAGGCATGCTTCTCTCCCCTGTGAGCTCCCATGCTGCTCTGCAAACCCCCGTTAGATATATCTTTCATACCTCACACTGTGAAGTGTAAACAACAAACCACATGAATTCAGTGTTTGATTAGTGTAGCACAGAGACTGAGAAAGAAAAAAATAGACTAATAGAATGAGCGCTGGGGAATGTGTGAGTGAATAGCAGCCATCTGGCTGTGTGGGGATGATGAGAGGCAGCCGGTGGTTGCAGTTAAAGGTTCCCCTCGCTCCGTTCCATTCTTCCATCGTCAGATCTCTGTGTTTACCCGGCTCACCGCAGGGACTGAGGCACCCCGTTCTCCTTAATCCAGCCCGCCTGTACGCCTCCCCGCCTAACGTCACAGGCAGGAGGGCTGTTTGTGTTTTCCATGAGTTTGGGAAGGAGGGATAGAGGGTGGAATGAAGGATGGGGAGGAGGGAGGGAGCCAACAGGAGGAGGGAGTGCCAGGTAAAGTTGTGGTAAATATTTCAAGCTTATTGATTTTGGACAGTCCAGCAACACAAGCTCATGTTGGGCACAGATTCTCTAGCTGGGCCCACACATGATGTTTGAATATCTAAGACAAGATTTCATGGTTTTCAGTGATGCCAAAACATTTTCGAGAAAATGAGTTTAAGTGATGCAAAAGATATCAATATATTTTACAGGCCAAAATGGGTGCAAATGTTTCACTTTGAATTGGTTAAAGAAGAAGTGCTGCTGAGTACAAAGAGTATTAGCTATATTCAGCTTTAACATTGTATTTGAGGGATGTAGCGAGCCAAAGAAAGTAAGAAAGTAAAGACTTTAGACTCACTGGATATCTTGCACAGTACCAATTCCAGAAAACTTGGGGCACTGTGTAAAATGTAAAGAACGCAATGATTTCAAAATCTCCTCAACCCATGTTTTATTGACAATAGAATATAAACAACATATCAGATGTTAACCAAGGCATTCAACTATTTCAGGAAAAAATATTAACTCATTTTGAATCTGATGGCAGCATCCCCTCTCAAAAAAGTTGGGACAGGGCAACAAAAGGCTTGAAAAGTAAGTCATGCTTATGAGAGATAGCTGGAAAAGCATTTACAGCTATTTAGGTGAATTGGCAACAGGTTAGTAACATGACTGAGCCTCTCAGAAGTAAAGACAGGCAGAGGAAAAACTGTACCTAAAAGTTGTGGACAAATTTAGAGAATGTTCCCCAATGGAAAATTGTGAAGACTTTGAATATCCAACCATCTAAAGGCTGTAAAATAATCAAAAGATTCAGAGTATCTGGAGAATCTCCATGAGCAAGAGGCTAGGCCAAAGATGTCCATGATCTTCAGGCACTCAGTTGCCACTGCATTGAAAACAGGCATGATTCTGTGCTGAAAATCACTGCATGGACTCTAGAGATCATTGTCTATCGACACAGTTGGCTGTGCCATTCACAAATGACAGTTACAGCTGGATCATACAAAGATGAAGCCATCTTCTCCGGACCAGAGCTCATTTAAAATGGACTGAGGCAAAATGGAAAACTGTTCTGTGGTCACATGAATCAAAATTTGAAACATGTTTCGGAAAACACGGAATCCATATCCTGCAGACTGAAGAGGAAAGGGACCATCCATCTTGAGTTGAACAGCCTGCATTTCTGATGGTATAGGGTTGCATTAGTGCCTATGGCATGGGCAGGTTACACATCTGGAAAGGAACTATCAACACCAGAGAGTAGATAGAGGTTTTAGGGCAACATATACTCCCATTCAGACAACATCTCTTTCAGGGAAGGTCTTGACTATTTCAGCAAGACAGTGCTAAACCACACACCACAACCATCACAACAGTATGGCTTCACAGTAGAAGAGTCTGGGTCCTTCCTGCAGTCCAGACCTTTCACCAATAGAAAACATTTGGAGCATCAAAAAAGGTAAAATCCAGCAAAGAACACCCAGGACTGAGCAGCTAGAATCCTACATCAGACAAAAATGGGACAACATTCCTCTCCAAATACTGCAGCAACTGGTCTCTTTAATTCCTAGATGTTTACAGACTGTTGAGGATGCCATGCGATGGTAAACATGGCCCTGTCCTTACTTTTTTGAGATGTGTTGCTGCCATCAAATTCAAAATGAGCTAATATTTTTTATGAAATGCTTAAATATACCCACGCTGATACTCACATCATCTTGAACATGTCTACATGCTTTAATGCATTGGTTGCTGCCCTGTGATTAGCTGATTATGGGTATACCTAATAAAGTGGTCAGTGAGTGCATGTCTGCAAGGGGATTCTGTATAAATCCAGAATAAATCTTCACATAAATGCCAGAATAATAGTAAATAGACTAAACTGAAACAAGCTGAATCAGAAGACAGGGATGGAAATCAAGCAGACAATTTTTGTAAACCCCCAGATTTAGCAGCCTCAGTGAATTAATGGAAGACCCAATAAGTCACAAAACTGTTGAAAACTGTTAGAGATACTTAAAGTGAAACCTTATTCCCGTATTGTTCTAAGTGGATAAACAACACTCAGATCAGTGAATCACAGCTGCACCATACAATTACTCATGGAAACAGGCCCAATATGTTTAAACATTCAACAATGAACACGCTTGATATAGTGCTGAAAGAAACCATCGGTAACTTCCATCAGCATTCCCTCTCTTCAAATTCCAGCCCAATAACACATGGTGAGTCGTCAGGCAACATGAGGAAAACCTGACGGATATTTCAGTCTCTGCGGTGTGTCATGCAGCCAGAAGTTCACCGCAGCCTCGCACAGAGCAACGAGCAACATCAAACCGTCAACATATTTGTTGGGCAATCACTCCTCAGACTCTCATTGAGGCTGGTACAGAACCTTTACTGGCTTCAGTGTTTTGAGTCTTTCATCAGAGCCAGGTGTTCCCTGGAGAGACTCAGCTGCCCAAATTCCCAAACTCACATAGGAAACAGCTTCTGCCTTTTTAACCTGCTCTGCTTGTGTGCATCTGTGTAGTTACATGCGTGCACGCATTATTTCATCCCTGCTTCTTTGGAAACTGTCTTTTTCCTCCTCCACCTGGAAAGAGTGACTCATTTCAGAGAAAGTGCTCATGTAGGGGAGGTCTGAGGTACAGCTCACTGCTTCTATTTGGGTTTCCATCTGCCAGTTTTTAATGCAGATTTTCAATTTTCACCTAAAAATGGACTGAAAACACTGCAAATAAAAAACACTCAAAACATAACTTGGAGAAGGCAGATAAGTTGACATGTAGAGAAGACAAAATGTAAATGCTTCTTTATTCCTAGTAAGGAGTCTTAACCAAGTAACTCCCAAGAGCGCGCAGGTTTTGCAAAATATCTTTGAAGTCTTCACTTCTGTGTAAATCCTCCTTCCTTTTGTTTATCTCCTCTCTAGCTTCAAAAATAGTCGATCAACCATAATGCAACTCTGCTTTGATCCTTCTTTTTCTTCTGGATTGGCAGCATTGGCAATACAGGATGCATGGAAGAGCCTGACCTGGACACTGATGAGATGTAATGGAGGCAGCTGGGGTGGAGGACGGTTGCAGCGGTCACTCTAAAACAACTGTGAAGGAGAGGGAATAGATTTAAAAATATGACAGCTGCATGATGGTTGGATTGAGAGAGGCCAAATGGATTGGCTCAGAGCTTAAGTGAGTAGACGCCCATACCAGCTGACTGCCAGAGCAGGGAACAGAGCGGGGAAACTGAGACATGTGAGGGAGTGATTACTAATGAATGAAAGGATGAATGGAAATGAAACAGTGTTCATGCTTGAACTTATGCTAAGCTTTAGTAAGGACCAATCAGAGTAAACTTTCCTGCCAACTGGACATTTTTGGCTACAAGCATGTTATGTCAAATAAATGGGAACATGAAGTATTAAGCTGGGCCCTCAACTCTAAAAAGCTGTAAAACTTGTATATTAACTTTTTTTCAGTGGACTCTTATATTTGCTTTAATAGTGCAATGAGACAAAATGAGGTTGTACACATGCACAGCCCCAGTAGTAGCCTGAGTAGTAACCTGACAGGCGATGTCTTCATTTATGAACGATTGAGCTTGTTGGTGGATAAAACTCATGCCACGTCGGTCAGTCAGGAGAAGTGCAAAATCATCTTCTTTTCCAAGAAAGGCTTTCAGTGTGGCAATTTGCTCTTGTTTTGATGAAGAAATGCAGCCCAGCCGCTATACTAAAACCATTTCTGAGCTAATTGTTCCACCAGCAGCCATTGTATACAGACTTTTATTTCAACTACTAAACACAGCGCGTTACTATCGCAAAGTCATGTTGAGGCAGGTTGGGAGAGGAGGGAAAAAATCTTTTTTTTTTCATGAAAAGCTTTCAGTGCTGTTGTTTGCTCTTAGTTTAATAAAGAAATGTGGTCCAGTTTTGTTAAAACTGCCACTTGACGTAGGTACATCCAAGCTATTCGCTACATTAGCAGCAGTCATTGCTACTTTCCAGTACTATCAACCCCAGGTATAGCTATTGCCTTGCTCTCCTCAAATGATGCTGATTGGTTCAGCACAAATGTAGATTGGAGCTTTGCAACCAGTGTTAATTTCAAAAGATATTTTTAATTTTAGTCACAGTCTTAGTCTTTAGATTAAATGCCTTTTAGATTCAATCACATTTTAGTCATTTTTACCCTTTATAGTTGTATTCCAGTTTTAGTACATGGAAAGTTCTCAAATTTAAGTATTTACTTTTAGTCCAAGCATTTATTCTTTTGCTTAAATCTGGCACCAAACCATGGTAGTGTGTTCTCTGCACCCTGACCAACCTGGGGTCCCTGCTCTCTACAGCTGAGAGGCAGAAGAGAAACAGATGCATTGTGCTTTGACAGGTTTACCCACAGTGGAGAAATATCATGGATTATGAATGTCTGACAAAAACTGAATCACATTTAGTCTCATTTTAGTCATCATGACAAAAATTAAACCTAATTTTAGTCTCATTTAGTCATCAAAGAGCTTTTTTTGGCTAGTCTCAGTCTAATCTTTTTCATGTGTTGATGGATATTTTTATTCATAGTTTTAGTTGACGAAATTTACACTGTTTGCAAGATGGATCATCCCAATGACAGACATGGAATCTGGACAATCCATCTGCTTGCAAGGATTTTAAACAGAATTGGCTGAAATAGCTTGCTTACTTGCTTAGCATAAGGTCAAAATGTCTAAACAGGAAAACCCAAAACGGCAGCTCTGTAGTCTGGTGGTTAGTGGTGCTGTCTCACAGGAGGCTGAATCCTTTTTTGACTAGTCTCTGTAAAGCAAAGCTGCCTTGTGTGTACTCTGAGTGCTGTCTTCTTAAAGGGACGTTTCAAACTGAAATCTGTTACGGCTGATATAAAATTACCAAGTACCTTGTAACACCCAGTTTCAAAAACACTGAAATATCCCTTTAAATAACGTGCACTTCTCCTGTTTATATTGATGTGTGAAATATTTGCTATTTGTCAAAACGACTTCAGATGTTGCTGATCATTAGAATTTGACACAAAAATGTCATTCTTATAAACTTTTAATGGTTCATGAGCGTAATGGAGGTGTGGTCAGAGTAATTGTGCTGGCTTGGCTTGAGCTGTGGTGGTGGGGTCTGCAGTGATCTCCTCTCATGGGTCCAGGAATTCTTTGTCACGCCCCTGTTTAAACTCAACAGATGAGCTTGCTGGATTATCTGAAGGTGAGCATAAAAACCAGTCTCAGAAGGCTCAGCTAGAATTTTTTCCAGCTCTAAATGAACTATTTCCACATGCTCCACCAGATGGTTGAGCAGCTTGCTGTAGTGTGGAATCACAAAGCCAGACAAACTGTAATGCGATCCCAAGAAAGCTTGAAGGGCTGGAGAAGGAAGGAACATTCATATTTGATTATTGCTGTTCCAACTGCTAGATTTGTTTTTCAACTGCATGGATTAGGGAATAATTTGTCTCGCAGCTTTTGCTAGTAAATAATTGTGCTTATTAGGGAAAACTGACATTTCTGTCGCTTATTGTATAGTACAGCGACACTGTTTCAGATCTACACTGTTGCAGCTTAAACTGTAGCAAAGCCAGACAAACTTCCAAGAATTGTTTCCAATAAAATTTTAAAGGAAGAAAATCTGGAACATTTCAGGATGGCTATCTTTATAAGCTACACTTGGTTTTGTTTATCTATTATTGTACATTTAATATCACGGCTTTCTCACTTCACCATTGGACATCTGCTGCTTGCTGGCCGTCTGCTTATCACGACAAATTACAATGGCTTGAATACTCCTCATTTCCCTTTGCAACATGCTAATGATCAGCTGCAAAAACCCCAAGGCAAAGAAACAGAAGCACATAAAACTTGAACTCTCACAGGCGGTGGTGTCCAAGTCTGCTGAAAATAAAGGCAGAATTTATAAAAGAAGCCCAGTCTACCAGGGGAGGAATTAGAGCTCTGTAGGGATTTTGGATGACTCACAAGCAGCCAAGAAAAACATCAGATAGACACAAACGCTATCAGACACACATTTCTATGGAACTCATGTGTGAAGTTCTAGGGGAGCAGATTTCTGTTGGCATGGCTGGAAAACAACAAAAGATGTAGTCAACAACTGCTGGCACATTTCACCGCCCACACATTTTGGAACATGCCTGTGTAAACAAGAGGTGAGCTACCGTTTGTGATGATATCAGTAGATGCTTGGTGACACTGAACACCCCTTGCCTTTACTACGTAGTCCTAACATTATATTCTATGTGTTCATGTCTAGTGGTATCCAGATTCTCATTATAACAGAGGGCATGGTAAAGTGCCAGGGCCACATCCAGGGGCGTCCTGTCTGGCTGCAGACCACAGATTTCAGACACCCCCTCTCTCAGACCGCTCCTGTGAGATAGCTACATTAGTCTGCTTTAGTAAACGTTTTAGGTTTTGCAGGACTTTTAACTTTTGGTATCATAACCCTAGCCCTAACCAGAAGTTTAATCCAATTTTATTGAAGCCGGATCCCAAGCCTCTTACTGATTGGTCCTCGGCTGTAGGGATTCACTCAACCGGAAGTAGTTTCTGATGTGCCATTTAAAGACCATCCCAACGACCATTACGTGGTCTTAAGACCCAAGCCATTAGACCGATAAGCAAAGACACATGAGAACAGGATTCTTTTTACTCAAAGACACACCCCCTTATTGGATATCACTCTCTGATTGGACGCTGCTACACAGTGGATGTCAGTGAAACTTCACAGCACCAGCAGAGATAAATAACGGAGGAGAAACGGAGTTTATAACAGACGATAAATGGACTCAACGGACTCTGAACAGAATATAAACATCAGAAGTTTTAAAAGGCTCATTAACTGATGGGCTGGGATTTAAAAGAAGTTTTTGAAATAAGCATTTATGGTGAAATATTGAGAATACATTTAATAAAATCAATACTAAAGAGTGAATCAGTATGGAGTTTCAATATTTGATTTGTTTTTCGATTCACCTTCAAACATAAAACATGTTAAAAATCTCATAAAATCAAAAGATTCAGATATATCAGATACATAAATCTTCCCTTTTCCACCACACACCAACATCATTTAGATGTTATTTTTTCTACATTCGATAAATCATAGCCTTAATTTAGACAGAAGATAGTCATAGGAAATTAAGCCATGTTTTGTCTGATTTAGTCCAAATTTAGCCCAATAATAGTCGTTTAATATATAACCATATTACAGCTAAGTCTTTATAGAGATGTCTTTTCCATGACCCAAAAATGACTGAATTTCACCTTTTACTTTTCTATTTAATCTAGATGTTGTTTAGATACAGTCATTTTAACTATCCTTTTTCTGTGTGGGTTAGTAGTCAGTTATTTCTGTTTATTAGATTATGAAGAGAATTCAAGTCTGACGGCAGCAGTCTGTCATGAAGAAACATGTTTTGAATCATCGCAGGGTCAATAAAGTTTATATCAGTCTGATGTTAGCGAGCGTTTGATCATTAGCCCTCACACTGAATAATTAAGATAACAAATAATTTTATAATAAAGCATTTGCTGGTAGAAAGAGTCATGTTTTTTATATACCGCAGGTTTCTCTTCATGCAGGTATTTTCTGATCCCACACTGAGACCAAGCACTATCAATGTGGATATTTATTAGAATAAATGAGAACAAATTTATGGTGACACAATCAGCTGTTTATGCCTCCTGACAGCTGATGGATGATCAGCTGATTGATGATCAGCCGGCACTGTCATCATAAACTGACGTCGCTTCACATGACGCCGCAGAGTGAAGGACTTCCCATGGGCCGTTAAACATTGGACTTTTGGCTGCCATGAATGTTTTAGCATGTATTTCCCTCCTGACAGAATCGGCGTCTCACAGTAGTGGTCTGCAAGAGGAGGCGTCTGAGAGCTGTGGTCTGCAGCCAGACTATCTTGTGTAATAATTGTGCCAGGTCTGAGAACGGACAGGCCAGTCAGCACCATTTGAGGAGAATATTTAAGGGCGGGGTTTATTTGAACTGCAAGGTTTTAAACAATGGCAACTGAAGTAGCAATTAGCTCAGATGCTGCTGTAGCTCATTTTTAGGACTTCTAAAATCTCCTTTTACCCCCTTTCAGCCCTCCTCTTTCAATTTTAAGCCATTTTACCACTTTTAGAGCCTTTCCACCAAGGTTTCTGCTCATTTTTGCCTCTTTTTAGTCCCATTTTTGTCAATTTTCACCCCAATTTACTATGCTTTATATCATTTGCCACTTTAATGGCATTTGTCATTTGTAATCACTTTTTACCATTTTTCTGCTAGTTTTTGCCACTTTCCACCCATTTTTGCCACTTCCCACCTATTCCTTTACTATGTTTACCTATTTTTGCTCCTTTAATACCTATTTTTGCCACTTTTAGCCCGCTACTACTTTTAAAATCCCATTCACCTCCGTTCCCACCCATTTCTGCCACTTTTAAGCCATTTTGACACTTTGAAACCCTTTACACCACTTTTTCTACCCCTTTTTCCCAATTTTAACCCCATTTCACTATTATGCTCATTTTTGCCATTTTGATAACACTTGTAATCCCTTCCCACAATTTTCCTGACAGTTGTTGCCACTTCCCACCTATTCCTTACCCCTATTTGCCCATGTTTTGCTGTTTTAAACACATTTTAAACCCAATTTTTCTACGTTGGAATCCCATTTCAACCCCTTCCATCTATTTCTGCAGCTTTTAAGCCATTATTACACTTTTGAACCCTTTTCAACACTTTATCTGCCCAATTGCGCCAGTTTTTACTCCCATTTTTGCTCATTTGAGCCCCATTTCTCTGTGTTAAGTCCATTATTGCCACTTAAATCCAATTTTGCCACTTAAAATCCAGTTTAACCACTTTTCTGCCAGTTTTTGCAACTTTCAACCCGTTATTGCCACTTTCCACCTATTCATTTCCGAATTACCTGTTTTTGCCACTTTAGATACATTTTTGCCACTTCTTACTCCCATTTTGCCAGATTTAGCCCCATTTCACTATTCATATTGTTCACTATTGCCACTTTAATCCCATTTTGCCACTTATAATCCATTTTCATAATTTTTTTCTTCCAGTTTTGCCATCTTTAACCCATTTCCACTACTTTTGAAATCCCATTTCATCCCCTTTTCTGCACATTTTTGCCTATTTTAACCCATTATAATTCTATTTAAAGAAACTAAGCCTACATTTTTAATACAGCATTAAAAATCATTTGCTTTGATAAGAATGATTATTATTAAGATCAGTGGTTCCCAACTGGTTGGGCCACGGGATCCACTGTCAAGTCCTCAAGGAGAATTGCTACCCAAATTTTGGAGATGTTTTTGGTCAATCAGATGTATTTAATAAAAAAATAATAGAGCTTGGGCCTAAGGCAGTACAAAAGGTGTAACAAAACAATGAAACAGAACAAAACATGCATGTTTTATAGAGTCTCATAGACTATTTGGCGCAATTTTTTTTCTAGGCACACATTCACGACCCACTGAAAAGGGCTTCACGACCCACTTTTGGGTCCCGACCCACCAGTTGAGAACCACTGATTTAGATTTCAAAAAATGTATAGTTATCACAACTTAACTTTTACAAAGGACAGGATTTTGCTGACCTCTATGGGCCCCTGGTTTGGCCGGCCCCCAGAAAGCTTTCCTCTTCTGCAAAAACAAACAAACAGACCAAAAAGAACTATCTTACACTATAAGTTTAGAAAGTTACGGAAAATAACATTGTTATATTTTCTATAGTTAAAGCATTTGTTCAACTGTTTATTTTTAATACAGCTCTGGACATCCTTACATTACTGATGTGTGAAGACTGATTAAAAAATGATACAAGTAGCTCTTTCATTGATCAATAAGAATTTTAAAAGGAGAGAACAATGGATTTGAGGGCCCCCATGCCTGTGTTTGCCTTGGGCCCCAAAATAGCTAAGTCCGCCTCTGAGTCCCGCTGCTGTGAGCAGACAGCTGCTTCTAAAACTTCACATATGGAAAAAAGGGCTTTAACTGTTTAAAGACTTAACTGTAACCAGTATATTTCCAGTCCAAGGCACCCTTTAACACCAGTTGACATCCACATTTTCTTTCTTCTGTTCTTTACTCTTCTTCGGCACTTCAAAGAGACTCCTAAAAGACGCAGATGTGAAGCGCGTGCTACGTGGTGCTGTGATACTGTACGTGATTGGCGGGAGGGGAATGTGTGTCTGGCTGGGAACCTGCTACTGGTTTCCCATCTATCACACAGCCGCAGTCAGACAGACGGTCTCCCAGCAGAAACAGCGAGACAGAGGGACAACAGAACACTCCTCTCTCCGCTCAGAAACCTAACCGCCGTCTTTGGAGGAGTGGAGTCGACGTGATGTTTAGCGCGAAATGCTACCGTTGAGAGTGAGAAGAGAGCGAACAGTGAGGAAAAGGCTGCTGAAAGTGGGTGAACTGTGACAGCAGCTGGAAAATTTAAACGACGGATTTGTGGACCACACGTGGAAAGCACCGCTGAAACACAACGGTAAGTAACGTTAACTCCAGACTGCGCCTTGTCAGTGGCACTTATCGCAAAGACGGGACGTTTTCAAGCCCTTTGAAAGTTGAGTTAATGTTCTGTAGCGTGGTAAAACCCGCTGTTGTTTGTGCTGTTGAGTAGAAATTGGCAATTCTACTTCGTCAACACTTTGAAATTAAACCAAATGTGCGCGCGCGTGACTTCTTCACCTGTTAGTACGCAGGCTTGTATTGTCCCTGGAAACTCATTACAGACCTTTCTAACCGACTTTATGAACTAAAAAGGCTTGCTTTCACATGTTTAGACTCGGCTATCAGACGCAAACGTGATGATAACACACCCCTGTCTGAACTTTACTAAAAAGAACATAATTAACGCACATTTACTCCACTATAATAGCCATAATTGTGTTTTATGTCGTCATGGAGTTGAACCGCGCCCCCTGTCTCGGACCTGTCTTTAAGCTGAAGCTGTAGTCACCCTGTGATAAAAAAGAAACTAAAGTGCCTTCTTGCGAGGCATACACTGTTTATTTATGAAGCTTCCGCCTCTTTGTTTGTGAAATATGCTTAATTTTCAACGAAATTCCTGTTTTTCTCTGAAAAATTAATTTGGGTGTTGGCCAACTTAATCACCTGCGTAAACGAAGTGTGCTTCTGTATCACCAACCTGTTTGCAATGCAGCAAAATAAGCACTTATTCCAAAGATAGGAAGAAGAAAAAGCCTAACAGATCATTTTTACCGTCTGAAAATGAATCCAATTTATCATTCTTGTTCTTTGTGTTTTCACCATCAGAAAAATTTGATGTATTATAAAAGCTTGAATGCTGGATCTATCACCGTGGTATTTATCTTACCTGCCAACATTTAGGTTTCAAAATGAGAGAGCTTTTGGAATTGCAGTGGGGAAGGAGTGGGATTGGAAGGCTGTAGAAAGATGTGCCTTCATGCCAGCTAAGATGTTGAGTCACACAGGTGAAGGTTTCTCTTCAGCGTTCAAATCTAGTGGAGATATACAGTGCCTACTAAAAGCATTCACCCTCTTGGATGTTTGACCCTTTTATGGATTTTATAAATCAATCATGGTCAGTATAATTTGGATTTTTTGGCAAAAAAAAGTACAAAAACTCTTAAATGTCATATGAAAACAGATTTCTTAAAAGTCATGTCAGGGAAATATAAAATATGTCCTGAATAAGTGCATTAATATTCACCCCCTTCATGTCAGTATTTAGACACTGCCATTTTACTCCATTCTTCTGTGCAGATACGTTCAAGCTCTGTCAGGTTGCATGGGAATCAGGCATGAACAGCCTTTTTAAAGTCCTGCCACAAATTCTCTGTTTGATTGAGATCTGGGCTGTGACTCGGCCACTCCAGAACATTCACCTTGTTGTTTTCTAAACCATTTCTGTGCAGCTTTCTCTGAATGCTTTGGCTCATTATCTTACTGGAAAATAAATCTTCTCCCAAGCCGAAGGTCTCCTGCAGGCTAGATAAGATTGTCCTCCAGGAGTTTCCTATGTTTTGCTGAATTCATTTTACCCACTACCTTTACAAGCCTTCCAGGGCCAACTGCTGGGAAGCATCCCCACAACATGACGCTGCCACCACTGTGCTTCTTTTCGTGAAGGATAAAATAACCAGTTGGGCCTATTTTAAATGTAAATATCAACCTAAATGTCTGTTTTTCCCCTCCCACATGAATTAAGACACTACTGTCATCACAGTCTTATAATGCCTATGCAACAATGACAGAGAAGTTTTCTACTTAACTTTTGATTATCCAGATTTTAACATAATGGTAGGATTCACTTTAAAATGATGTGTTTCCCTCCTAAAATTCAACCTGTGAGTACATTCACATTATATTCTCTCCCAGCTGGAAATGTTTGGCACTGTAGTCTGTGTTGTTCACTCTCTTTCTTTGTAAACTGTTTATATGGGCAGAAAATACTCCTGTTGTGGTTGTGTCTGACGTTCCTGCGGTACAAAATAAATCCTGACTGTGTGAACTTTACTATCACTTCCTCTGGTATGGTATGGTGGTTGGTTTTAGCCACACTGTTACCAAGATGGGAGGGCACTGAATACAATCTGGACCATATGATGAGGTATTATGTTAATGCAGAGAAGGGATACAGGCAGAATAGTGGATGAAAACCGTCCTGTCATTTTAAGCTACCTTACTCCTATCATGCATTTGCCTTTTTGTTTTCCTCTTGTATCCTTTAAGATCCACAACAAGGTTTTTTTTTTCGGTGGTTCAATGTTAAAATTATTGATACCATAAAAGCAGGTCTGTATCCAAACAGGAAGTCAGTCACTCTTAGTTTAGGACAATAGAAAAATAATAACAAAAAACCTACTTCTGAATGCAAAATAGTGGAATGCAATTTACCGCAAAAAATTACGAGATTAATTGTGATTTTAAATGTTAACCATTTGAAAGCCCTAATAAGCATATTGAAAACTATTTTGATTTTGTTTAACCTCAGACCCTCCTTTAAAAAAATCACACTTTCCCTCTTAAAGCCCTTTTAGGTCATTGGATATATTTAAAAATATTAAACATGAAAAAAACTTTTTTTTTGTCCTAAACTCCAGTCCTCAAAATGTATAGGAAATGTGAATTCATTTTCATAATATTAACCCTCTAAATGCCATTGTATTTACATATGCCACTTTTTAACACAGAAATACAATTTTTTTTCTATTTGTGATTTTGGGTTCTCAGTCTGTAGTGCCAGTGATTAGCAGCAACACTGATTTTGACAGACTATCAGTTTTTTTGCAATTACAAAAAATCACACTTTCCGCCTTAAAGCTTTTTAGGTCCCTGGATTTATTTAAAAATATTAAACACTGGTCTACAGTCACTGTTATATCCTCTAAGTTCAAACAAGGTAATTATCTCCCACAATGGCTCTCTGCAAACATGGAAAAAATGGCAAAATTTGGCTGCATTTTTTTTGCCTCTGAATGACCAAGTTACAGAGGAATTAACAGGATTTGTTATATTGCAATGGCAGTAGAATGAAAATAAGTGATTTTAATGGTAGTCAGTGTGGCCTAAAAGGGCTCCAGGAGGGAGAATGTCAGTTTATTGTCTGCACTGTGGAAAATTCTTCCAACACAGCATGCATGCTGAAATTAATTAAAAAACGAACATCTTTGTCAAATATCCTCAACTCAGCATGATATCTGCCTAATTGAGAGAAAAATACAGTTAAAAAAGCCCTAAAAAGGCTATAGGAAGGTTAAAGAACAAAATGCAAGACTACTGCTGCTTTTGCCATTTGGGGTTGTTTTCATCCAGTTGGGATAAAAATATTTTGACAAGCTTACAAAGAATATGAGTCATCAAGTAAGACTGAATGATCTGCAAAAATAATCATGATTTCAATTTAATATGTGATTATTCTTAGGTTAATCTTGTGTATTTTTCGACAAATTCAAGCCATGAATAATTCCCTAAATGAGACCATGTGTATTGAAAACAATGAAATTATTTCTGAAGCAGTTAATCCCTAGTAGCATGAATATGAATATGGGGGTGCAACAAGCTTTAAGCTATAAAGGAGGCGGCTGGGGTGGGGGAGGTGAGGCTGGCTACTAGCTGATCACAGCTGAGGTATGACTTTCATGAACTTATGCTAGGCTTCATCATTTTCATTTAGAATGAGCTTACTGTTTTTGCTCGTATTGCAAATGTGATGTCATTTGCTTTATTTAAGGGCATTATCATTTTATGTCACTCATTCTGATTGAGAAAAAAGAGGATTTTTGTAAACTATAATAAACAATTGACACTTTAATGTTCACAAAATGCGCATAAAATCTCTGCTGCTGCAAAAAATTAATATATTAAACTGATATTTTGACACATTTCAAGTTAAAGAAATATTGCAACTTCTGTGATTTGAAAATTGCAGCAGGCCATATTGCGATTTAATCTAATTTGTGATTAATTACCCAGCCCAAATTACAAGGCTCAAAACTGGGTTTTGGTGCTGTGCATGACAAACATTTGTTGTACTTGTGCATACAGAAGCAAGTCCAACTAAAGGCTGGACATTTCCCTAGAGGCCCCACAAAACTAAGAGCTGGCATTCTTAGGTGAATTTTTTAATCTAAAAAGAGGCACATTTCACTTACTAGATTATTGATCTTTACTGCTTTTTTTCCCAGAGTGATCTGTGTTTGTCCTTTTTGGATGTGATAATAGAGATTGTGCACCTTTTCATTCCTATTCAAGTGGCCCCACAAACATGTTCAAACATGGCCAAAACTGGATGTGTAAGGTGTGTTTCCTAAGAAGGCCCAGTATTTCTTGCTCCTTTATGTTTATTTTAGTTCAAATGTTGTAGTTTCTCTTTAAAAACTTTTGAATCCAGTCTTGTACTACGTCCTTTAATGCACTGTCCTATTAGTTAATCTTTAAGCTCCACAATTGCTTGGACTGGCTAAGTCCAAAGATACAAAATAGCTTCTTGTATTTAAATTTCAGCTTTAAGAGCAATTATCAGACGTCTTTACTGCTGTGAGTCCCTGATAAGTTGGGATCTAGATGGCGTTTGGACTTATAATAGCTATGAGGCCCCTAATCCTACTCTTATGCCTCCCTGTGGCATTAACTAACCCACTTACAATAAATTATTGCTTCCTCCTATGCAAAAGTTCAAGACTTAATTTGCTCTGGCATGCCATAAAAGATAAGCGTATACCTTGCCCCTATACTTCAGTGTCCAATTACGGTCAGCATAATGTAAACTGTTGAGCTGGCTCTCTCCCTGTGTGTCCACCACCTCAGCTTGTTCTGCTGCCAGAGAGGGTAGATATCCTTGAAGGCAGACATAAACACATAAAGAGGCTTGTTTCTGTTAAAGGATCATATTCTGAACCAGCCTGTTGAAAAGGAGTCAGATTTGAGTAGCTGAGAAATCTGACTCACTGGGACTGGTCACCTCCTTGCATTGCAGAAATTATGCTGTCTGTGCTATAATCATGAGCAACATCATGTTTTGTAATGCAATAATAGAGAAATTAAATCAGATACAAAGGCTTGGCACTTTTTTAGTACTCAGAATTTCTGCAGATTTTGCTCAAAGTGTTATCATACATGTCTGTTCTGAATATCTACACTGACAAAGGGTGGTTGCTTTCAGCTTAACCTTATGTAAACCAGTTAAACATGCCTTTTGTATTGTCATTGCCTGAAGCCATTTGCCAGTGTTCATTGTGGTAATGATCCCTGCAGTCGTGTTGCAGAAATCTATTTGTAAGTGCTCTTTGTTTGCTTTTCTACTGTTTATCCACCACTGTGCAAACCCTCCCAAATGTTTTATTGCCATAAGGTGCTGTACTATAAGGATATGCTCATTATGGGTTCTTGCGTGTCATTCATTGATTCATGTTTAGCCACAGTGCAGCTTAATCACATAGGATAATGGATGGGTCTATCCATATCTCCCTATTAAAATCAGTATCCAACCTGCTGCTTTAAGGGAGGGCTATTCCTTTTTAATCAATGACCTCAAGAACATCAAGATAAACAGGATGTATCTGCTCTTGTGTACATGTTTATTCACCTTTGTCCCACTGTATAGTGTGCATTAGTTGCCCCACATATTGTTTGGAAAGAAAAGAAACATAACTCACATTAAAAGTGCAGTAGAACTGTAGGATCAAAATAACAAAGGACTAATGATAAAGGGCTTTGGCTTAAAATGTTTTTTGTCCTACTCAAAAGTGTTTCCTATGGGAGCACTTCAAACAAAACTGCAGCATTGCTTCCTCTGGAATAAAAGGGAACGTCCTGTCATAATAAAGAATTGGAGCAGTAACTTCTCTCAATGTGGGTATTTGATATCAGTGTAAACCCTTATATACAAGAAGAAAAATTCTCAGTCTCTGTGCCGTTAGCTTGAACAGCCTCCCTTCCTATTATTCTAACCTAGCAGAAGTCTGCTAACAGTCAAGGCCACCCATAAGGGGGGAAAGAGTGGGGAGCTTTCTGTGACCCAGCCAAATGGGGGGGGGCCATGAAGTTCAGGAAAATCATGGCCCATTGTAAAGTTAATCTGTGATTACTATATTTAATATTTGCCCTGTTTGAAAACCACTCTTATCAAAACAACAGAAATACACATTATTTATTAATTTATGCTGTAGTACACTGTAGCATTTTTCAAAATGAAAACCTCTTTTCATAAACAGAATTACCTTTGTTTTGGTAATGTGGATAAGCACGAAGAACTACACCATTTGGAATGTACTGTCAGACTTCAGCTAGGCATGTTGTGCATAAATGTTATGATGCCAGAAAATAAAGTAGAAGGAACTGAAATCATTTTAAGGGTGAATTGATTTAATTGCGAAAAGAGGCAAAAAACAGCTAAAAAATGGCAAGAAGGGTTAAAAGTGGCAAAAATCGGCTCAGAAAAGGTGGTGAAAAGTAGTTACAGAGTGGTAAAATAGGTTCAGAGTAAAAAAACGGGATAATGGCAGCCATAATAGGCTAAGAAAGGCTAAAATGTGGAAAAAGAGAAAAGATGGTGAAAAGCAGTTAAAAAGTGGCAAACATATGCAACATTGAACTAAAGAGGCAAAAATGGGATAGCAGCAAAAATGCGCTGAGCAAGGAAAAATGATTGGAAAAAAAAAAATGTAAAAATGAGTTAAAACAGACAAATGGTAGCCCAGTGGCAACAATGGGCAAAGAAAGGCAGAAATAGTGAAAAGTGGTTAAAAGGTGGCACATATGGTGGCACTAAGTAATGGCCAAAAATATGCAGAAATGGGTTAAAAGTGGCAAAAAGTTGCAAAATGGGTGGAAACAGTAATGAAAAGAGGTCTAAAGTGGCATGAATAAGTAAGTCTAACATTAGGGCTGGACGATTATGGCAAAAATAATAATCACGATTATTTTGATTGTTAATGAAATCACGATTATTTATTGATTTCAAAATTTGAGTATTTATTGAACCACAACTTAAAAGAACAATCAAAAATAAATTAGTAACAAGTAAAATAATAACAAAATATTAAATAATAGCAATAAAAACCAATAAATAAAAATAAATATCCAATCTACATGCACTCCTGTAAAACTTGCAAAATTTGCAACATGCAAAAAACACTAATAACCCAGCCAAAAACACAACCCAAAAATACTCTTTGAAGCACACATTAATTGTTTTTCTTCAATTATGTTTTTATGATCATGAGAAGCCAAAATTGAAATCACGATCAAAATTCAATTAATTGTCCAGCCCTATCTAACATCAGAACTTAATCTGTATTTGGTGTTTTTTTGATAGCCCAGCAGATTCTGTGGGTGGTTCTGCTAACAGTGCCTATAAAAATTATTCCCCCCCTTGGATGTTTTACCCTTTTATTGATTTTGTAAATCAGTCATGGTCAAAATGATTTGGCTTTTTCGACTAAAATGTTTCACTTAACCATCTTTAATGTCAAAGTGAAAACAGATTCCCACAAAGTAGTGCCAATTAAATAAAAATATTTAAGTGTAAGTGACTGCATTTTATTCCACCCTTCAAGTCTGTATTTAGTAGAGTAACCTTTGGCTGCAATCACAGCATTGAGTCTGTGTGGATATGTCTCAATCAAGCTCAAACATCTGGACACATCTGGTCGCTGTTGGATTAAGGTCTGGCCTTTGATTCGGCCACTCCAGAACATTCACCTTTTTGTCTTTAAACCATTTCTGTGTAGCTTTCATTGTATGCTATCTTTACAAGCCTTCCAGGGCCGGCTGCTGTGAAGCATCCCCACAGCATGATGCTGCCACTACTTCTAGAGGGATGGTGTGTTTGTGGTGATATGCATAGTTTGGCATCTTGTCTGATGGCTAAAAAAGCTCCATTTTGGTCTTATCAGACCAAAGAACTTTCTTCAACTTGATCATTGAGTCTTCCACAGGCCTTTTGGGGAACTCTAGTCTAGATTTAATCCCATTTCAGCAGCTGAAGCTTGTAACTCCTTCAGAGCAGTCATAGGTGTCTTGGTGGCCTCTCTCAATAATCTCCTTCTTACACGCTCACTCAGTTTGTGTGGACAGCCTAATGTAGGCAGATTTACACATGTGACATATTCCTTGCATTTCTTGATGAATTTAACTGAACTCCGGTGGATGTGGAGTGCCTTGGGAACTTTTTTGAATCCATCCCCTGACTTCTTCTTTTTAATAACCTTTTCTCTGAGTTACTCGGAGTGTTATTTGTCTTGATGTTTTAATGATACCCAGGAATACTGATTGACCAGTGACTGGACCTTCCAGACACATGAATATTTATGCAGTCATTTTTTAAAATTGTCATCACTTTGTAAAAATCTGTTTTCACTTTGACATTAAATAGTTTTGGTCATTTTTGCATCAAAAAGCCAAATTATATTGACCATGATTTATTTGTAAAATCAATGAAAGGGTAAAGGGGTGAGTATTTTTTTATAGGCTCTGTAAATCTTTGGTGATACATGAGGGCAGGTTGGAACTGGGTGTAAAGCTTCATGCTGAGTCTTGTTATTTCTTCTGGGAGTGACGACATATTGTGTTAACCCTGGCAGCATTGTTAAGTATAGTTGTTTACACTCTTTTAACCCTGGATATTTCATTTACAGCAGAATTGGAGATTTGTCTACATTGAACAAACTTTAAGAGCTCTGGATGTCTGGGCTGGAATAAGAACCGTGTGATCTTTAACTGGCACGCACATCAAGTTGATTCTGATGGATTTTGTCTTAGATCTCAAACTTGGACAGCTAAATCAGGCCTGGAGTCTTATCTAGCTTGCATAAGCTGTGCTTGTCTTTGATTAAGTATTTACAAAAAAATAGCTGTTCTATTGTGCACTCTCTTCAAGGTCATCCCATGGAAAAAAATTGCAGACATGCTCCACAATCCAGCCTCAAAGTAGAGCTACCACAGAGATTTAGATGGAGCTATTGGATCCCCCGAGGGTCTCTTTGGAGTAGTACAGTAAAGAAGTACTGGATAAATTATGGGCTTTCTTATACTGACTTTCAAACCTCGTGTTATGAAACACCACTGAGAGTTTTTCCTCAGCATGAACTGGAATGTGAAGCTGTAAAACATTGTAATTCTTCATTTTATAGGCCCTTTTCAACTGTCATGATACTTGTAAGTGACCTGAGTGAGTTTACAGCCCATGTAAAGGCTGATTTTTGTCTCTTATTTATGTAACTCAATGCTGCACTGATGAAGGATTAGATTCTGATACATCACAGAGTGGCGCTGACACCACGAAAACAGCAGGGTAGACGGCGTAATCTCTCAATTATTTTATGAGAGGTAACAGTCACCATCTGTTCATGCGGCGATGCTGGATGTGGCTTACTCGATGTGACACCGTTGCGTGACATCACTCTCTAAAGATGTAATCTATGAAGACGTGCGCACTGAGGGAGGCTTTTCTGTAAAATTCAAGGCTGCGTTCAGAACCATGAGTCAACATGAAAGACATGCATGAGAGGCTGTAGATGAGGCTCAGTGTTTTATTTCTTTCATGCGTCTTTAGGAGTGCAGCGGGGAATGAAAGAAACTGCTCTCAAAGTTTCCAAAGTCAGTCAGATGTGAGTGGGAGGAGTAGATACAGAGGATGAATTGGATCTTGAGGAGGATTATATTATCTGCTTGAGTTTGTTATTTTGGCAGATAAGGTCATTTTTATGTTCCAAATTCTGAAGTGTTATTCTTTTGTACATCACAGTCATTCAGCACTAAACTCTAAACTCACTCAAACTGAAGATGTAACTTGCTTTCCCACTTGTTGACTGCTGGTTGCAGATGTTCAGGATCTCCTTTGTTTTGTCTCTTTTCTAGTAGTTGATCCACAGGTGTAGTGCACCTCTATGTGTATGTGGCATGAGATGATTAGTGTATATCAGGGATGCAAGATATTGGATTTTTGACAAGATCTCTTATGCCGATTTTCACAGGTTCATTCATTCATTCATTCTACTACATGTTCAGCAAATACTGAAAATTTTCAGACTAAAGGGACTAAAAATGAAGTTGAAGGGATTTAAAAGCCAATGGCTATTGTAAGCTGACAGTTAAAGGTACTGCATTTCAGTTTAATTTCATCAACAATCCTGATTTTCTTAACAACTATTGGCTGGATATCAGTTAGCCAATCAACTGCTTACAAATTTCTCCTCTAAGGCAGTGGTTCTCAACCTTGGGGTCGAGACACTGAGAGGGGGTCACCAGATGCCTTAAAAAACTAAGAATATTTTTTAAAATTACACCGTTGCCATTTTACACAAATTTTACCAAATGTTAACCCCTTTTCATCACTTTTAACACCAATTTTTCCAATTTTAGCACATTTTTGCCACTACCCATTTGTGTCAATTTTAAACCCTTTCCACCACTTTTTCTGCCTGTTTTTGTCACTTCTAAACCAATTCTTGCCAATTTCTGTCCATTGTTGCTTCTGTTGACCCATTATTGCCCCTATTAATCACTTTTACACCCTTTTTACCAATTTTGATCACGGTTAACCCATTTTTGCCAGTTTATATTAATTTTTCATCCCTTTCCACCTAATTTTCACCAGTTTTTTGCACTTTAAAGCAGTTTCAGCCACTTTTTAATCCCCTTTTTCATTTTATGTGCCCGTTTTTGCAACTTAAATGCATCTTTAATTATTTTTTTGCCACTTTTAACCCATTTATGTATTTTAAAAATCTAATTTCACCACCTTTTCCACATTTTTTTGCCATTATTAACCATTTTTAACAATTTTGAACCTCTTTTAAATACGTTTATCCACAAAAATAATTTTTATTTTAATAAGGGTATTTTCTACACAGTTGAAGAATTAAAGATATTTGTTGCTTTGATAAGAGCGGTTATTATTCAAGTCAAATCTGAAATATGCTTTTCACAGCTTAACTTCATAATGGGCCATGATTTTGCTGACCTTCATAGGCCCCCAGTGTGGCTAGGTCCTAGAAACCTCCCCCTGTATCCCTCCTTATGGGTAGCCTTGTCTGAACATGACCGTTTGTGAATGTGCATGGCCGTGTTCAACCACCTTCATGTACAGTGGGGGTCCCCAGTCTCTGGCCCCTTATTTTGGGGGTTGCTAGCTGAAAAGATTGAGAACCACTGCTCTAAGGCATAGACACCAGAGTTTCATCCAGGTGATTGGATTACTGACTCCAAGCATTATTCCCAATACTATGTTCATGTAGTTTCAATAAAAACGGACTGATTGCTGATCAGTCTGAGTATGTCTGGTGTGGTCTGTTTTCTGAGGTGTGGTTTCTTCTGATATTTAAACTTGTATTTCTGTATTCTGATCACCTTACCTTGTGCTAACCTCTGACTCACTGTCAGCAGCTTTACTATATCCCACTGTGTATCTATTGAGTCGATTTTTAATTTCTTACCATCTAAATATTTCTCACACCATCTGCCAGACTTGTAATTACATGAGCAGCACAGTAAATATACCCAGTAATTCCCTTCTCGATGGATTTTTTTTTTCCTGGGCTAACTGAAGGTTTACTCTTTAAGGAATTAAAGTAACACATAGAAGGCACATCTGTCCGTCGTTTGGGTCTTCCTTCCTCTTCTTCACTTCTGCCACAGCGACAAGTTCCCATGAGCCTTAGAGCCCAAGCTGGAGCTAGAGAGCAAGACCATGTTGAAGCAAAAAAAAAGTGGCTGTATTGGAAACTCAAAAGACCCCACTCCAATGAGGTCCCAAGAGAGCCTTGAGCACTGACTGAACAGACTTCACATTAACACACTGGGCAAAAGGCAGGCAAGGGAACGAGCAGGAAACAGTGGCGCTCCTCTGACTGCTTGGCAACACACAGCCGGAGTTAATGAAGTGTTTTTGTAAGGGGCTCTGCTTGGAAATGGGGTGATAAGCAGCCGTAAAATATATGTATGCCATTTTCACAGCCACAGCAGCTCCTTGGCTCCTTTTAATACAACTGCTCAGCCTTGCACTGTGAGCATTGCATAAGACTGCTCAAAGTCAAACCAGAAGCTATGCATAGTAGCTGGCAACATTTCACTGCCTTGAGGCTTCATTCATCCTCCTCCTCCTCCTCTTCATCCTTCTTGTTTTCTTCCTCGCATTGCCCTTCCCCTTATCCCTCCCTCCTGTCATGCTTCAGTGGGCCACCTGAGGGGGGGGTATGTACCCCCCTTTGCCTGGTGACAGCTTGCAGGGAGATATGGGCAGCCTTCTCAGCTTGAGGAAGCTGAGAAGAGGAAAGCCAGAGATGCAAGGGATTATAGAGCATGCACAGAGGAACTCCACTGGGCTTATTTTCTACAGTAAAACACAACAAGACCTGTGACTTTTGCACAAATAACCCCAGTTTGTGTTTTGTTTCCTTTGCTGCACCATCCAGTAATTGAGAAGGGAAAACAACAAAAGAGGAATACCAAGTGGAAGGAGTGAGCTCTTTGGGGATGTCTCTGTGTATGCAGATGTGTACAGTATCATGCTTGTGTAGGCTGGTTGATGCATGATACGATGAGCTCACAATCGTGCAATCGATTTACCCCTCAGAAAGCAAATGTAAAATGCACTTCAGAAACAGAGGCAACCAATTGCCTCTCTCAGGGAATAAAGAGCTTGAGTTATTCAGAGCACATGATGTTTAAGCCTTTTACTGTCAGTGCACTTTGAGGATGGACTGGTGCAGCACTGGCTCGCAGTTTTATCAGAGAACAGCACGATATGTACGCGCTGCCCAAAGCAGTTATCGACAGTTTCTCAAGTTTCCCAGCTTTTGATAGACAGTGAGAAAAACTTTGTGCCTTAGATCAAGGGTGCTGTGTGTTTTTTTATAAAGAGTTGGCTTACTCCATAGCCAAAGGGACCGGATATTTGACATCTTTTAAATTCCACAGAAAGGCATATTTATTAGCCTCTCTAATTACTCACCACAAAATCTTGGCCCAGAATTTTGTTTACTGTGAAGTCTTGCATTGCAGAAAGAGCAGAGAGGAAGGGAGATCAGAGTTTGAAACAGAATGATGCTATACCAGGGCAGTGGAATAAATGATATCTGTATCTATATCTATATCTATATCTGTATCATCTGTATCTATAGCTATATCTATATAGTTTATATCTATAGCTGTATCATCTATCTCTACATCATTTATATCTATATCATCTATGTCATCTGTATCATCTTTATCTATAGCTATATAATTTATATCTATATATCATCCATATCGATATCTATATCATCCATATCTATATAATTTATATCTATCTGTGTCATCCATATCTATATCTATATCTATGTCTGTATCTATATATCTATTCACAGGCCCACCCACAGATTTGGCTGGGCCCCTGAAAACCCCAGAGAATGGTCTCTACAAAGTTGTGGTTCACTGATGATAATAATGCGTTGGTGCTAGCATCCTGGCTATCAGTTACTTCATTTTGGAGCTGGAGAGTATGTATGGGTTCTCATGTTGAAATTATTTATTTGAGCCTTCTTTTAACCACATTTTAACCCATTTTCACCATGGTTTTTGCATATCTTTGCTCCTTTTTTCCCACTTTAAGACCATTGTTTCAGACTATTTGATTTGTCTGACATTTTCAACTTTGTTTACCACTTTCAACCCATTTTGCCACGTTTCACCAATTTTTGACACTTAAAAACGATTTTTAAAAATTTTTAACCCCTTTTTCCTACTTTCTGGTTGTTGTTGAAACTTTGTGCTGCGTTTGTCCCATTCTTACCACGTTTTGCCTATTTTTGCTGATTTGAACCAGTTTTTGCCTCTTTTCAACTGCTTTTCACCATATTGTCAACCATTTTTGCCCCTTTTTTACAATACATTTTTCCTATTTTAATCCCATTTTTGCCTGTCTCAACCTCTTTTCTCCAATTTTTTCTCACTAGTTTTGCTTATTTTAACCCATTTTGACAATGAAATACTTTTTTCTATTTTTTTCACCTTTTCTTGATATTTTTGTAGCCTATTTTTGCCCTTAAATCCAATTTTTGCCTTTGTCAACCTCTTTTCCCCACCTTTTTTTGAAACAGTTTTGTCTCTTTTAACCCCTTTTTCCTTTTTTGAACTGCTATTCACCATTTTTCCATCCATTTTGCCTACCTTGACCTCTTGTCTCAACTTTTTACACCATTTTTTCCCCTTTAAAACCCATTTTTGAAACTTTTTATCCACTTTTTACCACTCTATCTAGCCATTGTTGCAACTTTTTTGCTACATTCACTTATTTTTGACACATTTTTCCTATTTTTTGCCAATTTGAATGATTTTTTTTCTATTTTGTGATTTTTGCAGCACTTTTTTTTACCACTTTAATCCCATTTTTAATTCTATCAACCTCTTTTCCCTCCTTTTTAAACAAATTTAGTTTTTTTTAATTCTATTTTGCCCCTTTATAACTGCTTTTCACCATTTTACCACCCACTTTTCCTCCTTTATGGCATTTTTGTAACCAATTTTTGCCAACCTCTTTACCCCATTTTTTCCCCCAGTTTTTGAGACTTTTAAACCATTTATGCCACTTTTCACCCATTTTTGCCAATTTTTCAACTATTTCATTTGTCCTGGTTCAGTCTACTGAGCTTCCTTCTACCAATTATTGTTTTTTACACGTCAGTAAGTGACTTCATTGGAGAGACCTACCAGTGAACTTCTCTTGTTGTCTTTAAATTATCTGTATATTTGAAACACTGATTATTAAACAGGCAAAATCAATGAGACTATAACCTGACATTAATACATCAAAGTAGTGGAATAAGATGTACTGAATCACTTGTATGCTGATATACTATAATGTTTGAACATGATCACTGGTTTTACATTTGATAGATACCAAACAAATACTGTGGCAGTGGTTGAACTTGGGTTTGTTTTAAACTAGGACCTGTTTAAATTGGTCTCAAGCTTTTTGTCTTTTCTATTTTAACCCTAAAATGTGACAGAAGTAAGTAGCACATGTCAAAAACCCTCTGTAAACACAAGGAGCACAGGTCTATTAAAAAAAGGCTCAATAAATCCCCTTTCTTAGAACGTCCCAACTTTTCATGATAAAGACACCCAAATCCAAGTATAAGGATTTGTAATGTAACACCCCAATCTTGTAAAGCTCTGCCAACTTAAGCACCCATACAAAACAAAGCTGAATTAAACAGTGGATTAGTAAAACATTACCTCTGTAAGCCTATGCAAGTGTTTTTTTAAGGATGACTGCTTCAGCTGGGGAATTCTTTACCTCCTTTAACCCCACACTACAGAGTCTTTTCTGCTAATGCAATTCAGTCTGAAACCATGACTTAATGCTTTGTTAGAAATTACCATTTAAATTATACTCAACAAAAATAGAGTGGTTAAAGCTAAAAAAAAGAACTTCCTGCAAAGTCATTTTTGATTGCATAGTAGTTTTGGTATTGTGTCCAAGTAATTATGTTCCACTGCGGTCGGATTCTTTCCTCCAGCCTGACGTAATCCGGCTTTCACAATGACCACTAGCCAACAATGGCTACTTTTCAGGCAGTAAGTCTGGAGGAGGAAAAGCTGGCTTTTGTGCTTTTAACAGCTTGTGTAAACCTT
The DNA here is from genome assembly GCF_018320785.1 of Cheilinus undulatus. NCBI lineage: Eukaryota > Metazoa > Chordata > Actinopteri > Labriformes > Labridae > Cheilinus > Cheilinus undulatus. The sequence continues at coordinate 15,521,256 of NC_054882.1, forward strand.
GTACTCCTGCAGGATCTGCTTGTTTAATAATCGGTGAATGAAACTTTGACTCCATGTGCTTCTCCTTAGCTGCTGCACACTCATTATAATCTTGCTGTGCTGCAAGAAAACCGCTTTGTGCTCTGTTGTTTATTAGCAAGCCAACTTGATGAAGGCATTGTTTAGCAGTCTGGCCGGCTTTGCCTTGCAGCAGAGTAATTCATTGTCTGGTTCAGACTGACAGATAGATTGCTTCATCAAACTGAAATGTTTGGTTGTAAGTGTGTACTTCTAAGAGAGTGATTAAGCTTGATAGGTCTCATGAGATCACTTCCACATAATTAACCCACTTCTTTGTGACTGTATACTTGATTTAAGCACAGGTAGGCCAACTAAACACAGATTTCCCTGACACCATCAGATCCTGTTGTCTCTCTTGTGGTTTATTTCAAGTCACCAAGAAATGAAACAAGTCAGAGTTGGCTTGTAATTATAGAAACATGGTTGCTGTTCTGTTTCATTGAGACACACTACTTCTCTTAACAGTTTCAGCTGGAGTCATTTCATCTCTGCGAGTGGCGGTGCTTCCAAGGAGAACATTGGCAAAGCATTTAGAGAGCTGGAGCGTGGAGACCAGCTGCAACACAAAGACATAACCATTCAGACTACACTTTAACGTGCAATACACTGGGAGCAATAGAGGGTGTGTGAGTCAGATTGGCTGTGTACGTTGGAGACTGAGAGGAGAGACTGGCCTGAGGCTGAGGTTGTGAGCAATCATTAGGTATAAGCTATTAAACTTTATTTAATAGAGCGATTTCTTCTGCTCTATTCATGTAAATTTAACATCTGTCACACAGCGGTTGATTCACCCAAGCTACAGAAAACTTGTTTTCCTGACTCTCCTCACGAGCCGTGGTCTTACAATGGGTAGAAACATTCCAAAGGATCTCTATATTAATGTGTGTATTTGGTTAGGTCATGACTAAGGTTGTTAAATTTTTGACACTTCAGTACATGTGCTTAAAAATCCCTGTTCTCAACTGGTGGGTCAGGACCCTAAAGTGGGTTGTAAAATCCTTTTTAGTGGGTCTCAAGTGTGTGCCTGGAGAAAATGTGCCAAAAGTCAATGAGAATATTTAAAAGGATGCTTATTTTTTCCTGTCTCTTTGATTTATCACATGGTTTGCACTGTCTGGGGTCCAAACTTTGCTGTTTTTCCTGAAATAAATGTGATTAGTTAAAAAGTGTCAGAAAACTGGGACACAGTTTCTCATTGAGGAGTTAATCGTACGGATGGGCAGTTAATAGAAATTTAGATTAGATGCATTATATCCTTTAGCTAAAATGAAACCCACACATCATGCAAACATTGAAGTGACAGTTTTGTTTTTGTTTTTTTTGAGAATATTTTGCAAAAACTCTGCTTTCCTTTTATCTTGTACAGTGCAGTGAAAAAGTATTTGCCCCTTTCTGGTTCCTGATTTTTTTGCATATTTATCACACTTAAATGTTTTGGATCATAAAACCAATTTCTATATTTCACAAAGACAACCCAAGTTAATAGAAAATGCAGTGTCTGAATGATTATTTAATTCTTTAATGGGGGAAAAAATCCAAACCTATCTGGCCCTGTGAAAACGTAATTGCACCCCTTATTAAGTCATGAGTTAATTGTGATTAACCACAGTTCTTGAAAAGCTGAGTTCAGTTTAACTGGCCACACCCAGGCCTGATTACCACCAGATTTGTTGAGTCAAGAAATCACTTAAATAGAAGTTGTCAGACAAAGTGAAGTAGGCTACAAGATCTCAGAAAGAATTTCATAATGCCATGATTCAAAGAAATTCAAGAAACAAAGCGATTGAAATCTATCAGTCTGGAAAAGGTTACAAAGCCATTTCCAAGGCTTTGGGTCTCCAGGGAACCATGATCAGAGCCATTATCCACAACTGGAGAAAACTGGGATCAGTGGTGAACCTTCCCAGGAGTGGTCGCCCAACTTTAATTACTCCAAGAGTGCAACGACGACTCATCCAGGAGGTCACAAAGGAACCCAGAATGACATCCAAAGACCTTCAGGCCTCACTGGCCCCACTTAAGATCAGTGTTCATGACTCAACCATAAGAAAGATACTGGGCAAAAATGGCATCATGGGAGGACAAAACTACTGCTGACGAAAAGGAACACGAAGTCTCATCTCACATTTGCCAAGAAACATCTTGATGATCCCCAAGACTTTTGGAGAAATGAAGAAAGAAGATGTTAGATGTGCACCAAAACTTCTGCACACACACGAAGGAAAATTCGGGACTTTGTCTGCAGAAAACATTCAGTACCTTTTTCAGGCTGCTGTGCGCCTCTCTGCTCCGCTCCCTGTCACAGCTTCTGCTCCCTCTTACTGTTTGATTTACTAGTCAGCAAATATGTTTTATGACCTCTATTTAGCAGCTTTTAAAAATGCACACATTAATGTTAGTATCCGTCACAGATAGATAGAGAGCAGAGGCGGGAGACAGTGATGTCTCCTGGACCGTAAAAATTTTTCTTTTACATCCTGACTTGTAGACTGATGACAGTGTCACAGTCCTGGACAAACACTGACACCAATAGCATGACCTAAATATGCAAAAATAACAAAATACAGACACTTCTGCAGACACTTCTCCTGTTTTTTCATGATAATTCAGAGGGAATATTTAATCTTAGGTAGACCCTATGCATTTTTATATTATTAATTTTCCTTTTTATTACTATGAACAGCATGATAGATTTTGGTCTGTGCATACTGTTTAGTGAAGCTTTCTTTTGTGCAGGTTGGGTGTCTAGGATGTCATTTTTGTTGCATTGATATTGAAACAAGTGTAATTATTGTTTGATTTTAACTTGTAGGGTAATGAAATTCAAAATTTCATAACTGTAGTTGGTAGCATGGAAAGAAATCGTCTCCAAAACTCCAAAACTTTGCAACAAATCTCTTTGCTCTTATTAAATGAACCTTAAAAAATGCATCATCTTTGCTACCTGTGTGCTGTGGGCAACAACATATGACACAGACCAGCTGAGTGATATCTTTGTCAGCAAATTTCCAAATTGTCTTTGTGCAGCTTTTGTTGGTGATATTGAATAGTCATGGGCATAAAAGATGCAAACTATGGTCCCATGCATATGTTTGATTATCTATCTTTAAAACTTGTGTCCACTTCAGGTCAGCCAATGAACATTTTTTCAGCTCACACTGTGGAGATGTTGTGTTTTAAAATGTTAATTTCATAGGGACTATTTTATTGGGTGGAAGAGTATAATACAAAGTTTAACAACCCCATTTTTGGATCAGTCAGATGACAGGAAAGGAAAGTAAGGAAGTAGGTTTGTCATTTATAAGACCTTGGGGACTTCCTCTGCTCTGTAAGTACGCCTGCTCTATCTTTCTGGCTTTATTTCAGTGGTTGTTTTTCCTTCCTCTCATCTCCTCTGCAGTGAAGGGTGCATCTTGTCCTCTCCACTTCAACTGTTGCCAGCTGATCACTCCTGCCTGCCTCAGAGATGAGTGCCAAGTCAGCCATTAACAAGGAGGTCTTCATACCCCATGATGAAAAGATGCTTGCTGCAGTGCAGGTGAAGCGGAGAACCAAGAAGAAGATTCCCTTCTTGGCCACGGGTGGTCAGGGAGACTACATGACCTTCATCTGCCTCTCAGGTCAGGAGACAAATGCATTTCTCTTCTCTTGGCTCTCTTATCTTTAGATTTAATGGTATTAAACTCGCTCTTCTGTGCTGTTTGGTCCCAAAGTCACATTACTGCACGTCTCCCTCAATTGTCCCCCTAATGTTCACACTGATGAGCCTGTTTACGTTGTTCTGCCAATAGGATGACATGCTAATCAATTTACTGCTTGGCTTCAGGTCAGCCCTTTTAAACGGATTAGATTTACACTGAAAATAACCAAGTGTTGTAGCAGAAACTGAGAATGAAATAATTTTCCTGAGTGAACATTAGATGAGATATTGCTTGTTAATAGAATAAGCCAAGAATGTTATTCATGAATAGAATGGCTGAAGCCTATTAATTTCACTGCCAGCAGAACTGCTTATGAAGATCACTGGCATTTCTTAATCCTACCATTTAATGTGTATTAAACTCTGCTTTAGCAGCAGGAGATCATATCGCTGAATGTTTAAAGGAACTTCATGGTGACTTGGAGGGATTTTATCAGCGCAGTACAAAGGCTGGTACAGTTTCTTCGTGCTTGTTTCAAATTCAAGGTTGCCTCGCTATTCAGCACTGAGCTGCAGTGTTTTCATGCTGAGGCACAAAAAAATAAAAGGCAGCAGTGTCAGCGCCATGACACGAGTTAACCAGAGGATTCTCAAAAATGGACACTGCTTTTCTAAAGGTTTAGGATGAGTCATGTCTCCTTTCAGGAAGAAATGGTGGTTGGTTGATGTAATGCCAGTCTCATCATCTCCTGAGCTTTCACCTCTGCACCCCCGTCTGAGCTCTGAGGTTTTGAAGTATACTGAAGTCACTGAAAACTCTTACTTCTCCCCTGCTACAGAAAGACCTGTGAATTATCTGTGGAGCCTCTATGAAATGTTTTAGCAGTGATTTAAAACAAAAACACAGGACCTTTTAAGGATATATTGGAATAGAAAGTTGTTTGAATCATTATGGAAGCCAATATCTGCCACTTAAAAAAGACAAATGTATAAATTAGGCAATTCTTTAGTCATAATTATAAGATAAATAGTCAAAATTATGAAATAAAAAGTCAAAATTATGAGAAGAGAAGTCAAAATTATGAGATAAAAAGTCATAATTATGAGATAAAACATCAAAATTATGAGATAAAAAGTCAAAATTTTGAGATAGTTATTACTAAAAGATAAGACAAAATTAGCCTATGATAAAAGTAAAAATATTAGATAAAAAGTCATAATTATGACACAAAAAGTCATACTTTTGAGATAAAATGTTCAAACTATGAGAAAATAGTGGAAATTATGACAAGAAAGTCATAATCGTGAGATTAAAAAGTCAAAATTATGACACAAAAATACATAGTTATGAGATAAAAAGTTGAAATTATTAGAAAACCGTCAAAGTCAAGGGATAAAAAGTTGTGATTCTTAGACAAGAAGTAATTTCCTAATTTTGACCTTTTTTCTTGTATTAATTTTTATTTCATACTCTCAAAGTCTTAGGAGAATTTACTTAGGAGTAAATTTGACATTAATCGTCTTTGTATTGACCTTAAATTTTTCACCGTTTATCAGGAATAGGCTGAACTCGTCATGGTAGCAAAGACGCTGCAGAGAGCTACAGTGACATCTTAGTGCTTCTCTGCAGAGCATTCATGTGTGAACAAAGCAAACCTGTGTGTATGACCCTGTGTTGGCAAGTGGACACAGAAAAAAATCCCATCTTGTTTCTCCAGATATTCAGAATGGCGTCAGGTTACCTCAACAGTGCAAACAGGGGTTTCAGTTACATTTACAGGGATCTGAAACGGCAAAGCTGTAAATTCAGTCATTTCAAGGGGTTTCAAATCAGCTCTTGCTGGACTTTCTTCTTATGATAAATCATTTCATTGATCATTTCTTTATCCCTCTGGTTGTAAATTTTAGCCTGAGTTTAAAAGCAGTGACTGTGAATCAAATTCTAACAGTCTGTGTTTAGACCAATAATTTTTATTGGAAAATACTCCTTTGTTTCTGCCGTGAAATGTTGACCATTTTCAGATATTAAAAATATCCCCTACATTAATTTTTTGTCTTGTAATTGAGATGTTATGCAGATAATCAAGGATTTATAATTCTATCAACATTAACTGATGAATTTAGTTGAATTCATATTTATTCTTTAAACCTGCACAGCCGGGCTGATTCTGGCCACATTATTGTGAGTGGCAGTCGAACCAAGACAGAGAGAGAGCGTCTGAGGCCGGTTTAGCCTTAAATCTGTTGTGATGAGTTGAAGGGTAGCCAATTTAAACTGCCTTAAAGCTGCAATCATTGGAGGATTTATACCACTGATCTCTGCATCGTCTGATTTAAACAAGATAAGCTTGCTCTGAATGTGCTGTAAGGCTGAGGAGGCCTTACTTTCACTGGCTTTGACTTGACTCATAGGTATTTGTAATTTAACTGAAGTATTTCTGATGTTAGACTGTTTGACCTCAGGATGTTTAAGTTTATTTCTAATATAAAAAAGCTGATTAAGTGAGTCTTCTGTTATCTACAGGGGATGAAGGAGTTGGAAGAGAAAATTCGTATCCTATTGTCTATAAAGGAATGCTCTGTATACAACCCAAATTTCAAAAAAGTTGGGGCACTGTTTAAATGTAAATAAAAACAGAATGCAACAATTGTCAAATCTCATAAATCCATATTTTATTCACTAAAGAACATAAACAACATATCAGATGTTGAAACTGAGACATTTTACCATTTCATGAAAAATCTACAACTCAGAAAAGTAGGGACAGGGCCACGTTTACCATTGTGTAGCATCCCCTCTTCTTTTAGCAACAGTCAGTAAACATCTGGGAAGCGAGGAGACCAGTTGCTGGGGTTTTGGAGAGGAATGTTGTCCCATTCTTGTCAGATGTAGGATTCTAGATGCTCAACTGTCCGGGGTCTTTGCAGGATTTTTCCTTTTCTGTTGGTGAAAGGTCTGGGCTTCAGGCCAGTACAGCACCCAAACTCTTCTACTGTGAAGCCATGCTGTTGTGATGGATGTGGTATGTAGTTTAGCATTGTATTAGTGAAATATAAGAGACATTGTCTGAATGGGAGCATATGTAGCTCTAAAATCTCTATCTACATTTCAGCATTGATAGTGCCTTTCCAGATGTGTAAACTGCCCCGCCACAGGCACTAATGCAACCCCATAACATCAGAGAAGCAGGGTTTTTGATTCATCTGACCACAGAACAGTTTTCTATGTTGCCTCAGCCCATTTTGAACATGCTTTGGCTCAGAGGATCGTGTTCACATATGGCTTCTTCTTTGTGTGACACAGCTTTAACTTGCCATTTGTTGATGGCACGGCCAACTGTGATGACAGACAATGATTTCTGGAGGTGCTCATGAGCCCATGCAGTGATTTCCAGTACAGAATCATGCCTGTTTTTTATGTATTTGCTGTAAGAGCCCCAAGATCAAAGAGGAAGCAACTAATATCAACTTTCAGTCTTGTCCCTTGCACACAGAGATTTGCCTTCTATCAAAGTATTTGCAATTTTACATTGAGAAACATTTTTCTGAAATTATTCCACAATTTTTGGACACAGTTTTTCACAGATTGGTGGTGAAGCTCTCCCCATCTTTACTCCTTACAGATTCTGCCTCTTTAAAATGCTCCTTTTATAACCTTGTCATGTTACTGGCCAATTAACCTAATTAGTTGTATCATGCTTCTCTTGTTTTTGATTAGTACCACTTATTTTTCCAGCCTTTTGTTGCTCCATCCCAACTTATTTGTGATGTGTTGCTGCCATCGATACAGCAAATTTTTTCCTTGGAATGGTAAAATGTCTCGGTTTCAACATCTGATATGTTGTTTAGGGCTGCAACAAATGATTATTTTTTATGTCGACTAATCTGGTGATTATTTTTACGATTGGTCGACTAATCGTGGCTATTTGGCATACTATTTTGGATCCCTGTTTTACCTTGCCTTCTTATGCATGCACACCTGTGAAAACTTAATGGTTTAGCAAATTGACATGACATGTCAAGTTGCTACATCATCAAGGTTTGTTTTTCCTCTAATATAAAAGTATTGAACGGATAACTAAAGTAAATTGCACACTAAATAGCGTTACTGAAAAAAACGTTACCCTAACAAATATCAAATATGGTTTTCCGACTGATTAACGTACGGCACCAACGTTATAAGTAGGCTACTGGAATTAATCCTCGTGCCTGAAGCACAAAGGGCTCAGTAACTAAATGCAAAAGATCTAAAAGATATTCATGCAACTTGCAAACTTGCCCACTCGCGGTATTTGAAGACGCGGCAGCTACAGTGTGTTTACATTTTCAGGTGTTCGTGCCTTGCCGTAGTGCTGCCATGGTACGAGAGTTTGACTTGACACAGTTTGCAGTTGACTTGTTTCGCCAATTTGTTTTCTGTAAAATGTTCCCAAACTTCAGAAGCCTTGGGTCAGCTTTTTGGTGTGTTCTCCGTGCTTTCCGCCGTGCTTAACTTCTTCTTCTTAGTTTCTGTGAATAATGTAAACAGTGGGTGCGATACTGCCCCCACCACTTCCTTTAGTGAACTGCAAGTACAGATGAGTCCTTACCGGCCGGTACTAGATTTTACCAATCTAAAAAACAATAATACGACGCGTCAACACTTGCATTCCCACGTCGACAAATTTTTATAGTCGACACAAATGATTATGTCGATGAATCGTTGCGGCCCTAATGTTGTTTACCTTCTATTGTGAATTAAATATGGGTTTATGAGATCTGCACATCATTGCATTCTGTTTTTTTTTTTTTATTTCACACAGTGCCCTAACTTTTTGGGGACTTGGGTTGTACTTGAGTGGAACTTGGAGTTTAAAAAACTCAAAAACTTTTCAATTGTCTTCCATTTACTCCCACCATAACTTCAGTCAGAAATATCTCCTGTCTTGTCTGTCCTACAAGGCGTTTTCAGTCGTCTGCTCCTTACTAAGCTGCTGTTCTCTGTGACTTGTGGGAGCACAGTAGTGAAGACAGGCTCTGTTATCCAGTTCACTTAGTCATGTGGCATTTCTTTAAACCATTCAAGCATTGTTAGGAGTTTTGTGTGTGTGTGTGTGAATGTGTGCAGTGTCGCACCAGGCTGCGCCTCCCAGCTACTGGAGATACAAGGCTGGTGTGTGAGACTTAGAGTGTTCAGTATGTGTATAAATATGTGAGAGCACTGTGTATGTATATAAGGGTGGGGGAAGGGGGTCACTGACAGTCTCATGGCTACAGTAGCAGATAGTCAAGGCCTCAGGGCCGTACAGTGGCAGAGTTATGTAATCTGTGGTATGTCACAGCTAAAGGAAGCCTCTAGAATCCAGAAGCTGTACTGTACAGACAGCCGAGGGCACTTTATTCTCAAGATGAGCAGGGTGCCACATGAAACACCAGGCTTTCACTGCTGCTAGAACTCCAGGATCAGTCTGCCATAAGATCTGCCTTGTACTGTAAATCACCAGCTGTTAAATTGACTGCTGTGAAGTTCTTATCTCCTAGGAGTAGATCAATGCTTTCACAGGCATGCAAGATGGATATTATGCAATTGACCCTGAAACCGCTGCAGTTGGTTAAAGCCTCTCTTTAGTGTGGGTGAGTCTGAGGCTTTGAGTTGGCTTTTGTAGAACATATAGCTGTTTTTATTCTTAGGTGGAGAGCTACGTCTATCAGTGGAACAACAAGGTCTGGACAGCTGCCACTTTTAGAGTGCTTCTTGTTTCAGTCTTGCATGCGGCTCCAGGAAAACAAGACTGCTTTGGCTCACATGGCCGACTTTTGTTTGGCTTCAGGGTAAAAATCTTTGAAATCAGTTGTGTGTCAGTGAGGCGGAACAATAATAATTTCAAATTCTCTGTAGAAATAAACAGATTTTTGTACTTAAAACCTTCGCAGCATTATTCAATTTGACTCACTAAAGGCAACTACATGTTTTGATTTACTACTAGACTCAAGGAAATAATAGCTGTTTGGTAAAACTGGGGTGTTCTGCTTTACAGTGTTGGCACCAACTCTGATTTGAACTGTTTCAGAGCAAAATCTTCTTAGCATATAAGAGAGGGAAAGATCTGACAAGATTGGCCTTTTGAACCATCTGATAATCTGGCACTTGCTGACTTTGGATGAAGGGGGGCCTTAGGTCCAAAGTCATCATTTATCCTGTAGTGTGTACCCTGTTATAGTCAACTACAGGTCTGTACGCAGCACTCAAATTTATATTGTTGTGTTGATTCAAATACAACCTCAAATCTAAAAATAAAATATGGATTCATGAGATTTGACAATCAGTGCACTCTGTTTTTGTTTGCATTTTACACAGTGCCCCAACTTTTTTGGAACTGGGGTTGTAGCATTTTTCATGTAACCGAATTTGGCCAAATTCTTAATGCAGTCTAAAGCCAAACACTGCTCTCTTTTATAGCTCTTCAGCTCTCTGACCAGTCTACGTCTAGCCTGTGCGCTGCTGTGATTTCCAGGATCTCTTTGATCTTAAACACAAACATGTTAGTGCACACAGAAACATATGATAACGCTTTCACAACAACATCAGGGGTCTTGATGACCTAGGAGTGTGTTGGAGTGAAGCCAGAAGTTCAACACGGGCCGAGCTGGATAGAGAGCTTTCTCTTTGATCACAGGGTTTCATGCGGTGCCTTTATGGCTGGACCTCAGGGCTGCAAACACTGGACCGCCCACAGAATGTTTGGCAGGAGAGACGTGAGGCCAGTTTAGTGTGATATGACTGTGAAGGATCTCTGCTGCAGATTATTAGTTTACATGAAATCATTTCTTGTTTACTTTGGGAGGATAAAATTTTCTTCCCTTTCCTACTTGAAGCGATCCTGATCATTTTCAGCACCTTTTAATATCAGCTTTATTACATATATATGTGGTACAATTGTACTTGTGTTTTTTCAATAGAAGACTCAAACATTTTCAGGTAGAGAAACAGAGAGAGGAACGAGGGAACCACTTTGGTTTTCTTATATTTTAAAATGTCATGTAAGATACTGCCGCGTTCTTGTATTTAGAGGGCATGTAATCAAGTCTCATTGAATCTCTGTGTTAAAATGTGACTTTTCTGTGTGGGAAGAGCGTGGGCATCTTTGTTTATGAGTGTATTCATGTGCAGTGTGTTTATGCAGGCATGTTATTTTGTGGGTTGGCATACATGAATAATGTGCGTAGGCTGAGTCTCATGTATGTGACGCTGAATACCTCATGTGTTGTTTGTATTCCACTCCTTATCTTGAGTGTTTTTTGTCTGTTCTTTTTCTGTTGCTCAGTGTAACCTGGTCAAACTAATTTTAATATTCAACAAAGTAGGCCGCAGTAATCAGTTCTTTTTGAAATTGAGTACTCTAATGAGAAATATTGCATTTTTTTACTCAATCGCTTTTTCTTTTTTCAAGAGAAATAGAACCAGACAAATAAGAAAAGCAGATGAGTCCTTTAAATGAACTATTTTATGTTAAAAATAGGTTTAAACACGTTCTCTAAAGAAAATATGTTTTACACTGCGCAATAATGTTCTGGTGGTGGTTTACATTTATTAAAATTAAAAGGAAGTTAAATAATTAAATTAGAATATGCCACACTTGGGATTTAGGGATCGAGGGAGCGATTAATTGGTCTAAATGCAAAATTCAATCATACATAGTTCTCAGTCTTTTCACACATTTACAGTCAATGACCTTATCAAAGCTGCTTATCAAAGCAGCACATAATAATGCTGTAGTGTAAAGCCTTCTAAAAAATGTAAAACCCTTTTGTTAACCAGATTTGAAATGGTTACAAGTGGCAAAACCAGCAAGAAAAATGATTAAAAGGGGATTAAAAGTTGTAAAAATGGGTGAAATGCAGTGAAATATGCAGAAATTGGTGGAATAAGTGGTGAAAATGGGTTACAAGTGGGAAAAACCAGACAACAGAGTCAACAATAGGCAGAAAATGGTAAAAATGGGTCAAACGTGGCAGAATTAGGTGAAAAATAAGGTAAAGTGGGATTAAAAAGTGGCAAAAATGGGTTAAGAGGCAAAACAGGATAGAAAAAGTGGTGATATTGAATTTGAAATAAGTAGTAATGTGTGTAAAGTGGCAACAATAGGTGAAAAGTGGCAGACCAGCAGAAAATAAGGTGAATATGGGTGACAAGTGGTAAAAAAGTGGTAATAATTGGTGTAATAAACAATAAAATGCAGTGAAAATTGCCAAAAATGAGAGGAAAAAGTTAAGAAAAGGAGTTAATGAGTCAAAAGAGGCATAAATAGGTGAAAAGCGGCAAAAATTGGCAAAAAAAAGTCAGAAAGATGTGAAAAATGAGAGAACTTGGGATTAAAAAGTGCTAAAAATGGGTGAAGAGACAGAAAAGGGCAGAAAATGTGGTGAAATTAAAATTAAAATGAGCAAAAATATGTGTGAAGTGGTCAAAATGAGTTAAGAGTGGCAAAAACTAGCAGAAGAATACGGTGAAGTGGGGTTACTAGTGGTACAAATGGAGATAAAGTGGAAAAAATTGGTGTAACAGTGTAATGCAGTGAAAATTGGCAGAAGTCGGCGAAAAAACATGATGGAAATGGGTTAATAGTGGCCAAAATGAGTTAACAAAGGCAACAATAGGCAGAAAGTGGTAGAAATTGGTCAAAAGTGTTAGACATGGGTCAAAAATGAGATAAAATGTGATTTAAAAAATGGCAAAATGTTTTAAGAGGCGAAAATGGAAAGAAAGGGTGGTGAAAAGGGATTTAAAGATTAGCAAAAATGTGTGGCAGATAGTGACTTAAAGGGGTTAAAATTTGGCTTGACTGAGCCAGGACACTTGTACCAATGCTCCTGATCCAACACTCAAGCATTGATATCATCAATAAACCACAACTAAGGAGGACCCATTCTCTTGGTTTGTCAGGAGCCCAGCCTAATCTGTGGTTCGGCCTGTTTACAGCGACTTAATATCTGACGCCTGTAGAGATTGACCTCTGACCTTTCTTTACAGTAACTTTGCAAGTTGCACAACATAAAGTAGACATACAGTAACTTTGACAGGATCAACCTGGGTGACTTAATCTGAATATCTCATAGGGCCAGTGAGTTCTGTCTGCTTTAGATAATACTGTCTCTAGCATCCTGATCAACAAAGAGCCTTTTTGTGTTTGTTGGACCATCTCTAACTCTTCATCAAAGAAAACCACATTTTGTAAATAAGCCCCCTAGCAGTCTTTTCTCCAAAGCCGTGTACTGTAGTCATCACATCATCTATGTCTTGTGCTTTCAGCTTCACTTCTATTCATCATTTGCAGACTTGTGGCTACTGATCACATTGGAAAGATGAAAGGTACTGGTGTATTAAACTGCTCAGACCATTAGAAAGCCAGATCAGTTCTGACCTTGGTTTTCCAGTCCAAAAACACATCAGCGTGACTCTCTGTATTCAAGAAGAGGCTTATAATGTGGTAGATTTGTCTGCCAAGGTTAGCCCAAAAATACATATTTAAAACGATCCGGGAGGCTGTGAAAATTTTCATTTTAAGGGCAAAGTGTGTTGTAAAGAGTCATACATGTTTCACAGTAAAATCAAAGGATAACTGAAGGAATTCTGAACAGCTTTACATCTTCAGTACTATCTAAAAATGTCTACCTTAGAGCTGTCTCTCTGCTCTGTCAGTCCATCCGTCAGTTAGCTAGTTGACCCCGCTGTTAAAAAGTTATCTTTGCTACTGAATCTAAGTGATAGGACATTAAAAACATTTCAGGGAGTCTGGACAAATGTTTGCTAATGAGGTTTGGTCAGGCGTGGGTGGTCTGTGTTCTGTTGTGAAGAATGCTGCCGTCTGTGGGCTTCTTACTGGTGCTGGCCTCTCTGTATTTACAGAGAGCTGAGACAAACAGCCCACTCACAGGATTAGACACATCATCATCACACTAACACCACATTCCTTGTCAAGGTATGTGTGTGCATATACATGTGTTCATGCCATTCATAACTAACATCTGCATTTATATCATCTCTATGGCACTCTTTATCCACACTAATTAGCTTCTGCAGCAGCTCAGCTCAGTCGTGCCAGACTCTCTGAAATATGAACTGACTTCACTCCTCACACTTGGCCTCTCTTATCATGTTAGCCTCCCCTTCACCCCCTTAACCCCCTTAGCTCTAGTCTCTTCTTGACGAGGGTCCTTGAAGTCTTGGGAAAGGCTCCGGTGATTTAATGACCTGATCTTAGCCCTGGAGAGGAGAACAGAGTTCAGACAGAAGAGAAGAGAAAAGAAATGAAGGACAACTGGCAAAGGGGAAAGAGGTGAAATGACAGTCTTATGAAGGGCTTTGACAGGGGAGACATCAGTCCACACAATGCTGTAAAGGAATAGATATTGCAACTATTACAGACTTAGAATAAAGGTGTAATGAATGATTGGTGGGGGAATTTTCAGTCTGCTTGACAGTGACTGATGACCTGCTAGTCTTAACAAGTAAAGCTGATTTTAAACTGATTTTGGATTCAGGAGCTGTTTCATTCCATACACACATTGGCATCCATCAGCAAAAGAGAAAAAGCTTTGACACACTAACAGACCATTTCTGGCACTTGCTCCTCTTGCATGAAAGTAACTCTGTCCACAGCAGACTTGTGGATCTGCTCTGCAGGCATGTGCATGCTCCTGCTGCACTCTCCCTATCTCTTTCTCTGGCTATGAGACCACAGCATGTTTGAATATCATTCCAATCAAGAGAAATTTAAAACAAGTTTAACAAGTTTAACAATACTTTATTTTACAATTTAAATGACAGAGAAATGTGCAAAGTTCTTGCTGATTAGCCCTCATCATGATGACCATGTATTTGAAGGGGTAGTGAGACAAACAGCAGGAATAGGATACCCTCTATGGAGTATACACACTGGTGGTGGTGTTGATGAGGGATGCAGGATCAGAGGAGGAGTAGACCTCTGAGAAGCTAGCACAGGAACCAGTGAGGTGGCATGGAGGAGAAGACTAAGGTATGCAGAATGAGATGAGCAGGAGACCTGTGAGGATCTGGATCTGGTGAAAAATGAATGACAGATTTAAAATCTGACAGGTGCATGATGATTGGTCAAATGAGGTTTTGGCAGAATCTGATTAGCTGAGTCCTTAGGAGAGTGAATGCCCATAATCAGCTGATCGCCAGGGTGGGGAGAAAGAAAGAATGAAAAAGGGAGAGATGTGAATGAGTGGTTACTAAAGAACTTTTCTTGCTTGAACTTTTCCGAACTCTATTTGATGAATATTTATGTAGTACTATTTGGTTATGGAGGGAAGAGCAATGAGCCACACTGAAAGCTTTTCGTGATGGAAGAGACATTTTTGCTCTTCTTCTCACCTGTATCTGCATGAGTTTGTGATAGTTACAGGTGGGCTTTAGTTATACTTTAAGCCTGTATGCAACGACTGCTGCCAGTGTAGAAATTAGCTTAGATGTAGGTATAGTATTGGCAGTTTAATCAGAACTGGTCCACACTGGTAGCTTGTCATAGCAGATCAGATGTTCTTGCATGTCTCCCAGCGGGCTTTGGCATGACTTTTATCCACTGATAAACTTCATCGGCACTAGTCTGTAGGACTGGGTGATATTCATTTTTTAATACCGTCATACCCTCTCCAAAGTTTACCAGACTGTACGTTACTACCGCCAGGTGTTTAAAAAACTTTATTGAAGCGCTTGCTGGCATGTATGTGCAGTCACAGTGAGCAGAGCACTCAACTCAACTGGTGCTTCCTTCATACCTTTAAAGATGTTTATAAGGCGACGTGCTGGATGGAAATGATTTCTAGTTGAAGCATTGTTTTTACACTTAACAGGAATAATGAGCTAAATAAGGATAGAGGATCAGATAAGTTTTTCTCTTTTTCCTCTCCATGTACAGTACACAGGCCCTCTCCTCCCTCAGAGGTAATATGAGAAATAATGATCAGCTATTAGAAATGAGGATGTGGGAATGTGAATTAATGTTCCATGAGCTTTCAGACAGATAAATGTTGGACTTAAATTATCGCTGCATTGTCAATAGTGAGCTCCGTCCAGCTGCGGAAAGTTAATAAACCTTATCATTTCCCATCACTGATCTACACCTGAAAAAAAAATTTTTTTAGTGTTTTTAAACTCATGCTGCCATGATCATATTACAGCTAGCATCCACGTTACTCAGTTTGACTTGAGAGAAGACTCTACGGCTGTGCCAGTGCTGTGCCAGGCCATGGCAAAAGACACATATTCTTGAGGAATTTATATGTATATTGCTCCGAGTGGCCTGTAATGCCAATCATCTACTGTGATTTTTTTTTTTTTTTTTTTTTTTTTTTTAGTCCTTCCCTTCCCAAACACGTATGGGAGGTTTCCCAGATGAATGTGAAATATATCCATGCAATGAATATAGGGCTACAAGATTTGGGAAAGTAATCTAATTGGAATAATTTTTTCAATGCAATAAAGCATTCTGTGTTATAACCAACACAATACTGGATAGATTGAACAAGGGCTGAACGATTCTGAAAAAAATGTTTAACTGGAGTTATTTCTATTCATATTGCCATTTTGATTTGAATTGCATGAGATGGAATGGTCATTTTCATGCCATTTTCATTTTCATCCAGAAAAACGAAACATACAAAAATAAGGAAAGTAGGATTTTTTTCAAAATATTGTAATAAACTGAAACTTGAGTGGTTGCATGATGTGTAGAGCATAACATCTTTGCTGCATTTTTTTTTTTTTTTTATCAAACTGGTATTTTGACACACATTTCAGTTTAAACATATTGCACCTGCTGCGATTTGAAAATTGCAAAAGGTCATATTGGGATTTAATCTCCATTTAGATTAACTCCCTGCCCTAAATGGATTTATTAAACTGTCTATTGGGTTTGTCAGGTTAGCCATTCATAACAGTGAAAATATATCTCAGGACTTACCTGCTAACTTTCCAGCCAGCAGAGGAGCAACAAAACAGAGGAGTAACTGAACTTTCCACTGCACCTCAGTAACATCAGCTAAATGCTTGTGAAGTGATTTGTCATGGATTGCTCTCATTACATTTAAATGAATAACAGGTTGGTCAGTGTTCTCAAACTCTGCTTTAAAACTTTTGAGCTTTTTGCATACATGCTTTCATTTATTAATCTATTTAAAGAATATGAACAGGAAAAATGAATGCCTAGTGTCTTTAAAGACGTCCAGGAAGTGCATGGCCAAATGCACATGGCCTCTGATACCTGTTACTTGCCCTCTTCAGAAATAAAAACACACCCACAGACACACACAGCAGGTGAAGCTGGATAGATGAAAGGCTCAGGTGCTCTGCAGGTGGGCTGGGGGTGTGTACCGCTGTGCATACCTAAAACTCCCACTGTAGAGAGTCCCAGCGTGCTTCATCTAGTCTGCAGAGAGCAGGAGTAGGTTCCTGTGCACATGTGGGCATGTTGGGAAATCAATGCATGCCTCAGTGATTCTGACAGCTCTCTTCACATTGCTCTGCTGTGCTAAAGCCAAACCGTCTATCATCCCCCTCCTGCAGCCCTTATTCTGTCCTTTACTGTCCAACTCCGGCTGCATACCTTCTGGCCTAACAGCAGAGAACAAACCTGCAATTTTTTTAATTTCATGAAGCGTCTTTTTTCCCGCAGAAACAGTAGGTTGTTTTTCTAGTAGGAATCTCATGATTGGTGTGGTGGAGGTGGTTCTTGGTTGGTGGTTTGGAAAACTCCCCTAACACATTATTTACTCAGTGGCTGCTTTTGGTGCAGCTCCTCCTCTTCAGTGGGACGCTGTTAAGAACAGGAGCGTTCCTACTTGTACTGGGGAAACCCAGGAGACGGGAGATGGTAATAAAAGAGATGGAACAAGAGACTGGGGGGATTTTTTCATTGCATAGTGCATTCCTGGAGAGTAGAGCGTGCTTTAGGGAGTTATTTGTGCTTAGAAGCTTGTTTTTCTTTTGTTTATCATTTCTGATGTAAAGCTAAGGATTTCCTGTCCATGTTTTTCCTTAATTTAGAACATCTTAATGGGAATAATTCTAGTATTCAGATCTTATTTACTTGCACTCACAGAAATATTTAGGCCTAATTCTTAAGATTTATGTATTTCGGTTGCATATAAGATTTCCATCCATTTAAATTACTTAGATTTAACATAAATCTAGTGTGATCTACAGTGACAAATATGCAGCACATAAAGTTTATTGGCCTGTTTGTGTTAAATCTAAGTAATTCAAATGGATGGAAATTTTATATGCAATTGAAATACATAGCCTAAATCTTAAGAATATTTCTGTGAATGTGTAAACATCAGTAGTTGCATTACATCCAAGGGCACAAACCCGCATTCCAACAGAAGAGCTAGGTGTGGCTCCTCTTAACATAAAGACTTAATGACTATCCTCTCGTTTTGACACCAAGGAGTTGGACTGAAGAGATTTTGTTTTCTTCCACTGTGCTGGGATATCACGTTGTTGTTCTGAATGTTGTGAAAGTGTTGATGGCACATGCCTGCAGGGAGTCGAGGTGATGCAGCTCCTTTGGGATCACCAAGGAGGAAGTTATTCAAAAAGAGAATCACACCACACATGTTTTTAATATCTTGTACTCTTACTACATATATTGGCTCACAAACAGAGTAAAGACTGTGTCAACACAATTCCCTGTGTACCTGGAAATCTCATCTTTGTGATGTTCTCAGCTTTGTTGTGTGCAAATAAAGATTGTACTCCAGAAATCAGATTAAAAAGTAAATATATGGCAATGCATGATCTTTTCTTTTATCGAACCGGGGGATTAAAAACTATAGCCCTGGGGCCAATTGCTGCCTTTGGTCCAATTTTGATTGGCCTGCAGCAAATTCCAGCACAAGGTGTTGCTCCATGCTAATTCTGTAAATAATCATTTCAATAAGAAGAATTAATTGATATATTTTTTGTGACTAAACTAAGACAACACTGTATATGGTAAAGATATTGGCAATCAAAATAATAACATCTCTGATTAGTTTCAGGAGCAAATAGCAGTACCAAGTAGAAAAGGCTCAGAGAGTGCCATTAGCCCTATCTCCCAAAGTGAAGAATCCTTTAAAAAGTTCCTGGATCCGTCCCCATGTGCCCCCCACCACGGCATTCACTGATTACTCCCTTCCCGGTGGGGTGGACACACAGTGAGGCAAAGCATTGGCTTTGCTACAGGTGGACTGTCGTGGTGGAAGCATTGCCTGCTGGTGCCAACAGATGCACTGACAGTCCACCCATGGTCTCACTGGACGACTAGAAGTCATGGCAGAGGGTGAATATTCCTCTATTCCTCCCAGCATTGTAAGTATTCTGGCTACAATTTGCTGTCTTTCTCTCTGTTACGCTCTGACTCGTCTCCTTGACCTCTATAAACTCCAAAACTTTGAATAGAAACACACCCAAAATGCTGCTGGGATTGAAGTTACTCCGCCATCTCCTGGTGTAAAGTGGTAACAGGGCAGACCTCTGCCATTAGCCCTATCTCCTAATAGTACAGAATACTTAAAAAAAAATCCTGAATCCAGACGGTGACCTGGATCACTCACAAAATCTAATCAGTTCTTCCTTATGCCATTTTTGACATTTCCTGAAAATTTCATCAAAAATCCGTCCACAACTTTTTGAGTTATGTTGCTAACAAACAAACTAACAAACAAACTAACAAACCCACCTGATCACATAATCTCCTTGGCGTAGGTAATAATATTCCATGGGTTGAGCCAGGGGCATTATGGGCCAAAAAGGCCCCCCTGATCTGATTGGCATCTCTAAGACCCTGGAAATGATTGTCTGTTTGTCTACGCCCTGCCTCTCTCTCTGCAAGCTTGTTCTGCAACCCTCCTCCACCCCACCTCCTTCTTCATTCTGCTTCTGACTTTATCAATGCCATTCTGTTATCATTGATGCCTGCTCTGCTCTTGGGTTTTCACTGCTTCTCTCCCAGCCTTAGGCTCCCCTTATTGACATAGGGAGAGCAAGAACATGTGCCGTTCCTGCTTGATACTTTCTGTGTAGGCTCACTGAAGGGCAGGGGATCCAAGAACAGCCATGTCGCCAAACATAGATAACAGCAATAAGTGCTAATTAATAGCTGCTGATAAAGACACATTTATAACCACAATTCTTGTGTGTTTTCTGACTGAGCTAGCCATTTAAGCATATGCAGTCACTAAGCATATCTTACCGTATAATATATTGGTTTTAAAAACATCATATACCTTACTACATGGATATTAAAGTGGCCCCAACATCCTTATTTCTGTGTGTGGCCATTGGTGAAAAAGGTTTGGAAACCCTTGTTTTAATCCATATGTTAACAACAGTGAACAGATAGCAGTCATAGCATCTCATAGGAACAGCTCAGTTTGCACTATTTGAACTAAAAAATGAGGATAAAGTTGTACATTGGCCGTCAAGTTATACTCACAAACAAAGCATTGCGATAACATTAAGCACAGGAATATGGACATTTACCTGCAAAGAGGCTTGAAGGCTGGTGACACTAGCACTGCTAATCTTAGTTACATTCTGTGAGCCAGCTTTAGACATATGACAACTTTCACTTGACCTGACATGCATGGTAGACAATTTTATTGATCTATAGGATGTATTTCACATCCATATATTGCATGTTAGTGCAACAGCATGAATGAGTGACGTTCCCCACAGGGCTGCGTGCTAAGCCCCTTCCTATATTCTCTGTACATGCACGACTGCACCCCCATCCTCTCCTCCAGTACCATCATCAAATTTGCAGACGACACAACGTGGTCGGTCTCATTACTGGAGGAGATGAGTCTGCATGCAGGGTTGAGTTACATGCACTCCAGCATGGTGTGAGTCCAACAATCTGGTGCTGAACACAAAGAAAACCAAAGTGTTGGACTTCAGGAGGCAAAGAGAAGAGCCAGCACCACTTCTTAAATATGGAAAGGAAGTGGAAAGGGTCTCCACTTTTAAGTTCCTGGGGACCACCAGCTCCCAGGACCTTTCCTGGTCTTCAAACACTACAACAGTTGTCAAAAGCCCCAGCAGAGACAGCACTTTCTTAGACTATTAAGTAAAAACCATCTGAAGTAGAATCTGCTGGTGACTTTTTATCGCTCCACCATCGAAAGTGTTCTGGCATACTGCATCACAGTGTGGTATGCTGGCTGCTCAGCTGCTGATAGGAAGGCCTTCCAATAGGTGATAAGGCCAACAGAGAAAATTATTAGTTGTCCTCTGCCTTCTCTTGAAGATATTGCAAACATAATCAAAGATAGTTCCCACCCTGGCCATAAACTTTTGCGCTCCTGCCCTCTGGGAAACGCTACAGAAGCTCAATAAGCAAAACAGACTTAAAAACGGCTTCTTCCCTGGGCCGTCAGAACTGTTAATGCTTGCACATGACTTATTTTTTCACTGTAGGGAGCTACCCACTGGGACAGAGAGTGTTTATACGTAGCCCAAAACAGAACAGAGATGGCTGACGCCAGTGTACTGTTGATGCTCGTGTTTCTTGCCTGCAGACTTGACCCATACGCCAACGAACCCCATCCCAAAAGCGATATTTGACACCGCCAACTACTGGCCTTGCATGTATACTATGGCATTTTTGGTGTTTCTTGTGGTCTCATGTGAATGGAGATTGTTTTGAATAAACTGACACTATGATACAGCTACATCCAAGCTCTCTCCAACTGCAGCCATTGTTCATACCGACTCACAGAGACTTGCCTGATGACAGACATGGAGCCTGGCAAATCCATCTGCTTTGCAAGGTTAGATTACAGCTGCTTCTATTAACTAAACCCAACTATCCTTCAACATCAGCTCCATCCTTTCCTCAGTGATCCACTACCTCTCAAAACTCTGCTTAAATATTTAAAAAACCATGAACAGAGAGAATGCAGACACCCTCTGTTATACTGATGACTTTCATTTGCTGTCCCCAGCTTTCAACAAACAACTGACCCAATCAACAGCACTCCAGTCACAGCAGGCAAACACAGACAGGTATATTAATAACTTGAACACAAAAAGCTGTCTGTTTTTTCCTTTGTAAAGACTTAAAACTTATGGCTTTGGCTGCTGTGAAGCACATTTACAAGCTCCATTGATTTCATCAGGGAGTGCTGTGGCTCTTGTGGAATAAAATATGTTCCTTCTGCATAATACTCTGCATAAAGTGTTGCAACTTCAGCTGGCAAACACCAGATATTGGACATCAACATTTTTAAGTCAACTTCTGCTATTAAAGTTCCTCTGTTGTCTTACTGTCTTAGCAAAACCATGCACTGGTCCGCAATAGTGAATTCAGACTCAATAGCTGTCTGGTTTGCTCTCTGATTCCCTAAGTCCATAAAATCAACGAGTTCTGTTTACTCCAGAGAACAGAACTGTAAAGAAAAGAAGAAAATGCGCTGGAAAAAATGTGATTGAAGGCATTAATAAGCAAACATGTGAGGAGTGGAAAAAAGAGCTCTTCTAGAGGAAAGCACTGCAAAACATTGACTTTAACTTTATTATTTTGATGCCAAAATCTTGTCAAACATCAAATCACGTTTCCACCTGAGGGCTAAAGCAGCAAGAGAGCAGACTGAGGAATTTACTTCATGTTTGGACCTAAAACCATTGTAAAATAACTAGCTTATCATATTTTGAATACATTAGAAACATCATAAATAACATTATCCAGTTTAAACCTTCCAAAAAATAAATGAAAAAATATCCACAGGGCCAGCTCCACCTAACAACTGAAAGAAGACATTTGTCTGGCAGCTTCTCTCCTTAAAGAGGGACTGTTGAGGGAGGGACTCTGCTTTCCTCTCAAGAATGAGAATGTGCAAAATTACAATCCACTGACATGACAGTTTGTATTTCTTAAGTACTATCAATTAACTGTCAATAAGCATATTTTTCCTGAATAATGACTTATTAATGCAACCCAGACCCAGATCATAAAAATAACTTTCCTCTGATGAGCCATTTGTGCTTTGAATAGGCAGTTTAAATGCAGCTAAATGAAATGTGTTGGAGAGTGACTTTGATTGACTAACAACAGCTGGTTATTAATGTTTGGTTGTGAAGTCTCTCAGTTTAACACAGACAAAGCATTAGCTAATTATTTGGATGGCTGACTTTTACAAGGCCAGAGCTTTTTACTCTTTCATTAACTCTCTGTCTTCTTCCCTTTTTCCTGAATTTACAGAGACAAGAGAGGAAGCCTCTCAACAGGGCAGGACTGTGCATGGCTTAAAGATTCAAACCAAAATATGCATGAACATAATATTTGCATGGTGGGGTGTACAATGGTTAGCAAAGACATAAATTAAAGATGCACTGATAAGGGCCGAGACAGATACCGATGTTTAAAATAGCCAATAGCCAATTGCACTTATCGGTGTTTTTCATGACATATTTTGAGCCACCGAATTTGAGTCCCATCCAATGCAGCCTCTTGTGCCCAGTATAAAAATTAATTTAGCAATTTGTTATGCTAGATGCTGATAATTATGTAACCAATTAACCTCAGTTTTAACTGACTAGTACAAAGTTAAGAAAGCACAAACAGTCAGAATGAAGCACTTATTTCAGATGGGATCACGGTGGCAGTTAATCTTGCAAAGCGGTTGCATTGGCCAGATGTTATATCTGGCTAATGCATTTTGCAAAGCTCCAATATAAATGAACTATACCAAGTGTAAGAACAGTTCTGACCTATCGGCATCATTTGAGGAGATTGAGGTGGTAGCGGTAGCTCAGATGTAGCTATAATATTTGGCATTATCTCTTGGCAGAGAAGATGTTTTTGCACTTCCCCAGACTGGCCTCAGCATGAGTTTTATCCTCCAACAAGCTCCACTTTTCTTAAATGAAGCTCAGTGTTACTTCATGCAGAACATGGTAGTCATTCACCTAGCTGTGTTCAGCGACAGGTGGCTTGCACAGCCAATCACAGCTCTTTCTCTCAACACAGAGATGTATTTAAATATGACGTACTGCTCACTAATCCCTACTTTCATTTATGCTGATGCCCCACGCTGCTGCTCCTGTTGCTGGCAAAGCAACACCTCCTCCACCCCAGCTGCCTCCTATAGCCTAAAGCTTCATATTATATATGCAGCCTCACACTGAGGTTCTCTGCTAACTTTATATCCATTTTGCAATAAAATAATACAATCAATGATGAGAGTGTTTCTGACTGAAACTATGACAGCGCCTGTCTACAAAGCTCAGGTTAGTACTGGAGCTGCGCATGCCTGATGACCTCATTTTGTCCTGTCGCTCTGATCGGCCAATCAGAATCTTTTGGAGTGTCCTGCCCTTCCCAAACACTTTGTATGGGAGGTTTCCTGAATAAATGTAAAATATGTATACATGCATTTGATATATGAAACAGTCTATCTGGCACGTCAGCTCTAATCTAACATTAGCAACAATGTTCTTTATCATTAAAAGTGAATATCTACCTTAACCTTAGTTTAACCATCTCTCTGTTGGACAATAATCAGCATGCAGTGACTTAGAAAAGGGTCTGATGGCTGGAACACTGACACTGCACAATCATCTTGGTTTCATGCTTCAAATTCAATTTATCATCAGTTTTGGCTGACAATACGTACATCTGCAAAAAGAATTCACTTGTATGGAAGCATATGGCTCAGATGCTGCCAGATGGCATATTTAGACGCTCTGGGAACAGTAAACTTTTTTATAATCTACACAGTTTAGAAGATAAATGTTGCATAAAACATTTTTTGCTTTTATGTATAATCAGGAAAGATGCAGACTTTAATAACCACACATCAAAAGATGTATTTTATTTTAGTCATTGTTTTGTATCTTTGCCATGTTAATGAAGTGTTAATAGATTTGTTGTCCTGCAGCTCATTGAAATAAACTTTATTTCCCTGGATAAAAGTGATTCATTTCCATGAATAGTGATGATAATTTAGAGTTTGGCTTCTTCTCCCTGGTTTTACAGGTGCATCCAGTAAATCTGTTCACTGAATGGTCCCTCTGAGACTGTGCTCATCATGAAAGACTGTTTGATTTTGTAATATCTGAGATACAAAAATGATCTCCCAGACAGATGGTTATAAAGTACAGTATACAGAAGAAACTGGCTTAGACTGGGCTGGAGGAGACAAAGAAGGAGCTGTGGATAGTGAAGGAGACAGAGATGTGAGGGGGAGAAGGGGAGGGGACAGATCTCAAGGGTCCTAACCTCTGATAGACTTCACTGGAAAGAAGGAAGGTTTGAAGTGGAAGGAGGAAGCTGGAGAGCTTTCAGTGTGATAAGTTTGAAAAGAGACATGACTCAGAAATAACGCGTTACATGAGAAGCAGTGATGTTAAAATGGCGTTGTGTAAGTCAAAGGCCTTTTGTAAACTGTGGTGCCATGATTAGACAATGTGTTTTAAGTGGTCTGTCTTATACAAGGGCAATTACAAAAAAGTTGGGATGCTGTTAAAAAGGTAAATAAAAGCAGAATGTAATGATTGTCAAACCTATAAGCTCATATTTAATTCACACTAGAACATAAACAACATATCAGATGTTGAAACTGAGACATTTTGCTATTTCATGAAAAATATTTGCTCATTTTGAACTTGATAGCAGCAACACATCTCAAAAAAGTAGGGACAGGGTACCAAAAGGCTGGAAAAGATATTGGCTGGCAGCAGGTCAGTAACATGACTCGGTATAAAAGGAGCATTTCAGAGAGGTGGAGTCTCTTGGAAGTGAAGATGGGCAGAGAATCACCACTCTGCAAAAATATGCAGCTAAAAATTATAGAACAATTTCAGAGAAATGTTCGACGTAAAATTCCAATGACTTGAAATATCCTACCATCTACAGCAGTAATGTCAATGTGTGGGTCTCGACACCCTCCCCGTCTTCTCTGGACCAAAGCTTCAAAGCATTCAAAATGGACTGAGGCAACATGAAAAACTGTTCTGTGGTCACATCACACATCTGGAAAGGACCTATCAATGTTGAAAAGTAGACAGAGGTTTTAGAGCAACATATGCTCCCATCCAGACAACATCTCTTTTAGGGAAGGCCTTGCATATATCACTAAGACAATGCTAAACCACATACCACATCCATCACAACAGCGTTGCTTCACACTAGGAAAGTCCGGGTCCTGAACTGGTCTGCCTGCAGTCCAGCGCTTTCACAAATAAAAAGCATTTGGAGCAACAGACGAAGAAATCCAGCAAAGACGGCCCAGGACTGTTGAGCGGGTATAATCCTACATCAGACAGGAGTGGGTCAACATTCATCTCCCAGAACTCCAACTACTCATCTCCTCACTTTCCAAAAGTTCCCAGACTGTCGTTAAAAGAATAAGGGATGCTACACAATGGTAAACATGGCCTGTCCCTACACTTTTGAGATGTGTTGCCGCCATCAAATTCAAAATGAGCTAATGTTTTTTTATGATGCGATACAATGTCTTTGACAATTTTTGCATTCTGTTCTTTTTTTTTTTTTAATTTATTTTTCATTTACTACCACTCCCCAACTTTTTTGGAATTGGAGTTGTAGATTCTTTTTCTTCTCCTGCTTATAAGTTCATGTTTGATATGAAGTTAAAAGATTGTTATGTGTTTGCATCAAAATGAAATTCCTTTCTCCATGCTGCATTTTCCTTTTTTAGGTTTTCTCTCTAAGGATATGTTTTGTTCAGATTTTTAGACTCAATTTTCTTCCCTTCTTTGTGTTTATGTTGTTCTTTTTTTGATTTACAATTCATTTGATGGCCAGAAAAATGCGCCTCAGTGCTGCACAAATAAAAAATCTGCCTGGGCCGGAGCAGCTGATCAATTTATGCATGTTCTTTATAAACTGTCAGCGTCTCCTGGGGCTGTGTCTGTGTCTGTGTTCAAATACACTGATCCCTCTACATCATTTTCATCCTTAAATAAAAGATTCTCCATGGAGACATAAGGGAGACACAGAGCATTTGTGATGTGTATGGTTTAGTAGATTAGTTCAGTCATTTCTTGTTTTTATTCTCTAATCTGGCATTTAATTTCTGCGTCTCTTGTCAGCTCCTTTTAAACCTTTTTTATGTTTCTGAGGGAGCAGAAAGCACAATGTTCCTCAGACCTACACTGATAAAGATACCAGAGACAGTGGGCATGCATTAACCTTGGGGACTCCTCTGCCTGACAGAAGACAATTTAAAGGGAGCATTCTTTTCTTTTTAACTTTAGCAGACTCCCCTCTCTCTGGTTGTCCAGTTATTTCCAGTTAGAATATCTGTGATGTGTGCTAGTTAGTGCAAGATGGCTTGTGTTTTGTAACGTGAGCATGACAGTGTGACAGTCCCTCTGGCAGAGCAGAGAGATTTACAGGATTTATGATTCCAGGAATATAAATCTGGACTCAGTCATGACACATTTAAGAACGTATCTAATGAGGATTTAATATTTGAATCACTGACTTAAACACAACTTAATTTTATTCATTTTAACTGTCCAGGTTATTATATTATTGTAAAATTAACCGTTATCTCTAAGGACAAATAGGCAAACGGGAAGTATTTGAAACTGCATCTCTTCAAATGGTTATTCAGTGACTCAATCCTTATAACAACCTGCTGTATTTTCGGTAATTTTGGCTTCTCTATATAATTTAGGAGTTGTTCTTTTGTTTTGCAATCTATCTGTTTTTAACCCTAACCTTTACCCTAACCTTTGGGGGGGGTTCGCAAGATGCTAAAATAAAAGTAATGTTTAAAATAATCCTTCAAATTTAAGTCTGCACATGGGTATTTTTAAATATGCAAAAAACAGTTTACAGTACTACAGTACTGTGTACATTGTACTATGCAATACACAGTGTGATGTATAGCTGTCTGTCATAGACATTTACAGTTCTGTGCATACGTTTTAGGCATGTAGGACGTTAAAGATTAATCATGGGGCTCTATGCACCACAACCAGATGTTTTTTTTGGGCCCTTGGAACATCCATAGCAGGACCGGGGCTCATGGCAACCCTTCTACCCATCTGGACTGTACCCAAGGCTGTACTTACTCATTACATCCACCCCATACTCCTCCCTAAGGCTGTGGACCTTGTTATTTTTCAACAGATTATTTTCCCATGCCCCTGGTAATATGCAAGGACATCCAGAGCACACCTGGGTTGTGTCAATCCTCCTTACCACCCTATGGTGCCTATAGGCAAGCAGTATTTGGCCAAAACGGTCCTGCACAGTACTGAGTACAGTATGTCTAGAAAATAGTAAGGATGTGATTTTGATCGCAAGATCAAAATGTCACAAGATGTCTCGTCGAGGTGAAAATCATCTCGGGAGATCAATATTGCCCAGACATCTGGAGCAGCAGCTCTCCTGCCAGAAAACAGTACCTAACTGGAAGTTATAAAAGATCACAAAGATGCCTTGGACTCTTTAAAATTGTCGGTTTGACAGCAAATAAAGAAACGGAGCTGATCCATGACCCATTCAGATCATGCTCCTTCCCCACCCCCTCCTCTGCATGCGCTACTCACTGCCATAAATGATCCGCCTATGCATAGTAAGTTCATCATAGCGGTTCAAAATGATAAAATGCTGCTGCTGGAAACCTGTGTGGTCTCCGCGAGTTTGTGTATGGACGCAGACTTGCTCATAGTGCTGCTATTTGTGACTTTGATTCAGTCGCTGCCGCGTCATGTCTCCTTCTTTTCTCACCGTCTCTCAGTCACACATCCATCAGCTGTTCGCTGTGCGTATCATCAGTCAGAAGTTTAACGTGTAGCGCAATGGGCCATTGTATACTTCAGGAGTAAACTTAGCAAAACAAACTCTGTCTGAGCACCATAGAGTCCATTGTTAGCTCCAAAAAGTGAATTTCTAGCTCCAGTTAAACGATCCCTGTTTGTTATCTGACAGCAGACAGAGCAAAGATGAACAATCACTCACCAACGCACACACATTAACACACACGCTCATCTGTGTGTTGTGTCCAACACTGTCAAAGCTCTTATCAGAATAAAAACGTGTTGCATGTGCAACGAATTCACGTTCCAAAAAGGCCATGTGTCTGTGTTGACTGATAATTTAGAAATATTTTAATTTTTCCTGAGCTGCCAATAGTGCCATTGCTCAACATAGCTGGCTTTCTAGCTTGAATATTGTTTGTCATATAATGATTTATGTGACTTGGTCCTTCGTGGAATCCAAGATTGCTTTTAAGCTTTTTTCCCATGGAGGAGACAGTGAAGACTGGTTTTGTTATTTTTCATAATCATATTTTCCCTTCACAGCTGTCTCTCAGAAGTGAGACATGAAGCAGTAAATGCTGTTTTTGACCTTTAAAGTCTAGTAATGTCACATCTTGGAGGCTGCCCACTTCACCTTAATAACTTCCTGTGAGAAACCCTTTGTGTAGACTTCCCCCTGCTAACAAGGGCTCATGTGACCTTCATTTTCCTCCCTGTAAATCTCCAGGGTTGTGTGATATGGAGAATAAAACTGCCTTATCTCCTTCTAGAACCCCAGCTTTCTGCTTCAGAGTTGTATTTCCACTACTTGGGGGAAAGAAACTGGCTTGTTAACCGCCTCTAAGTGATTGAGGCAACGACAGAGAGTTATCGATTAGGCTGTTTTGCAGAAAAAATCCCTAGCAGGCCTCTCAGTAAATATTTGTTTGGCTCTCTCTCCCCAGCCCTGAAGCTAGAGAACAATGCAGACAGCATATTCTAATTTATCCTTGGAACAGCAAACATTTAACACTGAGAACCGCCTCCTCTAGTCATAAATAAAGAAGCCGAGTAGAAGTGCTGATGCATCTATTTCAGCTATGCGATTCATGATTGCTGTCTGCCTGGGTGGAGCTCTGACAGACAAATACGTGGGCTTTTTTCTTTACTCAGACTTGTCACAAACGGATATCTGTGGCTTCAGAAGGATCTACATTCTAATTTCAAGATATTAACATTAACATTTTATGAAATAATTTTTGATATACTTGCAAACATGGTATCTAAATCATGTATACCAAGATGTAAAAGGGGATTTCTATAAACATGCAGTGTTATTTTTATGTTCAGTAGTATCTAGTTGGGGTGCAAAGGTTCACAGAGCTCACGATTCAGTTTGTCCTCTAATTCCCATGTTTATTTGACATTTTCCTCTTTCAATATTAATACCTCTATTATGTTTAAACTAACATTTTTGCAGCTTATACTTTGTTCAACCTAGTGTTTTTGATCCATTAGTGATACAGTTGGTGCAGTCTGTGATATATCAAAGATGAGACAAAAGAACAGAAAAGCAGAACAGCCTATCTCCTCCTTTGAAAGAATAAAAATAAATACAACATTACATCAAATAAAAATAGGTGCATTTTAGAGCAATGGATTATATCTATGATTTATGAAGTGTGTCAGTGAATGACCCCAGACTAGCTCATGTTAACACAGGATGGGAGTGGAGTGCTTAAATACTCTACAGGTCCGTGTATAGCCTTTAAGATGTATTAGCATAAGTAATCTCCTCAACCCTCTCTACTTTCAGGTCTTTTTAAAAACACCAGGGAGGTGAGGTGAGGAGGGGGAGAAGAAGCTGACTTGTCTCCCTGCTCTGTGTCTCTTGTGGGAGACAACTGTTCTTCTTCATGTGTTTTGTTTTGCCAGCTTCTTCCTCTTCTTCGTTGGCTGTTTTTAAATAGCAGTTAGCAAGGCGCATTACTGCCACCTGGACCGATGGACAAATATTTATTATTACTATTATTTTTTAAACTAATGAATCACAGTAAGCAGCCTGTATTGCAGGCTCAATTTATTTGCCTTATCCAGCTTATTTGGTCCAGTCTTGTCCGGTCTTATTTTCCTGTCCTGTTTGTCTAGTCTCATGTATTAAGTCTCCATCACTTAGTCTTGTCCTGTTATGACACTTTCTGTTTTAGTTGCATGTCTATTTTTATCTGTGCATTTGTTTTTTCTTTTTTTTTTGTATGTTTGCTTTCCCCCATGGTCATAAATGTGCATGACAAATCTATAAGCACAAATAAAGGGAAAAATAAAAAACAAAACAGAGAGTTCCACAGCAATGTGAGTTTAAAGATACCGTAATTTGTCTTTCTGTGTGTAGATCAGTGATTAGATGAGATGAAGTTTAAGCTATTAATAAACGTATGCTGTGTGCTGGAGTGGCGAAGTCAAGCACAATTAAACCATCAAAAATTATTTAAATATTTAAACCTATCTTAACTCCTTTTTATTTGAAATGTAGATTTAGTTGATTGATGTTTGTAGGTTATTTAAAGCTCTAAAGTAATCTGTAACTTTTCATAAGCTTCCTGTAAAGTGAAGCTGTGGCAGGATGAAGCTTGCCATGTTGCACAATGCAGAAATGAATAATAATTAAAAGCACTGGAAACATGGCTTCACATTTTAAGATACTGTGATAATATTTGTTGATGATTGCTTTCATAAATCCTCTTAACAATGGGGGAAGAGAGTGCATAGCAGCTGATATACAGGATAACAGGAGACATGGGGTCTTTTGGTCCTCTGTCCTGATAAAACACAGTTTACATGTGAAGTGTGAAAACAACACTTAAACAGTAAATCACTTCCAGCACTCCTGTAATCAGCCCTTGTTTATTTTCATATTAGACGTGAAGCATTTTGTTAAATGATGGAATAAATTGCATGCAGAGGCGTGCACTCTGCTTGCTGTGCTTGCATGTGCATGCTGGCAAGTGCATGTGAAATTTTTTATTTTTTATTTTTTTAATGGCAGGATTTTGTATACCCCTGTAAAATTTGAGGCAGGTTTGACTGTATTAAAATAGGGTACCGCCCAATCCTACCAGGAGTTAAAATAAGCAGGATAATGGCCAACAGCTGCTTTCACTTTTGGGATCCACAAAACTGAACAGACAATAAAATACAAGATCCATCATTTGTTTCATTTTTAAAGATCTGCACTCCAACAACATCATTAACAGTAACAGATTTAGATTTATAACCACAATATTTTTTTCTACAGGCACAATTCGTCTAATTTCTGCTCGTAATTTACAGCTCTTTTGTGCACAGCCAGTTGGAGCTGATTCTGACATAAGCCTGTAACAAATTGGAGATTTGTTGAATTGAAAGCTGATTCTGAATCAGATCTTTCCCCCAGAATCACAACTAAAAGATTCACAGCTCTGCTGAGTCCTGTCTTATAGGTGTAGATTTCCTTTAACATGCAGTCTCTTAATTCTTGCTTCAGTTCCTTTTAATATACTGTATCTTCCTAGTGCATCATAAATTAAAGATTAGTCCTCCTCTTACCCTGCAGGCCTTGAGCAAAGCACATTTGTAATGAGGCTGTTGTACTGAATGAATGTGAATGGTTTGATTTGTTGTAGGTAGTAAAATCCTCTTCCTGAAGATAGATGACAGGTAAAAACATCCAAACAGCTGGCCTCAGGTGATTGTTGTCTGAGGCTTGTCAGTGTCACTACCAGTTTTTAGTTTTGACCTCTTAAACTTGGCAGAAGTGCTCTCTCTCTACCTGTGCTCAGTCTATCAGACTACAGCTGTCTGAAAGAGGAGAAAGATTTAAAGCAGCAAAGTAGCTTCCCTGTTAAAGCTTCTAATAAGTCAGAGCAGGATTGATACCATCAGATATAATGAATTCAGACTAGTATCTGATTCCACAGTTTTATGCTCGCTGAGCCTGATGATTCTTATATCATTTTAAAGCAGCTACTATTGATTTTGAACTAGGGCACATGGATTTGCTGAGCCAGTACATCTGGAGTTAACTCTATCAGTCTCTTTAAAAGGGTGCGTGGATTTATCTACTGCCCTAAAACGTAGAAAATTTCTGCCTTCCTAGCAGATCTGAGTCTAGCTGCAGTCTACAAGACAAGGGGCAGAGAGTTTTTTTATGGTACAATGCCCAACGCAGTGTTTAGTTTTCTGCATTTAATTTGTCCATCTTAAAGAGAAGTTTTAGTAGCAAAGCAGGAAAGAGGAGTAGGGAATGACAGCTTCAGTCAACAGATTCATAACTACGTTACAGTTGCACCTGCTTTGGTAGGGAGGTTTACACAGTGAGTGATTTTGTGCTCCCTAGGGCTCAACAGTGAATGCTGCTTATTCCTGAGATTGGGACCAGGTCCAAGACGTTCATCTGGATCACTGACTTTGTCTTTTTCAAATCCATTCCCCCTCAGATGCCTTTAGCAAGTGAGTGACTGAGCAAAATACAAGGAATTCGAGCTGAAAGAAGCCTCAGAGGTTTGAGCGACAGTGCAGAAAGGATCAAAATTTTCATTGCAGTGTTAAAGCTCAACCAAGAAAGACATGAACGACTGTGCGGGACACTTTTCCATTGTGCTGCAACTGTCACCCCCTGATGCTACAACAATATAAAATCACTGAGCAGTTCATCTCAGTACGGGCTGTTGTTAGCGGATGTCACTGTCTTCATTGAAAAACAGCCAGCTACATGCTGTGTTTTTGTTCATTGTGAGGTAAATTTCCCAAATCTATCAGCCACAATGGACTACAGGTGATAAAAAATATCATGACAGAGAGATTTGTGCCAGAAAACAGTAAATTCAATCTCTAGTTTCAGTATCTGCTCTTAGACAGAGCCAGGCACCTGCTCTCTGCTCTGAGTTCATCATAAGGTTATGGGGCAGGCTAATTCCTGGAGTGCTTGTCTATGTTTTACTTGATTCAGATTGAACAGGAACAAACATCTTACCTGCTGAAGATGTGCTTTCATCTATATTTCACTTGTCTTTAGTCCTGGGTGATTAAAAAAAGGGGGTTGTGGTTGTCTCTTTCCAAGCAGCTGAAGTGTAATCTCTCATGTCTGTTATTCCTGCCAAGTCTGTCATTATAAAAGCCTCCAATGCTTATCATTATTGAAGACTTTTATTTTGAAGAGCAGCATCAGCAGCAACTTAACAAAAATGTCTCAAAGATCTCTGAGATAGTTGTAACATAGCAGTAGAGCAGACAGATGATTTCTCCAATCAGGTTGTAGCATTTTTTGCTGGAGCAGATTTACTGCCTCATTTATTATGATTTTGAAGCCTAATTTGATCAACTTAGAAATGTTTCTCATGACTGAAATTTAGCCTGGTGGCCTGTCATTCAACAAACCTAAATACAGATATTTTTTTTTCACTTTGCAGCAAAGGCAACACTGCAGCTATTCTTAAATATCCAAGTATACAATATTACCACATTACCACCCATTCTAGCTTCACACTGAAGTCAGACAGATAGGCCAGTGTCAGTTTAAGTTGCATAAAGGGTGCAGCCTCAAAGCGTACAGGCTACAAAGGTGAAAAAACTATGGTGGTCTTTGATGGAGATCTGTTTTTGTTGGCTAGTTTAGATCAGGCCATTAGATATGGCTCAGCTTGGATTCAAACAGACAGCACAACATCTACTGAGCTTAAATAATTGGACCTTGTGGGGGACATCAGACCCATTTCTGGAAAGTGCACACAGTTATGACAGCACTCCCCCATACACACACACACAATCCCCATAATATCACTCTTTACAGTTATCAGATTAAAACCCGCCTGTTGTCAGATTAGAATTAATGACTTTATTCAACCAAGATTTTCCACTTTGCCAGAAACCATTCTTGTGCAACATTTAGGTCAGGCCAGCCCCCTGTCAGATAATTGGACTGAGGGACTGTTAGGATAAGCCACAGTTTGACTATGTTTGTGCTTTAAAGTCACAGTGGACAACCGTTTTCCTCTGGCAGTTTTCACCCTAGTGGAACATTTGTCACAAACTTGCTAGATGGTCAAAAATATCTTCCATCTTTGAAACCTCTGGAGAGCCCCTAATGTAAGTTTTGTGTCTCTTAGTTGAGGCGAATATCCCTTTGAGAGAAAAGAACTACACAGCGCTCATTAAAAGTTACAGAGATCAAAGTTTAATTGGGAGTATTAAGGCAGAGAGGGGCTCTGTGTGGCAGCTTGTGTAGAATGCAATTACTGATATAAATGTCTGTTAATTTAACTACACAGTCCGTATACTATATTTTTAGTATCTTAGTAAGTCGAGAAGCTTTAATACTTTTAAAAACTGATGACCTATGTGCAGTTTTAGCTATTTATGAAAGACACAAAAACTAGCACTGGTTCCTCTCCATGGCGTGCAAAACCAACCAAGACCACTGAAACTGAAACAAGTGCACCTCTTTTATGACTAAACATTTCTTGTGCCTTATCCTGTCTATATTCAGGAGTGAGCACAAACAGGAGGTTTCCTTTTTCTGTTTTGTTGTTATATGCGCTGTTCTGATTTTGCACTGTTTTTATGCATGCCATTGTTTAATGCTAGTTTTGTATTTTTCCTGGACATTTTTGCACCAGTCATGACAGTGCATATCAGCATCACACTCAGTGAAAGACAGCTGCTAAAATATCTCAGCCTTGTGGCTGGCTGCCTACTTGACACATCAGATAGACTTGTATATATCCATTGCATGGATATACACTATATTGCCAAAAGTATTCACTCACCTGCCTTGACTCACATTTGAACTTAAGTGACATCCCATTCTTAATCCATAGGGTTTAATATGATGTCAGTCCACCCTTTGCAGCTATAACAGCTTCAACTCTTCTGGGAAGGCTTTCCACAAGGTTTAGGAGTGTGTTTATGGGAATTTTTGACCATTCCTCCAGAAGCGTATTTATGAGGTCACACACTGATGTTGGAGGAGAACGCCTGGCTCTTAGTCTCGGCTCTAATTCCTCCCTATGGTGTTCTTTCTGGTTGAGGTCAGGAGTCCGTACAGGCCAGCCAAGTTCATCCACACCAAACTCTCTCATCCATGTCTTTATGGACCTTGCTTTGTGCACTGGTGTACAGTGATGTTGGAACAGGAAGGGGCCATCCCCAAACTGTTCCCACAAAGTTGGGAGCATGGAATTGTCCAAAATCTCTTGGTATGCTGATGCCATCAGAGTTCCTTTCACTGGAACTAAGGGGCCAAGCCCAGCTCCTGAAAAACAACCCCACACCATAATCCCCCCTCCACCAAACTTTACACTTGGCACAATGCAGTCAGACAAATACCGTTCTCCTGGCAACTGCCAAACCTGGACTCGTCCATCAGATTGCCAGATGGAGAAGCACGATTCGTCACTCCAGAGAATGTGTCTCCACTGCTCTACAGTCCAGTGGCGGCGTGCTTAACACCACTGCATCCAGCGCTTTGCATTGCACTTGGTGATGTATGGCGTGGATGCAGCTGCTTGGCCATGGAAACCCATTCCATGAAGCTCTCTATGCACTGTTCTCAAGCTAATCTGAAGGCCACATGAAGTTTGGAGGTCTGTAGTGATTGACTCTGCAGAAAGTTGGCGACCTCTGCGAACTATGTGCCTTAGCATCCGCTGATTCCGCTCCATCATTTTATGAGGCCTACCACTTTGTGGCTGAGTTGCTGTCATTCCCAATTGCTTCCACTGTGTTATAATAGCCCTGACAGTTGACTGTGGAATATTTAGCAGCCAGTAAATTTCACGACTGAACTTGTTGCACAGGTGGCATCCTATCACAGTACCACGCTGGAATTCACTGAGCTCCTGAGAGCGACCCATTCTTTCACAAATGTTTGTAGAAACAGTCTGCACGCCTAGGTGATTGATTTTATACACCTGTTCCCATGGAAGTGATTGGAACACCTGATTTCAGTTATTTGGATGGGTGAGTGAATACTTTTGTCAATATAGTGTATTTCACATTCATCTGGGAAACCTTCCATACAGAGCAGTTGGGAAGGGCAGGACTTCTCAAAAAATTCTCAGAAGGCGGTTGGACAAACGTTCTGTCACGTTCATTACAGGCCAATCAGAGCAACAGGACAAAAGGAGGTGCATGCTCAGCTCTGGTACTATCCTGAGCACTACAGGCTAATGCTGCCATAGTGTGTGAATGGAGAAGCTTCTCTGTGAATAAAATTCATACCAAAGTAAGTTGGGAGATGTGCAAAAACATCTCCTCTGCCCAGACAAGCTTTCAGTGTGGTAATTTGCTGATCCAGCTCTGATAAAGCTGCTACCATGCTGTAACAGCATCCCTGCTAATCGATGCCACGGCAACAGCCATTGGATACACAGACAAACCCCTGCCGTAACAATCACAAACCCATGACAAAGCAAGCTGGGAGTAGAGAAAACATCTTTTCAGTCATGAAAGGCTTTCAGTGCAGCTCTTTGCTCTCCCTAAAGAAATGTTGTCCCGTTCTAACAAAACTGCCACTGTGGCTTAATCCGAGGTAGTCTCTCCACCAGCAGAAACTTGTGCTGAAGCAGGTCGGCAGAAAAGCAAAACCATCTTTCCTGTTGTGGACAAAACTGCTGCTATAGCTATATCGCTGTATCTGAGCTAATCACTGCACTAGTGGCAGCCATTGCCATCGGCTTGCAGTACAACCAAATTCCGCCTGTGGTTACCACGCCATTCTCCTGGTCTGAACCCTTCTCAGTTCGGCACAGACTTTGTAGATTGGAGCTTTGCCATCTACAACATCCAACCATCTAACCTTTCTCTGTGAATGGTGCAATTAGAATGTCAAATTCTACATGCACACATGAAGGCCCTGGTATTGTTGATATTGTGATAAAATAAGTTTCCTTTAAAAAACAGTGACGATTCAAAATAAACTGGAGAATAATACACCTAAACTAAAAAAGTAATGCTTTCAGTGACAAACATTTCCTAGGGGAGTAAGTAAGAAACTTTGTTATTAACAGTGTCAATTTACACATTAGCTTTTCTGCTGTATTGAATTTAATTGGGGGATATGAAGTTTAAACAGGGAACATTTATTTTTCCACAGCACTCATTTGAATATGAGAATTCAAATTTCTTGAATTATGCAATTATTAAAATAATTTGTTTTTCAAGTAAAATATTTTATTGGGGACCAATTTAAATTCCATGGGCCCACTCTAAAAAGCACTCATGGGTCCAGGGGAGTAACTACATTGAAAACCTATCAACATCACTAATATTGTAATTTCTACAATAAATGATATTGTTTTAGCATAGATCAGTACACAGTGTGTAGTGTTTTTCTAAGCTGTGTGGTCAGAGTTAGATTCAATGAGTCAACATAAAAATGGAAAACAAACTCATTAATCTACAAGATTACAAAACAAGCTGATATATTTCCCTTGTAACCACTTGAACTTTCAGGTTGATTGATTCACTGAGGTTTTCAAGTGGCCTTGTTGCTTGTATAGATGTTTTGTTTTATGAGACCCTTCACAGCCCAACAAGGCTAGATTGCAGAATACTATTGTTAGAATATGAATGTCTGCTGTAAACATATTGCAAAGGGCAATCGTATCAATGTAGACTCATAAAGCTGGTAGCTCCAGTCTTTCTCTGTGTACTGAGTCAGATCTATAATAAAATAAAGTAGAGCAGTCAGACATTTAAAATGCAATAATATGAGTATAGACCAGCTTTATATTGTGACTAGAATTAACATTCTGTATTCCTAGAAAAAAGCCAGAGGTACAGCTTTACCATTTATCCAGACATCAACTTTGAAATTTCCCAAGCATCATGACTCTGACTTTTGGTGTCCTTATAAAGTCATTTTTTTCATGTAGATAAAAACAATAACTGAGAAATCAGAGCTCAGAATATAGAGGATCAAAGAGCATTGCTACTGTGTAGTCAGTGTGATTCTACCACACAGGGAATGTGAAAAATGAAGGCTTCTTTAAAGGTGCAGTGTGTAATATTTAGCCTAGTAGCATCTAGCTGAACAAACTTGGTAAAATAAAGCAAAACATTTCTAGGACGGTCTATTTAAATAAGTGTTTTAAATTTAAAATAGCTATTTTGAAAAAAAAAAACTCAGAATAAACCTTTAATTCATACATAGGGAGAGTCCCCTCCATGGATACCACCATCTTGGATTTTTACATGTTTCCATGGTAACATAGAGGAAAAAGGAAAAAAGGATAAATAAAGTTATCCTAGCAATACAAAAGGGCCTTCCCCAAATTGTTGCCACACTGTTGCAATCAGGGCATTGTCTAAAATGTCTAGGTATAATAAAGCATTGAGATTGGCCTTCACTCGAGATTAGAAGCCATGCACCTTAACGACATTGACCTGTTCTATTTAGTACATGTTCTCAAACTGCTCTTTTTGTCATCCTGTGTTCACAGTGGCCTCCATAAATGTACTTCCTTTCATGACCTCCAGGGTGCTGGCAGTCCTAAGGCTTGTGCCGAACAAGTCGATTCCTTCAGTCAATAGATAGATAAATGCACACTCATTGTCCTTCACTAAAATGAGGTGAGACACTTGCAGAGCTATGGAGCCATGTTCACCTTAAACATAACTTCACAGTCAAATGTAACCCTGACTGAATAACTCAAGGTTTAGTTAATTCACCTAACCAATCCCAGTCTTTCCAACACTCTGTCAAAAACCCATACTTTCAAAAATCAATATGGGAAAAAAATCTGCTTATTGCACAACAGCTAATGGGCACTTTGTTCTGGAACTTTTGTTTGCTATTCCAAAGCAGATCGATCAACAAATACAAAGGCCAAGCAAGGTGAACACAGAGACTATTACCTCCTACTTTCCACTGCTTCTCAACACCATTCATTTCCATGCCTGATCAGCTCCCTGAGGACGGAGGCACAGATAACAAAAACAATGCTTAATTGGTCAGTGAGAGACTCTGATTTGTAGAACAACGCTCTACTAGGTTGTTGTGTTGTTTAGACCCAAGACCTCCCGTATCTGTTATCGATCTGCCTGTCCGATGTTTATAGATTTTAGAGGAAGCTAATGAAGACAAGTCTATCTGTGAAGGTGGTCTGTACATTCAAGGTATGTGCTGGTCACGAAGATTTCCAATATATCTGGATTAAATATTATTAAACTGGAAGGCCAGTTGGAAGATTTACATGATTTATTTTCATATTTAAGATGCATATTACATGTAGTGTTAATATGAAACAAAATAAGTACACAGCTTCAAAATCTTAAATTCATCACTGAATGAGTAGGCTTGTGGAAAGCAAACTACACTTATGGAAATTAAAATTGATTTTTGTGATGGAGCACTCTATTCATACAGTGGTCCAGTGTCAGATGGCACAATTTTTAAATACACTGCTAGTTTATATTCTGTTGGCCTAAAGCCTAAACCCATACACTTTAATAAGGATGCAAGCAGCAGTCAATGCCAAAGTTGAAGTGCAGGAGTTTTATTCTCAGATTTAGGCTTCATCTTCCTGTCAAAAAAAAAAAAAAAAACACAAGTACACAGCACAAGTTTAAAGAGATAAACTCAGCCTTGGTTTTTCAAAGTAAAAACCTTTTTGCTCATCTAGTCTACATGTGCTTTGTGTACTTGGAGAAGGCATACAGTTGTGTTCCTCAGGGGTCATGTGGGGGATCTTGCAGGAATCTGGGGTCTTGGGGCTGCTGCTGCAAGCTGTCATATCCCTATGTAACCAAAGTGAGAGCTGTGTCCACACCCTAGGCACAAAAGTCGGACATCCTCCCAAGGCGTGTTGGCTAGGGCTGTCCCTTATCTCTGATTCTGTTTGTGATTTTTAAGGAGAGGATCTCGAGGTACAGCCGGGTGTAGGAGGGTTTGGTTACCTCAGTCATCTTTGATTTTTTGCAGATGATGTGGTTCTGTTGGCTTCTTCAGCCCAGGACCTTCAGCATGCACTGGGGGGGTGAGTCTTTGCCCCAAGTGAAGGAGTTCAGGTATCTCGGGGTCTTGTTCACAAGTGAGAGTAGAATGGACCGTGAGATTGATAGGTGGATTGTTGCAGGATCGGCAGTATTGGAGCCGGGAGGTTAAGCTTTCTATTTACTGGTCAGTATTCATTCCAGCCGTCACTGATGGTCATGAGCTTTGGGTAATTACTGAAAGATTGGAATTGCAGGTTCATGCGGTTAGATCTGATTCCCATGAGGTTGTCTGGGCTCAGCCTTAGAGAGGGTGAGGAGCTCGGACATCTGGAGAGATTCACTCGAAATAGAGCTGTTGCTCCTTTATCTTTGATGGAGCCAGCTGAGTTGTCGGTTGCCTTTTGGTTGCCACCGCGCAGAGGTCTTCCAGGTGCATCCAACTGAGTGGAGACGCTAGGGTAAACCCAGGACTCGCAGGGATTTCATATCTCATCTGGCCTGGGAACACCTCGGAATTCCCTGCCACTACGACCCGGCCCCAAATAAGCAGGAGATGGTTGACAGATGCACACCCCCAGCAAAAGTTTCAGTGTCTATTTTGGTGTGCTTCTAACAGTGAACAATATGTTTTCTTAGCTTCAAAGCCAAAAATTACAGCTCATCATGACTAAAGATAGAGGAACTACTGTATACTGGAGAGACGTGGGAGATCTGCAGAGGTTGAATATAAAAAGGGAGAAGGTAAATTATATAAAAGTGAAGAAAGTGAGAGTGGGAGGAAAGTTCCTCCCTCTCCACTTGTTTTAATTTATTCAAAGGTTACCAAGAAGGAAATATCAGGCTGGGATAAAGCTTTACAGCAGCCGAGTAAACTCCATCTTCATCTTTATGAATTAAAGGAAAGCTATCAATAGGAGGAACAGATGTTTCACCAATTAAAAAAAAAAGATTTGGCATGTTCTTCTGAAATTATAATCAGACCTTGTTGTAATTGCTCCATACAAATCTGATAAGTTGATTGAAAAATAGACAAAGTTTGACCCCTTGTTTTCTGGCAAGTCTCTGTTTTATTTCAAGTCCATCAGCAAATGCCTTGATTAAAGAACATTCAGTTCAGAAGAGCACAGCATATCAGACGCCCTCACTTTCAGTTTATGATATATGACAGCTTATTTTTAATCAAAGCATAGAAAAATGAATGTTGCAGGCCCTTCCTTTCAAAGCACAGTGGGCTATCAGATAGAGAGAACCTCAGATAGGCCAAAAACCATTTAGTGAACACATTGATTGACACTAACCTGACTGGTACTGACCAGGATTCCTTTGAGGCGTCTGAAGACCAGATTTCCTTAGATGCAATTTCAGAACCAATCGGATGTTGCCTGCAGTTCATACCTGCTGCCTTGGGACATTGTACTGTGAAGTCCATATGTATGATGGAAAATATTTGGAACCAATTTTTTCTTTTTTACCAACTTTTCTAGTGTCAAGTGAACATTGTTCAAGAGCTTTCAAACCCATAAATATTTATCCCCAGCAAGCAAGAGTGACACTCAAGCTGTTAAGAACAAAACATGTACCATTGAAAGCCATTCAAACTGACATTTTTTTTTTTTTAATCTTATGTCCATTAAAGCATAATACATGCATTTTATTATACCAGGGTGTCAATCTTGGTTTTTGCCTTGGAACTGATCATTTTTACTGCTCTTCACCAGATTATGTCATTTTGACCATATTTTGCATGTGGACGAAAAACATGCTAAACATACAAAAAATAACAATGCATAGAAATCAGTATTGCTGCTTACCACTGACATATCCCAGGCTGTAATAATTCAGCACAAACAAATTATTTTGAATATAGTATGTTGAAAATAATTTATTTTTCTGTATTTTTTTTTTCCATTGAAAAACATGGTGGCATCATGAAAAAACTGGCATTCAAAGGGCTAAACCTTTAAAAATGATTGATTTTTTAATATCAATTATTAGGTTAGTTTTAGGTGTGTCATAGCACAACAAATAATAATCCATAAAAATCTATATTGCTGTTAATCATTGACATGTCCCAGGCAGTAATAATTCAACACAAAAAATTACTTTGCATATAGTCTATTGAAAATAATTCTTTTTTTGTCATCCAAAAACATGGTGGCATCATGACAAAAAACTTTTTTATAGCTGCTGTATGAAAGGGTCATTTTTTTTTGGCACCAAACAAACAAAAAAAATGTGCTAAGGGTTGAGGTTGATGTATAATTCATACTGCTGATAGGTATGGCCAATATATCTGCTATGAATCTCAATAGAAATTTTCAAATCTACCCATGCCAACATTTAACTTTTTGAGCTAATATTTTCTTATACCGATATCATGCAGATCCTGCATCGCTAATCGGTTTTGGTGTTCTATCAGTGAGTCTTCTGCAGTCTGGAGCCCTGTTAACAGACCCAAACTGACATTTGCCTCATGAACAAGTCCTGCAGGCTGAATATGCATTCAAAGATCTGCATATTATATTAAAACTTTCTGACAGAAGTTTTGATAGTGACGCCCTGTGCCTGCAGCCTCTCCACTAACACAGTGTCTCCACCATATCAGTGTCATGCATTAATTGCAGTCAGAAATGAGAAATTCACCAAATGCAGTCCTTAGAAAACTGTCTTCCGCATGACAATAACCATCAGACTTTGACAAGGGAGTAATCGGCGAATTAGATTTTGGGAGTGATCAGGATCACCGTCTGGATCCAGGAATGTTTTTAAAGGATTCTTCATTATTGGGAGATAGGGCTGATGGCGGAGGTCTGCGCTCTCTGAGTGCTTTTCTAGTTTAATGTAATGTGGTATTACCAATAGTTGAGTTTTATATATCCATGCCCTTTCTCCTGAGTTCTCTCTCTATGGCCGTCTGCATCATGCCCCTTGCCCTTATCCTCCTCACCCGTGCTTACAGTGCAGTATTCACCCTGGTCTCCGTTTGCCTGTGAGTGGCATGCATGTTAATTGTGGTAATGAAGGTCACCCACAGGATCAGCTGGAGGCGCTTTCTGTATCCACAACACATCCTGCAGGAAAGTTGCTGCCTGGTGCGTGCCTCACCGGGACACCAAAAACACCATATGCTCCCCACCCACCACCTCACACCTTTCTCAAGGTTCCTGCTGAGAAAGTTAATCACAGATCCTAGGGCATGGCAAGATATGAAAGACACCGTGGGGTCCTTTTAAAAAGAAAAAAGCCACCATGGAAGACAGCAACTCAAATATGTGAGTGTATGTGTGTCTGGCCTCCTGATAAATAAATTAATGTAGTTTAAAATCCTTCAGGGCCAATATTATCCATGCTACCTTTGCTATAATGACTGTAATATTTGCAGTTCTGGTATTCCTGCCATCACTGCATCTTACCTTCCTTATTTATTTGCTGTGGACTGTAATGTATTCAACTTCATCTCAAACATCGTTTTTGATTTGCATATTTTTATTGCACACTTATTTGTGGATTGCTTTGCAAATATTAGAATGTCCTTGAATGTTTTTTGCAGAGTTAACAGACTTGCAGATCACCTTTAATTGTGTTGTCTCATTTCAATCTGATTTTCATGTCACCTGCCTTTCCTCCCAGACACCAAAGCTGGCCCTTGTGGTGCACATCCAGAGCAGATAGCTCTGTTTCCTGTAGTTTCTTCTGACTGTAAAGCATTCATCTTCAAAATGGAAAACTTTTCACTTAACAAAGAAAAACAACCTTGTGTTGAGCAAGGTGACAATACATTTTTTAGATAAGCCAAGGGATTTGGAAACAGTTTTATGAGCTTTAGAGTTTGAAGAATTTTCTCAACTTGTAATCCTTCTACTTAATCTGAAAATGCAAGAATCCTGAAACCCCGAGATACACGGATTTACCAGACAGCTGGATAATAGATAAGACCTGTGCAAAATTCCTTCCAATTTTCTTTTTAATTTCAACAGAGCAGCTGGGGAAATATCAGTGAGATTCAGAGTTATATCAACAATATCTCTCATGAAATGCAAAGGCAAATTCAATCCATGCATTTTCTAAAGCTATTAATTAAAGATGTGCAAGATTCTCAGTTGCAGTGCTTATAATATAAAATATCTAATGCACTTTTAAAATCTGTTATTGACAGTGTGCTTAGGCATTAATGTGGTTCTTTTAATCATTAAATGCCAACATAAGATATCTGTTTTTTGATTTTACAGAAAATTACTGGAACCTTTTTTACTTTTGATTCATCCCTGACCTCCTGATGCATCTGTCAGTTTTGCATTGTGTATTTCAAGGTAGAGCAGGTACAGTTCTGTCATCTTAAAATTGTTGGTGTGCATTCAGAGTAAAACTAATGACAGAAAATGTGTCAGACACTAGCTACAAACCCATTTG
Source organism: Cheilinus undulatus (assembly GCF_018320785.1). NCBI lineage: Eukaryota > Metazoa > Chordata > Actinopteri > Labriformes > Labridae > Cheilinus > Cheilinus undulatus. The sequence goes on from NC_054882.1 coordinate 15,566,099, forward strand.
AATTATACTGTATGCTCAGAAATCTCATGGTTAGCTTTAGTCCCACACACACATGTCTATATCTTTCAAATATAGTTCTATGGTGCCCTGAAGGGATGTTACTTGTAGGGACTGAATTTTACAGTAACATGTTTGCAGTAAAAAAACAGAAATTAGTTGCATATCTACCAGCCGGTCACCCATTATGTTTTCTGTGTTGTGCTACAGATCTTTTCTTCAGTTCTAATGAATAAGAGATGTTGATGTCCAGGGACCAAAGCAGTAGCAGAAGCTTTATTGATGATGATTTCATTTATTAGGAGATAAAAGCCTTCCAAACCTACCTGGCCCTATGTGAAAAAGCTAACACCCCCCTTATTGGATCATGGTTAGCCATATTCTTTGGAAAGCTGAGTCATTTTTACTGGCCACACCAGGGTCTGATCACTCCCAGACTTGTTGACTCTAGAAATCCCTTGAATAGAACCTGCCTGATAAAGTGAAGTAGGTTCAGACACATCATGGTGCCATCTAAAGAAATTAAAGATCAAATGAGAAACAACTTCATTCGCATCTATCAGTCTGGAAAGGGTTACAAGGACATTTCTAAGGTTGGAACTCCAGCGAACCACTATGAGCGCCATTACCCACAAATGGAGAAAACTTGGAACAGTGGTGAACCTTCCCAGGAGTGGCCAGCCTACCTATAGACTCCAAGATCGCATCAACAACTCATCTAGGATGCCACAAAATGATCCAGAACAACATCTAAAGACCTGCAGGCCTGACTGGACTCAGTTAAGATCAGTGTTCATGATTCATAACAAGAAAGAGACTGGGCGAAAATGGCATCCATGGGAGAGTTTCAAGGCCAGAACCACTGCTCATGAGGCTTGTCTCACATTTGACAAAAAAACATCCTGATGATTCCAAGAGTTTTGGAGAAAATGTTCTGTGGACTGACCAGACAAAAGCTGAACTCCCTGGAGTAAAACTGACACAGCATTTTATAACACAACATCATACCAACAGCCAAACATGGTGGTGGTAGTGTGATGTCTGGGGCTTCTTTGCTGCTGCAGGACCTGGACCACTCTACCACCAACTATGAATTCTGCTGTCTACCAGAAAATCCTGTTGGAGAATGTCTGACCATCAGTTCATGACCTTAAGATCAAGCACACCTGGGTTATACAGCAGGAGAATGATCCCAAACACACCAGCAAGTCCACCTCTGAATGGGTTAAAAAACAAAATGAAGTTTTTGGAGTGGCCTTGCCAAAGTCTGGACATAAATCTGATTGAGATGCTGTAGAATGACTTTCAACAGGCTGTTCATGCTGGAAAACACTCCAGTGTGGCTGAATTAGAACCATTCTGCAATGAAGAGTGGGCAAAAATTCCTCCACAGTGATGTGAAAGACTCACTGCCAGGTACTGCAAATGCTTGCATGCAGTTGTTGCCACCAAGGGTGGAACAACCAGGTAATAGGTTTAGGGTGAAATGACTTTTTCACATTGGGCAAGGTAGATTTGGATGCTTTTTCCCCTAAAAAAAGGAAATCATTTAAAAAACTGCATTTTTTTTTACTCAGGTCTTCATTGCTTGACTCAGCCTCTCTTTTCACCTGAGACACTTCGTGTTTTTACAATTAAAAGGTGTGTATGTATCAGTATGAGCTAAAAAGAATACAGAAATATCAGCATATTGGATTTTAGCCAAAAACCAATATCGTGCATCCTTAAATATTAACGTTTATTTCCCTGCATACAACTTATTCCTCGCGGGTGTTCAGGCCATCGGCAGGCAGTTAGACAACTTGAAATTGAGCGTTCCTCATGTTCTAAAGGTCAGACAGGATGTGGACTGGCACTTTGGCGTCTCTCTCTCCAGGCAGTGGTGCGTCTGAACAGCCTGGTGACAGCAGCCTGCAGGGACTCTGCAGGTCTACTGTGGAGACTTCCTCTGTCAGACTCTAGGTGGGCTCTGCTCTGGTATTTCACATTAAGGGCATGGCCTAGCACCCCTCCAGGCTCCCTGACAGTGCCGTGTCGGTACTCACTGTGTACTGCTGAATGCCACACACTCACACATTCAGGGAAGTGTGTCTTCTTGATATTTACTCTCATGTCTGCCTAAGTGGAAGTCAAAACAACAGCTGATTTTTACCTTTGGATTCAACTCATGTTACTTGTTGGTAAGTTTTACAAGATGAAGGAGGAACTGAGGCTGTTATTTTCTCTTGCACTGAACACTGAGCTAAAAGTGGAAGGAAAGGAAGAATGATATCATAGTTTATTATCTTCCTGTCAACCCCCCAGCTGTTTCCCTGCTACATGAAACATCAGTCATGGCAAGAACAGATGGAAACAGACTGATGGAATATGTGAAACTTTTCCTCCATGCACTTGGCAAAGTAGCAATCTGTGCTCTTCAGTGGTGCTTTGTACGTCTGTTGTTGTGTTTTCAGTGTGTGAGACAGCTATAACTCCTTCTGATCCATCAGAGATGAGTTCAGGCTCAACATATGGCCCATTACAGGACCGCTCTGACTTTCGGTCTGCCCTCTAACTCTGTCAGATTCAAGGATTAATATCAGTTTGATTTCTGTGCATACCCGACAGAGATTGAGCCAGGATGTCTTTAGCATGGTTAAGCCTGGGGATAAACTGGGGTAAACAGCTGCCCTTCAGAAGATCCATACCTGCTGTAAACATGGAAGGTCTTATTAATAACAAATCAACACCCATTTCACAGTGGAAGACTGTTCACCAAACTGCTATGAATTCCAATTTCAAAATGCTTTTTTTTATTAAAACAGGACCATAGTGATCACAACTGAAACAGTCATATTTAATTGTATTTCTTTACACAACCTGTCCTGATTCCCACACCCTTTTCAGTTAATAGATTCCCTCCCAACCTGACCCATTAACCCCTTACATCAGAGCTTAACCAGTGGGGTAGTTTGAGAGTACAAAAGATAAGTTACACTGACACCAAAAGAGTAGTTGAAGGATGTGAAAAAACTAAAATATATACACAAAGTTAAATGCAACAAATAAATAGATTGATATCAACAGTAGAGGAAAATAGGCGAGGTCATTATAGCTGCCATTTACATTTCTGAACAGGGAAAACGAAAGTTAATAGCTACTTCCTTGGTGTGTTGTTCAGCTGATGAATAGCCTGGGAGGATCAAAGCAAGCAGACCTCATGCGTGGTTGAGTAACCGTCCAACCCGTGAGTTTACACCACCCTGAGTGCAGGGGGTCCTATCAGGGGAGTGGTGCACGGGCAGCTGAGGGCGTATTCTGTGAATTTAAGAACAAATGTCACTTTTGTTTCATGCATGAATGTAGTGATTGTCAAAGTTTAGTTATTGCACTATTAGGCAATTAATTGATTTTATCAATTAATCCGTTATTAAAAAACTAGATTTTGACAAAGGAAAATCTACGTCCCCAATTCCAAAAAAGTTGAGGAACTGTGCAAAATGTATATAAAACCAAAATGCAATGATTTGCAAATCCCATAAACCCATATTGTATTGTATTCACAACAGAACATAAACAACATATCAGAAGTTGACACTGAGGCACTTAAAACATTTCAGGAAAATATTAGCTCATTTGGAGTTCAATGGCAACAACATATCTAAAAAAAAAAAGCAGGGACAGGACAACAAAGGTTGGAAGTAAAGATGAGCAGAGGTCCACCAATCTGTCAAAATCCATATTAAAAAATTGTGGAAAATTTTCAGAAAAATGCTCCTAAATGTAAAATTGCATAGACTTTGAATACCCCACCATCTACAGTCCATAATATCATCAAAAGATTCAGAGAATCTGCAGAAATCTCTGTGCATAAAGGACAGTATTTCGGTCAATATTGGATGCTGGTGGAATGTTTTTAATGCCCCGCATTAAAAACAGGCATGAGTCTGTACTGGAAATCACATCATATATGGGTCAGACAAATTTTGGAAAAATTTTGAATTTTTTTATGGAAACCACATGCGTGGTGTCCTGTGGACGAAAGAGGAGAGGGACCATCCTGATTGTTATCTTGGCACTCTTCTCAAGCCTGCATCTCTGATGGTATGGGGTTGCATTGGTGTCTATGGCATGGGCAGCTTACTCATCTGGAAAGGCACTATCAATGCTGAAAAGTAAATAGAAGTTTAAGAGCAACATATGCTCCCATCCAGACGTCTTTCTCAACTATACATCATTGCTACAACTTTACAACATTTTAAGTTAATGTAACATTTTATTGAGGCTTTTTTATGTATCTGGATCTGGTATGCCTTGAGATTTGTCCTGATTTTAGGTTACTCTTTCTTGAGCTTATCTGTTTTTGTTTGCTGGGGATGGATGTTGAGCCAGCATTAGTAAGAACACATCATTCTTCTTCCTTTGGCAGAAGTTCTTCAAGCTGTATTTCAGGTTTGATAAATCAGGAACACAATGTCCCTAATGAGAAGAGTGACTGAAAGCCAATAAAAACATCCAGTGAGTGAGCAAGCGGGCATAATTGAATACTAAGAAGTTATTGATCTGGTTTTCAGGTTTGTTATTCTTGACATTGGTGAGCTTTTCCAATATTTCCTTCCTTGTGGTCTTTGCTTTTATCACCTCTACTCTCTTTTAATCAGTTAAACCTATTCCAAACCTAATCACATTCATTAATCAGTTAAGCTTGACTAAACAAGTCTCAGTTACTTTAGTTCTTGCCTGTAGATTTAGTGTGATGTTTGGTCATAGATACTGACCCTCGACTCCAATAGCTCTTCAGACACATGTAACTGGACAGTAATCATACACTCCATGAGATAAGTCCGGCTCGTGTTACAGAGTCATGTCACATTGAACTGTACTTTAATAAATCACAGCACAAATGAGTTCCCAAAGTGTAATTATATATTGGTCCAGACCCCCCCTCTTTGTTCTCATGACCTGTCTGTAATGAATTATTTATCCTCCCATCCTCCCCTGCTTTGACTAAATGTTAATGAGAACAGGACTAATGGCTTTAAAACAACATGAAAAGGCAAATGGAGGATGTTTGCAGTTTTACAACGTTGTGAATTAGGAAATCTTTGAGCCCCATGATTTGGGTTTTTGTTTCATTTTTACTGCACAGCACACAACTTTGGGAATAAAACTTTAGAAATCATGTATTTCTAATTTATTTTGGTTTTACAGTCTCTTAAAACAACTCATTTCTTACACTTGTTTCATATCATAGGCTACATGTCATCATTAGTTTTGCTTGCTGTGGTTCTGATGATGGAAAGTAATACCCAGTAGAGCTATAAAATGCCAACCTTTGTGCTTCTTTTGGTGGGCATTATTGCCCTCAGTGCAGGCTCACAGACAAGGCCATCTGGCCTCATAGCATACGCATCACACAGACCAGCATTTGATGCTAAATCTAGCAGGAGTTTAGACCCAAGTCCACAATTACAAATTGGTCTCCATATTTGCATATTTGTGCATGCATTTGTGGATCTTTGTACAAATTTGCACGCATTTGCAGATCTGTGCATGCATTTGAAGATCTGAACATGTAATAACAGATTGATACACATTGATTGATACACGTATTTGTGAATTTGTGCACGTATTTGCAAATCTATCTAAAGTCTGTGAAAAATGGCATCATAAAAATGGCAGTGCACTTCCAATTTGATGTTTTTTCCCTTAAATAACTGGATATTACCTCAGCATCTCTGCGCAGTGATGGGCCAACAACATGATGGGGAGCATTAAAGCTGTACCTTTTGACTTTTTAACTGCATGTTTTAGTGCACACACATTTTTTGTGGAGCTTTAACAAAGCATCATGCAGCCCGCCAGCCATATGAGGCTGGCTACGCGAAGACAGACCAATATTTAAATGTCTTTACACAGCACTGGCGACTACAGCTGACAGATAAAAAAAAACAAAACAAAAAAAAAACCCATCAAACCATGATTCCACTTCCATTAAAGTCCAGTTGTTTTCTGGCTCTGTCGCTTAATCTTAGGAGCTCGCAGCAAATTCAGCATGGTAGTGATGTCATTCTCAGCTCTGACATCCAACTTCTGAGGTAAATGAAATGCAGCAGCAGTCCCTGAATGATGACTTGTAGCAACATTTTTAGATTTCATAGAAAATTTATACATTTTTATGATTTTCCTATGGCACCAGTTTCGAACCAGTGCACCCAAGAAGTCTTCTGAGAGGTTCCAAGGACAAACAAGCAATGGTGTGGCATGCAAATTCACACAGACAGACATGCCACCAATTATAGTTGTTAGATTTTGTGGCTAGAGGAATTACACTAGGTTTCTGAAATAAAAAATGCTGTTATAATAACTCCTGTGTATTGTTGTTGATCCTAAGGGAGCATACATAATGGCTCCTTCTGCTCTGTGCAGCAGGATGTTTCCATAAATATCATTTATGCCTCAGTTGACTATCTTCATGACCTTGATCACCTTGTGGTCTGGAATTTCTAGTGGATGCATGTGCTGAGCAGAACATGAGTGAGATTAATGGATGTCCTCTACCATCCATCCCTCTTTTGTGACATGTCCCATCCATTATGCACCCAAAAAACTTACCACAAGTGAAAAGCTAAAGGAGAGGTTTTGTGTCAGATAAAGCAGTGAATTTTAGCCATCTACTTGATGCAAAGCCTTTAGGGTGTCAGCCTGTGATCTTTTATCTTACCGGATGAGAAAGAGGTTGTTAATGACCATTTAGGTCTTTTTTTATTTCCCTTCAGTGCTTACAGAGCAAAGATCCTAACATAACATTGGCAACAGAACCAAAAGATTTCATATAGACTTTTCTTTTACGGTGTAAACACAATCTATTGACCTCCCTCTAACGCCAGAATCATTTCAGTTTCAGTCCTGTCTGAAGACAGAACACGGTAGGAATTGTAATTATAACTTTTCGCCCAAGCCAGGTTTTTATAATAAAAAACAAGGACTGTCTCCGACAACAGATGCAGCACATTCTTTTGTAGCAGAAATGACATGATAATGCCAATGCCTTTCTTTTTAGCCTTAAACTATTGACAGGTACACAGTGTATCAAAGCTGAGAGAACAAAGTGCTCTGAGGTGAAGTACATGATACTTTATGAAAGCTGCAGTCCCAGAAATGTCTTGGTCTGCATGTACCAATCAGAACTATTCTAGTCAAAAGTTCTTAAAGACGTTCTTTGACTCCAGGCAAAAGTACTGTTTGATGAATGCTCTGTTTTCATCATTATTGATCCTTTTTCCAATTTTAAAAGAGGGTTTATACACGTATTACAGTCTTTCCCTCTCTTTGACTGTATCTGAGTGGGTTTGCAGTAATTATTCCAGTAACAGCAAACCTTCAACAAACAGGACTCAAAGGCTGTAAGTTTCTTTTTGCAATACCATCAGTACTGGTTTAAACATACCTTTGGTTGTAGTGAACACAGAGGCATCACTGATGCTACCAGCAAGCATTCTTTCTGACCAAACTAAACTGCCATGTGCTCCTGCCAGAACAAGTATCAGTGTCAGTAAGAAAGCAAATACAGCACTATAGCTGTGTAAATTTGTGTTATCCCGTTTTCATGTTTGATTTCTGAGACAACAGACATCAAACCTTATGTGCATTAGTCCCTGAATCCTTTTAAAACTGTCTTTCTTTGTCTGGTTCTTTATCTACTCCCTTGTAAAGCACTTTGAACTGCAGTTGAATTAGTCTGAATGGTGATAAGTAAATAACGGTTGATTTTAGAGCATCTTTATCCATATGTAAAGTTTAGTGTTAGTTCATGCTGGACTCCCAGCTCTCACAACCAATCACAGCTCTTCTCCCAACATGGCGCTTCATTTAAATATAATGTCGTTCTCTTTACTTCAACAATGATGATATGCTGGCAAAGCTTCACCTCCTCCACCCGAGCTTCCTCCTTTCTCATCTAACATTTTCATTACACCCTCATATTCAGTTTTGTGCTACCACAGAGTAGATTGCTGCTGAAGTAATTTTCGTTGTATTCAAGTGCATTATCACAACTATCTGTTTGTGGGTATCTGTATAGAAAGGAGTGTTTATTCCCAAATAACTGCATAATAGCTCGGCGTCTCTGTGTGCTGGTGTGTGTTTATGGTGATTGGCCTAAAACCTAATAAGGGGAGCAGTAGAGCTTTGCCTTTTGACTTCTTTAAAAAGTTTTAGAGCATGCACTTTAATTTAACGCTTCAACAAAGAATCAAAACGTTTGGGTGCACTGAGACAGACAGGAATCATGGAGCAGGTGTATCATCACATACAGGTGTGCCAAATACATTTCCTTGTGGGCGTGTTTCAACAAAGTCCAGTTTTTTTTTCCAGCTCTGCGTTACTTTCTCTCCCACTTATAAAGAAAAAACATGAGCTGTCCTCTTCAGCATTGTGGCGGAGTAAACGTATGTGTTATACAGGGGAAGTGACATAACGGCATGTAATGTAGGGGCTGAAGCAAACTAAAGCAAAAGTTGCAACAATTTTAGATATTATTTAGAAAATCTGTACATTTTTGTGATTTTTATATGGCACCAGTTTTGAACCAGTACACCAAAGAAGTCTTCTGAGAGGGATTAAGGACAACTGGAGCAACGGTGTGGCGTGCAAATCAACACAGACAGACATGCTGCCAATTATAGTAGTAGAGACATGATCCCTTTAATACCATGATAAAGTGCTGTTAGCTCAAACAGCAGAGAAAAAATACAGTGATAAAATTCCATAGCTTTTGCTAGTGTCATAAAATGCATTGAAAGTGTGCTAAAACATGTTTTGAGTTTTTGGGTGACTTTATAAAATGAAGTACTGATAAAAAGTTATTTACTAAACAGCAGAGTAGAAAAGTAAGGCTGAGGTGAGCAGATTGTTCAGTTGAGAATGAACTAAAAGATAAGGTGGAGGCTAAAACAGTAAAAACAAACCACTTTTAAACGATGGATAGTTTGAAGTTATTTCTGCAAACTTTCAGACCCAAAACACCCATCAGGTATGTAGTCATTCTGCAGGAGCCTCTGCATCACTAAAACAGATGTTTATGCACCCTAGTTAGCAGGCTGTCCCTTTGCCTGATGTTAGGTATTCTTATCTCTGTGTACCTCAATCCATATTAGATACAGACGTTGCTTCACTAAACCTTATTTAAAGGAGAACAGATGGGCCAGGAAATAAGAGCTGGAAACAAGCCTGAGCTGTATTACTTTGATTTATCATTTGATTTCACTTTTTAGGGCTGAAGGTAAAATTCAACAGAATGACTCACCACAGTTTGATCCAAATCCATCTGACTTTTTAGGAACTGCTGTGGGACAGTAGATAAAAAAGTTGAGTGGTATGATAATAGCTTACATTCCTTGTTTGCGGACATCAGAGAGCCAAAAGCCAGACCACCCCAAAGAAAAATAAATCCACCGATGTCTGAAGTGACCAACAATGATATAAAAAGTTTGGAAATTAAAGTAAATTAGGAATAAGGAGGACATTTCTAGGAATCACCCAATTCTGATTTATCATATTAACAGATTGTCACTTACCATTTCTGTTTTATGCTCCATGAGTAACCCAGGTTTGACACAGAGGATGTTTTCAGTTTCAGGCACATTGGTTTAGGTCATCCTGTAGAAGTAAGTGCTGAGGAATGCACTTTTGTTTTTGCTCTTTGAACTCTGCACTCATGCTATTGCTTGATAATATCCAGATAAGGTAATCATGAGGTCTTCATGTGTTAACACTCTACAGAGTTTTGGCACAGTCCTGAATGTGTTTTATCTCTTCACATGGAGCTGAGGGATTTTGGTGCAAATGTAACAACCTGAAACCACCTCTCTACCTCACTGCTTTTAGGAAAATTCTTACAAGAAAACAACAGTTATGTTAAAGTGATCTCTTTCTTTAGATTCAGTTCAATCAGTTCAACTATTTCAGGGCCTATAGGGAGCTTTTGTTGGCCGATGTGTTCAGCATCACAGTAGGGGAGAAGCCTCAGGTTGGTGCCCCAGTGTAATTAAATATTTCCTTGTATCCATGGACTCCAGCTCTAGAGGAATGTCTACAATGTGGGCTGTGGCCTGGTGGAATAGCTTTGTTATTAAGTGGTCTGTGGAGCGCAGGGTGATGAATGAGCTCAGAGGGTCCTAATGTGGAGTATAGGCCTCACTGGAGACCGGTACCCTCTCTGGATGTGCGCTCAAGCAAGATGAGGAAGGGACGCAGAACGACTCACTGCTATGGAGAGCATGATTGGTTTTCTGCTTCTGTGTTAGATGATGATGTTTTCCCTCGGTTCATCTTTATGGGATTCCAGGATATACTGCTCGGCCTTCATTCTCATGTAATGTAATCTTTGTGTCCAGTGCACTGTTGGTCTGACACCATTCATCATTCCCTATAAGGAAAATTATACTACAAACCATCTGAGTGCAGCTGAAGGAATCTTAGTCTTTTGTATTGCTGGCTGAGAAGTAACATGCTGTGTTGTGGCCTTAATAACTGTGATTGGAGCCTCAGCTTGATTTCATTTTTCAAAACAAGCTCTCCATATTCTTTGGCCCAGCTTTTCTGGTGCCTTCCATCCATCTATACCTTATCTGTGTTTCTAGTTTAACCTTCTTATCTTCTCCTTGCTGCAGTCATTACTTTACCCTCTGCTACTTTATTAGAGACAGACTGATGGATAGGTGGATAAATAGATACTTCATTTATTCTAAGGGAAGTTTTCACATCCATTTGCTTGCACGTCACAAGATTAATTCAGTGGCATAACTATCAAATCTAACAAGATATGCTACCCCTGCTCCATATTTAAAACCAGCATAAGATTAAAAATGAAACCTTGAGTAGAATTACAATCAAACTTGCTCAAGCATTTAAAATGCTGCCATTAAGCTGCATTACTGCCACTGCACTCATCATGTGACCAAACCTTAGTAGTTGGCCACACCTGTTAAATACTGAATTCAGGTGTTTCATTCAGACTTGTTGCCACAGGTGTATAAAATCAAACACCTGGCAATGCAGTCTCTATTTATAAACATTTGTGATCCTAAATGGGTTGTTCTGAAGAGCTCAGTGACTTCAAGCGTGGTACTGTAAAAGATGCCAGCTGTGCAATAAGACGGATCATGCTGGATATTCCACAGAAAACTTAAAGTTGAAGCGTTAAGGAACAACAGCAAGAATTCTGAACTTAAACTGGCATTAATGTAAGCACAAAAAAATGTGTGGTGGAACTTCATTGGATGGGTTTCCATTGCTGGGCAGCTGCATGCAAGCCTCACATCACCAAGTCCAATGCCAAGTAACAGATGGAGTGATGCAAAGTTCACCGACACTGGACTGTGGACCAATCAGGCTTCTCTGTTTGGCAGTCAAATGGGTGAGTCTGGGTTTGGCGGATGCCTGAAGAATGTTACCTGACTGCACTGTGCCAACTGTGAAGTTTGGTGGAGGAGGGATAATAATGTAGGGCTGTTTTTCAAGGTTTGGGCTATAGTGAAGTCCAATCTTAATGCTTCAGCATACTAAGACATTTTGAACAATGCCCTGCTTCCAACTGTGTGGCAACAGTTTTGGGAAGGCCCTTTTCTCTTCCAACATCACCAGTGTTCTCTAGTGCACGGTGTAGAAGAACTTGACTTGCCCGCACAGAGCCCTGACCTCGACCCCATCCAGCACTTTTGGGATGAACTGGAATGGAGATTGTGAGCCAGGCCTTCTCAGCCAACATCAGTGCCTGACCTCATAAAGGCTCTTACAGAATGAATGGGCACAAATTCCCATGGAAACACTCCAAAATCTTGTGGAAGTCCTTCCAAGAAGAGTGGAAGATGGTATAGCTGCAAAAGTGGGACCAAATCCACATTAAAGTATATTTATTTGAATACAATGTCATTCAGTCTCTGTTGGTGTAATGGTCAGAAGGCTGAAAAATAGGTTTTTCACTTGGCAAAAAAAGTCACCTGTCAGATGAACTACGATCTCTTAGTGAGAGGAAATGTTGGCATAGTCAGTGGGAGTGTTGCACCAAAGAAGTGATGGAAAAAAAACATTTGTATCTGCATCAGTCGTGGCCCAAACTGTTCATTAAAGCATCTGCATCGGCTCTAATTTTCACAATCGATACGTGTCTAGTTCACATAATGCTTAGTGGAGACTTTTCATTTTTACCCCTGCTAGATTGAAATTCTTGAAAAGTTTCAGTAACTGAAGCTGGGCAAAGCTGAAGCTAGAGTGCCACACTGTTTTCCAAATCCATAGTTGAGACACCTGTTTGTTAAAAAGTGAAGTAGATAATAGAAGTAATTTATTAAACACTTCAGCTCGGCCTTCTTCATTTATTAAACCAGTTGCTTTAATTTAAACTGAACTTTGAGAAGCTCTGGTGCATCAAATTAGAGTTTTCATTTTGGAAGACTGACGCACATGATTTGTCAAGCCTCCAGAATCCTTTTAATGTGTTGTCCTTGGGTGAGTGTTATAATTGGATGGATAGCAGACGTTACTGGAGGCAAAAGACAGCTATGTCTTAAAAAGCTCATTTGGCTTCTGAATTCTTCCAGACTAAAGGAGCTCAGATGAAAGGAGTGACTTTAGTTTGAGGTCCTCAAAGACACAAAGTGGATTATATCTCAACATATGGTTTGAAAATGATGTGAACAAGAGGTTATTTCAGGGCCGTGTCAGTCCGAGTCAGGCTAATTAAAATGCTGTTTTGTTAAGTGTGTGATGGAACTTCATTTCAGCAGTAATTTACACCTCTGGTGTTTTATCCATTTTAACAGCCATTAGTGAATATTCCAGCTGTGATGGTTTTTGGCTATTGGCGGTGTTGGCTGATTGTTGTTTTTAGGGGTTATTAGTCACTAAATAAAACATGATTTATGCTTAAATCACAGCTTCAACACTCTGAAGCGGCATCACACAAAGTTAAAAAAAAAACAAGAACAGCATTCTCACAGATCCCACAAGTTTCACTAGATTTAAAACACCTAAGGTCAGAAAATGACAGAATTTTAAATTTCAGATGGCTGTTTGGGTAGGATATACAGAACTCTGCAGAAATTTTAGGCATTTTTCTGCCAGTAGTATCTGGAACAATCTACCACCTGCAATTCGAGAATGCCCGACATAACACCACCTTCAAAACCCATCTGAAAAACTGTCTTAAAGCAAACCTGCACTCATTGCTCATTGTTGATATTGTTGTTCTGTATCTTTCTGTTACCTGCCATAGGACTACGGATGTAAATGTGCAGTATTGCTAACTCCAGCATGTTTACATTTGTCTTTTGGACTTGTTCATGAATGTGCTCGGCTCCTTTTAAATAAATAAAAAGATAAGTAAAACATGTAATGATGAATAAGCCTGCCTGAGGGCGCCATTGAGCAGGAAGGATATTGGCACAACCCCTGTCGTGCTCTGGATGTCCTTGCATTTTACCAGGGGCCCTTGAATCCTTATCGCCCTGCATGTCTAAAATGTATGCTCACTTATGCTCATGACTGTATGTGAAAACTTAATAAATCCACCGTGTCTAGTTCTTATCATGTGATTTTTTTTAATTGCAAGTTGTGTGGCTTTTTAAAAACAGCCTTTGTTCCTGTGTTTACACCATTTAGAAACTGAATGAAAGAGAAGGAGATGAAGATGGGGGATTGCAAGTTTAAGGAAATTTGGCCTTGTGATGAAAAATACAGGGAATAATTTTGAGGCAGCTTGCAAGATATTCAAATTGTGGGTCTGAAAAGGGTCTCAAAAATCTTACATTTTAGTGCTTAACCTGTTTTGTTTAACTGAAGGCTGAGTAGTTACCATCTTCTGTTTGTTGATTTGACCACCTCTCTTGGGATAAAGATGTTTGGCATTGATGTGTAATTTATTATTGATTAAAACTGATGAAAATGCAGCACTTTTAGAGAGTCTCACATCGTAAACTTGTGTTCTTCCTGAAAAAAGGTTTAATTGTTGTTGTAAATCCAGTAGTGTCTGTATCAGTTCTGATTTACTCGCCCTTCTCGAGCGCTGAATGACACTGATGTCTATTCTCCAGCTATTCTCCTCCATGATATATGTACTCCCTCTCACTGTTGGTGCCTGGCCTCTGCTTCGTCACCATCTCTGACTGAGGAGGCCTTGTACACTGCATGCCCTGTTTTCAAGCCCATGAATTCACTGTAAAGGCTTTTGTTGCTGGTCTAGACAGTGCTGTGTTTTATTCCAGTGACAGCTTCTATCTGAAGATTACAATGTGCTAAGGCCCAGGCAGGGCAGCTTTAAAATAGACGTGTAATCACAGAGCAAGACCAGAAAAGTGTCAGACATCACCTCAGACAGAAATCAGCCTTTTAATGCACTCTGCTCAAATACTGGTCTTAAAGACAGTTGTCTTGCTGTTGTTTAAAGAAGACTTTATAGTATGCAGTTTTCAATATACCAAAACTTTTTCATAACTGATTACCTTGCAAAAATTGCTAAAGATTTATTATAGGAAAAAGAGCCAGCACCATTGATTTCTCATTATATAACAACATCTCATTAGAAAGACTCTACATAAATATACCCGATGTAAACAATGGTGAACTGATTGCATTTATAGCATCTCGTAGGAACAACACGCTCTAGCCCATTTTTGTAGTAAAAGGGATAAAACATTGTCTGAAGGCTGTGCCAGGTTAATCTCACACATAACTGTAGCACTCAGTGATGCTATTCAGCTCAGGAATGGGGACTTCCACCTGCAAAAGAGGACTGAGGGTTATAAGCAAGACTAAAAGCAAGATACTGGATTATTTTTAAAGTTTCTTCAAACAACAGAAAGTCAGGAGATGTTCATGAGTCATGCAAACTGTGCAGTAAACAAGGTAAAACACTGCAGCAACACCAGTTTTCATCAACACATGTCATCAGGCAAATTAGCAGATAGCCACAGCAGCTAACCAACATTGAATGACGCTGTTAAGTTAAAATTACCCTGAACTTGCATCCAGGGCCAGTATATCATATCCATCCATTTTTTACACCGCTCATCCCGTTAGGGATCACAGGGGGCTGGAGCCTATCCCAGCTATCCTTCAGTGAGAGGAGGGGTACACCCTGGTCACCCTGGCTGTTGGAAATACCCAGCCCTTATGTCGACTCTATCAATACAGCTTTTTAAGTGAAACAAATCCTGAGCCTCAGATGAAAGCTTTGGAAGTCTGTCTCTAAACAACATGTGATCTCTCATAAGCTAAAGCCACTGCCAAAGTTGACTTCTAAATGTTTAAATTAAATTGACAGAAATGCTCACAGGAACTTGTTCTTTTCTTTTTATTTTCATCAAGAACAGCAGGAGGTAAGTTTCTAAAGGTTGCTTGCCAACCAAGCTAAATATTTATAGCATTAGACTGATAATGACTCACAGGGATTCATCCTTTAGTCTTCCCATACACATATCATCTCTCCCTTTAGGTCATATCTGGTCTTCAGCCAAGACAAATAAACAGCACACAGTTCTTTGTAGCCGAGGTCTGTGTCCATTAGTATATCTTACTGTCTCAACAGTTTCCAAACCACTTTGACTTTCTGTTTACTTGGATCCAGCCTGGCGTCAATATTACACCTGAAACATCCTCGCTCCCTGTCCCTGAATGAACTTGGACAGGTGCCAGCCCCTGCTTCTCAGGTGTCTTTGATGCCTTGCAAATGAGAATGCCATGGCAACCATGTCTGCTTGTTGTCAGAGCGTGGAGCCAATTGACTGCTAACTGAAGAGGTGTGATTTGTGAAGAGATCCTCGGCCCACCTGGCTGAGAACAAAACTGTGGAAGGCTTTCTTTGAAAATGGGAATCAAATGATTAAAAACAAACTTTCATCCTTTAGACTGGGATAACAGGGCTGTACTTTGCAGAAAACAAACAAGCAAAGAAACACTAAGGCAACAAAATTAGAAACAATAGCAGTTCCCAAAAAAGCTGGGACGTGGGTAAAATGTAAATAAAAACAGAATGCAATAATTGCCAAATCTCATAAACCCATATTTTATTCACAATAGAACATAAACACATATCAAATGTTGAAACTGAGACATTTTAACATTTCATGAAAAATATTAACTCACTTTGAATTTGAGGACAGCAACACGTCTCAAAAAGTAAGGACAGGGTAACATAATACTGGAAAATTTAGTAATACTAGTAAAAACACCTGGAGGAGCATTTTGCAACTGATCAGGTCAACTGGCAACAAGTCAGTAATATGACTGGGTATAAAAGGAGCATTTTAGTGAGGCAGAGACTCTCAGAATTGAAGATGGGCAGAGGCTCATCAATCTGTGAAATACTTGATTTTAGAATTATGGAAAAATTTCAGGAAGATGTTCCCCAACGTGCAATTGTGAAGACTTGGAATATCCCACCATATCATCAAAAGATTCACAGAATTTTGAGAAATCTCTGTGAGCAAGGGACAAGGCTGAAGTCAGTATTGGATGCAGGTGATCTTGGGGCCCTCAGGCAGCACTGGATTAAAAACAGGCATGGTTCTGTACTGGAAATCACTGCAGGGGCTCAAAACCTTGAGCTTCAGTTGGCCATGCCATCCACTAATGACAGTTACATCTGGATCATGGAAAGAAGAGGCCATATGAGAACAGGATCAAGAAACACTGTCGTCTCCTCTGGGCCAGTGCTCATTTAAAATGGACTTAGGCAAAATGGAAAACTGTTCTGTGGTCAGCCTGCATCTCCAGCTAAGACAACCCAGGACTGCTGAGCAGGTAGACTCCTACATTAGACAAGAATGGGACAACATTCCTCTTCAAATCTCAAGCAACTGGTCCCCTAATTTCCTAAATGTTTACAGACTGTTGTCAAAAGAAGAGGGTATACTACACAATGCTAAAAATGGCCCTGTCCCATGACATAGTAAAAGTACTTATGTTCTATTATGAATAAAATATTGGCTTGTAAGATTTGCAAATTATTCCATTGTGTTAAACAGCGTCCCAACTTTTTGGATTTTTTTCCTGCACATGTGAAGTCATATATGGGGCTAAGAAATGACCTTATTTACAGCTGGCTTCTGTATTAATACATGTCCTATGAGCAGATTTTGTGTGTGCACTGAGACTGCACTGTCACAGTCTGAGTACATGTTTTCTTCATCATCCTCTACTTGTGAATCCATTATTTCACTTTCTCTTGGTGGGTGGCTCTTGTAACCAGCAGTCATTCTGGGAGCAGAGTGCAGTCTGATTGTACATTTACACGTGATCTTCCATATCTGATGTGATCCCTTGTTATTCTGTGGTTTGAGATTTTCATCTCCTCTTAGATGGCCCAGTATGCTGATGCTTATCACATTTCTGGCTGGTGGATGAAGACTTTTGGGAAGCATCAATGTTGACACAAGGATTAAGCTGTATTAAATGAGGAAATGGAAGTTATTATTGTTATGCCCATGCCTGTGGTCCTTCGTCTTGGTCTGCTAGCTTTCACAGTGTCTTTGGCAAGCTCCGGCCTTTCTTTATAAACTCAATATAAACTCAATACTCAACATTTTCTGCAAAGTTTATATAAATACGTAACCAAACTGCACACTTCTCACATAATCATTTATGGCTTTCACATCTCCATATGAGGCTCAAATTTCCCTCCTAACAACCACAGCTATGACAATATTTCCTTGAGGGAAAGCTGATCCTGAGAATGTCTCCTATGCCGTGTAAGCAGTCTGTGTACAGTATAAGTTTCCCCTCTGTGTTAGCACTTAGCCAAACACAACAAGAGGCTGATCCTCTGGAGGAAGCGAGAGCATGTCACCATCAGAGCATGAGAAAGGAACCCCAGCATGGCCTTCCTCTGACAGCTCACATGGAAACAATGGCTTTGGCAGCCTCTAGTAGTCTTTCCTTGATCCCAGATATTATGCAGCCTGTGGCGTTTGCCTATTCTTATGGAGTTTATTTTGTTTTAACATTGTGTTCAGGGTGTGATGGCAGTTTCTAATTTTGCTTTGTGCTTTAAATGTGAAGTCAGTGAGATGCAGTCAAATGCAGTTTCAAGTTTGACTGGCTACACCTCAGTAGATACTAGTACATCTAGAAAAATGCTGACTGATGGACAGAGGTGCCAACTGGACTCCTTTGTGACAGCTTCTCTTTGGTGCATTTTTTGGGTATCGGTGGCTAGACTGTGTGTCTGATGCTGAGATGGTCAGGAGAGCCAGGATGGTAAGGGTCAGCTGCTTGATTCGGGAATGGCAGCTGTGCTTTTCCAGACATCTGGCACACTTTCATTGGTCTGATCCACCTCATTGCATACTGGCTGCCCAGGAGCTGAAGGCTGGTCATGTGCATCATAGAGGGGACAGCTGGGAAGATACCTGAAGAGATGGGGCATGGGCCAGGAACAGGCTTGGTAGATGGCCATCAGGAGGCCAGAGCACTATAGGACCAAGGTTGCTGCTGCAAAGTAACAAGTCAGCATATGCATCCATACCTGACCTGACCTAATTTGTGTTGTGGGAAATTACGCTGAAATTGTTTCATTGGGAAGTTGTTGTCTAGATTGATTGTAATTAACGGGACTGCAGGCTTGAGGCCTGAGAGCCCAGAGGGGTCTGGCTGCAGACCGTACATTTCTGATGGCCAGTCTCACAGATGCCTGGAAGTTACGTTCATGAAATAACGCCAGTGCAAACATTTCCAATTAAGAAGCATTTCATTAAAAAAAAAACTGAGAAGAGGTCACAGGTCTAATCCAGGATTAAATTATGCATAAATCCATTTGAGAAGTAGATACACAAATGGTTGCTTTGGCCCCGTTAGCTTTAGCTAAAGCTAACATAGCTTCCTAGATAAATTACCTCTGTAGCTTTGATTGCGGGTTTGTTATATTATCTTTAGCTACGTTAGATATGTAGCTACATTATCAATAGCTAAGTTAGCTTTACCAATGTGAGCTCTAGCAATCATAGCTATGGCTTGCTTAGCTATGCATATAATATAGATACATAGCTTATATAGCTGCTTTGTGAGCTCAGCTTTAGCTACATTAGCTACGTTAGTTATGTAACCATGTTATCATTAGCTAAGTTAACTTTAGCAATGTGAGCTTTAACAAATATAGCTATAGCTTTCTTAGTTATGCTGATAACATAGATACGTAGCTTAGACAGCTGCTTTGTGAGCTTAGCTTTAGCTCCTTTACCTACGCAGCTTTATTATCTACATCGCTTATGCAGCTAATGGAGCTAAGCTACGCTGGGTGCATTGGAATGATTTCATGGACACTCATCTTCTTTCCTGCAAGTTGACTGTTTACTCAGATTTATTAAATGTTTGTTATCAGGTTTTTGACTTTAGCGTTTATTTCCGTTCTTAGATCCATGGCATCTCAAAATGTTCAGGAGAGTGGGTGTCAGAAATGAACAGCTGCAGCCAGACTGTCTTGTGAGAGCCTGAACTGTGGATGCCTTACTTTAGAAATGTTTTAGGGGAAGTTTTACAAGTACACAATAAAGAAACTTAGACTAATTGTAGTTATAGAATCAAATGTTTAAATAATTCTACTTGAGTAGATTCTTATTGCTGTATTTGCTCTTAGATCCACTTGGATGAAGGGAAATAATGAAACTTTAGTATTAAGGTAACTCAGGCTTTAAGTTATAAGGCCAGTTAGCACTGTAATTATAAATGGCAATAAAGGAAAAGTTTGTTTAGTCAGAATAAATGCCCGAAATTCTGTCAAATATATGGTATAAACATATCTCTGCACTGAACTCTGTCAAACCTTCAGTTTTTAATCCCTAAAAAAGTAGCTTCAAATCAATGCATCTGTCATTACTTGGTTTCTGATCTACTATGTAAACACACTCACAGTAGCGCTCAGTCCACTTGAGGTTTCATTTCAGTCGAAGCACTTCAGAAGACATTTTCTCTGTGGCTTGTCCTTGATTGCAGTTTCAATAAAGCCAGCTCCTCTAACTTTGACTAACATTTTAATATGCAGGGGAGCAACTCAGAGGAGGTGAGAGTCAACACATGAATATGAAATTGATTTGAGAGCCTCAAAGGCATCTTGCAGTTTGATTAAGACCTCTGCATTGATGTGTTGACGATTCAGCTCCATGGCCTTGAGATGACGTCTTTCTTTATTCACTAACGTTTTTTTAGAAGTCAGATGTAATACTTAAAAGCTAAACAGAGCCAGCAGACTATGACTGAACACACAGCAGATATTCATCCCAATGTGAGCAAAGGATCATTCAGTATGTATTCTCATGTTTGATGTCACCTCTCCTGTGTTATGGGGTTGTTATGCTAATCCTGGAGTCGGTAGAACAAACATGTGATATGAAAGAGAGTATGCTAATGTATTAAAGTGTCAGTCAGTGGCTCTCAGGCTTGGGAGTTACACTTCTTTTCATCTATTGTGTTGTATAATCTGCTCTAGGGCAGAATTTACATGACAGTGGCATAATGCAAAACTGATGTAACCCTATTTTTTGTAAATTCCACATCCCTCTGTAGTCACTAACTATTCTCTTCTGAGTCACAGTAATTTAACAACTCATGTCAGATAGGAGGCAGGAAGTGAAGACTACCTGTTAGGAATCAATGGGAATAGAGGTCTAGGTGGACATGCATGCTGCAGTTATCTTACAAAATTACCACAAACAGTGAGTTTGATTCCTGTACTTCACTGGCTGAGGAAAGACAAACAACATCAAGGTTTACCATGCCAAAAAGTGATTCATCGATGTGTATCAATATACCATTTGGTTGATTGATGATCCAATCAGATCTATGGAAAGTCAAAACATCGATCTAAATCAATGCTTCAAGCTACGCTTTTATTTTGAAGTTCCCCCTGCATGCCTGTTGACAGCTTCCGCCCCAGGCAGCGTCCTCAACAAGCTAGCTGCAAGCTAACTAAGTCGCAGCAGTGGCTTAAAGTTTTGCGGCTGAGGGAAATAGGATATCTTCTCCTCTCTCGGCTGTGTGGATATATTTCAGAACGACACTACTGCAGGACGGATCTCTCCCCTTAGTTTGCCGACTACGTCTGCGTCTACGTCTTTATCTGTAAATAACCGCTGTATGAGATTGTTCATGGATAAAAACACCACTCATTATGGCTGAGGTAGTGCGAGTGCTGTCTGCAGCAGACCGCAGATATACAGAGAGGGAAAAGACCGCTGCTGCATGTCTCCTTTGATACACTTATATTTCCACACCAGATGAGATATAGAATCCTTCCAGAGAGTCCCAGGTCTACCCTGGAGTCTCCTCCTGGTTAGACATGCCCAGAAGACCGCTGCTGGGAGGCGACCAGGTGGCATTCTGATCAGATGCTTAGACCACCTCAACTGGCTGCTATGGAGATGAAGGAGCAATGCTTCAAGCTCCCTTAAGATTTCCAAGCTTCTCACCCTCTCTCTAAGGCTGATCCAGACATCCTCTCATTTTGACTGCTTGAACCCAAGATCTCATTCTGTCAGTCTTTGACCTAAAGCAAATGACCACAGGTGAGGGTTGGTAAGATTGACCCGTAAATTAAGAGTTTTGCTCCCTCTTCAACATGACGGTACGGTACATCTGCAATTCTGCTGATGCTGTACTAATCCACCTGTCAGTCTCATGGTCCCTTCCACCTTCACTCATGATCAAGACCCTGAAATACTTGAACTCCTTCACTTGGGGAAAATACTCCACACCTTGAGGGGGCAATCCGCCTTTTCTGGCAGAGGACCTTGGCCTCAGACTTGGAGGTGCTGACTCTTATCCTGACCACTTCACACCTAAATCCAAACTGCCCCAGTACCAGCTGTCCTCTGCTCTGCTATTGCCAGCTCTGCCTTGAGTCAGTGCTGTGCCCTTGCTTTCCCACAACAACTGTAGCATCCACCAGCTTAGATAAGGGTTTGAGATGCTAGCTCATTGCTCTTTAAATTCGACATGGAAAGTAAATCTCCAAGGAGCGATGGGGTCAGAGCCTGACGCCAAAAACAAACATGACTAAATGGACATGGACTAAACTTGGATTTAGTACCCAAATGTTGGAGGCTAACTACTAAAAAATAAATTTGTACTATGTAGACAGTGTTTCCTCCCTTTAGGTTAAACTTTAAACTAAGACTGATTGTGCTTGCAACATAGTATTCATGTTTTCTTTATCTTTTTAGGGTGCATTGCCTATTCATATGATATTTTTAATTTCAAGCTATAGCTCATAACGATACAGTTTTCTCGATACTGGAGCCGTGACTTTCAGCTCAATATATTATAGGCCATTCTGTTAGGATAAGATGGAGACAATTCGGGTATCTTTGATACAAAGACAGTTTCTAGTTGAATTCTCTCTCCTTCTCTTTTATCTCTTAGCTTCCAATCTTCAGCTTACCAAGGGAGAGCAATAAAACCTAATTTCTTCTCTATCAGAAAATAGTTGTTCTGTGCAAAAGTCTATCATCTACAATGGCTGTAGCTCAGAACTGAATTATTTCTGCTGTGAATTGGATGACCTGAGTTTCTAAACTCCGAGGCTTCAACACATTTGTTCATTACGTCAAGCTGTCATCCTCTTTATGAAATTTTTCTGCTTTCTGAAGCTTCCATTAACCTCCTCCGTGACCCCAAACGGATCTGATCACTCACTTCATCTGTTTGTCATGCTTTTGGTCGTCTCTTTGATTAAAAATAAAGTTTAAAGAAAAGATTTGAAAGGAGTGACAGCATGTCTGCCTGCATTGTATCCGTCTGATCCACCCCGGACCTCCTGTATTAACTGCAGCTGTCTAAATGGATTCGCATGACATCCCTCTTCTCACAGGAGTTTACTTATTGAATATATCACCTGATATAACAATCAGCCCTACCTTTGTTTTCTAAGTTTTGTCCTGACATTGGTGTGATAGATCTTTCCCAAAGCAAACCTGAACAGAAGTCAAACTGAACAGTAACACTGCAAAAAGCAGGAACATGCATAGAAAACACTGAAGAAAGTGACCCAAACACTACCCTCTGTTAGAGATGACACAATAGCAAACGTGGGAGAGCGGAAAAAGAGGTCGACTGCAGGGGTTAAAAAAGCAACACAGGCGTGAGTTGCCCCTGGGAAGTACAGAAGATTTTAGTGTGCAGTAACATACACTTTAAACAAAGATATAAACGGGGATAGAGGTGGAAGTATGGCCGAGGCAAGCCAGGCCAGGCTGAGGACAACATGATGTCATCACACAGGAGATGAAGTCAGAGGGATTTTTGGCCTCTTGATAATCATATACAGTGAAGACACAGGAAAGTCCTCCAAGACCAAAAGAAAACAGTTGACCCTGGATTATACAACCTCAATTCCCAAAAAGGTTGGGACGCTGTGCAAAATGTAAATAAAACAGAATGCAGTTTTCTTCACAATAAAAGACAAACAGCAAATCAGATGATAAAACTGTAATATTTTACCAATTTGTGAAAAATATTAGCTCACTTTGAATTTGATAGCAGCAACACATCTCAAAAAAGTAGGGCCAGAGCCATGTTTACCATTGTGTAGCACCCCCTCTTCTTTTAACAGCAGTCTGTAAATGTCTGGGAAGTAAGAAGAACAGTTGGTGGGGGAGGAATGTTATCCCATTCTTTTATGAAGTAGGATTTTAGCTGCTCAACAGTCGTGGTTTTATGATGCAC
Source organism: Cheilinus undulatus (assembly GCF_018320785.1). Taxonomy (NCBI): domain Eukaryota; kingdom Metazoa; phylum Chordata; class Actinopteri; order Labriformes; family Labridae; genus Cheilinus; species Cheilinus undulatus. The sequence continues at coordinate 15,589,787 of NC_054882.1, forward strand.
AAGATGTTTTCTATTGGTTAATGGTCTGGACTGCAGGCCGGCCACTTCAGTACTGGACTCTTCTTTTGTGAAGCCATGCTGTTGTGATGGATATGGTATGTGGTTTAGCATTGTCTTGCTGAAATATGCAAGGCCTTACCTGAAAAAGGCATTGTCTGGATGGGAGTATATGTTGCTCTTAAAACTCTACCTACTTTCCAGCATTGATAGTTCCTTTCCAGTTGTATAAGCTGCCCATACTAAAGGCACTAATTCAACCCCATACCATCAGGAATGCAGGCTTTAGAACTGTGTCAGGATAACAAGCTGGCCCCTCTCCTCTTCAGTCTGCAGGGCACGGTGTCTGTGGTTTCTATTAAAAAAACAGCATTTTCCAAAATTTGTCCGACCACAGAACAGTTTTCCATTTGTTTTAGTCCATTTTGAATGAGCTTTGGCTCAAAGATGATGGCAGCATTTCTGGATTGTGTTCACATATGGCTTCTTCTTTGTGTGATAGAGCTGTAACTTGCATTTGTAGGTGTCACAGTGAAATGTATTGAGTGAAAGTGATTTCTAGAAGTGTTCCTCCACCAGTGTGATCACCAGTGTTCAATATTGACCTTCATTCTTGTCCCTTGCTCACAGAGATTTCCAGATTCTCTGAATCTTTTACTGACATTGTGGACTGCAGATGGTGGGAGATTCAAAGTCTTTGCAGTTTTACACTGAGGAACATTTTTCTGAAATTTTTCAACAATTTTTAGCAGTTTTTCACAGATTGGAAAACCTCTGCCCATCTTTACTTCTGAGAGTTTCTGGCTCTCTGAAATGCTCCTTTTATACCAATTCATATTACTGACCTGTTTCCAATAAACATAGTAAGTTGCAAAATGCTCCTCCAGCTGGTTTTCATGAATACCTCTTACTTTTCCAGCGTTTTGTTGCCCTATGTTCTCTTCTGTTCTCTTGTGAATAAAATACACATTTGTGAGATTAAAATCATTCTGTTTTGATTTACATCTTTCACAGCACCAACGCTTCATTGGAATTGGAGTCTTACAGATTTTAGGAACCACTAAAGTATGATATTACATCAGTGCTAAGACTCTGCACTACCTAATAGTCTGGGTAAAAGCAGGATGTATTCGTCTCACCGTGTTGTTATTATGTCAAATATTTCTCCAGTGTGTTGTTGATGCTTGGATGTGGGGTTATTTGTTACCTGCTCTGATTGAGTCAGCAGTGCAGCAGAAGAGAAATGAGTTGTGTGCAGCAAAGTGTAAAAATACAGAGCAATTTCTACTTTGACAGGAACAATTTAACTAGGTGTTTGTGTTCTCCAGACAAGTGGTGTGGAAAATGTTCTTTATGGAGCACGGACACTGAACTCATTGTGCTGTTTAGTGGATGCAGGATTATTGCTCACAAATTGGCGTAACAAGTATAAAGGTCAAATTTATGGGCCTGTTTATGGTCTTATTGTAGAAAATTAAATCAGTGTTTTTGCTGCAGTAGGTTAAAAGTGAAATATGTTTCTTTCCACAGTGACAAATAAGAAGCCGTCCCACGTATCCATCACTAAGGTGAAGCAGTTCCAAGGATCTACTGCCTTTGTCAAAAGATCGCAGTGGACGATCGAGCAGCTACGGCAGGTCAACGGCATCGACCCAAACAAAGTATGTAACTTTTCTATCTGCTTATTTAAAATTACCTGGAATTAAAAGGGTTAACACAATGTTGCTCAGTGTTTTCCCTACCATTTTTTTGGTGGCAGCCTGCCACCCCAGTGCAACCTCCACCACTCTAAATGAAAGGCATGGGATATTAAATGCATGTAATCTAGGCCACTGGTTTTATTAAAAGGGTGAGCATCTCTTACACCCACATCAATTTCTCTGCTTTCATAGTGTGTTTCAAGAATTAGTTTCCATCTTTGAGACATTGAAACAATTCCTTTACGGTGGGAATTTTCCCTGAGTTTACCACTGCTCTTATGGATGCTATAGAACAGTGCTGCACAATTAATCTAATTGCAAGTGCAATTGCAATTACAATGTCAGGCTTCTGTGCAATCATATAATCACATAAAAAGCTGTGTTTTTGTATTAATTGGTAAAAAAAATCCTGCAGAAAGGCCTTTAAGTTTGCAATAGTGTCAATACTGCACTTTTTAAAAGTGCTCCGTTATTTTCAAAAAAGGAAAAACTTGTATTTTTTGGAAAATAGTGCATTAATTTGAAAGCAGTTTTTTTGGTTTTCTTTAAAGGTTTATTTTGGTCATTTTTGTGCCTTTATTTGACAGAGGAGGATAGTGGATAGAGTCGGAGGCAGGGACGAGAGCCGGGGAGAGACGTGCGGTGGGGGGCCTCAGGCCAGATTTGAGCCCGGGCCGTCTGCGTACATGGGGCGCACCTTAACCACTCGGCCACCTGCGCCCCTTGCTAATACTAATATTTGTATGTTTTGAGTTGAGAAATACACACTTCAAAACAAATATTTCTTTATTAGCAGTTATTGATCAGCATTTATTGCTGTAATTTATATTCAGTGGTGTGACTATTTTGGGATCCCCCTATCCTTCCATGAGCCTACATGGAAAGCATTAAGCAGGAACAGCACACATTCCTGCTATTCTATGCTGATAAAGAAAGCATGAGGCAGGGAGAGAAGCAGCAAAAAACCCACAGAGAATGAAGGAGAGGCTGGGGTGGAGGAGGGTTGCAAGAGCAGTTTGCAGAGAGAGCAGCAGAGCTTAGCCAGGCAAGAGCAGTTTAGATAAGGCAACATGAGAGCAATTAGCCAATAATGTTCTTCGAGCAGACCAGCTGGCCATCAACTGATAAGGGCTTGCATGAGACCAGTTGATCTCCATTATGGCAATGCTTGACTAACGCTATACGCTTGATTTATGTATTACGTCATAATTGCAATCCCACATTGCAGGATTGTCCAGTATAATTGCAATGGAACATTATAACCAAATCATGCAGCACCACTGTAGACCCATGGCTCTTAGCCTTTTTTCTACCTAAGTCTGATAAGAAAATTAGCTCCCTAAAGACCTAAAAGAGTAAAAGATGAGGGTATTGCTTTCAAAAATCAACATCAACTTTAATTGTTTCATCGATTAAACAATAAGAAAATAGGTCTACTCATGTTTTTCTGAGGTGCATGGAGGGGCAGGGGTTAGCGCTGTTTTTCACAGCGAGACGGTACCTGGTTCGCTTCCCAGTCAGGGCCTTTTTTTAGCGGAGTTTGCGTGTTCTCCTCATGCATGAATGGGTACTTCCTGGGTGTGCCTGGTTGTTTGTCTCCATATGTCAGCCCTGTAATTGACTGGCGACCAGTCCAGGGTGTACCCTGACTCTCACCCAATGACATCTGAGATAGGCGCTGGTCTCCATAACCCTGAACAGGATAAGCAATGTAGAAAATAGATGGATAGATGTTTGTCCCATCAAAACCCTCTGTGTAGACTATTTGTTGCTTTACCATGATTTTAGCTGATATGTGTAAATCTATTTTGACATCTTCAGAGCTAACAATCATGATAAAAGATCTCCAGTAATCATATCTATCTTTGACCTTGATGTATCCGTAATGGTAGGCTATAACTTTTATTCTGCCATGTGAACTAAGACTTAAACCGAGGGGAAATACTGATGTCGCATAACAGAAATATTAATCATCTCTTGTCTTCCTGGTTTTCTCTCTAAGGACTCTCCAGAGTTTGACCTGATGTTTGAAAATGCTTTTGACCAGTGGGTGGCTGGATCAGCAGGAGAGAAGTGCACCTTCATTCAGATTCTCCACCACACCTGCCAGCGCTACAGTTCCGCACGGAAACCAGAGTTCGTCAACTGTCAGTCCAAACTACTGGGGGGTAAGAAAGTGAAAGTAACCCACGGTGCTGCTGACTTTTCCTTGTTAATATTTCTGTTGACACACAGTGGGTTGTCTAAGGCAGCCTGTTGTCAAACCGTGCTGTAAGCCAGTCTGAATCTGATTATGCATGATGACAAGCAGCACCTGGTGCCGATGAAAATGAATGCTTATTCCTCGTACACAGCATCTGTTGGGTGCTCTGTTGAAGTGAAGTCAATGAGGATGGCCAGTAAGATGCATCTGCTGTAACTCACAGCTACTGACACAGATCAACTGGTTTAAAGCACAAATCAGGATCATTATGTTCCTCGACTTACCTGATGTTGACACGTTTTCTTCTGTGTGAGACTCATTATTTAAATTACCTCCCACCCTTCATAATATTATTAAACCTCACAGTAGGAGCTGACAATCCCCCGATTACTGACACCGTTAATAGAATATCTGATGCTGTGTAAAAACAACCATTTGGATACTAACCTCTCCATTGAATTCAGTATTGATTTCATGCCCTACTAATAAACAAAGAGAGGCTGATGAAACAAGTCAATGCCAAATGTTCAGGAAAAATAAAAATGTAAAATCACATGAATAGTCATTCGCTGGCTGGAAGTTGTTCTTTAGGAGAGGAACTGTTGCAGTGGTGGTTTCTCATGCTTGTAGAGAAGGCAGCTTCAGCAATCAGATATTGATCTGTTTAGCCCCAAGCCTCATCTTTGAGAACAATTCAGCCTGTTGTATTATTCATAGAATAATTTATGGAAAACCTTACTTAAATATGTCTTGTGTAGAGTGACAGATATTTCACATACATAAGACTCAATCAGCAGACATTGAAATATCTAACAGCTACAAAACTTGTCTACTTTGCAACGTTCTAGACATCATATCACATTTCACCATGCACAGTGCCTATAAAAAAATTGTCACCCCCTTGCAAACTCAATAAACAGGTAAAAAAATCCAAGGGGGTGAATACTTTTTGTAGTCACTTGAATGTTAGTGTGATTCTCTACTAGAGAATAATAACATGCACTTTGGAAAACATGATGCAAAATCTGAAAATGTTGGCTTTTAAAAGTATTAAACATACAGAGAAATACAGATTTCAGTTACTTCAAATCCCCTGATTCTTATATGAAACCAAGTATCCTGCTGTCATTGATAATAAAGTTGCCCATTCTCTTTAAAACTCTATAAGGTTGCCCTGACCTCCCTCCTACTCTTGACAACCATTCCCATATTTAACACAGCTGAAACTATAGTTTCTGTTTGTGTAGGTGTGAAGGTAGTGGTGCTTGGGGAGCTTTGAACCCAGAGGTCTTAAGAGTAGGATGGATTATGCAGTGCAAATGTTGCATATCAACAAACACGCCTCCAGTAGTGCTGAAAATTACACTTGCATCATTGTTTTAAGTGCAAAATGAATCACTGAATTGGCAGACCGTGATAGGATACATTGCACAAACCTTGGTGACACTGCTTGGATGCCCCCCAAGAAATGACATGTCCTTCATATCTTAAGAACCTTCAAAGAGCAAAACCTTGTGGATCAATTACAGTATCGACTGAGCTATTGACACCAAGCTGTGAGTCTATCAGGGCAGTGATCTGATAACAGACTCTGACCCTCAGAGAAAGCTGCTGCTCTTGATGGGTGAAAAAAGCTGACAGTTCACCACGCACATTGTGACAGGAAGAACAGACAGGAAGCCAGCTTGCTGCCAACTCTGTCCACTCCAGTTTAAGTCTCACACCAGTGCAAAACAAAAATCATGACGCTGCTCAGGTGTGGGACCATAACTGTGGGAGACTTCATCTACAGAATCCTCTGGGAAAGCAGCCAGAACGAGCTAATGGCAGAGACGTGTGCACATAATTCTACTGATAATCCATCAGAAGCATTGTACGTTAACCAAGAGGGACAAGGGTGTTTGATAAGTACGATGTGGAGCATAAAATGAATGAACATGAGTCTAACTCAAATCTCTGGGGCTGTTGTTAGCTTTCCCTTGTGTGTACTAGAGCTGTCATAACAATGTCATCAGTGGTGTATGGATGCCAGCAGCTTTGTTGCTTGAGCTTAATCCTACACTGTTTCCTCAGGCTTATTACGTTACAACAAGAGGCCCTGTCAGCCTTCAGATACACATGGTAATAGACTGACAACTGGGGAAACCGTGTTCATTGCATAACATTTTAGGCATTGATTTCATCATGCAGAAACTTGCATTGAACTTAGATTGAGTTGAAATTTCTAGCGATGCACAGATGCATCAGTTTAACATTGTCTGTATCAGCGTTTTGGCAAACGGCTATATGTAAATAATGTGGGTATGAACCGATGACAATATCTGAATTTTATTTGTTGTGTCCTATCGATTTCATTCTGTCTGATTTAAAAGATGTATTATTGGGCAGAGAGAGAAAATGCTGGCATTGTTGGTGTCTTACACCAAAGGAAGGGATAAAAAAACATCTGCATCAGTACTGGCCGATGGCTAAATTGTTACTTAAGCATCAGAACCAGCATCAGCCCTGATTTTTACAATCGGTGGATTCGTAGCATTTTTTAAGGTCTATCAGCATTGACACAATGAGATTCAGATCCCAAATCACATAAATTGCATGCTTCTGTACTTTGTGCAGTGTTGTTGGGCAGCTGCTGAAAGGTAGAAGCTGGATGCTAACCACTTTGGCATCTTCTTGCTACCTGAGTGATGAAAAATAGAATCACAACTGTTTCTTTGAGTGTCTTGATCCATGAAAAGTCACAGACAGCTCAGCTGAAAGTCATCTGAAAACTCTGACGTCAAAACATCTCATGTTGTCCTTCTCTTTAGCTGTATTTCTGTTGTTAAGCTACTTTTGTTAGCTCAGGAAGTTGCTTAACCTGACACGCCAGATGGATGTTTCACACATCCATCTGGTAAACCACTCATAGGCAGCGTTTGGGAAAGGGCAGAGCCTTTGAAAAAAAATAACTCTGAAGGTGATTAGATGAATGTTCTGTCTGCCACATCTTTACGGGCCAATCAGGGCAACAAAACGCGTGACGTAGCTGCTACAGAGCTGCGCCCCTACAGAAGAGTAAACGGATGGATTCATCTGCTTCGCAAGGTTAGAAGTTGCTTAGTTTCCTTCATAATAAAAGCTGTGTTTTTAACCAACAGGAAGTAAAGTTCTTTTAATTCAAGGCAGTACAAATTACAAAAAATTGCAGTGTTTCTTGAGAAAATCTCTTAGCTTTATTGCTAACCTTAAGTGGGTTTCTCACTCAGAGTAAGCAGCTGAACTGGAACTCTTTAAAAGTTGCTGCATTAACTTTGAATCATTGGACCTTAGTGAGTGATTTTGTACATGCACTCCTGCAGATTTCTTAATTTACAAAAATAGGGATTTGAATATTCAGTATCTCACAGTACGATTCCAATTCGGTTAGATTCAGAATTGAATTTTAATTCAAACCAACTCCCAATTCATCTGTTTTTAACCAAGAGTGTTTATTTAAGTCTGTTGTGCACAAAAGAGCAGGGAATGATTATTTGAGATTGAGAAGCATCTTAACATTTTTTATGATAATTTACACTACCATTGAAAGGTAGAAGCTTGAAGTGACTCACCTTCCCATGTTGCTGCTCCCTCAGCGATGAAAACTAAGATCCCAGCTGTTCCTTTGTACGTCTCATTTCACTATGAAAAGTCACAGACAACTCAGTGGATAAGTCAAAGTCATCTGTACCTTGTGATATCAAACATTTCACTTTTTACTGTCCTCTTTGGATATTTTCATTTACTTTTCTGTTTTTAGTGCATACTGTTTTTCTGTAGTTAAACTATTGCTGTTACTTTAGGAAGTCACTTATTTCCTTCATGATAAAAGCAGTTTTTTAAAGACATATTTCTGGGGTTTTTATGACTTTACTCAGAGAAGAAAACAGTGGATAGAGTCAGAAACAGGGATGAGAATGGGGGAGAGATGTGCGGGAAACTGTTCATTTTGACAGCCATTTTCAATTTTAGTCTCAGTCTTTAGATGAAATGCCTTTCAGCTTTAGTCACATTTTAGTCCTTTTTTACCCCTAATAGTTTTAGTCAAGAAATTCACAAAAACTCAAAAACATCTTAGTCTAGTTGTAGTCTATATAGAGCCCATGCTTTTCAGTCTTAACTTTTAGCTGAAGCATTATTGTCTTGCCTGAATCTGGTACCAAATCATGGTAGTGCTCTATGCACCCTGCCAAACTTTGGATTGCTGCTTCTACAGCTGATAGGCTGAATATCCACAGATGCATTGTGTTTTGAAAGATTTACCCACATTAGAGAAATATCATGGATTTTGACTGTACAACAAAAACTAAACGTTGGTTTAGTCTAGTTTTAGTCATATTGACAAAAACTAAATGACATTTAAGTCAGTTTTAGTCATCAAAGATCTATTTTTGGCTACACTTAGTCTCGTCTTTCTCACGGGAAAAAAATGGCGGTTGACAAACTTTTTTATCAGAGTTTTAATTGATGAAATTAACACTGGTGGGAAAGAAGCTACAGGCCAGACTTGGCCCGGGGCAACCATGCGGGGCCTCACCCAACCACCATTCTTTTTAAAATCTTAACAGGAAGTAGAGTTCTGTCAGCTCATGACTGTACAAAAAAAAGCAAGATTTCTGAAAATATCTCTTCGCTCAATTGCTAACCTTAAGTGGGTTTCTTACTCGGTGAGAGCAACTGAACTGGAACTCCTGAAAATCACATGGTTTGTTGCTGTAAACATGGATGAGTGGGCTTCAGTGGGGGATTTTTTACATGCACTCCTATAAATTTTTTAATGTTTAACAGGAGGGGTGTGACTCTTTCAGTTCTTCACAGTTAAAATCAGTTCTGATTTCGGGGGGTTACAAATCAATTCAAAATTGATTTTTCATTCAAACAGACCCCCTATAGGGAACATATTACCTATTTGTTAAGGAGAGAGCTATCCAGTCTGCTCCACACAAAGGAGCTGTGAGTTGAAAACTGACATAAAAAAAAGCATTATAAATTTTTTAAGATCATTCAGTTTTAAGCTTATATTTGTAGCTTTTTATCAGCTGAGTAAGGCAGAGGAAAACCTAACACAAAGAGAATACATTTATGTTTAAATTCAATAAAAATCAACCTGAATACATTTGTGAGCTTAAGCCAGAAAAATAGTTTTTACAAGAAACTTGTAGTAGAGAAAATACATAATTATAAGCCTAAATCCTTCACTGTCAATGACGCTTTAGCCCTTTCTGTATCGGCTGGTTAATCCCTAAAGTGATAGTCAGCAGTTGTTGGCCATTGTTCTGCTTATTTTAACTCCTGGTGGTGGCGTATAATGTGAGCTTACACTTTTGACTCATTCGTAAAGTTTTTTTGGATGAATGTGTCAGAGCTCCATTTGAAGTAAATCAGTACGTCCGACCCAGCCATGTAAACATTAACACACGCTGAGAGCTAGTGCTGCTAATGCAAACAGCACAGCTTACAAGCCAGGCTCACAAACCTGCAGCAAGTGCATGGCAGGAAGTGGAAAATAGCAGCAGCGTGAGCTACGGTTCTAAAACTGGCCCCTCTGTTGAAAATGTATTCAGGATGAAGTAAAGTATTTTTAAAAAATTGATTTTTGGACATTTTGAAGTGATTAATTATTATAGAAATTCATATTTGCCATTCTAACTAGAATACATATTCCCGTGTCTCTATATACAAGTGTTTAACACTGTTTATATTTCTGTGCCTTTGTTTGATTCCCAAATCAAGGAAGTGTTAAGAATTTCCTCACATTGTCTATGTGGGCTTGCCTTTAAATGCAATAAATAATTTTGAAATAGGCCAATATTAAAATATTTTTTTCATCATGGATTGTTCTCTGCAAGTTTTTCTCTCTCTTCATTTCCATTCTCATGTTTGCTGTGAATAGTGTGATTTATTCCTACTACCCAGTGTCTTTAGATAAAACACTGATCCCGCAGAGTTTAAGTCTTTTAAAAATGATGGTGAAGATTCACAGGCTCATGTTTGGGATCCTTAATGGGGCATGTAATTGGTCGGGAAATAAAGCAGCTAATTCTCTAACTGCCTTGTTATCATTGCAGGCTCTGGCTGCTGGCTGCATTGTTTACTGTTCTGCCCCAATTCTCACCTGAGCTTTACTATCTCACTGGCCAGTGTTCATGGGCTCATTCCCAAATGAAATGCCTTATCTGTGAGCTTAATGGATGCTTATACATCCTCAGCATAAGGGCAAAACTCTCCCTGTGGTGGTGCTAGTTTAGCACTGCAAAATGACCCTCATTTGTAGAAGATGCCACATCCAAGCTTTGTTTTTTACTTGTTAAAAATCCTCATCAGTTTAAACTGGTTTTAACAAATGTTGCATCAAAACCCAGCCTCCAAGTAACTATCTGACCCAGATGTTTCATAATAAGACAGTAACCCGTCTGATCCATTTATGCATGAAATTAACAGAAAACACAATGTGTGACGTGAGAACCCAAAATTTGAACCCTTTTGTGACTAATCTCTAAATTTTGTCACGTTGAGATGATTAAAGATGACAATGACTTTTGATATTCTCTCATCACAGAAGACCAAGATGTAGATTCAGTCTTTTTACGCTGCAAGGTCTATTTGAACAAAAAGAGGAAAGAATTTGTTGCACGGCACGGTCATCTACTAAGACAAGGTAAGCCAGTGACATAGTTAAGTGTATTTCTGTGTGCTGTGTTGAGAGGATTAAGAGGCAAAACAGAGGAGTGTTTTTCCCCTCTGGAAGCCCTCTGTTTTGCCGTTGTAATGATGCTACCAACGCCTTCGTAGCTTTTCTACTCCTGGGGTTGAAAAGGGCAAGTATGAGGTGTAGGAGTGGGAGAAAAGCAGGAAGAGGAGAGGGACAAGAGAAACAACAAGACAGCAAATGTTTTGCTTTTAGGATTCGGCCATTCACAACCATAAGCAACAATGAAAAAAGTGTATGAATAAAAACACCCTTGTATGTGGACTAAATATTAAGCAGAAAAGTTCGATTAAAAATAAGCTTTTTTGAATAGCTTGTTCCCAGTCCTCTAAGCTAAGGGCTCTGATTCTAGCTCCCAGGAACCTCTGGGACCTGTTTTGCCATTTTTCTGTGTACTCTTGTTAATATTTATTCAATTATTGGACACAAGATCAAATTCCCTGGTTATTTTGTTGTCACTGAGGTGCTTGAGTATACGTTGATAGAGGTTTCAACTTCACAGTCAAGGGTAACATGAGTTATGTTTGCTGTCCTTGTTTTTCAGACTGTATATATATAGTTACTCACTAAACTGTGCAGATATAGATCACATTTTGACAGAAAATAGAATCACAGTACTTTTTCCCCTGGAGCTTCATTTTCCTCTGCTTCTGTGTAGCATTTCAGAAGTAGACATTTTAGCTTTTAACTGAGGGAATAATGGCTGTTAAATGCATTGTGTGATGCTGACATTTATCTGCTGATTGAACCACAGAGAAGAGTCTGCTCATGATTACTTAGTAGCTGTTTATCTCTCAGTGTTGTCTTTTGTGCATTCAGTAAAGAAAATCCATGCTGGCTTAAACAAGCTGCAGCACGGCACAATGAAGGAAGCAGGAAACAGGAATAGATTTGTACCTGAAGCTAAAGCACATCTCAACAAGATGGTGCACTTTAACTTTTGGAACTTAAACTTTATCATGACTTGACTGATCAGATTGTCTTCTAGCATTTTATTGAAAGTAGAACGCAGAATTTTATCTTCTTAGATGCAAATAAATCAGGGAAATTATTCTGATTGCAATTTTTTTTCCAATACTGAAATTTAATATGTGGTTATTCTTTAAGGTTTCTCTTCACATTTTTCAACAACACAAGCAATAAATCATTTTATATAATAACCTACACAGCACAATTTTAGATCGATTAAACCAGGGCTGAAGGACATTGAAAAAATATCTAATTGTATTTTCCTCCCTTATTTTGCAAATTGATATGAATTGTTGTATTGGAGGGACTTTTCATGTCATTTTCATTCTGAGGTAGAAAATTCTAAACAAAACTATGGAAAGTAGGCTTTTTCTGTAAACTTTTCTTAAAGGCATTCAAACTTGAATGGTTGCATAGTTTGTAGAGCCTAACATCTCTGCTGCAAAATAATGTACTTTGTCAGACATTGCAGGTTAAAGAAATATTGCACCCTCTGCAATTTAAAAATTGCACAACATGGTTCCTGAAGATCCTTGACAAGTCTTAAAAAATCTTAAATTGGACATTTGATATTTAAGGCCTGCAAAAGTGTAGTAACAGTCAATCGATTAACCAGTCTTTATTTATAGCGCCAATTTATAACTGAAGTCATCTCAAAATGCCTCACAAAGAGGACAGAATTAGACTTCACTCTATTATAATAGACCAGTGTTAATCACTATTCATGAAAATGACAATGATAACAATAATAATGAATGCAGGAGTTTGGGTCAGGTGGGTCCACAGCTGCAGGTCGCCTGTACCAAAGATCCAGATGAATCTATGCGGCACAGGGCCAGAACCCAGAGAGACAGCTGTGTCAGACCTAGGATATAAAGACTCACAGCATGTAATATGCAGTAATATGATATGAATGCAGAGATAAAAAGAGAGAGAGAGGAGCTCAGTGTGCCATGACTCTCCAGCAGTCTAATCCTAAAGCAGCACAACTAACTAAGGGCTGGTCCAGGTCTGAGCCAACCCTAACTATGAGCTTTATCAAAGAGGAAAGCCTACCCTTAAAGGGAGAGAGTGTCTGCCTCTTGGACCCCATCAGGTAGATTCCAAAGGAGAGGGGTCTGATAACTAAAGTATCTACCTCACATACTACTTTTAGAGACTGGAGGTACAAGCAGCAGCCCAGCATTTTGGGAGTGCAAGGATAATACTGTAGAAGCGAGGGAAGCAATGGGACAGCTGTACGGTCCATGTTCATACTCGCTCCTTCATGTCTGCACCTCTGCACCTCTCTCTGCAGAATAATGAGCTCGTATATCATTTAGCACTATGGCTAGTTATGTTTTGGATAGAATAGAAATCTGACAGGAACAAATCAGCATTTTAGCGAGTTATTTAAAAACACTGATGCATCACCATGTGCATTATAGATCATTTAGTGAATACAGTATATTGATAAACGGCAAAGAAAACCAGTCTTAAACCAGTCTTTGCTTGAAAATATATTGAAAACAATCTTATATTGTAAATCTTTCTGTCCAACAATCCATCTGTAGTTTATAGTGTTTCCTGTTTGACTTTATTTAAGGTTTGTCTAAGATAGTCTTTAATTTTGAGATATTAAAGCAGTAGACAGACCTGTGATCTGTGCTTTATATGAAACTTCTCAGCTTTAAAATGAACATGTAAAAAAATCAATTAATTAATGTGAGCTTTATGAAAGAAATATTGTTCTTTTTTGTTATTAATAATCAATAATTTTGTATTTCTTACTGAATTTCCTTCACAAATTCTAGCATAGCATCTCAGTGTTGGATGCTCAAAGTTTCATGGGGAAGGATCCCCAGACCTCTCTTTCATTTTATCTCAATAGAGTTCTCCCAGTAACTAAATAAACTGTTGAAAAAAAAACACTAGTCCAGTTCTCTAACAACTGGACTAGCAAGTTTAAAATTTAACAAAGCCCATCCTTATTTTGACAGATCTTCCCTGATTAAAAAAACATTATTCAACATTATTTAATAGTGAAACTGTTTTGAATCAGGTCAGCACACCTGCAAAAATGTATTATGATAATTATCAGTATATGGTATATTGATATAATAGAGCCATTGAATGTGCCAGGAATCATCAAATTTATAATTTCATAAACAGAACATCAAATTTAAAAAATCAGTCCTGGTCAGTTGTACTGAGAAATCACATGCATTTCATTTTTGACTGTTTGCCACTCTAAATGTAGCATCAATTTTCTCACTTCAGGTATAAAAAGACCTTGAAAATCTTACATTTGATTTTTAAATGTGTAGGAACCCTGGCAGTAGTTTGTAATGATTGAATCTTAATCTCAAATACATGCTCAGCCTGAGTAAATATCCCTTGAACTCTGGCCATCAGAGTGAGCAGGTCCTTCGTGAAAAAAATGTGGCATTGAAGTGATATTTCTGCTTCTCTCTGAGTGGTTCACCAGCAGCTTGAAGGAACCTTCAGGACCTTGGGTCTGCCTGACTACAAAGCAAAAAGGATGCCCAGTTACCACGATAATGAGATAGTTAAAAGCAGGACAAACCACTATAGTAGTTATTTGATCATGTAGGTGAAGCTGATGCTAAGAAAGTCCTGGAAATGTTTGCCTATGGGGACAGAGGAGGTTGCACTTTAAAGACACATTATTCACACTATAGCAGGCTGCAGATACAGTTTGTATTTCAACAGCAGGGGCAAAGGCAGCGTACAGATTGCTAAATGATTTGGAAAGCACTGATAGAAAGGGACAACACCCTGTATAACAGGTTATGAAGTGACCATTGAAAGAGGAGAGGAGCTGTATAGGAGGAGAACTGCAGGGAATGTGAAGGAAAGTGATGAGGTAAAAGGCTACCCAGAGATAATAGGTGTGTGTCAGGACTGCCGGGGGGAGGTGTCCTTTCTGCTTGAACTGCTTCTTCTATAGTTTCAGGATGCTGCAGTGGATAATGTCAAGATTTGCATTAATTAAACTGCAGGGGGGGTCTATCTTGCAGTAGGAGCTGCAGAGTTGTTACTTCAGGCCCCTGTGATGTTGATTTACATTAATCATCTCTTGTTGAATATTTTTCCCATTTTATACACCATACCCTGATGCATTATCCATATGAAACTGTCAGATCACGTTGGGTCTTAAGAGTTCTTTTTTATTGATTGCAAACTCATCGCTTTAAGTTTCTTTGCAGTGGAAAATAAGCTTGGAAAAGCAGCCCGTATTCAAAGTTTTCTTCTCATTCTTCCTGCCCTGATCTTGATAAGGTCTCTTATCAGAATCCTTGGCAAAAGAAGGAATGCTTTGTATTTCTTATTTTCTTTCAGCCTCAGCCTTCATGCCATCATGATGATTTAATGTGTAAATGTCTTATTCTTAATCTTTATACCTCAAAGTGTGAGAACTGTCCAATTAGCTTTTAAAGAAGCAAAAGCTTTTTTTATCA
This sequence comes from Cheilinus undulatus, assembly GCF_018320785.1. Taxonomy (NCBI): domain Eukaryota; kingdom Metazoa; phylum Chordata; class Actinopteri; order Labriformes; family Labridae; genus Cheilinus; species Cheilinus undulatus. The sequence continues at coordinate 15,604,844 of NC_054882.1, forward strand.
AAATAAAAGCAAAGTCTTTTTAGTTGTGTCTGGTTGGAATTTTTCAAGAAATTGCAGCTGCATCAGAGAAACAACAGAGTTTGGGATTCAAGCGCTTCTTTGTCTGCTTTGGATGCCTGTCACAATTATTCTGATGATTATTCACATGGCAACATGAGAAATATCACACATTGTCATGTTCAAATGTTCATGCAAAATTTCCCAAACTGTCTCTTTATCAATGAAGACCATTCCTGCTCTCTTATACTGAGTCGTTCTACTGGTTGGGTGTTTCAGAAGTTTTTGATGTGCATTGGCACCCAGTTGAGGTGTTGTAAAAAATCTATTCACGTAAGCATTGCATTGTCTAATTTCTGCTAGCTCTCAGTGTCTGCAATGTTTATATTATTGTGTCTAATATAATTAAGTGCTTCTTGAACTGTCTATGGTTTTTACACTTTTTTTACCCAAGGCACACCATATTCATTTACATAAAATGCAGTACTGTACATAAGTTAAGGAAAGTAGGGTGCTCAGGAGTCACCACAGGATGATGTGCTTAGCAGCCAAGGTCAAGCTCCACAGAGTCTCTTTTGTTTGGGCCTAGACATCCCTGGTAGTTTTGTGGCCTGTGGGACAACCAGGGGCTCATGTCAACCCCACTACCTGCCTTGACAGTCCCATGAGTCACGCTTACTCACCCTTTATTCCTCCATAAAGGGGTGGATGTTATTTTTATTTTATCAACAGATTATTTTCCTATGCCCTTTGGTAAAATGAAAAGGCATCCAGAGCTTAACATGGGTTGTGTCAATTCTCCTTCCCACTGGATGGTGCCCTTAGGCAGCTTACTCCCCACATCTATGCCTTACTTCAGTTTCAGTTTGGCCCAAACATGCCTAAAGGTTCTGCACAGTGCTATATATCATTGTCCATATTGCCACGTCACACCTATGCTTGCTTCGCCTTGCCACACCATTTGGGAAACATTGGTCTATGGAGCTGTGAGTTACTTGGCCTGTCCCATTTTGACAAGAGTTTTAAGTCTCCCTGTGGATTCCACAATCACAATCAAGAAGCAGCTGGAGCTGACATGTCAGTATGCTAAACTAAAGTAGCTTCTTCAGAAATGTCTAACATCACATTATATAGACTCCTTCCCCTGCAGTTAAAATAAAGACCAACAGTTAACAACAGCTGACTGGCACAGACAATGAAAATAACAGGATGTGGCATCTTTTCACGTCAAAGACCAGTGTTACAGTTTAATGAGTTACCGTGTTAACTGGTGACTGTCCTGCAAATGCATCTGGGTTAATAAGGGATGTGAAAAAGTTAAAGCACCCCTTTGTTTAGATTTTCATAGAATAAGTTTCTTCTAAGCAGCAATAACAGAAAATAATAAATTTCTGGAAGAGGCTAAGGAGGAAAAGGACTCGAACTAGTTTGCAATTCAAGCATAAATTTCTTTTTTCTTTACAATTGCAATTTGCAGAAAAAATGATACAAATATGCAAATAAATGCAATATTTTAAGCACATTTTAATAAGTGTTTAATTGTCAATTAATAAATCACAGTCCGTAACTGCACAGCAGACTGGAGTAGATGCTGAAATAATTACTTAATTATCAGAAATAGTAAACTTGGGATTTGGTTCAAAAAACAATCGGAACCGAATCTACTTAAAGATAGCGCCCAGAACGTTCATGGTGGTTGGCGTTCTCTCTGCCCTCACTGTTATTCACTATTTGTTCAATTTCACCAAAAATTTACAGTTCATGCATTGCTCAACTTTTAAGCTAATCGTCTACCATTGCCTTAGCAAAAACACGTGCACTTCAACCAGTAGCTAGCAGTGAATTGAAGACGTCACTTATTGAAAACTTGCAGCAGTTGTGCATGAATACCCAGCATTTAATATAAAACACTCAGTGTGACTGTGAACCATGTAGTTTATCCTCCAGTCTCATTATTTATCAAATCAAATCAAATCAAATCAAATGTTATTTATATAGCACTTTTCATACAATAAAATGTAGCACAAAGTGCTTTACAGACAGACAGTTGAATTAAAAGAAGCTAACAGGAAGTATGACCCAAATCCACTCTGCCCAGCCCCCTGACCAACCCAGCCCGCAACCCATACACAGTACTGACAAAATGCATCAAAAGTAAAAGAAACTAGTAGTACAGGGAGATTTATGTACCCAGTATGCACTGAGGAAACGCCATCTTGAAGGTTTAAAATGAGTTAACACTGGAGGTTAGGCTAAAGTGTAAAATTAAACATATTAAATAGAATGAAAAATACATTGAAATGAGGTAAGAAATAAACAAATAATAAAAGGGTGCTAATGCTAATGAGAATAAAAGATGCTAAAGGGTAACAGCAACGTGCTCAAACAGGGAAATAAAACACTTACGAAGAACTTGGGAAAATAAAAACAAGAGGATAGACAACTAAAAGATCATTCTGAAGTTAAATCACAATAAGAGCCATTTAATAGCCATAACTCATATGCCTGTTTTGTGAAATCAAAGAACATAAATCTGCTGTAAAAATAGGTGACACAATGCTTTGATATTTTCCATCTCATTATAGCAGAAACTGGGAAGAAGGTTGAAAATAACAGCAATTACTGAGTACTCAAGAGTCAAGAAGCTATGGATATGTAGGTTAAGCCATGAGTATGACTGGGATCATTTACAGAAACTCTTGACACTGTTTGACGTGTTTCTCTCCATGAGTAAGAGACGCTTAAAGCCCTCTGGGTAATGAGGAGACTTTTTGATGGTACTTGAAGGGCTGATGAGTGTGAGCTCTCTTAACAGAATAATCTAAGGCGCACTCTCCCTCTTTACACCCACATGGATTCTACCTTGAAGCATTAGTGCACTGATGAGAAACTGCTGAAGGCAATGTAGCATGCATGGTTTGAATGGGTGTTTTTGTGTTTGGCTCTTGAATTAAATTATCCTAACTTATCAATGCCATATGCTTTGAGTGTAAATGTGACTTTGCTGTTGGGGTTTTCTGAAGCATATCCGACTTGTTCCTGTTGATAACCATCGGCTTAGTTTCTCGAATCCCACAGCAGCCCAGCCTGTAATCCAGTGCTTACAGCAGACCCGAGAGAGAAGACTCTGAGTGAACTTTCCCCTTCCTTGTTATGTTTGTCTTTGCTCAAAGCTCCTGCTTTCTGCAGAAAACAACTCGCCTTTGTTCTTTCTCCATTGTTAAACAAACCCTGGCTATCAGAGGGGGTATAGCAACAAAATTCCTCCCGCATTGTTGAGAGAGGCGTGCCAGGGATGGACGAGCTTTGGCCTGGGTCAGTCTCAACCATGTAGGAAGACAAAATCAGACATTAGCTCTTCTTTAGTCATAGAAATAAAGCGTGCACCTCATTAAGATGCTGACAGTTTTAATACCAGTGAGCTTTCTTAGCAGACCCGTTCTTATCCCAACTGATAATGCTGACGGCTTCTCTGCTCACCAAGAATAAGAGTTGGGGATCACAGCGTTTGGCACCACGCAACATAATCTACTCCTACACATGCTTCATTCAGTTCCTGATGCTACAGGCCCCCTCCACTCTGCCTGCTCTGTAATTACATTCTCCACTGGGGGAGCCCACGCTACAGCTGATCAATGACAATGGAGAAGAAAGGCACCAAAGAAAAGGGAAAGGGTGTGCTGACAAGAGAAGAGGTTGGGGTTACAACTGAAATATTGCTCTTTGAGCTGCTCAGGAGAACAGGATTGAGAGGAGGCTTTGCAAAATGGAAGGTAAAAAGTGATTGCAGAGCAGAGATGTGGTAAACTAATGTAGAGCTCATTAATCAGAATTTAATTTCCTTCTTTCTCTAAAGTTAAGAGTCACTGTAGAGTATACTCCATTCATGCTGCAGCTGCAGACTGTGGAGAGATGCATTGCTTAAACTTTTGACGAAATAAAGCAGGAATCACATGACGCCTATCTGTTTGTATGCATCCTGTAGACAGGGTTATATCTACTTTAATCTCTGAAAGAAAACTCAAAATATACCTGCCTTGTGTTTGTGCATGTTTTTCCCTTGCTGTGTGTATGTGCATATAAACATCCACACTTCCATCTGTGTCGGCAACTTTGCTGTTTTGCACAAAATTACTCCCACTTTTTTGAAGGAACACCACCTGGCCTTGCCGTCTGCTTTCTCTGCCGTCATATAACCCACTGCAGGAGAACCGTCCCAATTATCTGTCACTCAGCGTACCTGCCTTGATGCCTCTAGACGTAAACTCCCGATATTGCATTTTCCTGGGGAGCAGACAGAACCAGGCTTGTCAAGTCTTTATACACTCAGTACCTTCCAGCTTTGCTCAGTCTGTTCCTTCCACAATAACTTATTTACTGAATATTTGAGGGTATGGACCTTGGAAAGACTGATTCTAGCTTGTTTCTTGTTTCTGTTTTTTTCTGTACTTGTTCACTTTTTCAAGATGTACTAAAGTTTAGAGAGTGTGGACGTGGATTTTATAGGTGCTTAATTTTGACAGCTGTTTTGGACTAGGTCATCAGCAATCCTTTTTTGTTTTAGTCAATTTTACAGAGATTTGCATCTTAAAGTATCTCACAGTTTGATTTGACATTAAAAAGCTATATAAAGTGTGCTCAAAATAATGTGTTTTTTAAAGCATATTTATAATTTTTTAATCAACTAATTTCAATTGCTTACATTGCAAAGCATTTTAATGTAATATAAATAAAATGTGTGGTCTTAAGCAGGAAAGGTTTTTATCAGAAATTTGTCAGTGGGAAAAAAACAATCGTAAATCTAAAGCCTTCACAGTAAGTGATGCTGTGGTGAAGCAGGTGTTGTGTTTTAACAGGTGACCGTGTTAAACCGTGACTTTTCAGCTGAAAGTGGCAGCGGTTGTTGTACGTACACTGTTTAAACACTGTACATTTGTTTCATCTGTTTTGTCTAAAATTTGTTTAGGAGATTTGAATTTAATGAAAACTAAAGTTTTTGATATCCATTATTATTCCATAAACATTCGACCTATAGTCACAAGTTGACATGGTCACTTGTTAAACCGTAACACCATCCATTGATGTGAAACCAGACGACAGATCTTCTTATTTTTAATGTGCTGATCAGCAGTTGTTTGCTGATGTTCACTCTGAGTGAAAGTGTCAGTATGATGTGAATTCAGACAAATGAACCATTCCTGAAATAGACTACTTTATCACAGTAAGCAGATTTGTCGGGTAAGGCTTCCTCATACCTGGTAGTAATATCTTAGCAAAACCTTGTGCATTTCAATCAGTAGCTAGCAGTGAACTAGAGACGGCTCTTGTTGGAAACTTACAGCAGTTGTTTGTGAATACCAAACCTTTAATGTAGAACACTCAGAGTGACTTTGAACCACAAGGTTTAATAGCCATACCTTGTATATCACTGCTTCAAATAAAAGCATGTTTATGCCAAAACAAGGGAGAAAAGCCGTTAAATAGGTGTAGAAAGCCTCTTAGCTCAGTGAAAGGCTCCTAGCATATGGCCAAAGTAAAATGTGTTACTTATCGCCTTTACACCAGGCAAATTGATTAAGCCGTGGACAATTTTCTGATGATACTTGCAGCATGCAGATCCAATTAGAGCTTGTATTGAATCTTCTCTGTTTCCATTGATTCCCTTCACTTGATTCCCCCATCTGACATTTGTGCGTCATTGGGCTCGTGTGACTACAAACAACCTATTGATACTCTTCAACAATCCAAGTCCTTATTGATTATATCAATACTATTGTGTCATTTGGTGGGAATATGAGACAGCAAATTTATTCAAGTTTCTTGTCAAAACCTAAATTTCCTCTTTTCTTGAAGTTCAGTTCAACATGGCATGATGAGGATTTATTAACCATTGCCTGATACTTATTTTACTGTGCCATGTCTCCTTCTTTAGTTGGCTAAATCCTGCTGGTTTTCCTACATTGGAGAACCTTTTTTGACTAACAAGACTTGATACAAAGTCTGGGTATGCTACCATGGCTGCTTTCAGCTGGGATGATGAAGAGTACAGTCCTGCAGCTGGAGCCAGTACTATGAGTCTGACTTCTACTATCACACTATCTACAACTACCACTTTTAGGTGTCATTTGATGCAAAAACTACCCCTAACACTCACAGAAGAGCTACAGATTCAACCTGCCTAACAGCTCATGCTTTCTCTGTCACACTGATTCACAAGGGAATGCACACAGACAAATGCTCCTACTGCTCTCTTACCTCTGCTTGTAAATTTATGGATTATACATTCAGTGGACAAATATGAATTTTGAATATGATGGTCCAGCACTCCATTGTAGACTAGTTCAGTCTCCTAAATGAAAACTGAAAATATTTTTTGTCAGTTTTATTATCGAACATCTGTTTTTGCATGTTATCATCCTGTCTGTCTCAAGGAAAAAAACAGTTGTTGATGAACATTTTTTGTAATATTTTTAGTCAAAATAATGGAAACTTAAAGGGATATTTCAGTTTTTTTAAGGTGAGTCATATGGGGTATGTAGCAGTAGTCGGGGCATTAGTCTCCAGTAATTTCAGTGAGCATTGTTTCTTTAATAAGGGCTCGCTGGTTGTACCGGCCAGGAAGCTAGGCTATACAGCAGATGGGTACAGTTTCTCTCTGTGGAATTTAGCGAGTATTGGGTAGAAAATGAGCCCCAAACAATGTTGACTCAAATGTACATACTATCAAAAATGTTTGAAGCATTATCCTTTATACCCAGAAAGTCTCTGTGTTTTTGTCACTAGTATAGTGCCGCTTCTACTGCTATGTACCTCATACAACTCAACTTCAAAAATATTGAAATATCCTTTTAAGATAAGCGGAACAGTATGAATATAGTCATAATTTATTTGTGGTTGCTTGAAGCCTGTATTGCTGTTTTCTAATAGTTGTAGAAAGTTTCCATGTGTAGCAGCTGACGTGGCCAGTCAGCAACAACTTTAAGAACATTTTATATTTCTTCCGAAACTAATCTTCTGGCCCCAAATTCATCAACATAAAATCCACCCAACTGGAAAAATGCAGTTGCATTGTCAATAAAGAGAGACCAGCAGGAAGATTGCTGTTCTCAGTCTGCCTGCTATTGTAAGACGTAACAGCAGCACTCCCGGCATGCAGCAGATTAATGGCTTGTCAGTGGAAACATCCGCAGGGCTGCCACGGCTATCGGAAGGTGTGTTCCCTTCTTATATCCACTTCTGGGTCTCCAGGGCTGCCTGTGCAGCCGGGCATATATCCTATCTTTATTACTCTACACTTTAGGAAAATTAAGAGTAATGGCGTGGGCAGGAAGGTTCAAAACTGAAGAAAAGCAGTGCTAAGTGTAAGCAGGGATGACACTTTCTTCAAAAGAGACAATAAATCTGGCGCTGCATGTCTTCATGTTGCTCACTTTGAAGTTTGAAAAGGTTAATTTCACTTGATCTTTACTTGAAGAAAATCCGGTTTGAAGGAATCTCATTAGCCACCTTCCTACATTGCACCTGATGGATGCCATTTACATCATGTCGTCTCCGACTATTAGCACTAATGCAAATGGTCACTGATTAAACTGCACACATTTGTTAAAGCAAGTCTCCTAAATCCTTTTCTTTACTGAAGGAATAATATCTTTCCTCTTTTGTCTTTTCCCTTCTCCTTCTGTCCTACTTTGCCTCTCTCCTCCCTCCTGTGCCTTGTCTTTCCTCTCACCTTTATCTGCAGGTAACAGTATACTACACTCAGCTGCAGACAGTGTGACGAGCGCCGTGCAGAAGGCCAGCCAGGCTCTGAATGAGCGTGGGGAGCGGTTAGGCCGGGCTGAAGAGAGGACTGCAGACATGATGAACAGCGCTGAGCAATTCGCTGTCACTGCGCACAAGGTGAGGATATATGTTGCTAAGATGCATTACAATGTCTAACCTCAGGGGGGCAAAAAATATCTCGTCATGCTTATAAACTCATTATTAGTTCAGCTATGAGATCAAACATTTTACTTAAACCCGAGGAGATTCTAAGAGTTGCTTTATTGTGACTCGAACCCCTCAGCTGTGCAGCCTGCTGCTCTCGGAAGATAATAGCTTTTTTCTTCTTCTTCCCTCATTTACTCTCTTTTGTACTTCTCCACTGGCTCTTCCCTCATCCTGCATGTATCTCATATCTCTTGTTTTTCAGGAAAACTAATTGCATGCTGTTTAATGAGGCTATTAACATAATATCATTTTTTTACTGCAAAACACAAGAAGAAATCTACTGAGTGCACCTGATAATGTGCACACAATAGATCAAACACCCCTGTGATTTCAGCTCGGCTACCTCAGCCGTGCTCACAGAGAGACACGGGCCATCTCAAGTGGGATGTCAATGACTTTCTGGCTACAGCCATCCACTCTCTACTAATATGACTGCTTTCATGCATAAAGCAGTACTGGGGTAATTGAAAGAGTGTTTCAAAGCCCTCATACTGCTTGAAGATGTGCTCCCCGACTGTGATAAATAACAAAAACTGTGATGTGTGCAGAAAAATGCCTCAGCTTTAGAGGTTTCAGGAGACATTGACTGCAGAACCCCAGCAAAGAATCCCTCATTTGCCTGTGCTTCCATCTCACTTACTGCCATTATCTTCCATGTTTTTCTTTGCTAATCATTCGTCTTATGCATTAGTATCAGGAGTCCCCATGCTGCGTGTTTTTGGCTCTCTGTCAGCAGCCTCAAAGATGGAGTAAGTCCTGATAGAACTAAAAAGCCTGTCTGCATGTTCTGTCGGAGGATGACTTGTACATTGGCTTGACGAGAAGTACTTGAGGATTCTTTGACTTTTCTAGTCATCTACATGAGCTCTAAGTGTACCCCTGAATGCTACAAATTACAGCCAAGTGCCTTACTAATCATCTGTGTTAGTGTGACAGGGTCACCTTGACTCTCCTGCTTTTAGTTCACTTCTGCAATTCACCTTCTGTGCATCTCTTTCTGACAGCCTGAGCTGCTCTGCTCAGATTCAGTCCAGACCGCTCATCTCTCAGTGCTGCTCTGCTGCCCCCACTTGTTCAGTTTGCAGATTTCAGTTCTTCTTTTTCCACTTAAACGGGCTTCATACTACTTCCATTGTCTGTGCTGCCTCCATTCATACATAAAGAGGCTATAAAAAGTGTTCAGCACCTTGGATGTTTTACCCTTCAGTTGATTTTATAAAACAATCATGGTGGAAAAAAAATCATTAATGTTAAAGTACAAACATATTTAATATGCAGTAATGCCAGTTAAATAAAAATATGTAATGCATAAATATTTACCATCTTCATGTCAGTATTTAGTAGAGTCACCTTTGGCTGCAATCACAGCATTGAGTCTATGTGAATAGGTCTCAGTCAGGGTTGCACATCAGGACCCTGCAATCTTACGCCATTCTTCTTTGCAAAACTGCTCGAGCTCTGTCAGGTTGCACAGAGATTAGGTGTGAACAACCCTTTTCAAGTCCAGCCACTTATTCTCTATTGGACCGAGGTCTGGGCTTTGACTCAGCCACTCCACAACATTCCCCTTGATGTCTGTAAACCATTTCTGTGTGCCTTTTGCTGTATGCTCCAGGTCATTGTCTCGCTGGAAAATAAATCTTCTCTCAAGCTGTAGTTCTCGTAGTCTGAATAAGATTGTCCCCCAGGATTGTCCTATATTTTGCCTCATTTATTCTTTTACAAGCCTTCCAGGTTTGATGTTCAGTGACTTGGAAATTCTTTAGTATCTATCTCTTGACATGTGAGTTGCTTGGAGTGTTCTTTTGTCTTCATTGTGTAATGGTAGCCAGAAATACTAATATTGACCATGACTGATTTATAAAATCAATAAAGCTTATCCAGCTGAGCTTATTACAAGCCTCACTAATACCGTAATTCATCCATCCATTCATCCACAATCACTTCTAAAGTATCCCTGCCTGACTAGCCTTTTCTTTTGTGTTAAACTACTCTAAATAGTCCAATTCCTACCTTGTATGTCTTGACTTAACTTGTCTGTATTCTATTAAGGACAGCCTGCTACAGTTACACTTCTTTCTATTTGGTTAGAATCCTGGGGTATAGAAGGATTCTCACTTTTTTATTCCCCAACCCCCTCCCCAATGTTTTCTACAGCTTGCCATGAAGCACAAGTGTTAAACCACTGCCAAAACCAACTAGGGGGGAGGGGATCAACAAACGCCAGTTGCTGTACAGGAGAAGGATTCCAGACTATTTTCTGTTTAAAGATTTTAATATGATTACTATTTGTTAACAATGTTAACATTTTAACGCTTTGTGTTCTGATGCATCTTGGGATGGTGACGCATCGAGCAGAAGGGGAGGAAGAAAGGTAAACAATCCTACCGCAGAATGTTTCATGCTTCTGTTTGCCGAAAGAAAAAAAAACATCATGAGCCCCAGCTATAACTGTGTTTTTATAACCTCGGTCACTGAAAACACTTACACTTCTCATATGCCTAGCCACTGATGCGACTGCACACATGCTGACAAGTCATTACCGCTAATCGATTCAAGACAAGCAACAGCTCGCCACCGAGGTTATTAATTGTTCTGTTATTTATGAGCTCTGCAGTGATTATGCAGTCTAATTTGAGTGACTGACCCTCTCATCAGTTTTGGCTTTGGACAGATTTATATCACATATATAGCTAAAGATAGCTCAGATTTGACATAGCGCTTAGATTTAACTCAGACATTTGGACTTCAAACAGGATGTCAGACAAAAACTATCTGTGGATTAAACAAATTGATTTTTATCTTTATTACTGATAAATCAAAACTATATTATCCAAGGGATATTTCTGGGTTTTTGAGTTGGGGTCATATGAGGAACTTGGCAATAGTCGTAGTCAGCATCAGCCTCCAGAGATAGGGGTAACGATGCCCCTTTAAGAAGACTCGCTGGCCATACTGGCAAGAAACCTAGGCTATTCAGCTCTACAGACAGGTACACTTTTGCCACGTTAGTTAGTGAGTTTAAGGTGAAACTAGAAAGCCTCAGTGTTTGGCACCATTTTGCAGTGCAAGCTTTGGCTACTGGCTACATGTTCTTCCGCTTCAGCATATCTGATCAACTCTTTCCAACAGAGAAAACAACACACTAAACTTAAAGTAGTTATTTCAGCTCAGGTTTCCACCTCAACAGCTAACACAATGTTTTCATAAGGTAAACATATTGTGCTGACTGTAGCTTGTCTTATTATCAGCCGTTAGTAGAATAAATTAACAGCCATAAACTTACCTGGATGAAAAATTCACATTCAGCGCTTCTGGTCAGGATCTGTTTCTCCAGTTTATCCTTGGGAAGTTCAATAAGGTTGGTGAAACACCACCGTTCAGTAAGGCAGGGAACTCTGAATGGGGAGTGATGCAGGCTACAGACGTCTGTGAGCTGCTATCCTAGATCAGAAATGTCCTGAAGAAGTGTTGTGCTCTTCCACTTGTGACAGCAGTAGCTCTCCATGATTATGGGCCCACAGTTTGCACTATTTTGCAGTGCAGTCCTCTACTATGTGCTCTTCTGCTTTGGCATATTGCCACCTCCCAATCAGCAGTTTTGGTCTGCAGCTTCAACAGAGACAACAACAGCAAACTAAGCTAAAATAAAAGTAAGTGGTTTAGATGATGAAGTGACGATGATGTTCGTTTACTGTGGATTCTAGGAGATACTTTAATAACTCGGAGAACACAGAGGAACGACTTCTGCAGATGGAGGATTGAGGGGAAGAGGAAAGAAACATTGACGACTGGAGACAAGTTACCTGCTGATGTAGGTGTGTAAAACTGCGAACCCATTATCATAGAAAGCTACTGTTGTCAAAGGCTGGACTTCACAACACTTCTTCAGTACACTTCTGATTGAGAATAGTGGCTCACAGACATCTGTAACCTGCATCACTCCCCATCCAGAGTACCCTGCCTCAACTTTCCAAAGATGATCCGTGTGAAAAATAAAACTCTTTAAAAAAAAAAATAATAATATAGCGTACATTTCAGCCAACGTTGTTTTTGGTTGCATTTTTACCCGAAACTTGCAAAATTGGAGAAAGTGTACTTGTCTGTATTGCTGTATAGCCTAGCTTCTTCAGGCGTATCCCGTTAAAAGGGAAATGCTAACTAAAATCTCTGGAGGCTACTACTATTCCCAAGTACCTCATACAACCCAACTTCAAAAATACCAAAACATCCCTTTAAGACTTCCATTTCAGTGCAGGTTTAGGAACTGCAGTCTGTTCTTCTGTCCATTATTTCAGAAAGTTTAAACCCAGTATTAGTCACATTACTTTCAACATTATTTCACATGAGACTGAATGGCATAAGTGGGGGAAAATATGAAAACAACTAAATAATATACAACATCATTTGTCAGACTTGTCTTGAATACAAACCAAAACTACATGGAATACATTTGCCAACATTTTTGAAGTGTACTTGAAGAACTCTGTTATAAAATGAAGCTTTTTAAGTCTAATAATTTATGTTTAGGGGAATGAGGGTGCAATTCAGTAAACCAGCTTCTGCCCTGTACAAAGCTAACCTTGTAATTCCTCAGTACTATATCTAAATGTCTGTAGAGCTATTATGTCCCATTCACATGGGATCTTTTAAAATTACTTCCGCTGTATTTCAGCTTAACACACTCAGTAAACTACGTTCTGCTTTTGTATAATTTGGGTTGGTCATTATACTGATGTGTACACTGGTAAATACAGGGCCAAATGTCTTAAATGTCTGCAGCAGCAGTGTGTAGTTCTAGTGTATTATTTGTGTCATTTCTCTCACACTGACTGTAACTTTGGCTTCCTCGCTGGTAAGATGGCACCACCACTATCGAGATGTATTTGATTCTTTTTATATTTTGAATTTTATAATTCATGATGTTACAATGCACCGACAACCTTATCTTGCAGAGCACTGTCGAGTTCACAATGAAACGTTCCAGTTGCCTATCTGTTCTTGTGCTTGTATTCCTCTCTTAACACTTTGGATGTTTTATTGTTTTAATAAAATGATATATAAAAAAGAATATTGTCCTTTTTTATAACCAGCTTTAAGCCGCCATCAAGCAATGAAGCAGGAAGTTGAACATTCATTTTACTGGGTGTTTATCATTGATATTGCATTTGTGTGTAAAAAACCACTTGCCCATTTTTTTTAACGATGTGCTGCTAGAAGAGTCTTTTTCTCACTCTGATTTACATCAAAATAATACGGTTCTTTATCAGTGCCTTTGCTGTTAAACTCACCTCAGTCAACACCTCAGTGTTTGTTCTGTTTGGCGTAATGATGGAGCAACACTGAGGATTGATGGAGAAAGACTTTTTTTGAAGGTTTTTGGTTCAATAAATGAAAACTCAGTTTTGTGTCTTTGCCACACAGAGAGGGACACAGAAGGTCACAGTTACTGAAGGTCTTATTCTGCACATTTCACTTCAGCGCCTTGCATTTTTTTGTCTAGTTTAAGCTTTCTTTGACTCTTTTAGACCTTTGAATAGCTGCATTTAATCTGCATGCTTCCACTGCTGTCTTCCTTTTTAAGAATTCACCCTACTAGTCCTACACTGTTTTTATTACAAAGATCTAATGAAGGAAAAACATAATTTTAAAACTTCCATTGATTATTGTATATGATTAAAACAGTAATAAACATGCTAATTTCAACTTATGCAAACCGATTACTCTGGCAGTGTTTATACTACCATAAACAAATGTGAGTGAAATCCTTCCTTTAGATATTTACTCTATAATTAAAGTAAGTTAATAGAAAAACATTTCAGAGAAATCAATGCATATTCATCTAAATCCTAAAACTGCTAAATCCATCCTCCACAAAGAAAAAGTCAGCTGGTCTACCAACTCTGCATCAGACAGGAAGCTAGTAGCCCTCATGTTGTTTTGAGTGCATTTACACAGATTTGGGTGTCCCAGTTATTAGCCTTAGCCCAGTTTTGATCATGTTGGGGTTATAGTGTTTATATTAACACAGAGAAACTTGATGTTTATGTTTTTACAACTCAAACCATGGCAGTTTAGAAATCAGAGAAAAATCAGCCCTTTGAGACTTATTGCAGGTCAACATGGTATTGCAGATATTGTTTGCCTCATAGCATAATTGCCCAAGTCATGTTTTGGCCAAATTGTGACATCTGCCTAGCTCTTCTCTCCTAACACTGCTGATTCATTGTGTCTTATTGCCTATATCCTCAGCCAATCAGAGTGCTTGTTACAGTCCATCATAAGTATATATGCCAAAGTCATTTATTAATTAATTATTATCTTTTTTACCTTTTAAGTCACTGTTATTTGTTAAGTAGCCCTTGTTGTGGCTTTTCTTTTTTAAGAAACTTGTTCACACATCTGTTACAGTATAAATAAAAAAATCCTGTGTTTGCCAAAGTGGTTTTTCTTTATCTTTTCTGAAAACCTTAAAATATGTCTTCATTAATTTTTCTATGAGGCTAATAATATGCTGTTATTTCCTCATTCTCAGCAATAGGAAAAGAGAGAAACAGCAAATATAAACATGCCCACACCTCTGACTGAATTTACACAGGTGCATCAGACAATAAGAAGTTATCAATTAAGGATCGGAAATGACCCAAAAGCAAGTTCATTGGTTTGTTAAAGCGCTTTGTAGTGAGTTCCAAGCTGCTAAGATGCTAAAAGCAGTTCAGGATGAACTTAAGGAGTCTGGAGTGTAAGCCAGTCACTAGAACAGCATTTAATGAACATCACAAGGACCTGACTAGCATGTAAGAAGGTAACATCCCAACAAGAGCTTTGTAAATGAACATGTGAGAATGCAGGTCATCTCTCTCAGAGAGTAAAGGCCTTCTGACCTTACTGTGAAAGATGTACCTGTAGTGATAGGGCTTGGGAAAATAATTAAATTTTGCGGTTGCAATTTATATGTGATTATTTTTTAAGTTCCTCATATTTTTAACAAACGCAAATAAATTGTTTGATATTCTGACCAACACAATGTTAGATGCATTAAACTAGGAACATATGATTTTTAAATACATATTTAATTGCAAGTATTTCAATTCATATTGCAAATTTTATTTGAATTGTTGTATCAAAGGGAATGATCATTTTCTTTCATTCTCAGTTCAATCAAGTAAAGCACCCAAAAATCTGGAAAGTAAGAAATTTTGCAACCTTTTCTAAATAATGAAACTTAGATGTGCATTATGTGTAGAGCATAACTTTTCTGCTGCAAAAATGTTTTTAAATTGGTACTTTGACACACAATTCAGCTTAAAGACATATTGCATCTTTTGCAGTTTGAAAATTGCATTCCCACATGCATTATTCCTGCATTCAGGAATAATGTGTTTGTTTGGAACAACTTCCAACTTAGGGAATGCACAGCAGACCTATGTTAGCAATGCAATACACCATTGTGTCATCTGCATAGAGGCGAATTTCACAATCTTAAACATCTGATACAATATCATTGATATAAAGAGTGAAAAGAACAAGAGCCAGGGCAGAACCTTGTGGAATAGCTTTTGTAAGTGTCACATATTCACATTGCCTTAGCTATTGAACCATCTGTATGTATTTTTAAGATAATCACATCATCTAGCTTGCTGAGGCAGCACTAGTGCAGGTAAGGCAGATACACTCCTCAGTATTCAGTTTTCTTTTGAGCTTCTGAGATGCATACCAACTTTTGGATGGTATGCATGGACCACGTTGGGCCCAGAGGTGCTCCAGGTGTCCATGTAAATCAAAAACATAAATACAGTTTTAAAATTGAAATCACATTTGAAATGATCATGCAATACTTGACTCCATGTATGCATACTTTATAGAATACTTCTTAAATACTTCTGATTCCCAGAACTGGCAAAAAAAACAGACAAAAAAACCCCAACATAATTAAAGTTTTACCTTGGATGTCACCTTATATTTAATTTACAGAACCGGTGTTGTAGTTTAGCTGGTGTTGAATTAATCATTCTACAATGCCACTCGCTTCCAGATGTATACAAATTATTTGGAAAAGAGAGTATAGGTGACCTTGGATGTGCCTGAACAAAATGATACAAACAGTTGTGGCTCATTACTTGTGCTTTATGACTTCGCAAATACTTTTTGGTTAAAGTTCATGCCTCCTACAGCACAAACAAATTATTTCTACTGGGACGTGAGCAGCCAAGACAGACATTTAAAGTTAGTAAACTGACCTGTATGTGCAATGAAAACCAATGAAGGAGATCTTTAGTCGCCTTTTAGTGTTGGATGTTGTGTTTGATGCCAGGTTTACTTTAAAGTGGCAGCTCATTTAAAAGGGTGTACTTCCAACACAGAGTGGTTCAATATTACAGCACTAAGACTAAGTTCTGGACACATTCCTGCCCTTGTAGATTTAAAGAAATAAAAACACTCGTTGATAAAGACCTTTGAAGGCATGAGAGATTCAACTAAGCAGAAATGGATCCTATCCAAACATCTCTGTTACACCGTCCCCCTTTACCACCTTAATCATATTTAAATTGTGCAATTAACGATGTGGATCAGTCTGTCAAGTGGAGGAGCTGTACGCCTACAACATTGCTGAAATACATGATCTATAGCTTTGAGTGCTGCAGAAGGAGGGGGGAGTAAGTACCTCATAAAAGCCCTGGTGCACATATCTGCTGCCATTACTCACTCTGCCTGCCCCAGTGAATCACTCCTAGCCCCCTTCTTAAAACTCGCCTCTAATCCCCCTGCTCCTTCTTTCTTTCCCTCCCAGCTTCAGCTACAGTTCCTCAAACTCACATTTCAAACACACGTAGAGATTTTTCCCCGTGAATACATTTCTACCTGGTATATTCTACATGTACACCAGTCACAGCTAAATAACCTCTCTTTACCACAAGAGGGTGCACTAGCCTTGCACAAGCACCCATTAACTCTATCAGTTAGCTTTATTGCCCTGTAGTTTATTGATCAGTGAAGCTGATTAATAGAGTGTAATTTCTGTGTAGTGTTTGTATTGATTGCAGGCTGGAGGCGTGAATTAGGGCCTGATTGAAAGCTGTTTAGTTCCAGTAATTGCTACAGTGAATGTCTGACAGGGGCTTGAGTTACAGTGGGACAGAGCATGTGGGCAGTTACACCATCAAATATTTGCCATCCTGCAGCCGGAGCATGAGACACACCAGAGGAAATCTTATGGAATAATAGAGGGATTCCTAAAGTCTCTTTGGCTGTGTTTTATGTTTTTTTTTCTGTCTTTTTTTTGAAAGAGTTATTTTTTATGATTTATCATAGATAAGGCAGTGAATAGAGATGAAACCAGGGAGAGAGAACCACTACCACAGCCTATGTATATTAACCGTTAATTGGTGTAAAAGAAATAACTTCAATCAGGGTGTTTGTGACCAAAAATGGCCGTATACATAAATAACAATCATAATTAATATGCATTATATAATTTTTCCCATCTACTTTTGCATTAGCTTGTTTTTTAAAAGATCAGACCTGATCATAAATATCAAATATCAATTATTTTTGGGTAGTATAACCCTCTCAATGCCGGTTTAAGTGCAAATCCCTGATTTCTGTAATGTGAAAAAAAAAAACAAAAATATTTTTATATACATGCAAATTTGATTTCCTTGAACATGTTTATCACAGCCTTTATATAATAAACATCTGCGTTGATTTTTATGCATTGTTATTTTTCCTTTTTAGGAATTTTTAGACTCATAATGTAGATTGCCAAAAATGTATTCTATGCATAAACAGATATATCAATACTATACATTACCAAAAGAAACCCAAAACAAAACAAAACAAAAAAAACATTTTTAGATTGTTTTTTAAATCAAGATCAGACCTGATGATAAATATCAAATACTGATTTATATATTTTGGATTTTAACCCATTAAAAGTCAGTTTAATTGCCAAAAAATAAAAAGAATAAAAATATAGTGTGTGTGTGTGTGTGTGTGTGTATATATATATATATATATATATATATATAAAATTTTAAAAAAGAAAAAGAAATTAAATATTTTTTATATACTACTTTTAAATTGGATTTCTTCAGGGAGATTATAACAACATTGAATATTTTGATAATAAGCAAGAAGTGTATTTTTTATTCATTTTAAAATTTTATTTTAGATGTTAATTGTTACACTCACACAGATCAAATCATAAATATTAATTTTTAGGAATTTAGCCCTTTCGTTGCCAGTATAAGTGCAAAAAACCCTGATATATGTTACATAAACAACACAAAAAATGGAATATCTTTCATATATACTACATGCAAATTGGATTTCCTTGAAGGGGATTATCACAGCCTTGAATGAGTTAATAATGAGCAACAACTTTGAGTTTTATACATTATTTTTTTAAGAATTAACCACAATGCCCCTAGATGAAACCAGAAACAAAAGCATTCTATTTCCCCTCATGTTAAATATGGGCAAATGGGTTTTAATGGGGCATTTTTGGTCACCAACAGTCTGAGTGTATACAGAAAGTGTACAGAGCTCGTTATTGACCTGTTTTAAGTTTTGAAATTTATATTTCAAAATTTGTTTGAAAAAGAACTTAACATCCGAAATGTATATTGGTAGCATTAACACAGTCAAAATAATCCAAACAAGGAAAAGGACATCAACACTCTCTATGGGTTAAGCACCCATGAGCCCTCTTATTTAATTTTTTTTAAGATTTGTCTCGAGCTTTTTTAAATATTTACTTTGGCATTTATATTCAGATGGAACAGTGGAATGGAAAACTGAGGAGAGAGTGCATAATGATAATGCAAACACGAGCCACAGACTGGATTGAACCCTGGCTGCACATTTTAAGGACAGCAGCCTCTATACATGCAGTATGCAGACATGACCACCAGGCTACTGGCACCCTACGCTGATTAAAGTTTAAAGGGAGCACCAGTGCCAATAGAAGTGCTGGGGGTGCTGCTTTACAAGTCTCAGTATCAAAGACACATGCTCTTTGGATACGAGGAAATATCAGACAACCAGCCTCACACATGAACAGATCAGCAGTTGGTACTTGTTAATGTTGTGGCTGATAAAGTGAGTATTCATGTGCATCATCAGGTGAATCCCATCCAGCAGTAACCATCCTCATGGTTGATGGTCACACTTGACATCAGTATTTACAACAACATTACAAAAACCCTATCTACACCACTTTCCACATTATTATGCAAATGAATTTTTCTCCTCTTTTCCTAAATATCAATGCAAATGACAGAATATTTTTCAATTCATCAGCTGTTAGAGCTGCAAAACAGAGTTTTAAAAGATTTTATAGGTTGTAAAAAACTGAAAATCGTCATTCATTAAATTTGCAGCATTAGGAGGTCATATTTACTGGTATCAGCTATTTCAATCAAAAACATCTTAACAGGCAAAGTTACATGTTAACATAGAAGACATTTTTGGCTGATTCAGAGCATGGGTTTATGCAGATAAAGGCATAATGAGGAAGGTTTCTGATGGACAAATGCATCAGATTAAGAGAGCAGCTGCTAAATTGTCATTACAAAGCAGCAAACAGGTATTTGAAGCTGCTGGTGCCTCTGGAGTCCCACCAGCCTCAAGGTGTAGGATCCTCTAGAGGCTTGCAGTGGTGTATAAACCTACTATTCAGCCACCCCTAACCAATGCTCACAAGTAGAAACGGTACAAGTGGGCCCAGAAATACATGAAGACTCATTTTCAAATAGTCTTGTTGACTGATGAGTGCCGTGCAACCCTGGATGGTCCAGATGGAGGAGTAGTGGATGGTTGGTGGATGGCCACCATGTCCCAATAAGGCTGTGACCTCAGCAAGGAGGTGGCGGAGTCATGTTCTGGGCCGGGTTCATTAGGAGAGAGCTGGTAGGCCCCTTCAGGTCCCTGAAGGTGTGAAAATGACCTCGGCAAAGTATATAGAGTTTCTGACTGACCACTTTCTTCCATGGTACAAAAAGAAGAGCAGTGCCTTCTGTAGCAAAATTTTCTTCATGCATGACAATGCATCATCTCATGCTGCAAAGAATCCCTCTGTGTCTTTAGCTGCTATGGGCATAAAAGTAGAGAACCTCATGGTGTTGCCTCCATCCTCTCCTGACCTCAACCCTGTTGAGAACCTTTGGAGCATCCTCAAACTAAAGATCTATGAGGGTGGGAGGCAGTTCACATCAAAACAGCAGCTCTGGGAGGCTATTCTGACATCTTGCAAAGAAATTCAAGCAGAAACTCGCCAAAAACTCACAAGTTCAATGAATGCAAGAATAGTGAAGGTGATATTAAAGAAGGGCTCCTATGCTAACATTTTACTTTGCCTGTTAAGATGTTTTTGATTGAAATAGCTTTTGATTTCAGTAAATATGACCTCCTAATGCTGCAAATTCAATGAATGGCCATTTTCAGTTCTTTACAACCTATAAAAACTTTTAAACTCTGTTTTGCATAATAATGTGGAACAGTGCATTTTGAGGTTTTTATTTTTTTTAGATAATGGTTATCAATAGGAAGTTTGTTCAAAAACATTTGAATTATGCTCTAAAGGCTGATGACTTGAACATTTTTCTGACTGTCATTTGCATTAATATTTAGGGCAATAAGAGAAAAATGTCATTTACTTAATAATGTGGAAAGCGGCGTATACTTCTAAGGAGAAAGGTGACTAAGATTTATTTTAAAAATGTGTTGTCTTAACATTTGTGGCCAGCTGATTCCAGTTATCGCCTCTCAGCTCCCACAGCCAATCACAGCTCTTTCTCTCTACACAGTAGTGTATTTAATTATGACAGCCTTCTCAATAATTCCTTTTTACATTAATGCTGATGCACCATGCTGCTGCTGCGGCAAAAGCTTCACCTCCTCCACCCCAGCCTCCTCCTTTATAGCATAAAGCTTGTTGCACCCTCATATTGAGATTTGTGTTACTATGCATCAGCTGCTTCTGAACTAATTTCATTGTTTTCAGTATACATTGTCATAAATATATCTATATCAGGATTTCATCAGTCAAAGCATGCTGCTTGACTTACTTAGGGAGCATGTTCTGAGCACAGCGTTCCCCACCAATTAAAACTGTACATTCATTTTGCAGTAAATATGTGACATGAGTGTTGCTGACTCAAGAATTGCAGCTAAACCTTTGCACACTTTCTACACTGCACGAAAACATTGACAAAGAGTTGGATGTCAGTTCTTTTAAGCTGAAACATGACCTTGCATAAACAGTTTGCATGCAATGTGTGATAGGTTTATTCTTCTCCAACATGCCTGCCTTATGTTTTGTTTTGTTTTTTTCTGTACTATTCATCAATAGAATACAGAGATTGTATCACTTTAAAACAGATAGAATTAAGGCTTTGGCAATTTCTAAACCTTCGTATAAACTAATTAAAATGTAAACTCTCAAAGTGAGAGGACTTTAGCACAGCAGTAGTACACCTTTTATTAATCTATCCCCCATATTAGTATTAGAACACAATGGTGAGTGTCACATCCTTCTGCTACTTATTTCTTGATTGATCTTAACACAAGACTGGAGAATGTGTCCAGTCAGGTGTCACCTTGAGAGCTGCACTCTCATGAATGTCAGCCCAGGAGTCTGAGCGGCTCGATGGCTGCCCTGCTAACTAACTGGCTGGCTATTCAGCCGCAGGGCAACTCCTTTTTAATCTGCCAACCTCCCCAAAGCTCCACGGGAGTAATTACAAGTTACACCCAGAGGTGAGAAGGCTGAATGAATTGGGACTGCACCTCTATTTCTCATTATCGCATACAAATCTCTGCCATGATTCCTGAGTAGTCCTATTAGCCCCGACTGGATCTGGAACCCAAAGTCAAAGTTTAATAACTGCAGCAGGATATTGCCCTTGTCCCTTGGGTTTTTGAAAAGTGGGATTAAAAGAAATGTGTCTGGATGGAAGCACACTGTTTCCATTAAGTCCCACAAAACTTTATAAAGTGTTTCAGAACAGCTCTGCTTAGTTTGGTTTAACAATGAAACCTATATCTTTAAGTGTAAAATGTTCAAGTATCAAAGTATTTAATTTAAACTTTTGTTAAATTGCAGTTGATTTAGGTTGAAAATCCACCTTGTCAGCAATCTGAGCTCATGCATAATAAATTGAGACCTACACTTTTAACAGCCAGTCATTCCTAGGTGATAAATTAAGCACAGAGCTATATGAGGTCAGTTAATCTCAAACTGTAGGCTCATAAAGCTTAAACGTTCTGCTATTTTGGACGGGATGTGTCAAAAGTGACTTAATTAAAGCCAAAGTAGCATAAAAGTGTGACTTACTCTCGCATTTTCTTTCAAACTGGTGCATTTCTACTTAAGAAATTCTCCCAAGGAGTTAAAACTGCAGTCAAACTTCAGCTCTCATTTATGCTGATGCTTTGCTTCATTGTTCACTCAACTGCAGACACTTGATGCTTCTGTTTGATGTGCACGTGTGAAAATCAAGGCCAATACCATACTGATGGATGGAAAAAAGTTTTCATAGTTAACCTGATATTGATATGCTTTTTCATCACTTCTTTTGGTATAAGAGCCAGTAAGTGTTGGTAGGGATGATATAAGCTGTTGCTGATGAACCAATACAATCTCTATGTCATAGGTGGACTTACCTGCCCGCCATCTAACCCTGGTTGGCTTTGTGGACAAAATACTTGTGTGTGCCCTCAAGCACAGAGATAGAGTTCAGCTTTTGTGTTCTGTGATTCCTGCATCCATACTGCCATTACATTTTAAGTGGCATCCCAGTAGGATTTCTTGTCCATGCCTCTGTCCCATTGATAGATGAGACCAGAGACATTATGTTTTTGAGTTGTCCTTCATTTCTTCCATTTGTCCACCCAGGCCATGTTTGTGAGCATGATAATTAAATACATTTGAGAGATGATCTAAAAAGATTTTAGAGGTCAGAATTAAAGCTGTTTAGGCCTCATGCTCATCCCATTGCTTTGGCAAAATATCTCAAGAAGGCTTTGAGAAATCTTCAAATTTTACAGAGATATCACACACTGTGACTCTAGGATGAACTGATTGAATTTTGGAGGTCATGAGTCAAAATTTGAGCTAGTTAGACGCTTGTGCTTTTGACAGGATGTCACTGTTCACTCTGACTCAAGGGTGAACTGAGTAGATTTAAGATGTCAAGGTTATCGGGCTTCATGTTCATCCTTTGCTTGTAAAATTTCTGTGAATCACGTTATGACAGAAACGACCTTAGCTGTCTTCTTTACTGACCACTGCAGTTTTTGTCCTAGAGTATTGAAGGCATGTAACCGACAGATGGTAGTTGTACTTCAGCTTTGTTGCATGCATGGTTATGCTTTTACAGTGTGGAGTCTTATGAGTTTATACTTTGCTGGGTCTTCATGGACACCACTGCAAACACCCACTGCTTTGCTGTTTTTTTAACCTTCACTAACTCTGAGTTCCTGCAAGAGGGAACTAAGTCAGTTGTACTAAGCTTGTCTTATGCTTGCATAAGGGGATAAGATCCCTAGAATATACACCATGCAATTATCATAGGTCATATATCACATCCTATCAGGCTTCAAAGTGGGACAGAGTGCCAAAATTGCTGGTTTCAAAGAGATACGCAAGGAACTGTCTACGCCACATGCATCCAAAATAATACTGAGATGATAAATCAATTAAACAATAAGCTGAGCTACAACAGAAGCAGTTTCAGGTCACCTGACAAGTATGAATTCAAAAATTCTTCCAGCTTTTTAAAAAAGAAGAATTTTTTTTAGAAATACATGCAAGCAGATTGACTACAGCAACAGAGGACAACACCAGGTGCCTCTCCTCTGTCAGGTAAGAACAGGAAACTGAGGCTACAATTCACACAGACTCGCCACAATTGGACAATAGAAAATTGGAAAAAATGTTGCCTGGTCTGATGAGTCTCAATTTCAGCTGTGACATTTAGATGTTAGGGTCAGAATTTGGCTTTAACAAGATGAAAGCATGGATCCATCCTGCCTTGTATCATAAGTTCAGACTGATAGTGGTGTAATGGTGTGGGGGGATATTGTCTTGGTACACTTTGGATACCATCTGAGCATTGTTTAAATGCCGCAGCCATCTAAGTATTACTGCTGATGATGTCCATCCCTTTATGACCACAGTGTACCCATCTTCTGATGGCTACTTCCTGCAGGATAATGCACCATGTCCCAAAGCTTAAACCATCTCAAAATGGTTTCTAGAGCATGACAGTAAGTTCACTGCACACCAAAGGCCTCTACAATTGTCAGATCTCAATCCAATAGAGCACCTTTGGGATGTGGTGGAACGGGAGATTCACATCATGGATGTGCAGCCAACAAATCTGCAGCAACTGTGTGATGCTACCATGTCAGCATGGACCAAAATCTCTGAGGAAGTATTGAAGACAAAGGGAGGGTTCAAGAAAGGTGTACCTAATAAAGTGGCCAGTGAGTGTATATGTTTTACACAAAATAAAGTTAAGGACTGTTTGATTTTCATCATACAAAATTAGGTTGTTCAAGACATATTCATTCATTATTATGACTTATAATGAAACATATTAAATAAATATTAAAACAATTTAATTTGGACATGGGGTTAAAGAGCAGCCTGAAGAAGAGCACTTCTTATGTTATGCAGTGAAGCATTTGCACAGACTAAATAAGGACACTGTGTTTACCTTGGCTCAGCTGAGATATGTGCAGTCACATAATAGCAACAAGTCAGAGCGAATGAGGAGGGATTTATGTATTTGGGCAGGGTATGTCAGATGTATTTTTGCGTTTGTGACATTAGTATATAACAGTGATGGTTTGAATAAATTGTGAGAAAGATGCAGAGACTGAACGTTAGAGTTTGGGAAGTCACCTCAGCGCCCTGCCTTTAGTGAGTTGGCAGATGTGAAGCGAGGCGAAGTGCACAACAGCTGCTTGCTCTAAATCGGGCCTCCCGTTCTCCCCTCTGCCTTTGAGTTCCTGTGGAGTGCAATGTCAGCCGTGCTCCAATCATCATTCATTATCCTGATATGTAGCTAGTGCTCTGCTCTCTTACACAATCTGTTGTTACACTCTTTAGTGGAAGTGGGTCAAAATTTACTTCAGCATCTTTGCTCTCATTGTACACTGCATTGTTTTAATGTCTTACGTGCAGTTTTCTTTCAGAGGCATCAAAGTCCTAATTTCTTGTTGTCTGTTATAAATTGCAGCCAAACATCCACTCACTGTCTTAATTGAACAAATGCATTAGCAACATAGCATTTATCCCGTTGGGGATTGCAAAGACTGGAGCCTACCCCAGCTGTCATTGGGCAAGAGGCGAGGTACATCCTGGACTTGTCTGACATATAGAGGCACCCTCACACTCACACCTACAGCCAATTCAGGTTCACCAATTAACCTAACAAGCATGTCTTTGGTGGTCGGAGGAAGCCAGAGTACCCAGAGAGAACCCACGCATGCACGGGGAGAACATGCAAACTCTGCACAGAAAGGCCCTGAACCTTTATGCTATGAGGCAACAGCTCTAACCCCTGCAACACCGTGCAATAGATGTATTTTTGTTGAAGATTCTGTACTTCCGAATACGACTGGTCATTAGAATAACAGAGGTTGTATCATTCAAATTACTTGACCATGTTGAAAACATTAGCTTGCTATGAAGAAATAGCTACAATGCTTGAGCCTCACAAGAACACATCTGTAGTGGTCTTTAACACCTTTAAACCTCAAAAACATGCCTCATAGCAGAAATAAACTTCTAGTGCATGTTGTTCTGTGTGTCTTTGTGCACAGAATGATCTGGTATCATTACAGGTCCAGCAGCCCACCGCTGCAGCGTTTCCAGCTGTGAAGATATTGACTTGCCTGAAGAAACCGATTGGCTTCAAACCAGCAGTGACATGCAATCTTTCCCTCTTCTGGGACCACTCAATGCTCTCTCCCCCGTCACATGGATGAGGTGATGATGAGAGTAGGTCTGCCCCTGTCAACGACATATATCAAACAGGGTGTTACTCAGGTTAGGTCAGGATGCATACAGCTGGTTCAGCCTCAAAGGTGAACTGCATGGCGTGAGGTTTCTCTGCTGCAACTAGAATCAGGCATGTGGAAAACATCTTTATTGCTTTATTAAAAACATTATTATTACATGATAACTAAAGCTTATACATCCCTAATGGCATAGACATGCATGTATCTATTGTCTGCCAGCACCAACTACTGAATATCCCTACCTATCCTCAAAGTACTTTACTTTAAAATGTGCCTGCAAAATAATACACCATGACAAACGTGTTTAACAGAGGACTTTACACCTACTAGGAGCTAGGTGTAGATATTAGTTCCATCTTATGCCTAAGGTATATTTGGTCTACAGGTTGAATGTAAGTAGTGTGTAATCTCAAAGTGATACAAAAAACCTCCAAGATATGACAGACGGGAAACACAAGAACCATGCATGGAAGTGGGACACTGGGCAACCCACCCCAGAGCCAGCCCTGGGGCATTTGGCTCGACACTGAGTGTGGTGGCTGGGTTTTTGTCCATGGGGTTGGATCAGGTTTGCATCGAGATCGAGAGCTAGCACTGCTAGTCTTTGATCCTCCTTGCAGGTTGATGAACACATAAACATCCACATTCACCTGAACTGAATGTGGCGACTCACTGCTTTAATGGAGTGGTTATACACGAGTAAAACCTGACACTGCCTACTTACAACTTTATTTCTGTTTTTTAGATTAAAATCATGCCAAATCTTGCTTATGATCTCTTCTGAGATCAGTGTTTCCCAAAAAATAGACAACACCTTGGCTAACCAGGTTTATTCATGGACCCAAGTATAGATGCTGTCTTTTTGTTTTGTTAAATTGTGTATAATAACCAACACAAGAGTGTGATTAAAAAAAAAAGAGAGAGACAAAGAAGTCCTGTGGTACATCAACCCCACCAGTGAATGCATTTATTAAAGAGCATGTCCCATAGATCTAGTAAGTTCATTTTGTCCTCTTATTCTGATTACTTATCTTATGTTTTTTTTCTGACAAACTAATTGTAGGCCTTATGTTCATCACTTACTTAAGACAGGATATTATAGAGATTTTCTTTAAACTTTGCACAAATGCCTACTCTGACTCAAGGGTGATCTAAGTAGATTTTGGTGGCCAAGGTTATTGGGCTTCATGTTCATCCCTTGCTTGTAAAATTTCTAGCGGTCAGGTGACGCTTCTGAGGAAGACTGCAGATGACAGTCAAAACAAAGGTAAAAAAAAAAACACCTTAGTTGGTCTGAAAAAAGAAATACAAGATAAGAAATGTCCCATATTCAAACTGAAATTCCTGGTCCTTTTTAACTTTATTCCAAGCTGCTCTCTGCTGATTCTATCCTGATCGCCTAGTTTGGAATGATTGTTGGGATAGACCTAATCATCAATAAGCCCCTCCCACAATGGGCCTGCTGATGTGATAATGGTATAGCATTTAAAATATAAAAAGGGGGTAATATTTGAGCACCTTAAATGTACTGATACTGACACAATTGAAATAAGTTAGGGAATAAAGCACTGATAATACATCCTATTAAGATAAAAAGATAGGTAGGTTAGGCTCGACATGTGTGTGCTTCTTGTCAGTCAAGGTCAAGCTCAATGGCATCTTTTTTCCAGGCCTTTTTACCCCCAGTAATATGCCCAGAGGCAGCTGGTGGTTTCAGGCCCTTGGGACATCCACAGCACGATCAGGGGCTTGTAACAGTCCCACTACCCATCTGGACAGTACCCCAGACCATACTAACTCACCAAATCCATGCCTTTCTGCTCTCTAAAGATGTAGAATTTGATTTTTATTCAAAAGATTATTTTCCCATGCCCCTGATAATATGCAGGACATCCAGAGCACAACTGGGTTGTGTCAATCCTCCTTCCCACCCCATGGTGCAATAAGGCAGGCTTACTCACCACATCTACACCTTTCTTCAGTCTTAATTTTGTGCCCCAACATGCCTAACCAAAAACAGATACTTAACCTAACCTGACATAAATATGGTATGACCGCCAAGGTACAGCATAACTCTGGGGAGCACTAAAGATGCTAGTGATGCTATCCTTTCATTGCGCTTGCTTATGTCCAGGTTACAAGCATTTTGGCAACATGGCAGTAGCCTTTAAATTAAGCTTAGCATCAGTTCATGTAGGATAGGCCCAGCTGTGATCAGCTGATGGCCAGCTGATCCCAAGTATGATCTCCTAGCTCCCACAGCAAGTCAAAGCTCTATCTCTCAACACAGCGTTGCTGCTGCTGCTGGAAAAGCTTAACCTCCTCCACCCCAGCCTCCTGATTTATAGCATTAAGTTTGTTGCACTGTCATTCAAATTAATACAACTATCAATTAATTGCTTTTGAACTAATTTTATTGTATTCAATACACATTGTCATGGCACTTTAATGGTTTAATCACACACATCAGCTCACATCTAGTTTAAGCTTGGCAAAATCAAAGCACTGTAAAACACTTAGGAATAGCTGGTGCAGCTCACAACTGGTTGCTTATTTGTTTTAGGTTCCTATTTTGCCTGCACAGTTTTTAGCAAAAAAAGGCTTTTGTCTTCTGTGAGCTATTTTTAGTCCCCTCCAAATGACAGTTTTTGCAATATTTATCAAATAGTCTCCAAACACCAAATAAAGAAAGTCAAGCCCAGGATTCACAGATGCATAAACATCTCAAACTGTCTTCTTCTTTGACTAATTTGGTTCTTTATCTTGACTCATCAGCTCCAGTTAGTCTCTGTTTACATTGATCTGTGGGCACAGGCTGATTTAAATTCTGACCGTATGCTGTGTGTGTTTTGAAAGGAGGAAGCAAAATCAATCCAAACATGGTCAGCCCTAGTATTTTTCCAGGCCTGAGTCCTTCCCTCATTAGTTGTCTGTTTGTTGCAGATACGGTGCCTTTGATGGCTCAGTTTACCTTTGAAGGAATCTCAAATGCAAAACGATTTTGAAGGGGATCTTCCTGTTCTGCACCTTGGAGTCTGCAGGACATCAGTATGCAGACAACGCCCTACAGTTTTGCAGCGCATGCTGCGTGAAGCCTGGAAATCACGGTGGAATATGCAGGAGGGAGAATTCATAACAAAATCTGTCACTTCCTATTTGTCTATGATACATCACCATTGCCTTTTTAATATTCTCCATAGTCCACCAGAGAACTGGGGGGTAGTGGGGACAGGTATTGTGAGTCTTTGTTGTTGTTTTCGGTGCTGTGTCAAGGCCAGAGGTAACCGCAGTGTGAAGCCGTGAAGCAGCAGGACTTTGTATCTGTCTCTCTATCGACGTGGGAGATTTATCTCCTGGGTGAAAGAGGCGGTGCCCAAAACTGTGTATCAGCACAGTAATGAC
This sequence comes from Cheilinus undulatus, assembly GCF_018320785.1. Taxonomy (NCBI): domain Eukaryota; kingdom Metazoa; phylum Chordata; class Actinopteri; order Labriformes; family Labridae; genus Cheilinus; species Cheilinus undulatus. The sequence goes on from NC_054882.1 coordinate 15,634,262, forward strand.
AAGCGCTGCACTGACACCAGGGGGCAGCAATTAACATGCATTAATCACATCGATTTCAGCTTCATCTCCCTCTGCTTAGAGCTCTGCCTCTCTCTGCTTCACATTCTCACAGCCTTAACCTGTTATATATACATGACCCTCATTCTCTGCAGGTTAATGGGCTGATAATTCCCTCTTATCAAATGTCTCGGAGCTTTGACAGAAGAAGAAAGTCAGGACAAAAAATGAAGAAGAACTTGAAGCAGTGCTTCTTAACTTTTCAAAGAGAAAATCCCAGCTTTAAAGTTTAAAGCTGAGGCACAATATCAGTAATATTTGTTTTCATTAATGTCTTAGCAGCTCTCTTGTCCTCTCCGTGCCCCCATGCCTCTCCTTTTGATCATCCTCATAGGTTCAGCATGCATTCCTTCATTCCTCCACTAAGGGGCACTGCTGCTTAAGCTGACTCCTGTGGACTCAGCTGAACCTTCCGGAGCGAGCACCGGCTGCAACAGTGTCAGATGCTCGCCTTAGTGCCAGCCCCTAAAAGTTACCAGGATACCTTAAATCTGCTGAGCTGTCTCCTCTCCCTCTCTCTACCGCAATACGACTTTTTCCTCCAAGAGAAACTTCTCCACATCTTACTCTTCCGGCTATCCCCCTCCTTCCTCAATCACCCCCTTTCTTCTTCTTGTGTGCCGCGTCTCCCTCTCTTGCTCTATCTTTTTTTTTTTTTTTCTTTTTTTTGGAGGCATCAGGTCCTATCCAGCTGTAGTCAATCTAATCCCTCTAATTCAGTTAATCTAATTTTCTGGGTATGGTCACACTGCTGATCTCCACTACCGGTCTCTCTAAAATCTCTCTCATACGCTGATTTTCTGCCCAAATCCCCCCAAGCCTGCACTTTCTCACTTCTGCACGTTACTTAGAAAAAGTGACTGATTGGCACTTATTTGAGTTTGCAAAGTATAGTCAGACAAATGCCAAAGTATCACTTTAACAAGGACTTTTAACTGCCAGGAAAATTAGTGGACTCTCCTCCTATTGATATTCAACATGTTTGATCCCTTCTGGAAATGAAATTTTCCTGTCAGGAGCAACTAAGGGGTTAAAGCTATGTAATTATTTCAAATCTAACTGAGCTTTGCTCCTCTTCCCATAAAAAAGAGTACATTTCCAAATGTTTTCTTCAGATATTGGATAATTTATGCCTTCATCTGGCATGTTATCACAGGAAAACCACTGTTGTTATTCCAGGTGAACAGCAATGATAGGTCAAATCTCTTGAAATAAAACAAAGAAAACATATTTGTGGAAAAGTATAGGGACTTACTGATGTTGTTCCTCCTGTTTAGATCTTTGCATGTGTTGTTCTTACTCTCAGATGTGCGTAATTTCCGACAAAAGTGTTTGATAAATGACATTGTAACATTATAAATAAAATGTAGGGATGTATGTCCTCACAGGGCTTCCATAGAATGGAGTCCACTCCTTCCTGTGATCTTCTCTTCCGATCTGTAAATCTGGAAACAAAGAATTACAATTCAAGAACATCACTTAATAAGGCACTGTTTTGGGCACATGTTTGGCATAGTGGGTGTGCAGAGGCTGTGGTCCTTTACACACAGGTGGCGTGATCGTTTCCTGCTCTCGATGCATGCTTGGTGCATGTCTTCCCCCTCTCTCCCCATGTTTCCTGTCTCTCTGGCTGTCCTATTAAATAAAGGCAGAAAGCCCCAAAATAATCTTTAAACTTCCTGTGGTGTTGTTCCACCAAATATTGCATTCTTAAGTCTTCAGGTCAGGAATGGGAGCATGTGTCGGTTCAGTTCTTTGCTGTCAGCCTTGGTCCTTTACTGCTCTGGCCTCCTGATGGTCATCGTCCAGGCCTGCTCCAGACCCATGCCCCATCTCTTCTCTGAGTTAAAATAGTCTCCAGTGGTTTCATTGAGTGTTGCCCCTTTGAGCATGACTTGCTTGGGGAAGCTATAGGCTATACATTGCAACAGACAGTTGCTCTGTGTAATTTAGTGAGTTTAAAGTAATAATAGGCTGAAAAAATGTTGGCGCAACTGTAAGCTATATTAAATTTTCACTAGCCACTGGCTACGAGTTTTTCCGTCTCAGCATATCTGGTCAGCTGTTTGTGTCTGCAGATTTCCCCGGTTAATGAAGGTCTCCCATTTTACAGCTGTATTCAATTTGTCAAAAGAGATTGTTTTCAAGATTTTCTGCTTTTATGTTTACATTTAGCTTTAAGCACAAGAGATTCTGATGTAGCTCCACCAGATCAGACGTCAGTCTGCACGCTTGTTCATGTTCTGAGCTATCCTTTAAGCTCTGCTGTGTCCCTAGCTAGCAAGTTACCTTTGTGACAGAGTGATGTGTGCATGTGAATGAAAGGTAAATGCAAGCTTTCTGAGAAGTGGCTGGAGGTGAAGGTGTTGGAGTTGAGGCTGAGACCAATACCTGTTAACATCTTGCAGGATTATGCAAATAAAAGCTTAGTTTAGCTTTTGTTGAGAGGGCCTTGAAAAATGTCTTTAAAAGTAATAGATTTAATGTCAGATTTTCTGTATGCATGCTGCAATAGGTAGAAACCTTTAAGTATGTGCCATTCTTAATGTTGTCAAAAATTTTATGCTACATTACTTTTTAAATACCACTTGTTTAAAAGAAATTATTGAAATAATTGAAGAAATAATTGCTTGAGAAATAATTTTGTGTGTATGTGTGTGTCTCTGTGTTCCTGGTTTCCTCCTCTCTACTGGCAGCAGAAATCCTATATTTTGATACATGCACCACCACCAGGAAATGTAGAAGATATTTTAAAAATAAAGAAAAACTGTGTAGTTCCTATTAGGGCTGCAGCAGATTAAAAAAATTTAGCATACATTTATATGGTTTTATAGCAATTTTTCTGCAGGGACACATTTGGGTCCCAAGGGTCTTGAGTGTGAGTTTTTTCATATAAACCTGAAGTGCTCAAAAAAAATAAAAAAAAATAAGGCAACAGAATCATTTTTTAAAAAATAATTTATTGACATTTACAAGCATGTAATAACTTCCCCCAAAGCATCCCACTCTGCAATTCATGATTAATATTGGGGGGGTTTTCTTGTTAAGAAGGTGCTATTATGACAAAAATTACATACAAATGTAAAAAGTACCACAAAAATGAATAAAAACTGTATAGTTCTCATTAGGACTGAAGCTGATTAAAGGGTTTAAGCTTTGGAAGTGGAAAAATATTGATTTATATGATTTTTAGAGCACTTTCTCTGAAGAGACCCATTTGGGTCCTAAGGGTCCTAAGAGTGAGTTTTTTTCTGGTGGTGACCCCGGAGGGTTAAATAAGGCTATAGAGTTATGAAAGTATGGAATCCCATCTTTATCGTCCTTAATTTCCATGTTGTCAGTCATTATTATTAGTTATTTAAAGGCAGACATTTATGGTGAGTCCTGAGAGGCTTGATCATGCTGTGATCTTCTAAGAACAGAGCCCTAGACTCCTGAAGCAGTTTGAAGTATCATTCCGGTTTCTGGCAGACTCATCTCTCTCTCAGTATTCAGAAGACACTGCCAGTGTGCAGTACATGCGTGTTTGAGGGATTACCAAGGTCTATTAGCAGATAAGAGGGACTTTCTCGCTGGAAATCGCTGGAGATGGGGTATGTAGGTTAAACATTATGCGTCCCAACTCTCGCTTTTTAATCACAGTCCAAGATAAGCTCGGTGTAACTCACATCTCGCGGAGCGTTTTAACTCAAAGCATCTCAAATGCCACTTGTTTCATCATGCTTCTCTGCTGCCACTTACACCGCTCTCCCTCACTCGCTCACTTTTCCCTTTGCTTTCCTGGCTGCGGCAAATCTCTGCAGTGCTTGTCCAAAAAAAAAAAAAAAAAAAGAGAGAGATAGAAGAAATGCATTAGAGCAGCTTGGAAAATCATCTTCTTTACACATCCTCCTTTAACCTGTTATCATGTAAAAGTACAGAAGAGAGGATGAAAAATCTCATTTGTGTGGGTAATGGTGTCAGTCTCATAGAGAGGATTAGGGCCAGGCGTTCACACAAACCGCCAGGGGAAAGTGGGCCGAACAGGACGCACACCCTGGCGTCACATCTCACCGTCTGGGTGTGTTTGTCCCGCCTGACAGCTGAACAGAATAAGCACATAATATTCTTATCTGGTCGGCCTTTTTTTCCATCCTCCTCTGTTATTTTTCCCTCCCTCTCTTTGCACAAAGCTTTTGATCTTCACCCCTCTGTCTTCTTTTTCCTTTTTGCCCGCTCCCCTCTGCCATCCTCAGCCCGCTTCTAGATTTATAGGTCAACTGTCCGACGATTTCAGGTCCGTCTTATTTAATTCTCCCCGATGGGTGTCAGGAAAATGAGTTACCTGCTGGAGCTCAGTCCGCAGAAATGCAGTAAGTTACCTCCCGCTGTCTGCTCAGCTGATGGACTGCAGGATTTTAATCTTTGAGTTCTGAGATCTGAATGTCATGAATAGTAAAAGGGAGGTATCTGATAGGTAAGGGAGGAAAGGGAAACTTTTGTCCCTGTTATTAGGGCTGATGCGTCCTCTCTGTGGCCCTCTACGTGTGACAAATCTTCTCTAAGAGACAAGTAAATAACAACAAACTGATTCTTTTCATTACTTCTTTTTCTTTCTCGACTCTTCTTTCATTTCCCCAGCTCTGTCGCTGTCCTCAGCTGCCTCCTCTTCTACGATCTATTTTCTTTCCCCCAGTGAAATATGGACGTGTTCGGGATGACTGCAATGCAGCTGAAACAACAGAAATGCTCTTACTCCCCAATCAGACAGAAGGGAGGGTGGCCTATCATCCAGGCCTGCGTGGAGGTTTAAAGAGGCTCTGCACCCTTCGGGATCTCTGGGTCAGCCGAGCTGTTGGGGGGGGGGGGGGGGTGTTTCTGTTGGTCCAACAGATCTTTAAAGAAGCGAACGCCATCCCTCCTGTCTCAGCATGGCTGCGGCAGAACAGAGATAAAGCAAGAGATGAAAAGAAATGAAAAATGTAGGGAGAAGTAAAAAAGCCCTCAATCCACTCTGAACTTTACAAAGAGAGTTTTTCATGGTATCGACTTACACAAAGATTACGTTTCCACACAGCATTTAGAAGTCATGATTGAACACTCGGCTGCCTTACACCAACTCGAGAGACTCTTGGCCTCCTGTGGTCGGCACAGACAACCCAGAGACACAGAGACAGGTGTTTTCCATTCTGCCTTTGTTCACAGTCACAGCCCAGCAGGTGGATCAGTGTCATCCAGTGTCCACCGTGCGTCAGTGAGGTAAATATAACGCTGACTTTGGGGCTTAACACTTAAGTTGAATGCCGTGGGGAGCGTTCAGACTCTTATACCTGGAATTACATACAAAGGATGAGGAGACAGGTGGAGGGGGGGTAATGTCATGGCAGAGCAGGTGTGAACACGTGACTGTGGTAGTGTGACTTATCTCTCTGTTTTAAAGGGCAAATATGGACAACATAAAGCTCTATAAAACTGGTTATCTGCAAAATCCATCCCAGTTGTAAATAATTCATCAATTCATTCAATCAGTTTTTTCATAGTAACATTCTCTTTTATTACACCAAGAAACACATCTCTTATGTGATAATGTAAAATCTGATTTAGCGCCTTCTCGGGACTAAATGAAGCTGCTAGTGTTTTTTGGGGGGATTAACAGGATTGTACTGATTCTTAGACTACAATATGACAGAGAAGGCAGCACACAATGTGAGTTTGATTATTTCCTGTGTTTTCCTCACACAAAAGGGCTACTTTCTGTGTCTTAAAGGGATATTTCGGGATTTTTGGAGTTGGGTCGTATGAGATGCTTGGCTGTAGTGGTGGCGTTAGCCTCCAGTGATTTCTGTGAAAGTTGCTCTTGTGGTTATTACAAGCTCAGAAAGATCCAGGGAACAGTGGCTATACATAGGAAGAATTTATCTGCGGGGTTTGACGTTTTACATAAAAATAGGCCAAGAAAATACATTGGCTCGCTTGAGAATAAGAGCAAAGGAACTTCATTTATAAGTTTTGAACAGTAGATATCCTGAGCATGGGTTTGCATTTCCACACCAACACCACCAGGTAACTCCGGATCTCTCCTGCTCAAAACTTTCAAATGAAGTTTCACTGCTCTCTTTTTCAGCCTGCTGACTCTTCATCTGTACAAGTTCTTCTTTGGTGTACTCCAGTTTGTACAAAAATCCTCTTGTATCCACAGTAAATGGCACATCATCATCACTCCAGTTGAAATCGCTCATATTACCTTTGTTTTAGCTTGGTGTGGTGATATCCCTGTAGGAGCCTGCAGACACACACAGCTGATCAGAGAATCATTATGAGGCAGAAGGAGACAAATGCTGAAAGCTGCATCGTAAATTAATGCCTGACACAGAGGGTTTCTTGGGGAGAAATAAAGTGCTTTGTATGTTTTTGACACAGTGTACAGGAAAGCCAACATACTTTCTTGGCCCATATTTACATACAACTTATTAAACTACACAGATAAAATGTTCCCATCTACAGCCACTATGCCGCAGATTTCTCTGAGCTCGTAATAACCATAGGATCAACTTTCACAGGAATCACTGGAAACCAATGCCACTAACAAGTACCTCATCCGACCCAACTTAAAAAATCCAGAAATATCCTTTTAAGGTTTTCCTTCTCTCTAACAGTCTACAACATGAGAAAGTTTACTTCATATCTTGCACTTTAAAAGTGTGTTGATGCCTTACGGTAGGCAATCATTTACTTTTTCCTAATGGTAAAGTCCATGAGTCAGCTGAGTCACCTAGGGCTAGAAAAAGCAAGAAGTAATGCTACATTACAGCCACCTTTACTTTTTTTTTGACATGTGACATTTCACCAAACCTCATGTGAGCTATCTTAGTCAACGGCATGAGCATGGTCATGACAGAAACAAGACTAAAGAAGCTAACCAGTGGCTTCAGCAGACTCAAGGGCTTGTTGTAGTTTCGTTGTAGTAGCAAGCAAATACAGCAAATACATAGCAGCAATACCGCAAAACCATGTATATGAAGGTGGCCTTATGATGTAACAGAACAGCAAAAGGAAAGGGCCAGTGTCACAGCAGCCACCCATGGTCGCGAAAGGAAAAATGGGCATGTTATACACCTGAGGTTGGACACTCCTGTACAATAAGTGGCAATATGCACCTTTTAAAATTAGTTGAAAAATGCCAGAAGAGGAAGAAAGGGGTCCTAGAATGATAATGATGGTGCAACATTTTTGGATTTTATTGAAAATCTTTACATATTTATGACCTTTTCATGGCATCAGTTTCGAACCTGTACACCCAGGAAGTCTTCTGAGAGATGATTGATGATGATGATTATCACTTTGTCTTAAATGTCAGGAAATAGTAGGAAGAATGTGCTTTATCTTAGAATCAGAAATGTCTGACTATCAGGTCAGGCCAGGTACTTGAGCATATGCCAGTTCGGGATGTTGCCGTGTCAATCTTGGTCCTGTACTGCTCCGGACTTCAATCTCCATCTTTCAGGCCAGTGCCGCATTTTTCCAGGTACCCTCCCAGCAACCCACATGGTTGCCCCCAGTGTCTGGACCAGCCCACGAGGTCCTGTGCACCCAGTATACGGTAAGCAGCTGACTCTTCCCATCCCTGCTTTCCTGAGCACATGAGTATTATGAGTAATATTATTACGAGTATTAGACACACGGTCTTGCAAACGATACCTAAAGATACATCAAAGAGAAGCCGTCACAAAGGAGTCCAGCCAACGCCTCTGGCCATCAGTCAACATCCAGGCCTCACAAGAGTATAGTAAGACCAGAAGGACCAAGGACTGAGAGACTCTGACTTTCATCTGCAAGCTCAGATACCAGGAACGTCACACTGTCTTGCTGTTGATCTCAGCCTTGCCGTCAGCAGACTGATTGGAAATCTGTTTCAGAGTTCAACAAATATTAACCCTGACTTTTTTTTTTTGTAAATCTCCCTATGTAAATCTCTGTTTTCAGAGGGAAGTCCTTATTGAATGTTGGTATCACAACAAAAATGATGGCATTTTCAAAAGCTTGAGTGCTAGGACACATTTACTAAACTTTTTCAGGCAGGCTATTGCAAAAAGCAAGATGTTGACATTTTCAGATGAAATTGTCATTTAGATATGACTTTAGTCAGGCCTCTATGTAAATGGTGGAATAATAGACAATAATAAAAGACAAAACTGAAGACAAAGATACAGTCAAAAACATAAATGGCAAGTGAGTATACGTACATGGAAAGTAATCTTTTTTACAGCCTTACCAAATTGTAGAAGTAGTTTTGGACAAATCTTTAACAACTGTTTACTGTCATTTCATTGCTTCAGCTCTGAACATCATAGCTTCAGTTGACACATACTCATGCTTCTGGTCTGTGGTTGGTTGACTCTCATAAAGGAAACCAATGGAGCAATGAATAAAATGACGTTTGGTTTGTTTTTGTTTGGCTGCTCTCCTCTCACTGAAGCCTTTACGATCAGACTTCCCTCTGAGGTTTCTCTTCAACCAGAAAGCTGTCCACACTGACACTGAAAGTCAATTTGTGCCCATAGATTGAATTTATGCCATTAACCTGAGTGGATGAGCCCATTTTGTGGCTACGCTTGATAACCACTAAGTACAGTTACCCAAGTGAACAGTTCTGAGGATATCTTGTTTATGGTTCTTCATCATTTCTATTTGCTTTGTATTTTATAGTACAGAAGACCTAAATCTGTGCATTTTTTATTCAGTTTTCTAGTAATTCAAGTAATCTCCACAGTTTTCCCTTCAGATCTTGACTGATTAATGTAACTTTTTTATAACAACCCTGATTTCTGATGAGAACAAGTTAATTTCTTTACACATCTAGGATATAATTGTGATTAACTTGTTTCACTTAAAACCTGCATAAGAGGCCATCCAGAGTGAAAAAATATATATGCTACAGTAAAGTGAAAAAAGTATTTGCTCCCTTCTTGACTTTTATCTGTAGCACTTAAATGTTTCAGATCATGACACAAATTTTAATATTAGACAAAGATAACCTGAATAAATACAAACTGCAGTTTTTAAATGATTTTTGATCATTCAGTAAGGGAAAAATGTCATCCAAACCTGCCTGGCCTTGTGTGAAAAGCCATTGCCCCTTAACCTAACACCTGGTTGTCCCATCCTTGGCAGCAACAACTGAAGCAACTATTTGCAATTACTGGCAATGAAGTTTTCACATTACTGAGGAGGAATTTTTGCCCACTCTTCTTTGCAGAATTATTTAAACTCAGCCACACTGGAGGATCTTCAAGCATGAAGGGCCTGTTTAATGTCATGCCACAGCATCTCAATCAGATTTGAGTTCAGACTTTGACTTGACCACTCCAAAACCAGTCAGAGGTGGATTTGCTGGTGTGCTTGGGATCATTGTCCTGCAAAACCCAAGCTTGATCTTGAGGTCATGAACTGATGGCCAGACATTCTTCTTCAGGATTTGGTAGAGAGCAGAATTCATGGTTCTATCGATTAAAACATCCAGGTCCTGAAGCAGCGTCACACTACCACCACCGCGTTTGACTGTTGGTGTGATGTTCTTTTGAGTGAATGCTGTGTTAGTTTTACTCCAGATGGAACAGGCTACACACCTTCAAAATAGTTTTCCAGAAATATATTCCCCAAAGTTTTGGGGATCATCGGGATGTTTTTAATCAAATGTGAGATGAGCCTTTTTGTTCTTTTTTGTCAGCAGTGGTTTTGGCTTCAGAACTCTCCCATGGATGCCATTTTTGCCCAGCTTCTTTTTTATTGTTGAATCATGAACTCTGACCTTAACTGAGTCAAGTGAGGCCTACAGGTCTTTCGATGTTGTTCTGGGTTCCTTTGTGATGTCCTAGATGAGTTGTTGATGCACTCTTGGAGTTATTTTGGTAGGCTGGCCACTCCTGGGAAGGTTCACCATTGTTCAAAGTTCCCTCCATTTGTGGGTAATGGCTCTCACTGACCTTAAGAGAGTCAAGTGAGGCCTGCAGGTCTTTGGATGTTGTTCTGGGTTCTTTTGGGACCTCCTGGATGAGTCGTCGATGCGCTCTTGGAGTCATGGTGGTAGGCCAGCCCCTCCTGGGAAGGTTCACTAATGTTCCAAGTTTTCTCCATTTGTGGATAATGGCTCTCCCAAAGCTTTAGGCATGGCTGTGTAACCCTTTCCAGGATGAATGATGTCAGTGACTTTGTTTCCTAAATTCTTGAATTTCTTTAGCTAGCACCATGATGTGTTGCTTTTTGAGATCTTTTAGCCTACTTCGCTTTGTCGGACAGGTTCTGTTTAAGGGATTTCTTGATTCAGCAGGTCTGGCAGTCATCAGGCCTGGGTGTGGATAGTTAAAATGACCCCAGCTCTCCAAAAAATGTGGTTAACACAGTTAATTCATGTTGTAATTGACTTTTTCACATAGGGCCAGGTAGGTGTGGATGTTTTTTTATATGGATTCTTTGCCAGAATAATTCAAATATCACTGAACAAAATTGTGCAGTTTTTCATGGGTTTAGCTCATTTGATAGAGCAGTTGTCCATAAACAGAGCAACACTAGTAGCAGGTTTGAATCCCAGTCCTGGTACTGTTTGGTTCATGTCCTACCTCTCTCTCTCTCCATGTTTCCTGTCTCTCTTCAGCTATCCTGTCTTTGAAAGGCAAAATGCCCCCCCAAAAAATCTTTTAAAAAATGGTGCACTCATAAAATCTAACACACTGTAAAGAATCACGGCTCAAGCTCTCATCCTTTCCCTTGTAACTCAGCTATCATTCACTTTAAACATTTAGACAGGCTCCTTCTTGCAGAATCCAATCGTGCCCTGTCTCAGTGATCCGCCCTGCCTGTCAGTGTCCTGCTGCCTATCTGCACCAGATGACAGACAATTAGTGGCAGTAGAAATGGCTTTTGAAGCAGACCTATTCCCCCTGAATTCCCTTGTCACAGCTCATCGCGATAAGACGGTGAGTGCAGAAGCACCACAAGTGGGGCGGCAGGGCAGTTACACCCTGCATTCATATTTCAACAGCCACTGGGGCTGAGACTGACTTGGAGCGGAGCACACGCGCTCATGCACATGTACACACACATTTATCCTAACCACAGCACTTAGGAAACACAATTTCACTCAGGAGTGTGTGGAGCCTCGGCTTTATTCAGCGCTGTTGTTTTTTTCTTGATGAAGGAGAAAGAAAGCTGAATGCATATTCAGAGAGGAGATGTACTCCGACACAGCATGCTGAAAAACTACTCACTTATTCAATGCACCGAAGCAATTAGGAGGAAATGAAATCTCTGCATTGCTGAGTTGATGTTTATAGCTTTGGCTGTGGAGCTAATTATTTTGTGTGCAGGAAAAAAGCCCCTAGCGTCAAATATCTTCTTAAAATAATCTGTTTTGCTGACTTTATTATCTGTGAACTGAGATTCTAATGGGTTGTTCACAGTTTCTAATAAGACAGGAAATATGTGCAGGCCAGTCTCCCATAGTAAACAAATGTGAGTAAAATCCAGAACTAAGAGACATGACTCATGCTAGCATATGTAAGTATGAATTTATAACTTGTCAGGTTTATGTCAGTGGATTTGCTTCATCACTAATACATTTGCATGTGTGGAGAGTTCTGTGCTCTCACTGGTCCATTTCTCTGACATTATGGGACAAAATGCAAAATCAAACATAGTAGACTAGTTGGGAACTCATGAGGCATGGCCATCTTGTTTTCATCATTTGGTTATGCTAGCTAGATGACGAGACGAGCTTAATGGGTGTTTTAGCAACCAAGATATGAGGGGTGTAGCTGCATTTTTGTCCAGAAACGTCACACTTCAGGGGTCACTACTTTTGCCTCAAATGGGTTTCGAGTGAGAGACACCTGTGTCTGGAAGTTTCAGTCACTGGTTAATCAGTGGTCCTGGCTACCATTACACCACAAAGACAAAAGAACTCTCCAAGCAACCAAAGAAAAGTTATTGAAAAGTGTAAGTCAGGGGACGGAGACAAAAAAGGCACAGAACATCCCCCAGAGTTCAGTTAAATCCATCATCAAGAAATGGAAGGAATATAGCACATGTGTAAATCTGCCTAGATCAGGCCGTCCTCACAAACTGAGTGAGTGTGCAAGAAGGAAACTAGTGAGAGAGGCCACCAAGACACCTATGACCACTCTGAAGGAGTTAGAAGCTTCAGCAGTTGAGATGGGAGAGACTCTGCATACGGAAACTGTTGGCCAGGTTCTTCACCAGTCTAAGCTTTATGGAAGAGTGGCAAAGAGAAAGCCCCTGTTGAAGAAAACTCGGATTAAATCTGGACTAGAGTTCACCAAAAGGCAAGTGGGAGACTCCATGGTCAAGTGGAAGAAAGTTCTTTGGTCTGATAGAGCTTTTTGTCCATTAGACAAAACGCCAAACACTGCACAAACACACCATCCCCACTGTGAAGCACAGTGGTGGCAGCATCATGCTGTGGGGATGCTTCTCTGCAGCCCACCCTGGAAGGCTTGTAAAGGTAGAGGGTAAAATAAATGCCAAAGGTGACTCTTCTAAAACATCTGTTTCCATTTTGACTGTTGCTTAATAAGTAGCATTTTTACAACTAGTTTGAGCATTTTCCATGGCTAATGTTGCCTTATTGCTTCCTCACAACAACTTATTAAGGATGAGAAAGAAGTGGTTACGTGAATTTATGAGACAAATCACATAAAAAACAACCCTGTCACGAGAAAGTTGTCTAAACTTTATTCCTGTTTTCTAAATTCCGTGTCACCTGCAGACACAGGTAATCACTGTCTTTGTTAGCAGGGCTGAGTGAGTGGGTGTGCACTATTTTAATGTATGCTGTGTGCAGAAGAAGTGCGTAGGTGTGAGCCCTAATGAGAACAATTCTTCCAGGTGCTCTGTCTTGTTACATAAAGAGCAATCTGACGTAGAGGGGGCACAAACATGAAAATACAAGATATTAAAGATAAACTTCTGTATACTTTTTTAATGCACTGCATTATAAAGTGATGTTTTTAACAAGATAGATTACAACACATACAGCTCAGCCAAATCCAGCTTTCTGTGAAGAACACAAAAGAGAAACATCTGGAATGAATGCTTAATTTACCAGCGATTCCAGCAGAAAGCAAAGCTCTGCAGGGGAAACCAAAGTCGTGTCAAATGCAGAGGTCACAGATTTAAAGCTAACCTCTGCACCTTGACCCATGGTTTCTCTGAGTCGGCAGAGTAAGATAGTGTGCACTCAGCATCCCACAGCTGAGCGTACATGGAGCTGGAGGGGCCAAAGATGTAGGAGTAAGGGGGAGTTGGTGCTCTTAAGTGGAGCTCCGTAGGTCAAAGGGAGGGTCAAAAGGAGGCAGTGGGCCTCTGAGACCTTCCTTCATCTCCTGGTCTGTGAGCTCACTTTGTGATGTGTGTGTGCTTCCCTTATCAGCAGTTTGTCTCATGTCTTTTTTTCCAATCTACTACAAGGATTTAGAAAGGGATATTGACAAGAAGGACAATATAGATTATTGTATGACAAGCATTAGAACAATGGGTGGTGGACCTCACCTGCCAAGTGCATGACATCTTTGCAGAATAATCAGATTTGTTTGGGATTTTCCACTCAAGCTACAAGCGTTGTCTCAATACCAGAATTTTAAAAGGACGTGTAATTTTAGTAAAACAAATACTGTTAACTACTGTATTTTAACACCAAGGTAACATAAAATAATTCAATAAGCTCTATTGCACTTAAACCAACATTTAACACAACAAGACTGATAGACAGCCGTCGGACAAGTTATGGCTGCATGGCATATCGTCCAACTTGCTGTCATCGATGGCGTTTGCAGTCAGTGCAGCATCTCAGATGTTGTTGCAATTGTTAAGTGGGACACATTCTCAACCTGCAACTTGAAATGAACCAGCTCACCAGGCTTGCCTTGCACATGCACACTCATGCTTTGCTTGCACATGCACACTTGCAAGTGCTTGTCCTGACCTGCTTCTAGTAATGCAGCCATATCACCGTATACCTCAGGAAAGTTTTGGAATGGTTTAACAGTACAAAAAAAGAACAGTTGAAGTATTTCAAAAGACCAGTGATGTTATTTGAGTGTCTTTGTATAATATGCTGTTGATGAACAGTGTAAAAAGATCAGAATTACTCAGATAAAGGTTTGCATGCGAATGCAGAAGGTCAGAATGGCCATAACTAACTCTGAAATACAGAGTCATTCTGTGGGGAAATGCTGAAATAATTCCCTTGATTTTTGTGCAACTTAGTGCTCTATGTTTTGCACACAGCAGCCTTGGGTCATAATGAGTATAGTTCTGTAGCTTCCATAAGGATTCAGTACTCTTCACTACTATTCATCATTAAAATGATAAAGATTGTGTTGTTCTTTAACATGGGGGGTTAAAAAGTATCGCCGTATATAAAATTTTGACAACCTTCCAACCAGCCACTCATTATTTACAATCTACAATCAGCAGTACTGCATTCATACTTGCATAGCCTGTTATATGCAGGCTTTGCAGCCTTTATCCAGAACCATAAATAAGAATAGTCAACTCCAGCCTGACAGGTAAATGAATGTGCTCTGATAAACCGTCATATTTCTTGTACTTGCTGAAATATTTTTCAGATTAACATTGTAACCACTTCCTGTGCTCTTGGCGAGCTCCATCGCTCATTCTCCAGCGTGTTTGATATCCTGTGCACTGAGCCAGGAATTTTTATGAAGAAGTGGGCAGGTAGTCTTCAGGTGGACCATTAGGCACACGGCTCTTTTCTCTCATGCATAAAAGCAAAAGCTTATGTCGCTGAAAGCACAGAGCGGACATTGTATGCATTGGCTGTTGTTTATTGTAACAGCAGCAGCATGCCTAAGTTTGTATTAATGTTTTAGGGTTTTCCATTGTGAGGAGCATAAAGACATTTGTGAGCCCTATCAGCACCAGTAGGATTATGTAACCCTGCACCAGTCACTTCTGTTCACACCTTTCCTATCTACACCCGCAGCACTGTTATCTCACCTTCCTCCTTACTACTCGCTCTGATGTTTCACTAAATAGACAAGCAGGTGCTGCTTTATCAGATCCCTGAGTTTATTTCAACGATATTGCTTTAAATTTTTCAATTTGTGTGTTACATTTAGATTTCTTGTAAATAGACAGTTGAGAAGATATCAAGCTATATGTTCACACTGACTGGCCTCTAGCTGTCCTTAAGCTTGTTAATGCTTTTCTTGGAGGCCCAAAAATGTTTCATTCCTGCTATCTTCATATGAACCTCTCTGTCTTACCATTAGCCCTGCAACCACAAGGGGGAAACCAGTCCTGCCCATTCAGAGCAAAGGCACAATAGATAAGCATGGCAAGAGTATCAGTCAGTCACTCTTTTTGGTATGGCACTAATTCATAACTGACTCAAGTTAAACAGCCATCTACTGTGTTCTAGTCGTAAAGAGAGAAGAGGGAGATACAAAAAAGAGAAGATGAAAATACAAAAAGAAAAAAGAGTGAAATGCAGGAAGAGAGAAAAAGAAGATGCAGAAAGATAAAAAGGAAAAATGTGGAAAAAGAGTGAAGGAAAATGAATGAAGAAGGAGATGCAGAAAGAGCAAAGAGGGACATGCAGACTGAGGGAAGAGGGTACTGCAGAGAGAGAGAGAAGAGGGAGATGAAAAAAGGGTTGGTGCTAAAAAAGGAGACAGAGAGCTGCAGGGAGAGAGAAAAAGAATATACGGAAAGAGAGAAGAGGGAATTGCAAACAGAAAGCGAGGGAGAGAGGAATGCAGAGAGAGAGAAAGGGTGATACAGAATGAGAAAAGAGGGAAATGCAAAGAGGAAAAAGGGGATGTGCATAACAAGAGAGAAGGGTGATGCAGAAAGAGAGAAAACAACCAAAAGAACAACAATGTAATAGACTACTGACTGTCCTGGTCATAAATCCTCGTTAACACATTTTCTTGGATACAGGCATGTCAGTAATGGTGATAACATTATTTGAAGAATCAGCCACGTTTAATAAAAGACCAACCATTCTTTTATTAGCATTAGCAGCTAAGATGATAATGGACTGATATTTTTGATTACAGCAGTTAAAGATAAGCAGATCTTAGATTCACTTTAACCTTCTACGTCCCTGCATGCACATATGAGGACATTACATTCTGGCTTGCCTACTACAATATTTCCAATTTCAATTTTGGGATATTTTTGAGAGCTTCATTGTAAGTGTGTTTGCAATGAAATTGAGTATTTGCATTGATTTTTTTTTTTTTTTTTTTTTTTTTTGATCTTTGGTGGATTGGTTTTGGAAATCTAAGTCATTTAAGTGTATTTGTAATTTTTGGGAAAAAAATACTTCTAAATTTTTAGGTATGCTCATGAAAACTTTGGAATTTTTTTTTTTATTTCTAGAATTTAATGGAATTTTCTGGTTATCATTTTTCATGGAATCATGGGGAATATATTTGCTAATTTTGGGAAATTTCCACTTTAAAATTTTGGAGAAACTTGTCTGGACTGTCCTCTAAAGTTTAAGAAATTCACTTGAAATACTGGGAGAATTTGCTATGGAAATATCAGGAATTTTCATAGATATTTCTAGGAATGTATCTTGGAAATTTTCAAGAATTTTGATAGAAAATGTAGGATATTTTTGCATTTTTTTGAGAGCTTCATGGTATGCTCATGAAAAACTTGGGATATAATTTTTTAAGTTTCTTTAATGGAATTTTCAGGGTATCTGTTGGTATGTTTGAGGAAATTTTCCATAATTTTTTATGGAATCATGAGGAATATATTTACTCATTTTTGAAAATTTGCGTTGACATTTTGGGGATTTCTTTTTAAATTTTCAGTAATTCAAGTGAAAAAATTTTAAGCATTTTCATTAAAATTCAAGCTTTATGATAAAGTTTCATTGGGATATTTGAAGAAAATTTGTGGCAATTTTTTAAAGGAAACTAAGAAAAAAAATTTAGAAATTTTGAAAAAATTTTTAGGTAGTTTCTTTAAAATTTAAGGGAATTTGTATTGATATTGCACTTCACTTTTGGTCAAAATTAATTCCTGTCAAAGACAGCTGCTTTTAAGCTGCTTTTAAACTTATCAGGTCCACATTATCCAAATAAGTGGGAGAAGCTAAAAATGCATTCCAAGCTAAAGCTCAGGTCACAGGGGCTTAATATTTCTAATAATAGTGATAAAAGATGTAGGGCTGATGAAGCAGTGTAAATGAGCCGGTCCACAGCTGCTGATCTCTGTAGTATTTACAGGAACAATGTCATCATTCTAAAAGAAGCATTAATAATGCAGTGATAATAAGGGGGAAGGGATTTTAGACATTAAAGCTGAGCGGTTCTTAAAATCACTTTTTACTTTAAATTAATGTAAAATAAATTAGATCAGTCTTCTCTTAAGTCTTGCATGAAGCTCAAGCTTTCAACACTAGGGTTTGTAGCTCAAGCTTAGATAACTACCTCTGGTGTATTATATATCTTCATTTTTTTCAATGGATTGCACAACACCGACTGCAGCCACCACAATTCATGTTTTCATCACTGACTGTAATGCAGTGTAGCGGCTGAGTCGCAGGTGTCTGTGCTGTTTATCAGTACATCTTCCCTTCATTGAACCTGTCATTCTCCAGTAATGTTTGCTTTAGCCCTGACCCCGACCTGGTCAAAACGTCATTTCAGGGCTGTCTACTTTTCAAAAGCCTGCAGCTTGGATCCCTCACTCCATGCTTGGACTCAGCTGGTTGGGTTGAAGGGGAAATACTTCTGCTCCTCCAAACTGTATAAATGTTTTCATAACTACTCCCCTCTTTCTACTACACGCTTCCCAGGCTTGGTTTCTCTCCTATTCTTTGACTGGTGTTCACTTTAGCATCTGCTGTATGCGGTGAATACAAACAACACTCTTAAAATGACCTTAGCTTGTATCATGAATACCAAAGTGTTGCCTCCAGTCACCTCTCGTTCTTACTTCCTTCCTCCTTTGCTCTCTTGACAATGTGTCATTCTCTCCTATGTCTCTATTAGCCTTACCCCTCCCCTCCCTCTCTCCATGCCTCCATCCCTCCCCCCTTCTACCTCAACCCCCTGGAGAGGGGCGATACTGCTGATGCATCACCACCTGAGATAATTTGTTTAAATGACAGATTAGGAGGGTAACTCGATTTGTGTCCGATACTGTATGTAGTGTCTGTTACCAATCTAATAAAGCCAACCTCCACGCCTTCTTTGCTTCATCCTCTTAGCCCTCCCCTTGTCCATGCACATGCCCTATTATCTACAGCAATAAACTCTCAGTGCAACAAAGAAAGAAATGAGGGGGAGCAGCAGAGGCTTCTCTCCGGGGCTGTAACACGATCGCAGACCTGAGCCACCGAGGCCTCCGCATTAATTGAATTGCGAGGCCGGGAAGCTGCGAGGTTTGGCGAGGCGCTCATTGACTCATTGATCGGCGCAGAGGGGCTGCAGAAATATGCCTCGCAGTCGCGGCCAATCAATCAAACAATTAAGCCCGGTCTCTGTAGCTGGCTGTGGTCCATTTAAGTCTAACCTCACAGCCCCTTGTGCTGCACATTCCAAATTAATTGCTTCTCGCCACAGAATGGGCCTCGTCTCTCCTACACCTTCTTTGTACCTGGGGAGAAGGGAACTGTGAGTCTGCATTTCGCACAATTCCCATCCCTCTAAAGCGTCTGTGTAAACCCTGACTATTCACAATCCCTGCTCAGGGATGCTCAGTGCCACCTGCCTTCCTTTACTGTGGAATCCAGGCACGTTTTTATCGGATATAACTCACTGAAGGAATAGTTATGTCAGCTCTCGTGGAGCTATCCAGGAATGGGAGTAAAAGATGGAGTATGCTTGTGCTTTTTTTTTATCCAGAGGGATGCACCAAGCAAGAGGAGGAGGGGAGGGGTCATCAGCATGGCCTTTCCCGCAGCACGCCCCTCCTCCTTCCAGTGCTTACACCTTCGTCTTCTCCTCCTTCAAGTCTTACAGGGCAGTAAAACCATGTCCTACTACTGTGGCAGGAGGATTATTCCTCGTTCATAGCTTCGTGACTGGAATCCACAGCCGCTCTCCTCTTGCCATATGGCATTATCAATTTTGTTCACTATGGCAGAGCCTGTCACCTTAAGACTGCGCCTCCCTGGCATGCCGCCCTAGCTAGCATCTGTCAGAGGGGACTAGTGGGGGGTTTAATGTCTCAGTCTCACTTACACTCTGCTTCTGTTCCACTTCTCCCACTTTCCCCTCTCGCATTGCTCCTTGTTTTCACCACCATCATTCTGGGATGAAACACATAAAGATTTTCAACGTTTAGCCTTAAACCAATGGAGTTTCATAACCTCATACCGTTGCCCTTCTATAGCACAGACCGCCACGGCTATTGGCAAGATACGATAAATCAAAGATGTCTCCTTTTTAGGAACGTGTCCTTAATCTTTCCACATGGCCACCTGGCCTGATTTGTGACCTTGAAGAGATGTGTCCAATGCTGAGAGGGTGGCAGGGTGTCGTGCACGCACCACTTATGCTTGTAGACTCACGCTGTGCACACATACTGGCGTATGACAAGAAGTGCATTTGTGGCTTGGATGTCCTTGGGCTGTAAACACAGAGTCAGAGTAGTGACGGACCTGAGATGTCACCAAATAAAGATGGAAGGTGTTGAAGAGTAATTCTGTCATCAGGGAGGCAGCTGAAGTAAACAGAGACAGACAGTCAGACTCCTGGACCGTCTGAGCAGGGAGGTGAAGTTATTATATTTTATATTTTGCTCTAATCCCAGGGTTCCATCCACAATAATACATTATGAAGACATAATAAGCTTAAGTTTCAGGCTGTTTAAAGGAAACAGACCATTTTAGGGCCCAACGCACAAACCAAAGAAATCATGGCTAAACTTTGTTCTTATTCATTTATTCAAAACAGCATGATAGGATAGGACAGGTTTATATGTGATATGATATGATGTGATGTCAGTGTTGGGTCTCACAAAATGATTCAATACAATGGGATGCTATTTGATATGATACAGTACAATATTATGTTGGTGTAGGATTTCATTCATCCAGGTCATGGTGATCCAAAACTTGGTCCGAAGGGGGCAACTGTGGTTTGTGGTTCTTGAAGACTTGAAGACCCTAACCCTAACCATCTTTCTTTATCATAGCAACTGGGAGAGCAGTGCAAAGCCCAGGGAAGCCCATCTTGCCCACCACATCCAGAAGCTGCAACTGATTGGTCAAGACACTTTTCTTTCACTTACCTTGAGTGAGCTGGAGGATCACCAACTCCAACTATCTCCAGTGTCCTGCCATTCATTTCCCGCAAAAGATGTCCTTGAGACGGGAGAGACATGATATGTCATCCGGGTGATTATCCCTGTTGAGGCACTGGGACAAGTTGAGGATTCAGGGTGGGATTCTTTACAGGGAGACAAGAGACCCTGTGAGCAAAGCCGCTTCCAGCATGGTCAGAGGAGAGATGCTTGATGCAGACCCACACCACACACAGCTCATAGATTTTTGTATATCTGTCTGTTAATGCAGTGGCTGAATTTAAAGAGCCAGAACCCACGTACTGTCTCCCGATTGGTCATTCATAACCCAGAACACAACGCTGACGACAGACATGGGTTACATCTTACATCAAGTGTCTGGTCCAAGAGGTTTCAGTTCAGAATTGAAGAGGCCTTTTGCAGGGGAGGTGAGAAGTCTTCAAGAACCTCAGTCAAGTCCAGTTGCCTTCCTCAGACCAAGTTCTGGAAATGAAGATATGATGTGATGCGTTGTGATGCATTGCGATGAGGTGCGATGCGGTGCAAGGTGATGTGATGCGATATGATGGGATGCACTTGGTTATTATACAATATGACAAGATATGATGTGATTTGTTGTCATTCATTGCATTGCGACGCAATGCGTTGTGATGCAGTGCGATGCGATGATTTGCAGCAAGATGTGTTGCAATGCAATCTGTTGTGCTGGATAAGATACGATGTGATAAGTTGGTTGTGATGCTTCAATTCAGAGAGAAGCCTTTTGGAGGAGAGGTGAAAAGTCTTTAAGAACCTCTATCAAGTCTAGTTGCCTCAACTGGACCAAGTTTTGGATACGACGATATACAATATGATATCCATCCATAATGTTCTTCATAGGCTATTTTTTTTTGCACATATTTAGCTGCCTACGAATCAACTATATCTCAGCAGTCTTAGGTAGAAAGACTGTACAGAGAGTAATAAGCAGAACACAGTCTGCAAGAACGAGATCCCAGCTCCCACCTGAGGTAGTCTAGCATTCATGTATCTCTATAGACAGATTTCTGCAAGCAAATGAAGTAAACTATTTATTATAGATAGAGAATATGGAACCACAAATCTGCCTGATTCTGTGCTGGCATGTTTAGATTTATTGTCTTCATGTAATGCATTAGAAAACATCCAGTGAACCTCCATTCAACAAACAAGCCTTTTAAAAAGGACAAAGGACAGGCCTGATCGAGTGTGACAATTGGCCATTTATTTCCTAAATCATGTTGTTTTTCTGGAAACTTAATTTCCAGTAAATTATAAGACAACTGTTTTCTTTTTTAAAACTTAACTGCTGAATTAGACCAGATTGAAGCCTCTTTGTAACTTGCAATCAAGATAGTATAGATTATGATGTATTTCCAAGAAATGGTATAGATGTTGTCTCTCCTTCCAGTGTAGCATTTTCTCCATGAGTGTGTGCATTTTTGTGTATTTTAGCACCAGTTTCATAAATCTTTTTGCAGTTTCTAAAAGTGTAAGACGTCAGGAGATGTTTGTGGTTGTTTATCGCCTTATTTCTTCATAATTTAACAAGTTTTCGCTCGTCTTCTGCATCTGCTATTTGTAGTTATGTTGATCTTTTGAAATTTTGATGATAGAGAGAATATTTGCCCCTAAAGTCATTTATGCTAAATGAAGAAAACTCCAGCTCATGTTTTCATGCCTTCATGCTCTGTGGATCTTTTACTTTTCATAATTTTGACTGATGAAATGAAGTTAGAATCCCGTTCTTGGGATTTTTAAAAATTCGGATCAAGATTTCCTGTAATACAGCATCTGTTTATTCATATCATGGGCACGAACCTGCTTTGCATAATGTTTGAATGATCAAATGATGCTCAAAAATAACTGTGCTGAAATAAAACCAGTCCAAGGCTAGTGTAAAATTCCACGCTTAATGAAATAATCATGAGACCAGAGATTGAACTGAATATGAAAATATGATGCCTGGGTTAGCAGTGAAGCTCATGTGTTTCAGATGGAGTCCTTGTGGTTTTTTTATTTTTCTGCAGCCTACATCTCTGGTAGTTAAAAGTCTGCAGACTGACAGCACCAAAGAGAGAGGAACACAGAGAAGAGGCAAGCCCGAGCCTTCTTAAAGTAGAACATTCACACCATATTGAAGGCATCCCAGGCCTGGCGGCAGCTTATTTTAGCCAGGCAGCATTGATCTCATGCCAAGTCATTTTTAGCAGGATGATGTGTCCTTTATCTGTATCTTTTGGGGATGTTGTTTCTCGGTGCTGTGAGTCTTCTGTTTTCAACAGACAGAGGGGCAACAAGGCTTCTGAGAGGAACCAGGGACTTTCCTCTCTTGGAACAATCCAAACATTATTAAAGGATACTGATTCACAAGTGTTAAAAAGATGGGTATCAGAGAGAGAAAAAACCCTTTCAAACTGAGGTTGACCAAATCTTCAACCCTCATACTTTTGAATACACTAGATAATAACAATACAAACAATGATGAAGTAGTTACGACTAGGGATGCAATTATTATGATTATATCTGAGAAATAATCTCACATTCACAATTATCACAATTATTTAGCATTAATTTCTGAAATATAATGTATAAAATCACCTGCCTTTTATTTAAAGAACCTATAGTTGTTACCCTGTCATGCGTATAGCTTGAGAAAATCCAGTCATAAATGATTTTTATTGACGTTTCAGTTATACTACTTGTACTACTACTTGGCAGCGTGGCTGTTCTGGGATCCCCTCTTCGTCAACTAACCTATGTGGGAATCATCAAGCAGGAACAGCACGCGTTCCTGCTGTTCTTGTGCAGACAAGGAAAGCCTGAAGCAGGTAGAGAAGCAGCAATAACCCCAGAGCAGAGCAGGCATCAGTGACAACAGAATGGCATTGATTGAGTCAGATAAAGCATAGACTAGTAGCTGGGGTGGAGGAGGGTTGCAGAATCAGCTTTGCAGAAGGATCAGCAAAGCATAGCCAGGCTATATTAGTTTAAATATGACAGCAGTTAGCCAATAGTGAGCAAATCAGATGACTCAGCTGATAAGGGATTGTGTGAGATCAGCTGATCTCAGTTATATGGCAGCGCTTAACTCCGTGGCATGCCTGGGCTAATGCTAAAGACTCAATTTCTTGACCAGTGCAATGTTTCATCAAGGGCAATTTTACATCTATGTTGTTTGGTTCAGACTTTCAGACTTTAATGACAAATATAAAACCTCTCCTGGACCATGGTCCAACCAAAAGAGGCGGTCTTGGTCTGGACCAAACTGAACCACATTAGTTGTACTGCAAGCCGCTAGCAATGGCTGCTGCCAGTGTAGCCAACAGGATGTTAGGATGTAGCTATAGAGGTACCTTACCACATTACTTTATGAAACAAGGACAAGGAACCACACCGAAAGCTTTCCATGATGGAAAAGATGCTCCTCTCCTAACCTGCTTTGACATGAGTCTGTGTCAACTTTCAGGAAAAAACTCAAGAGGATAAATGAAAAACTGATTTAATAAACAAACAAAAGAACTTACTGAAAACTAAATCCACTTGAATGAAAACTTGAAGTCCAAAATACAAAGCAAAATCCACAAGGAGCACGAGGAAAGGCATGAGGAGTCACACTGAGAATCACACGGGGAAGACATTTGATGAACTGACAAAGGACAGGGAGAAACACAGAACTTAAATACACAGGGAGTGATTGCACAAGAGGAGACAAGTGTGAGTAACAAGACTCAGGTGAAACTAGTGAGGGTAATCACAGAGGACGGAAACTGGAGCAGGAAGCACAACTGGAATCAAACACAAGGGAAGGCAACTACAAAATAAAACAGGAAACATGGAACACTTCACAATACACAAGAACACTGGACCAGGAGGACATGGAAGCAAATACAAACACAGGGAGTAAAACTAAACATGAAACACAGGGAGTTAACTAAATATGAAGCACAAGGAATAAAACTAAACATGGAACACAGGGAATTAACTAAACATGAAGCACAAGGAGTAAAATTAGACATGAAGCAAAGGGAGTTAAACTAAACACTAGAAACATGAAATACACAGAATCAACATAGGAAAACACTAGAAATCAGAATTAGGATCATGACAGTCTGCAGTCGTTACTGACTGGGGGTTAGTTTTAGTGTGAGTCAATAGTGTGGCCTCGACATAAGTTTTATTCACAATCAGGCTTGAAATATTGGAAAGTACAACAGTGCTTGTCTGCTGAGCTCGCCCACTATCTCATTTTGTCTTGTTGCTCTGATTGGCTCATAGTAAATGTGACATACAGACAGTTCATCCAATCACCCTTATATGGAAGCTTTCCCAGATGAATGTGAAAAATATCTAGCAATGAATGAATGAAACAGTCTATCTGGTGTGTCAGGTTAGCAATGTTTGCTGCTTGAACCCTCTGCTATAGTGATGCTAATGCTGCATCAGCTAAGAAGGGATACTGCTAAAGCCCCACAGCTGGTGTCATATTGTTCCAGTTTCATACAGGTTGCTCTGGAAAGACTTTCCACCCCTTGTTTGTGAAAGAGAACAGAAGTACGCAGAGATGAGACGCCGTGGGATTAGATTAGGGCTGGGCAATTAATCAAAAATTAGATTAAATCCTGAAATTCATGTAAAAATGCTGGTTTAAAACTTTTGTTGCAGCAGAGATGTCATGCATTACTTATTATGCAATCTGTCGAGTGCAGTTTTCAAAACTGTTCAGCCCTTGTTTAAGTTAATATTGTGGTGGTTATAATACAGAATGATTTATTGCTTGTGTTTGTTGGAAAATACATAAGACGAGAAACTGAAGAAATAATTGCTTATCAAATCTTAATCGCAATACTGAGGGAAAAAAATCGCCATTAGATTATTTTCCCAAATCGTTCAGCCCTAGATTAGATACATTTTAAGCTGCAATTAATCATGACCCTGTATAATCACCTCATCCCTACTTACAGTAATATGATTTTGAGACATTGTTAGATTTTTCTTTGCAAATCCTAAATCAAATACATACACTGACTGACACATAGAAAAGAAAAGAAATAGTGTATGTCAGATCCATTTAAATTGTCCATATATGCACTGATTTTTAATAATATTGTGATTTCTCTTTTCATATCTTATATCTGAATGATCAATCGTATCAAAACGTATCAAAAATCAAGCATTAGCATTAGTTCAAGGCAGTCCATGGAGTCAAGAACTGCCATGTATTTAAGATCAGTTGACAGCTCTAAGAACGCTATTGGCTTATTGCAACCATGCTGCCTTGTTTGAACTGCTCCTGCATGCTCTGCTGCTCTTTCTGCAAGCTGCTCTTGCAAGTCTCCTCCACCCCAGCTTCTCCTTTCTGCTGCTTCTGACTTCATCAGTGTCATTCTGTTGTCATTAATTCCCTCTCTGCTCAGAGTTTTTGCTGCTTCTCTCCAAAGCTTTCCTTACTGGAAGAGGAAAAGCAGGAATGTGCATAATGGTTTCATAGGCTTGTGGAAGGACAGAGAGATCTGGCAGAACAGCCAAACATGTATAACAACAATAAATGCTAATTAATAGCTCCTAATAAAAAAATATATACCCGCAAATCAAATGTGTTTTTTGACAAGAGTGAGAGTGTGGTGTAAATTGTACTAGACCTGTATCAAAGTTTTAAAAATCTAGTATTAGCCAGCCCAATTACACACTGCTCATTATAGTCCACAGACCTCTGAGAGCAGATCTCTCTGTCGACTCTTTGGTCACACAGAAGTGTGAACACGATTCTCCCCTTATCCCCCATTCGATCCATCACTGAACAACACTGATTTGCTGAATTGCTCTTTTATCCAGGATGTCTTGACTACATCAGTTGCACAATGGAGGCTGAGTTTGGATGAAAGCCAGCTGGCAGAGACCACCATCTCTGGCAAGTGAGACTCGATAGAAACGCAGCAGTCATATTATGTCCTCTTGATTTGTCTTTTTACATTCTTGTCTTGTGTTAACATCCAGAAATGTGAAGCTGAACCACTGTGCTCTCGCAGTGTTCACCCCTTTTTTCTTTTAGTTTTGTGCTGTGCAGCCATGACAAGAAAATGGGGGCTGCTAATGACTATCAGACTTCCAATCTCCAATTAGCTAAAGAGAGGAGCTGGTTAATTACTTCTTATAATGTTCACCAGCCAGTCCTTAAGGCTCTGAGATTCGCTGTGTTGCAGTGGGAGGGTGATTCTGTGAGCTAATGCATCCACAAAACTGTTCTTTCTGGACCTATATTATTTCATTTCATATTCTACTATTTCATCTACGGATAAAGTAGTTTAACTGTAATGGCTAAATGTATATATGGCATTATTATGGGCCTATTAAAGGGAAAAATTGCGCCTGCTTTCTATATTCATTTATATGATGCCAAAACACCAATTAGCAGCTTGGGAAGTCTTTTACTTTTTCACTTTGACCTCACACATACAAACAGCTCTGTAAGAGCGTGTGGAGTCGCTGTCAGCTTCCATGTAAGAGGAAAATGATAAGACAACAACAGAACAAGTTGAAGGAACACACATCCAATTATTCTTGAAGGCAGAGAAGGGTGCAAACATTTTTCTAAGCTAGAATAATTCTGACTACCTGGCTCATCTCACTTGAACTGACAGATGCGGTTTCTGATGAGTTATAGCTGTACATGTGCAGACTGTTTGAGAGAGACTGAGGGAAAAGGGAGACTACATGTCCCGTCTTGAGTTTTAGAGTCCGGCTCTGTCAGCGCTGACTGCTGACAGTGTGCAGGTTTGGCTATGAAAAGCTGCTGAGGAATCCCACAGGGATCCTATTAGGGACACTTCATCTGGGTGCTGAGGCTGCACTGCAGATACACACGGAAAGACTCACACATACACTAATATTGGCTCCTGGACTCTCAGTCCAGAAGTTATTTTTATACACTACTTTATTCAAGTTTTACCTACTTGTACAGGCAAAAGGCTGCCCCTAATCTCTGATTACCTTTGGGAACTTTATGGATAGGGTTTTCTGTTTGGTGACCTCAGAATTTCATCTCTGCTTTTTGCAGATGATGTGGTTCTGTTGGCTTCCTCAGCCCAAGACCTGCAGCAGGGGTAGCTGAGCGTTTGGGATGAGGGTCAGCACCATTAAGTCCGAGCTCATGGTTCTCTGCTTTGCTATGTTTTATTGCAGACAAATATTTTTAATGATAGGACAAGAATTTACACATCATATTGGTAAAATTCCTCTATGCACACAGTAAAGTGGTGAGCCTGTCTATACTCTTTTTCTATCAAAAAGTGCCTGATATTAATGCATGCAAAATTGGTGCAAAATTGCACAACTTCTACTGCCTGCTGCAGTTAGCACTGGCCTTTGTGGATTAGGTGCTATTTGTAATGAGGCTGAGTTGCATGTCAGAGGAGCAATTTTGTGCTGATTTTTGAATATTCCTGCTCCTACATTTACATACATGTAAATGAGACAGGGGGATGTTTGCTCGACTGAGCAGTTTGCATGCATTTTGTGTGCAGTTAGTGTAGATGTCCCCTTTGCACATGCTTATCTGCCGCTTAATGTGAACAAATACCTCATACAACTCCACTTCAAAAAGCCCAGACTCTCCATTTCAGCACCAAAACCCTTGATTATTGAAACTCTGCAATAATATTTTTTTGATTTCTAGTGTTGTGTACTTTTCTCAGTAGGATTTTCTTTCCAGAAAAGTTCTGCTCTCTGAACTCTAACACATCAAGAAGTCTGGCATCTTCATTTCTATAGATCTCAAACTTTGTGTCTTTAAAAAAAGCCGCTTAGATATCATCCCTGAAACTCCAGTGATTTATGGTAACTGCCGATGAAAACTGTTCAAACTCAATACCAAACCTTCCCCGTGTCTCGATGGTGTTTTCTTTAGACTGATGCCCTCTATACTTTTGGTGCTGTAACTAAGATGAAGAGGTGCAGGAGGTTGAGGCAGCAGCAGCGTACTATTGAACTGTCTAAAGGGCGCTGATTGATCCTTGTTGGAAGACGTCAATAAATGACCCTCATGATAATCAAAGGCGGATCAATATATGACCCCGTTGCCAAAATGCACGTCAATACACAGCCTTGTTATTATCATGTAATGATTTGATCAGGCATGGGATGCACTTTTGTAGAGTCTTCAAGCAGCAGTAAGAGGTAAAGTGGTTTTAAAGAGTACATTAGAGGTTATAAAAGTGACTTTAGACATTTCAATACTGCAAGCATCGTTCATGGCTGTTCATGGCAAAGAAGGCTGCTAAAGTTAAGTAGAAGTTGAAAACAGATGTTCCAGCAATGGTAAAAATGTGGCAAAAGTGGCCAAAAAGCAGGAAAAAGTGGGAAAAAAAATGGACTGAAAAGGTGAAAAAAGGGGCAAGAGATAAATTATGGCTAAAATAGGCAAAAAGTTTCAGAAAGATGTTTCAGAAACGGTCAGAAAGTGGCAAAAAATGGGTGAAAGTCACTAAAAAAGTTGCCAAAACATTAAAAAAAATAGGCAGAAAGTGGCAAAAATACGCAAAAGATAATTAAAAGGTGGCTGAATGAGCCATAAACCCATAAAGATGAAGGCTGCTACAAAAACAAAATGGCAAAAATGGGTGAAAAAGGGCATAAATGGGATAGAACTGGCGAAATGGGCAAGAAATGACAAAAGACAGTTAAAACAGACGAAGTGGAAAAAAAAAAATAAAAATCTAGGAATGGGCAAAAGTGGCAAAACTGGGTGAAATTTGCCAAAATATGATCAGGTGGCAAAAAGAGGTGGAAAATTTTGGAAAAAGTGGCATGAATTGGTGAAAAATAACAAAAGGTGGCTAAATCAGGCAAAAACTTGCAAAAAGATGTTGCAGAAATGGGCAAAAAGTTGCAAATAGGCAGAAAGAGGCAAAATATGGCTGAAATGTAGAAAAAAGTTGTGGCGATAATGGAAAGTGATTAAATGGATTACAGGCTGGGGAGGGCCCGGTCTCTGGGTTTTTCGAGAGGCATCTGGCTGCAGCCCTCTATGGTGGGGCGTTCAGCAACACACCTCTACACTGGGGCGTTCAGCAACACACCTCTACACTGGGGCAATGACGGATGAACGAGAGGAGCACAGGAACACATATAAAAACTTTTTAAAGCCTTTTTTTTGTTTGTTGGTTTAACCAAAGTATTTAATCTGTAAGACAATGATAAGGATTCAAAACGGAGTAACTTTTTCCTGCTATGAGGATTACAAGACACAAAACTCTTTTATCCATTAGTATTTTTATTTCTTTGAGAAAGTATGTTATGTTCAGTATCAGTTTTCAGTGAAATTCTACTGTTAATTTTGATCCTTAGCCGTTGTCATGGAAATCTATGAGCCGTTGTTGCTAAATGTTTTTAATTGTGAGATGGCGATGATGTCATTTCCTGTGGCTGGAGTAGTGTCCAAAATCTTTTTTTTTTTTTTTTTTTTTTTTTGCAGTTGAGTCCACTATATTGTCCACTTTATGCTGCTCACTATGTTGTGAAAAGGGAGTAGGAAATGAGTGTGTGGTTTTTTTTGACAGAGCCGGTAAGTGGCTGTTTTACACAACAGCACAGTTTTATTAAAAAAAAAAAAAAAAAAAAAGATCGAAAATCTACCAAGTCTTTCGATTTCGGCTTGGGTAATATAGCCTAAGTCATTGCCCCAGTGTAGAGGTCTGCTGCTGAACGCCCCACCATAGAGCTCTGCTCAAGGTCTGCAGCCAGTTTTGTAGGCGGGGCTGTGCGGAGCTGACGGATGTAAGCAGATAATTGTATAGGAAACAAGAAGGATAAGAGAGACTCTTCTGTGTTCTCTGATATCTAATTTCCATATGGTGACCGTATCATACCCACAGAAAGCTTGTTCTTGTGCAGACCCTGGGGAGAAGATGGTGAACATGTAGAAAATCAACATCAGACCAGAGTTACAGTACATCCTGCACAGAGCTCATGTACTGTTTGATGCTCTGCAGTAATGTATGAAATATGAGAGGGATTATGAAAGTGGAGGAACACAATACAGCAAGCAGCGTGTCCGTTAAGTCATCCCTGAGGTCTGCTCCTACATTACTTTGAAGCGTTGCGGAGGGAGAGGGGGAAATAAAAACTGCCTTGTTGAGTGATTGAGGGCTCATTTTCTTTATTAGAGGATTTACATTCATTTAGGCAGTTTTGCCAATGTTAATTTCCTTCCTATAAGCCTCATCAGAGTTGTCCAAAAGTCTCAGCGGAAGGGGAACATGGAGCTGCAGCAAGCTGCGTAATGCATAGAATCGTGAGCATTTTTAACTGTGCCATGGGGCTCAGGGAGTTAGTTTCTGCTTTAGTGTTTCGGTCAGTGATGAAGGGGAAAATGAGAGTTTGCAGCACTAATAAGTTTTAGATTCAGTCCTCTAAAAGATGCTTTAATTCCATAGTTTTTCCATGAAGCATATGTCAGGACTTTAAACAGCCACTTTGCATGCATAGGTGGGTGTAGCCTGCTGAGGATCAATAGCGGAAGTGTTACCTTGTAGCCGCAAGCACGTTTTCGATTTGTCAGCATCATCCATTAAGCTGTTAATTATCATCACCCGCTGTTAACACAGGGGTCCTGCAATTTGCATATAAAGCACACAGTCAAATACAGGTGAATGCATGTTAAAACAAACATGCGGGCGTGCATGCTCAGCCTGTTGTTTCTGTTACTGCAGTGACTGTCAATAGCATTTGTCTGCACAGCTGTATACATAGCTTAAGCAAAGAAAACAGAGCACTGCTCCTGTATTTGAATTGCAGAGGAAGAGTAGCAATGTGTTTGGCTCTTAGTCAGTCACAAGATGACCTTCATTCACATCTATCGAGACAGCATGGATCCCTGTGAAGAGGAGGAGGAGGAGGAGAAGGGTGGAGGGAGAGGCAGGCGCATGGAAGCTGGTGATGTCTCCTTTCTGTCCACTAGCAGCATTTCTGCCTGTTCCTGGCTCTGAAACAGATACTCTCTCATACAGGACGAGGCGGGGATGGGAAGAGGAGACCTCTCAAGGTGAACGAGGCAGAGGGATTCAAGGAGGGGAATGAAAAACAAAGCAAGGATAGAAAACTAATATAAAAGAGATGTGATGAATGGAAATGAAGCCTGATGCAGAGTTAGGAGGGAGAAATAAAGAGATGGGAGGCAGACTCAGGAGGGAGGGGAGTGGGGAAAGCTGATTTTTTTTGGCTAGTTTACAGACAGAAACTTCATCCCTGAAAGTGAGTTTATGCATGAGGAAGCCAGACTATCACGCTATAGTACCTGTGTTGCATGTCTAATTGAGACACCTCATATATTTTTTGTGGAAGGATACGGATGCTTCAAATTGGGTTAGTTTGGGCGGTGAGACATAAAATGCAAGAAATCTCTCCAGGGGAGATGTCTGAGATGTTTTGGTTGAGACTGCTGGCCATGTGTCACGTTAGGGGACCGTGAGCTGCTTGACTAAAGGAATCAGAGCTCGACAAACAAAAGGCAAACATGATATGTGTTCAAGAAAATGACTGCTACTGTCACCCAACGGTTTGTGGACTGGCATTTTTCAAGTATTGAGTGTCACATTTTTGCCCCATTTTGGAGCCAAGACAGAGTTTAATAATGCAAGATGAACCATTTGCATTCAAATGCATGCACTGTCTTATCGTAATGATATATTTTTTATTTCCAGTATTCTTCCTTCAGATTGTGTGTAATCATAGTTGGAGATGTGCCTATGTTTTTACACATTTCAGAGTTAAAACACATGTTAAAAAATACTAAGCGTATTTAACACTTACAATATCTTACTGTTTTCCTCTTATGATCTTAAGGAATTGTCTTATTGTCATAGGAAACCCCAAAGAAGGGCAATACTCAGTTAAAAGGTTGAATAAAGCAACTGTTTTATTATGTAACAAGAGCGAAAACAGTAGTAGCGCCCACTGCTGGAGATCAGAAAGAATGCACAATCAAGGCCGTTTTTATTCTAACAGGCCCATCCCAAAGGTGTTTAATGGGGTTGAAGTCAGGGCTCAACTGAACCCATCAGTCTCTATAGTCCTTGCTTTGTGCACTGGGGTGCAGTCATGTTGGAATAGAAAAGGCCCTTCCTCAAACTGTTGCCACACAGTTGGAAGCATAGCATTGTCCTAAATGGCTTGATATGCTGAAGCATAAAGATTGGCCTTCACTGGAGATGAAGGGTCTGAAAAAAGCCCCATACCATTACCCTTCCTCCACCTAACACCACAGTTGGCACAATGCAGTCAGGCAGGCTTCCGCAAAACCCAGACTGACTGCCAAGCAGAGATCTTCATCTCTCCACAAAACACGTTTCCACTGCTCCACAGTCCAGTGACTGTGTGCTTTACACCACTCCATCAAACATTTGGCATTGGACTTGCATGCATCTGCTCAGCCATGGAAACACATTCATGAAGCTCTTGCTGGAAGTTCAAAACTCTTCAGGTATGGAATCAGCAGAGGGTTGGAGACTTACGGACCGTGCACCTCATGCCTGCCTTACACAAGAGGACTTTGCTAGAACTCTTAAAAGACTCTAAAAAGACTGACATCTGAGACCCTCTCTTATCTAAAGGCAATTTGTCAGCAAGCTGTTGAGTTTTTAGTCTCAGACTGAGGTTTTGCAAAGCCAGTGGGTCACTAACTACAAGACTAGAATACAATTCCTTTAGAGATTATTTCCCTCTGTGCATCTAGTGGAAATTCCCATCAACAATTTTTGAGTACAGAAAAAGATGTAGATAGAGATGGAGATTGCATTTGAGTTAATATCTCTCATAATCTAATGCTTTTTAAATCATTTACATTGAGTATAAACAACGACAATATCAAACACGTTTGATTTTATCGTAATGTCAAGACTGAGGAAAGACTGCTTAAAAACTGCTAAAATCGAGTCCTATGAGCACTTTACGCCTAACGACTGAGACAACGGGAGCGAGCTGTGACTTCAGGTGTGAGGCCGCCTTTAGCAGTCGTTGACCCTGCTGTGTGATTGCACAGTCTTCGCTTTGTGGCTGAGTTGCTGTTGTTCCTAAACACTTCCACTTCCTGATAATATTACTTACAGCTGACTGTGGAAAATCCAGCAGGAATGATATTTCCCAAACCATCTTAATGCAAAGGTGGCATCCATCACAGTACCATGCTTGAATTTTCGGAGCTCTTCAGAACGACCCATTCAGGATCACAAATGTTTGTAAATGGAGACTGCAAGGCTAGGTGATGATTTATACACCTGTGGTCTGATTGAAACACATGAATGAATAATTAGCAGGTGCGGCAGAATAGTTTTGCCCATAAAGTGTATGTTCATGTTGTTTTTGCATACAGTGTAGTATGCATACTATGCACATGCTGATGTGCATCCCCTAAATATGTTGAAATGATGCAGACTGCAAACCCTGTGATTGGTTCACTTGGTAGCATCAGATGACTGCTCGTCTCTGATTAGTGTCTACAAGTACATTTTGCACACTGTACAGCTCTTCTCCTTCGATATCTCCTCACTTTTTTCTTGCAGTATTTGCAGTAAATTAGCTGCTGCTTAATATTTATCAACTCTAACTTAATCTGCTTGGTTTCAGCCATGGGTTTCTACACACAAACATTCAGAGAGCAGGATTGAACTAGAAACTAATAATGTAAGTGGCATAGAAATCCCACTGCTGACTCACATTTTGGAAAAGTATTGCAGAGCAATGCAGACACACCAAACTATACCAAAAAACAATGCACGACAGTCCAATGCTAACTATAACTCAACAAACATCTGTATCCTTTCCTGCAGTCATCCAGCACCAACACCCAAACAGAGCGAGGCATAAATGATGGATGGGTCACACTGAGGTGTCCCATGTCTGTTTAATCATAGCAGCAGGTGAGCTGAAGTGAGAAACTTCACCTCACTAAGGAGTGCAGATTAATTGGTTGGGGGCTGGGAGCACAAACTGGGAGTTTAGAGGGCGATGAAGGAGGGGACCAGGAGGACAAAGAAGGAGAGAGGGACCCTGATTGTCATAATGAATGTAACCCTGCAATCACAGAAAGCAGAGGAGGTTGTTGTCCTCTCAGAAGCTCATTTTCTAACCAAGGCAGATAAAATAAACACTTATTCAGTGATATTGTGAGGCCAGCAGGTGAAAATAGTGTCTCTGGGAGTAATCTGGTGTCAGAGTCAGTGGCCTGTGCTCCATTATGGATGTCGTCCAAGGCAATCATCATTGCCTCTGCTGGACCAGGTCCACATTCTCACTCTGAGAGCAGAGCAGTCAGGACACAGAAACAACAGACTAAAGTCAGAATAGGTTTCTCATTTAGAATCTGTAGTTCAGCTCCATTAGAGATTCTGATAACAATCTCTTTTTAAGGCTAATAGTTCTGTTTCTCAGTGTCAGTTTCTTATGTGCTCTAAGGCCCAGGTATCCTTGTCTTTGAGTATAAGCTGATTGTTCTTCATTAGAAGTGTGGATTAGATCAGGATCGTAAACCTGTTCAAGGACACTCTGACCTTCTACTTCCAGCTTTCTGCTTTCCAGTGGCAACAACTGCTCCACTCACACAGTCCTCTAGCCATCCATGGCTGCTTCACTCCTCTCTGGTGCATCTGTCTTTTGAAGTAGATGCAGTTTCTTTACATTTCTGTTGATCATTGAATAAACAGTGACTTAGTCGTTGTAAAGAATGTACTATCAAAAAAGTACAAGTGTCTGCACTTAAAAACTGATGCTCCATGGTCTGAGTTCTCCTCTTCTCTCTTCAGTGTTTTACTAAAATGTCAAGAATGTTTTGTGAAGAGCTTTAGAGAGCTGCAACTCTTTTTAGAGGAAAACCAACAACGTTGGTCACTGAGCAAGAATCTTTTCTCACTGCCTGCTGATTGGACAAAATTAGACGCACTGATATTGCTTCACGAATGTAAAGAACCCAGTGACATTGTTGTGGTTGTTTATCACAGAAGATCACTGCTGTATTAATTTTGTCAGCTACAGTATGACTCAAATGTTTGCTAGCTACTTTCTTTCATGAAGAAGACAAGGCTAGGACTAATTAGAAATTGATTTTTGGTAGGTATTTTTTAAACCATAAATTCATCTACCAATCTGTAAATACTCTAAGTGAGAACTTTCAATTTCATTCTGTAATTTGTAAAGTTAAACCTGGCATTTTGATACACATATCAATTATAATACAGTATAACATTATATCATTTATGATTATTACACACTGTTTCAGCAGTGCTAATGCATACTTTCTATGTCTATAAAGCCTTTTGAATTGAGTCGAATTGAATTGAATGGAACTGAGGGAGATTCTGAAAGGAGAACGCAGGAAGAAAGAAGAGGGAGATGCAGAAAGAGAGCTAGGTCATCAGTTAAAGTAGAGAGAAGAGGGAGGTGCAGAAAAAGAGGGGAGGGAGATGCAGACATAAAGAAGAGGGTGATGCAGAAGAGAAAAAAAGCAGTTACAACATTAAATATGATAGAATTATGGCTTCCTTTGCCACAAATCAACTCTTACCTTATTTTCCTGATATTGTTACAATATCTGTGATAGTGGTGTTCATGTGAAGAATCTGCAGTAATTTCCATGTTAGAATCCTGAACTGAGGTTGTTATAGTTAACTAAAACTAATGAATTACCTAACACTAAAATGTAGAAATAATTTGGTTTACTCAAGCTAAAATTAAAACCCATCTAAGCCTAATTTGACCAAAGAAGACTGTATCCAATTGTAATTCTAGATTTTGAGTTGTATTCAACACCAAATTCTAATAGATAAAATGAGGAGCAAGGAGTAGTCCATTTTATATTATTATTGTTAAATTATTAAATTTATTTGTTCATATGATTGTGAAATATTTATTTTAAATCATATGATGTTTAGGGTTTCCAGTATTGATAATAGATGTGAGGCTGTTGTTGGTAGATGAAGCCATTGTAAATGGGTGTGTCCATAGCAGCAGGCTGTAAGCAAGAGTAGTGGAGGTAAAGAATGAAAAAACAAACATTAGGATAATAAAAAGAGGTGCTGAGGATTTAAAAACAGACTCCAAGCATTTACAAAGAAAGTCCGAAATGTTTCATGAATGTGCGCTTTCTCTGAGTGTCTGTGCTTCTTCTGTTCCCTGGATTTAAAGGAAAAAGAAGGTCAGGAGAATAAACTGATTCAGATGTGATGTAATCCAACTCCCCGAGCTGACAAAGCACAGTGAAGACAGGCTTTATGTTCCTGTAGTGACTAATGTGCCTGTAAGCAGTGAGCTGAGGGGGTCAGGGGTTTGTGGACACGTGTCAAACAGAAAAAGACTCCAATCCCCCACAAACATTTACCGCTGGTCCCTGCTGTCACATCTGTTAAAGTGGTTTTTAGAAAGACACTGACACCAATCTTTCCTGATATGGAATGAAAAAAAAGAGAGCTGAATTTTTAAGCCTTTTCACTTCCAGAAGAAAAGGAGAGAATGTAGAGAAAGAGGACGGAGGATTGATAGGGACTTTGGTTTTGCCTTCAGGTTCAACTGTGACTCCAGCTCGGCTTTGACATTGGCTCCATATGACAGCCTGAGCTCCAGCTGCAACATACCCAGCCCTGACAGCTGGGTGTATATTTATATGTGTGTGTTGAATATTACTGAAATGACTAAGCCAACACACACTGTATGATCACACTTTTATGGTACGCAAAATACAAGGAAAGAAGACATCTGAATACCCTGACTCATTTTGTGTACTTTCAGGAGTTAACTCTGACAAACAGACAGATTTAGTGGCTTCAAACGTTTGTCCGGCCTTCCCCAGCGCCAGCAGAGCTTAATTACTCACTGCCTCACACTTTGGCAGGTTTGAGCCTCTCCTGATTACTGTTACTCAAAGTAGTGTTTGATCTGCCACTGTGTTGGCTATGCACATGCTTTCACAACAAGTTTGCTACCTAACTCAAGACACAAAAATAAACACTCTTTCTCTGCCAAAAATAGAAGAGAAAGTAGGAATTTAAAGCATTTAAAGGCAGGTCACGTCAGTAGAAGTATCGTAAAATGTACCCACACATCTTGGCTTGAACACTTGGTTATATAAGCTTGTGATATAGAGTGGCTGGACAGCTAACGGTTAACTTGCTAGCCAGCTGGGCAGCTCTAGTCGCTGACAATAAGCCTCTAACCATCTCTCTATTTATACCTTAGTGGGCCGTTTACTTCCTCTGACATTTACTTCTTGGAATTTTGCATAATTTCATTCAGGAAAAGGTTACTGAGAATATTCAACTTCATATACAACCAAAACAAGCTTTTGTAAAAGACCTACATTTGCTATCAACTTTGATTTTATAAAACATTCATTTTTTGTGTGGGACCAAAAGGGTCCCATTGAGAAAAAAAAGTGATGCAACATAACTAACCCAGTCTAACCCTGCTTTGGTTATACACTGGAAGTGGAAATGGGGACTTATTCCCTTTGTCATTTTTAAGTAGAAAGGAAAACTGATTAAAAAATGGAAATCAGGTTGGTGCTCATATATTGGAGATCATTTTTAGGCAATATTTTCCAGTCCTATTGGGTGGCTGTAGATATACCAGGGTGGCCCACCCAAGTTTGGTCTGTGTGGGAGACTGTTTTATTAGCACACAGAATTTGATGTGGAGTTAACGCAAGATACATGTGCCTTACTGAAAGGATAAGTGCTCATTGAAGGAATCTGCGAACCCAGTATATCCTAAAATTTGGCATCCACAAATCAACCATGCAGACCAAAGGGCAGGAGAACATACCCCCTTTGTTAGAGCTGTCCTATGGGAAACCCCGTTTAATTCATACCATTACTGGTTGATAATATCACTACAGTATGAACAAGGCTGCTTAGCCCACGGTTCATCCTGATTCTCACCTTTCCCTTATGGGCGCACTAAGTCCAGCAGCCAGGTCTCATAGCAGTAAAGAAGATTAAAGTCCAGCAGTGGAAACTTTCTCATGATATCTTAATCACTTGCTGGATTTGGAGTTTGGTGGCCATTTCTTACCTGGATCTGTCATCAGCCAACGATGCACTACAGAAGATGCTCTGCCTGCGTTGGTATTGTCGCCCTGTTGGGTAAAAATACAGACAGTAATGTCTTTATTTCACTGCTAAATGTTTTCTTTTCTATAACTGTGGTTTTAGTCAGAAGAAGGTGATTAAGTCAGGTTCTCAGCATTCATTTTTGGCCATATGGTTATGTAGTGAAAACAGGTAAGAGGAGCACATTACAGGTGTACTAAATGCAACATAATTACTCTACCTGTGAATGTCAGCTGTGATAGATAACCCTGCAAAACAATCACAGTGCAAAATAAACATATCAACATGCTTTATTTAGGCCTCAGACCTTTACGTCAGTCATTGGAAATCTGTGCTGAACATCTGCCCCTCTAACTCTATCAGACCTGCAGCTGATGGCTGATGCAGTGGGTGGTTTGGCTGATCTGTCGGTTCTGCCGTGGCGGCACATTGGCTCATAGATTTAGATCTGCGCAGGCGTCTGCCTGTCTGTCTGTTTCTGTGTAGTCTGTTTGGTCATTGGTCAAATATAATGACAGGTCATTTAGACCTAATCTGTCACAGACTGATGACTCATCTGCCTGTCCGTCAGAGAGGAGGAAGAGAGACGAGCGGGAAAGGAGAGGCTGTGAGAGAAACTGAGAGATGCTTTTTGATGGTTTTAATGTGTGTATCACGAAGAACCTAAGCCACTGTCAGCCTTGATTCTCCAGAGGAGTGAAATCCCTGGTTTTAATCCAGAGACCTCTTAAATCTCTGAAGTGGTGTTCAGCCAGCTCAGCCCAACTTTGTCACCCTGACTGGGGTCATGAAAGCATGAGCAGGTTATTGGTTCAAGGCCCAACAATGATCTATTTTTCTCTCTATGGGACACGTCTAAAGCATTACCTCTTCATGGTTTTGTACTGTGTATTTATCATGGACTGTAGAAAACATGGCTGAGTCTGTGAGGTCAGCTACAGGTTTCAGGAAACCTAACAGTGGTCACCATGTTAAAAATGCTGACTGTTTTTGGGTTGATTTCATCACAAGAGGAAGATGGAGATGTTGTGGCACTAATTGTAAAAATTCCAATATGGGGGGTTCTCAATTCATAAACCTGGTTGCCTTTTTGCTGACTCCTGCTTGGCTTGAGGGGGCCATATTAAGGGCATAACTAGGTTTAGGGATTTTTTCACTGAGTAGGCCACAAGTGTCTTATGTTTGCTTCAAACTATCCATCACATGGATTGCAAATAAAATCCATTTGAATTTGTAACAGAAAGGACATGGGGAAGTTTAAAGGTGAATGCTTGCTTTAGGGGCTGTAGGGTGTGCGTGTAGGGTCAGTGCCACAGTTTCTTTGGCTTTACCCTTTCCACTCACACACATGCACACACACAGTAGAACTGCTTGTTGTGCATTAATGTAAAAGCTATTGATTTTGGTCCTCTTCATTTCTCAATGGATCAATATCTGTCCAGGACAATGCATGTGAACACGCAGCTGAAAATCAGGGAACGAGTCTTTGATGGCTTTTTTTCCTAGGTTTCTTGAGAAAAGAAAGAAAGCTCACTAATTGGTGTCTCACACTGAGAGCATCATCCACCATCAGCTCATATGTTTTCTGTAGGAAGATGATGCTGCTCCCTTTAGGTGTTAGCATGATTTGTTAACTGAAAGCTCCCCCTGTGGACGCTGGGTTTCAGCATATAAATGATGTGTTTACATTCACTTTGTTTATCTGGTTATTATTCATGTTTACTGCAAGGTTTAGGGATGTAATTACTAAATAAATTTATGATAAGTCCTGCATGTACATCGTGTTTTTTAATCCCAGTGTTATAACATTTATTATTCCTGCTCTCCCTCATTTTGCCAAGTTTTAATTACTCCGGCATTAAAAGGGCCTCATGCTGTGATGGCCTGCGTGGTGGAATAATTACAGTTAGCTATTTTTCCCCTCTGTGCTAAATTTGCTTCTACACAATTTCATTACTGCTTCCATTAAATATTCATAGAATGTGAATGAAAAGCAGTTGAGGGTAATTAGGTGTCTGTTAATGCACACACTAATCCTTTGTGCAGCATAAAACACTGACTGACAGCTGTCAGCTTAATGTCTCCTCCTCACTATCATTCCCTATGCAGTTGTTCTAAATCACAGTATGTGTGACGACACATTATGCATCCTGTATGTTGTGTTTACTGAAATGCGTGACACTGCAGCTTAACTAGGCTTAGGTATGTTTGTTCATTTATCTGAATGATATTAAACATCCTACATGTGGTTAGGCTGGCTTTCCATCTGTTGGGCCATCACTGAAAATGTTCAAGCTTGATTGAAAGTCATGATCCCATAAATCTTCCAGATGTCTGGCTCTATTGAAAAACATTATACAACCTCTGCTGGATAACTTCCATGACCTTAACTGTGGCCTGTCTTATAGTTGGCACTCTTTTCCTACTTTTAATTCAAGTATTTCAAAGTCATTGACATCTATCAGACTGGAAAGGGTTACAAAGACATTTCTAATGCTTTGGGACAACAGCGAACTACGGTGAGAGCCGTTATCCACAAATGGAGAAAACTTGGAACAGTGGTGAACCTTCCTAAAATGACTCCAATAGCACATTGACAACTCATCCAGTAGATCCCAGAGCAACCTCTGAAGACCTACAGGCCTCATTTGGCTCAGTTAAGGTCAGTGAGAACCATTACCCATAATAGAGAAAACTTTGAACAATTGTGAACCTTCCCGGGAGTGTCCAATCTACCAAAATGACTTGAAGAGCACATCAACAACTCATCTAGGACATCACAAAGGAGCCCAGAACAACATCAAAAGACCTGCAGGCCTCCCTTGACTCAGGTAAGGTCTGTGTTCATGATTCAACAATAAGAAAGAGAATGGGAAATGTAACTAGACCACTTCCTTGCTTTGGTCCATCCTGAACCAGTGACCCTTTAGTTCCCAGCCCAAGTCTGTATGCACTGCACTTCTGGTATCTCAAATAATGCACAGTATATAGCACTAATAAACCTTGAGCAATGGGTCTTGTGCTTCGTTTGGTTCCCTTTGTTCTCATCGTGATCAGGGGTGGATCCAGTGGTAGCCAGCCAAAATCCTTAATAATGATTGGCCTTGTCTTAGCCTGTATTGGATTGGTTCTTGGACACCCACATTCTTCGTAGCTTCAACACCTTAAAAACATGAATTTGCTTTACTACAGAGGGTCATCTGGTCTAGTTTTCTATGATGTATCTTAGATGTATGACTCCAAAGAAATCAATATTTTCAGGGCCGGAGTTGTTGAAAAATTTTGCTGTCTGGCTGTAAATCTTTGGTCATTATTCAATATCAATTTTCCCCCTTTGGATTTAATTATCGAACGCTGCATTAGTCACTGTCCTGCCGGTGTCTGCATGACTTTTAAAGGCGCACATGCTGCGTCGAACCAGCACTGAAACAGAGAAAAATCTCAACCACCTGTCTTTGTTTTTCCCACTTAAAACCCACAGTTTATACACCAAGTGTCTGGAAGCTCTCTGTTGTACACATCACGTACATGTGACAGATTCTCCAGGAGAAGACGATGTGTCAGACTCAGTGCAGATGCATGGTGGTATGTCATCAATCCATCAGGGATTTATTCTGCAGCTTCTTCTTTAGCAAAGATGGTGTGAAGTCAAGGACAAAATCTCCAGACTAAAGGATGATGCCGTTTGTCATGACATCACTGAGATGAAGTCACAGATGCAACGCTGACGTGCACCAGTTCAAAGAAGACTGTGATGGATCTTCAAGGACATTTATAGAGATCCTCTCATAAGAGTAGATATTTTTGCACAAATAAAGAGAAATTCACACAGGTTTAGATTCTCTGTGTGTGTGTTTCCATACGTGCCATTTTGTGATGAGCTGTGGAGGTGTCACCTGCTTCTGCTGGTGGCTGCATGTTTACAGGAAAAGCGGGCTTATGGGAAGGGAGCTGTGACAGCGGCGTTTCAGATTGCAGCAGGTGCTGTCTGCTTCCTGTGTTCCCTCTGTCTCAGCCGTCATTTTCTCCTTTTCTCCCCTTCAAGCTCGCTGTTTCTATTTCCCGTCCTATACTGCGTTTACTTCTCTGTGCTGTGGGTTTTCTAGCAACTTAAGTTCCTCACTAACACGCATATCTTATGTGAGAAAAAGAAGTAGGAAATTATTTAGTAGATTATTAAGGGAGACATGGAGGGCATTAACAGAAATTTAACCTGTAAAAATGATTCAGAGGGCCTGAATTAATTAACATAGAATAAGAAGACCATGATTGTTATAATTCAAGAGGCCCATATTTGATGGCATTTAGGATTTTAAGGACAGAACTCAGAAATCATTTAGTCACTCATTATGTGGGTGTTTAATAATGTTTGTGTGAATTATGTTAGTCGTCGTTTGGGTTCTGATGCTGTTGGGTTCTATTGATATATTGATTATTTTGTTTTCGCTTGTGTTCCCTTCTATTTGGGTTTTTATGCTTGTTTTAGTGCACTGGTTCCTTTGAAGATCTCTGAGAGTGACTTTTATCGGCTCTGTCAACTTAACCTTGCAAAGCAAATGGGTTTGCCAGATTCCAAGTCTGTCAGCAGGGGTTGGGGGACCACATTTTTTCATACAACAAGAGCAATTCTAAATAAACTATGCAAACTGATGGGTAGCAAGAAACCAGCACTTCACCAGGGTTGTCAAGTGGGATCCAGTTGTCCAGTTAGTCCCACGACCCCTCCAGAGGCCTGAACAGTGATCTCCAGCACCTCAGAGCCATTCGCCTCAATGCCAGCTCTCACCACCCACCATGCCAACACGCAGACATCATTTTCTAACAGACCTCACCACATGGCTCACAAAAGCCACTCTTAAAGCTTTTCATGGTTGGGGTAAAGTTGCACCATTAGCCGGTGTTGGCTGCTGTGGCAGTAACTGTTAGCTTTAATGTTGCTGTAGAAAAACGACAGTTTAATCAGACGTTGGCCACATTACTTTACTGTAATCATAGCAAAGAGCCACAGTGAAAGCTTCTCTTGGCAGAGAAGTTGTTTTTGCACGTCGCTCGATGAATTTTGAGTGATGTACATTAAGACTAGGAGCCATTTTGTTGGTATTTTATCAATATGAACAATAAAAATGGATGTTAATGATGTAAATTCTTGACAGTAATGTATCACTATTTCTATGTGGATCCAAGGGGGTTCCAGCAACTACAGCTGTTAATCCATTATTGACATTAGGATTGTTCAGATTTGTTTATTGGTATTCAACAATACTCATTGAATTGATTCATAAACTTGGACTGTGGCTTGCATGTTATAAGCCTTGTTTATGTTGCAGAGCTGGTTCTTACAGGTAGTTTACTTGAGTCATCTCCACCTGACACGTTTCCATTGAGTTTTGAGCTTGTTTTATATGTACACTAAGTAACTTTAAAAACGCACATTGAAATTCATGAATATATTACTTGTAATTCATGAACTATATTTCCAATTATAGTTATTGTTCTTATTGCACACATCTTGTGGGAGACATACACACAAAAATCAGGAATCAAGGAAACAGTTTATTCAATCACGCAATAAAAAGTTGACAGTTCCACCCATTCTTACAAGTCCAAATTTCAATAT
Source organism: Cheilinus undulatus (assembly GCF_018320785.1). Lineage (NCBI taxonomy): Eukaryota > Metazoa > Chordata > Actinopteri > Labriformes > Labridae > Cheilinus > Cheilinus undulatus. Next base: position 15,678,332 of record NC_054882.1, read on the forward strand.
CTGGTATGACCTCCATTTGCTCGCACCAAATCGGCCACTCTCCGAGGCATAGATGTTATGAGGCCATTAATCTTTCTCTGTGGGATCGCCTGCCATTCCTCCCGAAGAGCTGTACGCGCCTACACGTTTTAGTCAACAATTTATCCCATCCCAATATTTCACTCACCTACCCAGTTTATACACTTGTGAGTACAACTCTCATGAATTGGTCTGTGGTTGAGAAAAGGCACAATCAGTCATGCAGAACAAAGGTATATTGTGTGTTTGAGAAGTTGTTTGAAGCATCTGAGTACATCTTCTGAAAATTCTAACAAATTTTACAATGTGCATTTTTAAAGTTACTTAGTGTATTTTTCTAAGTATTAAGTTTGGCACATTTGACTGCGTTTTTTTAATCTACTCTTTCTGCGCTGCTTTTCCCTTTTGTATTATCCATCTTTTTCTTTACATTATCTTCTTCACTTTTCTGGGGCAGAAGGATTACCTGTTTTAACTCTCCAAACCCCACTGGATTGCTGATGATCCAAGCTGTTGTGCATGCATTGTTTAGAATATCTCAGGAACAACAAGACCTATACCCATGGACATACACCACCAGCTTATCTTTTTTTTGCTGATCTGCAGAGGGATCCTGGCATTTATATCCCTTTCAGAACATTTTTCATCCTGGCATAAAGCGTGGCTTTTATTCAGAGTCTTGATACTACAAATCCACAATGCTAAATCCTCAACAGTATGACTATTTAATACATTTTTGCAATGAAAAAACAAGCAGTGTTTCTAGTAGTCTTCCATTTGGAGGTAAAACATTGCGATGCTCCAGGATCTTCTTCTGTTGTTTTCTTAGCAGTAGTGACCAATCAGGGCCAGCCAAAGATCAACAAGAGGCAAGATAGTTATCTTCCAGTTTGGGTAGGAAAGAAGGAAGAGAACTTTTACGCGCCTAAAACTGGATTCATTCGCCTTTTACACATCTGAATACCACATGGGACTGTGCACAAAATATGAACTGGTTTTATACAGAGAAATGATAGTGATGGTTTCTGGTGTGTGGTTCTTTGCGTGTTATTTTTCCTCCTGACAGACGAGGCTTGTAGGAACTAAATACAGATAGGAAAAGGCTTGGCCATTTTTGGTCTGGGTGTGATTTGTAAAAGGTTCTACGAGATTCAACGTCCTTTTGGTCTTTCTGGTCATATAACTTTTAATACATTCATCTGACTTTCTTAAAACACATATTCTCTGATAGTCCAGGTTGTCCTGAAAAAGTAGATGTCTATAACTTGATTGTGCTTACAAGGGTTTAGACTCTACATGCATTTTTGTGTAAAAATACAGACGGACTAAAAATAGCTACAACTGTCTTGAAGTTCCGAGGGTTAAGGAATTAATGTTGTGCTTATGTTCCCAGTCAGATGGAAATGGGCGGACCTCCCAACAAAGCAAACAGCCCTATGAGCAGTCCGGCCCTGTGGGAATACTTCCGGTTTTCCAAAATAGCCACTCCGGGCCTGGTGAGTGCAGACAATGCTGAAATACATTGATTTTGCATGCAAAAATGACAACTATGGATACAGGACATAACTGTTGTTGGTGGATTTGAGCTTCCAGTGGCTTTAAGCAGAGAGGAAACAGTACCAATTATAACACGTAAATGCTAAAATGCACTGTTAAGCAATAACTAATAACTAATATCTGGAATGTCTCTGAAATATCCCAGCAAGAACTTTCAGTGTCTTCTCTTTAATCCTCCATGAAACTTTGTTAGGTATTTATTCCCCTTTAGAAGGATTTCAAGCCTTTTTCTGTGATCCCCTGAAAACATGCCCAGTTTTGAATATAGAATATTTGAAAATGCACATTCCTGCAGCCTTCTGCAGCATTCTTTCCTCATGGACGGTGAAGTAACACAGAGAAAAGAAGAATGCAACAAGACGCTCTTAGCCGAGACAATTGATTCACGCTCAGGGGAGAAGAAAAATCTCCTCTCAGTGTGCAAATGTGAACAAATGCTTACAGAGAAATGATTAAAGTCCCTTTAAAATGTTGACATTGAGACATGCCTGTGTGTAAATCCAACTGGGCCAGCTTTCCTGTCAGCTCCAAACAAACACACACACCCACGCACACACAAAGCTGTCCAGAGCTGACAAGCTCAGCAGGACAGGGCCTTCTTCCTCTTCATCATTTATTCACCAACACAGCACACTCTGGCCAGTACATCCTATAGAGCAAACATTTATTCTCAGCATTCTTCAATTTCCCTCACAAAGCTCTTTTCGAGCTCCACTCGGCCTTTTTGCCGAGCAGCGTGCCGGCCATATTGGATCCCAGAGCCAATTTTGGTGGCTAGCATATTGTGATCCGGTCAGATAGTGCTGAGAGGAGATATTAGTGTAACTGAATACATGCATGCATGGACAGTATTATGTATGAATGGACAGGTCATTCATTATGTATGAATGGACTGGATGGAGTCGTGTATTTCACAATACGTCCCCTGAAGGTCTTAATTTGTCAGCTATAGACCCGGAGCACAGGACCATGAAAGGGGCACTTCAGAGAACTGATACTGACTCTCTAGAGAGTTCTGCGTGAAATGACATGGATCAGTACTTTAAAAATTCATCAATGGATGTATTTAAGAAAAACAAATCCTAAGAAGCTGCTAAATGATTCAGTAATGTGTTAACACAAGTTTGACACTCACATGAGTTATTGTCCTATTCTAACATTACATTAGATAATTAAGAATGCACAGATACATTGGCTTGATATCAGTACCGGCTAATATCAGCCCTGACAAACATCAGCCATAAGGAAGTAAAATGATGTGAGCAGATTTCAGTAGCCAATGCTTTTCTGTTGTGTTAAATAAATGTAATGCTGGACTCTGGAAGACCTAGGGTGTCAATCCACCCCCCTTCATGTCATTCCTTCATTATTTCTGCAGAGGAAAGGAGATGTAACATTTTGTGCTCTTGTTGTGTGGTAAACTCCAGGTAAAGACCGGGTGAAGATTGAAGTGTTAGCAGTCAAAGAGGGGAAGCCACTAGGGCTGTCTGCAGGCACACTCACTAGAGTCAAGGATGAAGTGTAAAAGTCTTTATCTGCTCAGGGCATATCTGATTAAAAAAAAAATCTCTAAAAGTAAAAAACAACAAAAAACACTAGCAGACTGAAACTTTAAACCTGGGGTGGTAATCTTCCATTACAATACGGTTTGATACAATATGAAACAATGATATGGTGATATCATATCTGATGATATAGTTCAGTATCTACTTGTTTTTAAATCTATATAACTACACATGATACATACCTTGAAATGGTTTTTTTTTCTGCAAAGAATGAACTAAAACAAAGCTAGCTCTGAGTGAAATCCATGAAGTCAAATGACATATTTTTTATGGGCACTTTTATGGACAGCCACCTGCACAGTTTCATCAAATATATATATATATATATGAAAATGTACCTATTTGTAAAATAAAGATTAATAATTTCAAATAATAAAATGCTCCTCTGATGGAAAAATTACAGCAAAATAATAACCATCCATTTAGCCTCGACATTGGAGGGGATCATCTTGTTGTCAGCTGGCATATTACTCTAGCTGGTTCTCACCATAAGCAGTCTTTTCTACTGATCATTTGGCCTGACAATAAAAGTTAACACCTTTCGAATCAGAATCTCCAACATATGAAGACATTAAAAAACGATATGAAAGGATAGAGTCTGATCAAAAGGATATGATATGATTTGATACACTATGGTAGAATACTATGATGGATGGTATTCATTTTTTAATAACATGTTACCCTCCCCAAATTTTAAAGGGGTATATGAAATCTGCCCGGTGTACAAGTGTACAAGCACTTGTTGGCATCCATACACAAGCACAGTGAGCGTAGTGCATGGCTCCACAGCGCTTCATCTTCTCCTTTATTAAAATGCTTCTATTAAAAATATGTGCCCTTGGCCTGCCCACAATCCCCATAAGAATCAGAAAAATCCAGTCCCCCTCCCCATCTTTCTTCACATTTCAGAAAATGTGTGCTGACATATTTACCCATTTGTTTTGAAGTTCAGAGGTGTTTTGTTGCTAAATTTACATTGGAATGTTACATTTAATGGATAGATTATACAGAGAGAAATAGCCCACGCTGTTCTCACATCATACCTGTCACTAACCAGACTCATTCCAAACTTAATTTTCCCTCATGTTTATTTCTCATGAGTCACGCTCTGATGGCATTCATGCTCATGTGCCTGCTAGATAGTTTCTCCGATGCAAATGGAATTATAGTAATGGCCACATCATTAGCATGCCACAGATGTTAAATAGTGATGTTGGCACTCCTTCATGGCCCATTTGCACTGTAGTGAATGGAGAAGATTGAAGGCTGTATCAAATTTGATGATTTCTGTCACATGTTTTTGCCATGCATTGTCATCAGCCTCAGTGTGTCTGAGGGAAAAGCATTCATAGAGATGGCTACTGTTTAAAACTGCGTGGTGCTGCAGCATCGTCTCCATCTCTTCAAAATGGCACAGTTTCACATCACATGACAACTGCAAACCAATTAGAAAAACTGCAGGTTTGGGCACCTGCAAGCGTTAGGCTGCAGCATTTGCTAAATACACCACAGTCCATGCAAACTTCACTGCAGTGATGTTTATACTATAGGTTATATGGAGAATAATGATCCTTAAACAGCTGCAAGGATGAAAGTCTGCAAAGATTACACAGCTTTATGCATTTTTGATGTGGCTTGGTCAATAATGCTGCCAGCTGGGAAGTAAGCGGCAGGAAATTCTTCATCATCAAAGCATGTGTGAGCGCTAACTAGATAACCTTAGCTTGTTCATATTACCTTAAGTTATATCAGGTGACTAACAGCTGTCAGTTTCAGTCAGTCTGTTCTGGGAGAGTGATTTTAGTCAAAAGCTGCTAATATTTAGCTCAAGTTACCACACATTTTCAGTGTAAGATGAGGAGAAGTCTGTTGTGTGTTCACATACCGAGGGCGATAAAGTCTGATGTACTCATCCATTCTCCTCTCCTATTGTTTTCTTTTGCAGAAATGATTCAGCTGAAGTTTAACCTGAGCATGTGGTACTACTTAAAACAGCTGCGGTGCATGTGCAGATAAATAGGCTAATTGGTAACAAGTCAAGTTGTCTGTGGACACATTTAGCTGTGCCATCCACAGCTGTATCATGCAAAGAAGAAGACATATGTGGACACAGCCCAGAAACACTGTTGTCTTCCCTGGGCCAATGTTTGTTTAAAAATGGACTAAGGCTAAATGGCTAAAAGGCTAAAAGGACTATGGCTAAATGGAAAACCGTTCTGTGGTCAGATGAAGCAACATTTTAAATACTTTTAGGGAAACTATGGACGCCATGTCCTGCAGAGCAGGCGGAGAAGGACCATCCAGCTTGTTATCCTGGCTCAGTTCTAAAGCCTGCATCTCTGATGGTCTGGGGTTGCATTAGTGCCTATGGCGTGGGCAGCTTAGACATCTGGAAAGGAACTATCAATGCTGAAGAGTAGATCAAGGTTATAGAGCAACAAATGCACCCATCCAGACACTATTTCAGCAAGATAATGCCAAATCACATCAAACATCCATCACAACAGCATGGCTTCACAGTAAGGGCATTTACATACCAAGTCCATTTTTTTGTCAGAATTTTTCACACATAAAAAAAGAAAATCGATGTCACATCGGCCTAATCAGGTTTGCATGCAGTGATTCCAAAACTTGGAATCCATTCATACATAATCTGCCATTATTAACCCTTTAAAGCCTGAATATACAAATTATAGCCAGAAAATTCTAATTTCCTGGAACTGAATTGTTTATTTCACATTCTACTGAAATCCCCCCCAAAAAATCAAAATTTCCATAAAATTTAACATATGTTTTTTTTTGTATCTCATATGATACATTAGGTGTTTTTGGTAACTGATAATCCACTTGAGGGCATTTTTATCATTTATCAAGTTGTATTCAGATTTTTTTTTTAGTAATTTATTGATCATATTGGTTAAATAGAGGTATCATAAAAGTATGTATCAAATATGATATAACAGGCTTTAAGGGGTTATTTTTTTTCTGAACAGGTTTGATTTTATGTGAGTTATTTTGCATCAGTCCAAGTCAATTAGAGCAGTGGTTCTCAGTGAGGGGGTCGGGGGTCACCACATACCTTCCAAAAGACAAAGAATATTTTTAAATGATGTTGAATTTTATATTTTACCAATTTTTATAAAATATTTGCACAAAATAAAAAATAAAATAAAACCAGCATTTTTGGTGATTTTTATGCTGGAATCAAAGTCTTTTTTTTTTTAATCATTAAAATGTAAGTCTACAGTCGACTATTCTTTAATATGCACAGCGGTGTTCAGCTATGCTTCAACCATCGGTACACCTGTACTTTACACCAGGTACAGTGGGGGTCCCTAGTCTCTGGCACCTTTATTTAGGGTCTGATTTTATTTACATTTTACTCAGTGCCCCAACTTTTTTGGAAATGAGGTTGCACTTGAGAATGAGTATTTTTACACTATCGCAAGTTATAGTTCTGAAATATCAATGAGTGAAGGTTACTAATGCATATCAGTTCTAAACTAATGACCAAATGTAAGGTTTAATCTGAGACTGTCAATATCAGTTAGGCTGTATCATGAATCTTAATGGTGGGCAACGTAATGAAAATACATGATTTACAAAGGCATGGTGGGTAAAATTTCAGGTGCAGCACATCTTTATAAAAACAATATTTCATGGTCGCCTTAATTTCCTCTCTAAGATGTGATTACTGCTGTGATTGCCTCCCCATTTAAATAAATCTCCCATGAGAAAGCCCAGATGATCGTCTCTCTCCATGAAAGTCAAAGCCAAGCAGAAAACATTGTTTGAAGGAAAGTGGAAGCCAGGTGTGACTCACAGATTGACAGCCACATGAGACGCTCCAGAGCAACATGAGTAACATCTTGATATGTAGCGCCGGGGTCCGCGGGGCTTTTATGAGCTCTGCGTCACCCACCCACCCAGTGTATGTCCACTCCTACAGGGGCTCCTTACCCGCAGCTTGAATCTCCCCGCGCCGCTTCGGCTATGACATTGCTGCACACCCCGCTCTGACCTCTGACCACGACGGCTCTGTTGAGCACAGAGGCTACAAAGTTTTTTAAGGGGAGGGATGACGCTGCAGACTTTTGCTCACAGCTCAACTGAAAACTTTGCTCCTTCAGTCACTACACACCAGGCGAGCATGTGTGGCAGACGCTGAGAAGCACAGAGTTTTGGAGGATTAGTCATTTGAGTAACAGAAGGAAATAAGAAGCTGGAGGCTGCAGGAGCTCTGACATAAGAGTGGAATCAAGAGTTGTTAGAGGTTCAAGAGGGAGTAAGGGTCATTAGGTCTGCATAAAGGGCACTCATCTTTGGATTGAAGGCTAAATCTTATATTCCTGAGTGTTCTTTGGTGTAGCTGTACTTTGCTGGAATCTACAATCAAGCAGAGCAGAAATAGACTCTCACATACTTTGAACTTGAATCTCCTTTGGTACACTCATCTTGAATTTGAATTAAACTTTTCTGAAGTCATCAATTACTGTTCCAGCCATTACTGCAGTAAATCAGATGTTTGGGAGGGGCTCATTCATACCTCCACCTGGCAATAGATCTTGAGGTGCCAATGTGGTGTACTGCTCAGTTCAGTGGGCTCTTGCTCCTAGCTGGCCTTAGGGAGTCTGCTCGCCTGGTTGCTGATGTATACTATTGGTTGACATGCATTATTGCACATACAGTTGTAATGCTGTCCTTCTTGAACAGTGGTTCCCAGCGTGGGGGTCCTTGAGGGGGTCACCACACACTAAGGGGTATGCTTTCTGGAAACAAAATTAAATGAAGCTCTGTTGATTATCGCCTCCCAGTTCCCAAAGTCCGTCTTGAAATGGGTAAAAGGAGTTTCAGGTACTCGGCTCCTGCAGCCTGGAATCTACTGCAGGAGACTCTATGTCTAGGGGAGCTGGTCTCTTTAAATCTTTTTAAAAGTAGATTGAAGGCATTGGAGGATGATGCTTCAAGTTGTAGATGCTTTGGCCAATGACTTTGTGCTCTGTGATTTTCAGTTTGTTTGACCTGTGTTTTTAACTGTTATATTTCATGTCTGTAACTCTGTTCATTGTGCTGCTGCCCTTCTTGTCCAGGACACTCTTGTAAATGAGATTTTTGATCTCAATGAGGTTTTCCTGGTTAAATAAAATTAAATAGATAAATAAACAGCCAATCACAGCTCTCTCTCTCTCTCTCTTTATGATGATGTACTTCTCACTAATCCCTGCTTGCATTAATGCTGATGCACCATGCTGCTGCTGCTGGCAAAGCTTGACCTCCTCCACCCCAGCCTCCTTTTTCATAGCATAAAACTAGTTGCACCCTCATATTGAGATTCATACTTCTATGGATTAATTGCTTTTAAACTAATTTTATTGTATTCAGTACACATTGTCATTAATGTATCTATGGGGGGTACTAGCCATGCGTTCCCTTGAAGCATGCTGCTTGACAGATCCAGAGAGCATCTTTTGAGTAGTACCAAGTAAAACTGTATATTCATTTTGCAGTAAAATGGTTAAAAGTATGACGAGAGTGTTCCTGATTGAACTGAATTAAAGTAGTTTATTTGATTCCTTATTGTAAACAAAAGATGCTTAAAATGAGTTCAGTTTTAAATCAAGCAATACTAATTAAAGCTCTGCATCTTGACCGGTCTCACGATTCAATTAAGTTACAATTATCAGGCCAACAATTTGATCTGATATCACCAACATTGTGTTTTCATTCATAAATTTCCCATAATGGCAGAGAAGTACACTGAAAAGGGCACTTCGGAAGCAGTCCCAAAATGCACGTGTGCTGGAAGTGATGCCAGAGTGCATTCTGGAGCCCCTTCAAGTGCCTTTTTCAGTGATTTTTTCCTGTTTATGAGAAATTTATGAATGAAAATAAAACATTGGTTTTCTGTTTAGTAAATGAGCCTTATGAGGGCCTGTTTTTATTAAAATGAGTCCTCAACTCAAAACAAGTAGTAGTAATGAAGGAGGCTGCAGAGGTTGGCAGAGCTAAGCAGTGCTGGTCTTAACTTGCTGGAAATGCAAAGTGTCGCGACATCCTTGTTACAGAGGTGAGTTTGGGCAATTGAACTTGCATGCCTTCATATAAATGAAGAATTTCTCTGTCTTTGAAATTTTTTGGAAACATTTGAGATACTGTTAGACCTCATTTTAAAAAATCGTAACATATGGGTGTTCACTTTTTAATTAATGTAAATGGTACAATAATAGTTTCTATATTAAAACACCATTATTAACTCTTCGAGACCAGTGTTGTAGACAAGAGGAGACACAGCCTAATTAATGAATGTTTTAACGGTAAATCATTGCCACTTCTTATGTTGTTCTGAAAGCCCTCCATTGTGCCATTCTAATGACGCTATCCACAAACTTGTAGCTCTAACAGAACGTTGTCTTGTGAGCCTGGAACTTTAGTGACTTTCCAGCATCATTAAAGATTAAATCCACTCCAGTGACTCTGATTTGGCATCTTTTTATGCATTTATAATCAAGTTTTTGATTGCTCCTGCAGCTAGCAGGTTAGCCTGCTGCCATATTGTCCGTTTGTATCCCAGAATATCTGGGACTGGGCTGTGGCAACCAATGGCAGGCTGTTTTGGCGTCATGCCAGCGCATGTTCACAGACATAGAAACTGGAGGAGACGACCATTGAGAGAGAAAGAGACACAGAGAGGCTTTGACATGTCCTTCAGAGTCTCTGCAGACAGGAACTGTTTTGAATAATGGCTCAAATTCCCAGAAGCACAAGGACTTTTTTTGTGAAATGTAAATATTTGTATTTTTTTGTCACTTTTTTTTTTTTTTTTTGGGTCACAAAGAGATGGGAGAACAAGTTCTTGCAAAGTCTTTATCTTTATTAGTTACTGTGTGTCAATGATAAAAAATCTTTGAGTTATTATTTCCATTTAATTTTATTTCTTTTGTGTTTATAGTCCCGTATCTTTGAAAAAATCAAGTGACATTACTTTAACATACATATTCTTAAAGCCCAGATTGTCCTGAAAAGAAAAAAATGATGTTTAGAGCTTGACTTTGCTCCCCAGGGTTGATGTTTTACAAGCTTTTTAAGACAAGAAGTCCAGGAGAGACACAATAGTTAAAAAATAGCTTAGGACTTAGAGGATTAATACAGATACTTCAAAATAGGACCTGGCATACTGATGTTTGGGAGGAGTTGGTTTAAAGTGCTCCATTTCCACAAAATTTTCTTGTAATGTCAGCATATTTGGATCAAGAGTGTAGGATCCACTAAGTATTTCTTTTTTCCCATGTGTCACCTTCCACAGAGCAGTTCCACATACAAGGATTCAAACAGCAGTGCTTCTCATTGAGTCTTAGTGCTCATCAGGGCGTGTCTCTACTTCCTAAGAGGAAATCTCGTCCTGATGTGCTTCTGCAGCAGGATTGGGTGTGGCACCCTGGGGTTTTGCTGCATGGCTGTTCAAAGGTAAACCCCCTCCTGTACAGGACAGACGGAAATACAGCCGGAAGCCTCAGCATCGTCCCCGCACACAAACACTCTGATCCCTTCAGTTCTAGCCGTTCATGCATACAGCTCACTGGCAGCAGCCGAGCTCCTCGTCGACCTTGAGGGATCGATGCAGAGGTGGTACAGCTGAGCTGAGTGGCCGTGTGGAAGCTCATAAATAAGAATGAAGGATGGCCCCAGGGGCCCGGGGTGAGGAGGGTGTGGGGGCCATCACGAAACACCCCGGTGCAGAGATGCACGACACAGACACCACTGCCCAGCGCCCCCTCACCCATCTGGAGATTAATTACGCCTGTTTCCACATTACCATCCCACCCCCCCTCCGGGGAACCTTGACTCCTTCAACCTCATACGCACTCGTCTTCCTCCACCCGCCACCTCATCCACCCACACTGTAGGCCACGTCAGGGAAACAGGGAGGTCACTGTAACTCAATCTCGCCTTTTACAGCTCCATGAAAATCTACCAGACTGCAGATGACTCTATTTATGGCAACGATACCAAGAGCTAAAGCTTGATAACTCCTTCTTCAGTCTTTGAACACAACCTCTTTCTTCCCACTGTGTTTCTGTAATCATGTGTGCAGTGCAGGGTCTGGAACTATTTTCCCATTAGCCCTCTCTGCATGATGACAGTGCTGTGCTCATCACTCAGCGCTCTGCCCTCGGAGCTTATGCTGCCATTGGATATTGATAGGGCCCTTGAAAAATCACCCTCATCGAAGCATTCTGCCAACAAGAGCCATAAAGTGAGCTGTGGATCTATATAGGGGGTTAATGGTGCTTAACGCCTGCCACACTGCACCCCCTCATATATCAACCACCAATTACGTGGTAATTGCTGTTTTTGTGACAGCATCAGGTTTTTTTATAAACTCAGTTTGACAAAAAATCAAAACTCAAAGTCCACTTCATTTTCAGTAAAAAGCACCAGTGTCATTTTAAATGGCAGCCATCTTTACAAGTAAAGATGGCAGCATTTTCTCTGTAGTGTTTCATGACAGGTTAAGCTTGATTCTAAACCTGTAGTTGATTGTTCATGGCAATAAAACTAAGCCTTAATCTTTCTTATTTATGCCACAATGTCTCTGTGCGTATGAAAGATCTTAGGAGAGATTTTCAGAGAATCTGTCCATAAAAGTGAACGCCACGGCAGACAGAGCAGCTGACATTTCCGCTAACCTTGTTATAAAGTATGATGTGACTTAAATGCTGACAAGGTATCCATCATCCTGTTTACTGCGTTGGAAAATGAATAGTGTGTGCTCCGATCACAGGGATTTTCCATGCTCCAGGTGGGTATTTAGTGGCTAGTGGCCTTTGAGGTGACCTGCTAAAGGTCAGTGTTGTTCAATCCTGCAGGCACTTTTCTGTCATGAGGATTACGTACAATTTTAGAGCCACCTCACCCCAGCCTAAATTGAAGTTTCTTTAAAAAGTCATAGGTTATAAGGCTAAAGATGAGAGCTTCATTGTAAGGATAGAAAACTACTGTAAAATCTGGTGTATAAGACCAATTTTTAATACCTATTTTCAACTAAAATTAGACTGTGAGTTATAAAGCAGTGTGACCGATATTTCATTTTAAAATGCTGAGATATGCATCGTCATTACTACAAGTGCTGCCACATCACACATTGTAGGTGATCTGATTTAATTCAGTTTTTAATGGCTTTTCTCCCTCATAAGGTTATAACACTGCATCTGAGAAAGGAGACGATACACTGTTGAGCATGTAAACCTCGTGGTATGAATGATAAAACTCATTTTAATCCCTCCAAGTTAAAATTGGTGACTGGGACTCGTCTTGTGCCCCCCTACCCTGTGGAGGTCCCCAAGGTTCTATTCTTGGCCCCATCCTTTTCTCCCTCTATCTTCTTCCTCTTAGGCTGATTTTCAAAAAGCATGGAATATCTTTCCATCTTTATGCAGACGACACCCAGATTTAACTGCCTGTTCTATTAAACGCAGCAAGGAAGAATTTATTTCTGGTTTATAATGCTAACATTTAGCATCATTACGTAAAGCTGAATATTAAATATTAAGTTTAATCAGACAGTATCTGATCGGTGCGTAAACTTGTGTACTCGCCGATACCAATACCTGCATTTTCAGCAATATCAGATGTATTTTTGATACTGGTATCAGAATTAGAGCTCTACTAAAGACACATAAAACAATCATTAGAAGACAGCTATTGAAGTCCTATGTCTTTTTTTTATGGTAACTTTTGATTATTTTTGGTTTATTGATCGTGGAAAGAGAGAGGAAAAGAGCTGCACTGTCAGTCGGAGCTAAGATCTGTTTCAAGAAAATATAGACAATCAGATCAGAAGTATCTATAATTTCTGCTTTTCCTTCTTGTTTTGCCATTTTTGTCATGTCATATAGAAACGTTAATCCAATGGTGAAATCACATGTGACTCTCAGCAGGTGCGGTATCAGTAAATGTAGACGAGATTGATGGGGGTAGGGGGATAAATCTTTAGAAGTTTTCTGACTTTTACCTGTTGAGACTTGAGTTTCTCTCTATCACCACTAGCACTCTCTCACTGTCCCTCATGGATCATGTGCTGCTCAGCTGAGTAGAGTTTTTAACTAGGGTTGTCCCAATCAGCATTTTTTGCCTCCAACCCGATCCAATTTTTTTATATTGAATATCTGCTGATACCGAGTCCTGATCCGATACTCATAATTACCTAGATTGTAGTTTCAGTTGTTTTTGTTTGCAAAAACCACTGAAGTAAACTGAATAAATACTAGATATCTCAGAATGGTGTAATAGCTCTGTTTAGTTTTATCATTTCTCAAAAAAATACATTTACATTTTCATTTAATGTAGTGTTTGAAATAAATCAGACAATCAAAAATCCACTTAAAAGTGGTCAAACAGCTGGAAGACCTGAGCAGTCAAAAAAGTGAACTCAAATATCCTCAGTTCTACTTAGAGGTGGTGAAAGCTGAGTCAATAGTCACAATAACGAATTAATTCAATAAATGAATTTGAAATATTATAACACCACATAGAAGAGGTAATTAACTTGACTATCACAACAAAAACTGAACTCAAAAAATGAATTAAAAACATCCCAACTCCACGTTATAGTGTTGTAAACCATTTCACTTGAATGGGATCAAAAAAATATGAATCATACTGATTCAAAACGACAGTCCCTATTAAAATGTAGCAGCTTTATCTGCATGAACCAAAAAATTAACACTGCAATAAAACCCACATATCAAATACAAGGCATTCTTGTTATTACAGTGAAATTTCTAAAGTGAGCTGATACATCATTTTTTACTCCCTTAGTTTTATCTCTTTACCCACTGTTACTTTAAAATGAAGTGTAGCTTCTTGTTTAGGAAAACCAGCATCCTCGATGGCCCGCTTTATATGCTCTGCTGTGTGAGACCCACGAAACTGACGTGCATGAATACTGTACACTTTAACTTGAAGGTGGAGGACTGTGTAGTGAGGTTCTGCAGTGACATGGGACAAACATCAGCTCTAAATGTCTGTAGAGAAGCTAACAGCAGTAAAGTTGCTTTTTGAATTCTCTAATATGCTGTCATGTACTTTGTTGCATAGCTCCGGTAAAGCAGTAGAAGTACTGTAATGTCGAGACAGCAGGGCATAGCGCAGATCCAAAAGCTCAAGAAGATAACAAAAACTCAAATTCTCCTTCACAGAGATTGGCTGGTTGTCCAAAGCAATGGTTTTGACCACTTTTTCTGTTATCTTTTTTTGCCTTATCGCTCCCTCGAGGGTACTTGTCTTTCCTCTTAAAGTCCAGAGTGTGTTGCTTCTGTGTAGCTGCCTGTTGCTACAGTGAAGTCACCGTATTCCGCTGCAGGTTTAGTTTGAAGATGACAGATCAAATTGTAGAGTTAAATGCAGCTCTGCTGCTCTCACCTCGTGAAACGGTCTTGTTACAGATGCTGCAAGTGGCCACTGGACTGTTTTCACTCTCATGTTTGAAGTTTTTCCACACCGCTGACATTTTAAATACAGGAATGCTAATGTTGCTACCGTTACTGGTGCGTTTACGGCCTGTCCTAAATTGTGCTCCGTCTACAACAGCTGATGTAAATGATCAGCTGGGTTGATCGGATCAAATTGCAGATCTTCGATCAATTAAAATGCTTATATCGGCTCTGATCCAATAAATACGATTTTGATCGGAACAACCTTGGTTTTTCCACAGGAAAAATGCTCTGGTATGGGCATTTGCTTGTAGTGTCTCTCAAGTCAGAAATTCATCCACATCAGGAGTAGCTAATGAAGCCGAGGTTGGCGGTTGAGTCTGCACAAACTACGCACCGCAAACCAGTTGCACGACTCAAAAATCAGGTCAGGATTGGCTTGAAAGCCAACAGTGTATGCCTGGCTATAGATTAAAGGGCATTTGCAAAATGTGTTTCAGTGATATCCGATGGTACTAATAGAAACTGCATGTTCAGGGCTTTGCTGGATGCAATGGAAATTGTCAAGCAGGAAGACAGTCCACACCTCTTCTCCCCTCTGGGAGACCCCCAACATGGGTTAGTCTTATACCAGTGCAACTTATGATCTGGATTTGTTGAATATGAAAACAGGCCCACTGTCAGGATGAAGACTGAGGGTAAATGCATCTTTTGTTCAGAGAACAACAAAACAATAGCAATGATGATTTTAGTGAGTCTGTGCCATTTAGAGGTGAACTGTGATTTGTTAGATTTATTAGTGTATTGGTGATGTCCAGGACCAGTTTCTCAGTCGCAGACTGATTATTTATAGCAAGCCTAATTATAGGCTAAAATCATTAGATTTTCCTATTTTATTACCTTTAATTATGTTATTAACTTGCTCATAGCCCACAGGTTTCCCCTGAAGGAGGCAGCATAATGATAAAATATATAATTAAACAAAATCTCCAGGATGCGATGGAAAAATAAAAGCTGCTGCTGCAGATAGAAAACAGAACTCATACCAGATTTGGTGCTTTCATTAAACATAGAGATGATGTAAGGCGAGCTGTGGTTTCATATGTGAAATAATGATAAAGTTTGATAAGGAGGATTCAATCTGATCCTGTTTGAGCTTTTAATTCCACCAGAAAACTCAGCATGATCAGGATTTATCTGTTCCTACCCATGCCCAAAGAGATTGTGCTTATTAATTGCTGCTGCAAGAAAAAAAAATCACAACTTTGTACTTGTGCTGATGCTTGTACATTTTCTAGCTTTATCTTCCCACTCTTGCATGACTCAGAGCTTTTTTTGCATTATTTTATTCTCTTTTTCTCATACCCTTCAGTCACTGTCTGCGCCTTTGTGCCGGTATCTCCATCTCCCTATCTTTTGCCCTCTCTGTCCCTCTGAATCGCTCCCACATTTCTCTGAAGCCTATACATTGAAGATAACTGACAAGCGCGGCTCATCAGCAAGAGCATGACAGACACCCTCTTTCCTCTCCTCTGAGCGCACGTCGATGCTCGCTGTGAGTCGAGGTTGTTGTTTGGAACACGCCGTGCTCGCTCTGTCAAAAAAGTAACCTCTCCATCATCTTTACAGGAAACTTTAACTCCCTCTCAGAGATTGGTGATCAATCTGGGCTTCCTAAACATGACCTTTACTCAAAGATGGAGTAGGCAAACTTACAAAAATGTCAAACTGTTTGACATTCAAGCCTTGAGTCGGCCATATTCGTGACTCCAAATCTGGAAACCTGTGTGTCAAGGAAAGCAGTCCCCAATACAGCATCCCTTCCTCTGCACTGCAGCAGGACTCAGTGCTCCTTGTTTGCTCTGGGTACGTATTGATCTAGCTGTAGCCATGCTGCTCTTGAAATAGCGCAGAGAGAGACTCCAAGAGACGCTGGAGGGACAAACACCTCCAGGAGTCTGATGCAAAACAGCGGGATGTTCTGTCAGTCTGGGAGCACACGCCTTTCTTTCCTCCTTCTCTGCATCTCCTGATCCAGAATGAGATGACCTCTCTGAAAACAAACCTTGACCTCTGCACACAGGAGACTGTGGTTTACCCACTGCTCACCGGGGCCCGCGCAGTGAGACTCGAGATCCGCTTAAACACAGAGACTCGGCCATAAATCAAAAGGCGTAACAGTTGTTCTTTTCTCCTCTTCTATGAGGTTATTAATGATGTGTGCTGAGAGAGCTGAGCTGGACAAAGCCGAGAGCCTGCTGCTGCTGCTGCTGGCATCCTGTCCCAAATCCCACTGCGGGCCTTCTTCTGTTCAAAAACCCCCTCATCCTGCACTGCTGCATGACCGTGTGTATTGCACGTATGCATGTTTGAATGCTTTTTTTATGCTTTGTTTGGAACAAAGCGATCGCTTTGACACATCTAAAAAAAAAAAAAAATAGCCCCCCTGGTCTACTTCATGTGGAAACAATGCAAATCTCATAATCCTTGTATTTTTGACACGGCGTGATTAAAACGGGAGCTGGGAGCGAAAAAAGATAAAGAAAGAAAAGCACTGTGATATGCAAAACACAGAAGTGTTATAAAGCGGGGATGGAGATGCACATTATTGTCCAGGATGAGGATTTTCTTGCAGAAATCAGGTTCATGTTGGAGTGAAATTTCCACTCTGCCTGAATAATGAAAAAGCAATAGTGTGAAAGAAGGAATGGATTGTAGAAAGGAAAATGGCATCTGCAGTCCTTTAGCATGTTTGTCAAAGCACCCTGACTAAACTCACACCCCAAACCTGGTGATGCTGAGTGGAGGCAGCACCAGCTTGCCAATGATGTTCTAACCTTTCACCCTGAACTCAGTGTAAGTCCACTGTGAAGGGCTATAAATAATCCCATTTAAATCACAGATTTGAAATAACTCAGACTCCTTGAGTGGCTGGATAAATTTGTTTTCAGCTAGATGGAGAGCTAACCTGCTGCCAGAGAAAGGACAAAGGTATTCAGCTACACCTGTGAATTATTGCATTTAGGTGTTTTAATTAGACCTGTTGACACAGGTGTATAGAATCATCAACTAGCCATGCAGTCTCCATTCACAAAAATTTGTTGTCCTAAATGGGTTGTTCTGAAGAGCTCAGTGACTTCAAGAGTGGTACTGTGATGGATGCCACCTTTGCAATAAGACGCTTCACGAGATTTCATCCTGGATATTCCACAGTCAGCTGGAAGTGATATTATTATTAGAAAGTGGAAGCATTTAGGAACAACAGCAATCAAGAACAAGTTCAAGAAACCTTTATTGTCATTATGTGAGAGCAAAATGAAATTTTGGGCGGTAGCTCCCGGCTGAGGTACAAACAAAAAGTCGAGAGCTCCGAGCCGCTGCGTGTGTACGCGCAGCCACGAAGCAGAAGACCAGGTAAAATCACAGATCAAAACAGCTGCTAAGGTGCATGCAGTGTAAAAGTTGGCAAAGATCTGCTGATTCCATAGCTGAAGAGTTCTGAACTTTTGCTGGCATTAACATGATCACAAACACTGTGCCGTGGGAGTTTAACAGCTGCATGCAGGCCTTATGTCACCAAGTCCAATGCCAAGTGTCAGATGGAGTAGTGTAAAACAGGGGTTCTCAAACTTTTCAGCCTGTAACACAAAAAATAAAGGTGCCAGAGACTGAGGACCCCCACTGTACCAGAAGGGGGTCGAATCATAGTTGACCACAGCCATGCACATTCAAGAGTAGTCATGTGCAGACTTATATTTAAGGATGTTTTAAACAGAGCATTTTAATGTACATTTGACTAATTTTATGCATATATTTTTATAAAAAACTGGTAAAATGTACTATTTCAAATCCTTCAAAAGCACTCTTTATTCTTTGGAAGGCATCTGGCAACACCCTGTCAGGTTGAGAACCACTGGTGTAAAGCACACCAACACTGGACTGTGTAGCAGTGGAAACGTGTGTGAGTGATTGTCACGCTTCTCTGTTTGGTAGTGGGATGGGTGCGTCTGGGTTTGGCGGGTGCTGGGAGAATGTCATCTGCCTGACTGCATTGTGCCGACTCTGAAGTTTGGTGGAGCGGGGATGATGGTTGCGCTGTTACCTCACAGCAAGAAGGTTCCTGGCTCAAATCCTGGTCAGGGATTTTTCTATGCAGAGTTTGCGTGTTCTCCGGGGCATACATGGGTTCTCTTTGGGTACTGCGACCTCTACCCATACACCAAACACACGCTCATTAAGTGAATTGGTGACTCTAAATGGGTCGTAGGTGTGAGTGTGAGCATGCCTGATTGTTTGTCTAAATGTCAGCCCTGTGATTCACTAGTCCAGGGTGTACCCCGCCTCTAGCCAGTGACAGCTGGGACATGCTCCAGCCCCCTGCAACCCTGAACAGGATAAGCAGCATAGAAGATGGATGATACTATGGGGCTGTTTCTCAGGGTTTGAGCTCAACCCCTTATCTCCAGTGAAGGCCAGTCTTAATACTTGAGCATACCAAGACATTTTGGACAATGCTATGCTTCCAACTTTGTGGCAACAGTTTGGGGAAGGACCTTTCTATTCCACCATGACTGTGCCGCAGTGCTCACAGCAAGAACTATAAAGACATGGTTTGATGAGTTAGGTGTGGAGGAACTTGACTGACTCCATTGAGCACTTTTGGGATTGAACTGGAACTAAGATTGTGAGCCAGGCCTTCTTCTCCAACATCAGTGCCTGACCTCATAAATGCTCTACAGGATGAATGGGCACAAATTCCCACAGAAACCCTCCGAGATCTTGTGGAAAGCCTTCCAAGAAGAGTGGAGGCTGTTAGAGCTGCAAAAAAAAAAGGGGGGGGGGGGCTCAATATTAAAGCACATGTATATGAATACAGTGTCATTACAGTCCCTGTTATTGGGCAGGCGGTAGAATACTTTTGCCCATATTACAGGGCCGGAAAGAGCAGCGTAAACACACATGAAAACTGAGGTTCACCTCAGTCTTTTTTGAGGCACAATGTGAGTCTCATAACCCACAGACAAAAGTCGTCAGCATTTTGAAACGACAGGAAGTTTGGGGTCACAAAGTTGAAAAAGAGACAATAATGAGCATCATCCAGATTTGAAAAGGCTATGTTAGCGCATTAACTCGTCCCTGCAGCCATTATGCACACACCATTTTGAGCGCTCCTAATAGCCTCTGCTTTGCTGATTTCATTGGCCCTCAAGGTCGAATTAATGAATGTGTGCTGTATTAAATATGAAACCTCGACCATGTGACATGTATTGCACAACCCACGCACACACAGACACGCACCCATTAAGGCAGCAGTGTTCATGTAGTTTAAAATGAGATGAAAATACCTGTTAATACTAACCAAACCCATGTTCTTTGGACATAATGTTTCATGTCTTTATGAACGGTTTAGTCATTTTAGTCATTATGAAATGTCCTTTTGAATCTTTTATTTCTATACTAACAAATATCACAGAACCTGTATCTCTATTTTACATTTTTTAACACTTTGATTATATATTGATAAACTAATATTACTGTTAGTGTTTTCATCAGAGAAACACTCAAACATTTGGTGTGATCAAATGGCAGACATTTTCCTTTGACATCACTCTCTGCAAAATGTTCTGGTGCATTTAAAGGTCATATTAACATGAATCATCTTAGCGCCTTGCCTTGTACAGCACCATTTCATAACCAAAAATTCACCCCCTTTATGTCAGTATTCAGTAGAGTCACCTTTGGCTGCAACCACAGCACTGAGTCTGTGTGGATAGTTCTCAGTCAGGCTCAGATATCTGCAGACTGAAATTTTACTCCATTCTTCTTTGCAAAACTGCTCAAGCTGTTAGGTTGCACAGGGATCAGGTGTGAACATCCCTTTTCAAGTCCAGCCACAAATGCTTTAGTTGATTAAGGTCTGGGCTTTGACTCTGCTGCTCCTTATGTGGCTATGCATTGGCCCATTGTCTAGCAGTAAAATAAATCTTCTCCCAAGTCGTAGTTCTCTTGCAAACTGAATAAGATTGTCCTCATATATTTTGCCACATTCAATTTACCCTCTGCCTTTACCTTTCCAGGGCTGGCTGCCGAGAAGCATCCCCACAGCATGATGCTGCCACCACCATGCTTCACAGTGGGGATGGTGTGTTTGTGGTGATGTGTAGTGACCGTTGTCTTATCTGATAGCCAAAAGTTCTGTTTTGGCCTCCTCAGTCCAAAGGACTTTCCTCCATTTGACCATCGAGTCTCCCACATGCTTTTTGGTGAACTCTATTCCAGATTTAATCTGAGTTTTCTTCAACGGTAGCTTTCTCTTTGCCACTCTGTCATAAAGCTTTGACTGGTGAAGAACCCAGCCAACGGTTGTTGTATGCAGAGTCTCTCCCATCTCAGCTCCTGAGGCTTGGAACTCCTTCAGAGTAGTCATAGGTGTCTTGGTGGCCTCTCTCACAAGACTTCTTCTTGCACGGTCACTCAGTTTGTGAGGACGGCCTGGTCTAGGCAGATTTACACATGTGCCATATTCCTTCCATTTCTTGATGATGGATTTAACTGAGCTCTGAGGAATTGTCAGTGCTTTGGATGATATATTTCATCTGATTTTCCTGTTACTGGGCTATATATTTTCCCAGAGGTTTGGTACCAAAAATCAAACATGTGTAAAATGTGGAAAGAAATTACCTTTGAGTCCCTCTCATTTACCCTATGCTGAAATTCAGAGAAAGAGTTAGTATTTCCTTATAAATATTATATTGAAGCTTATCGTGTAAATATCAAGATTTGATTTGATCGTAGTAATTGCTTAAGTAAATAAGCTGTTCTTGGAGAAATGCTTGTTAGTCTAAAAGAAGTAATGTTATTTAATTATTGATTCGTGGCCTTTTACTCATGACTGTAAATCATTTTGACATTTAATGGCCTTGAGGCAAATTATTATATTACAGCTATGAAAAAAAGGCCATGAAAATGAGATCACGAGGCAGAGAAATAAACTGAAAATACTCCAGTGCATATGGGGACGTTTTACAGAGATGTGTTGTAGTTTAGCACACATGATAAAATTAATACTGCTGCTGTTTTACTGTTGAATGACACAACATATACAGCAAGTCAATTAATCATGGTTTGCTTCATGTGGTGATTTACAGCACAGAAGAGGTGAGTTCAGGCCTCATATATTTTCATAACATTCAATTAGAAGAATGGGTCACGCTCAGATGTTTTTCTTGTAACACAATCTATTTTCATTGGTAAGGCATTGGCGTGCATGAAAAGACAAGTATGTATAATGTCTGAGTGAGTATAACTCCATGGTGGGTTGCATAGCTGTCTGTCATAGACGTGATAAAAGTTAAACTCTAAACGGTTCATTCTCTACACCCATTTTTATGTTCGGTGAATTCTGGCCTTTCAAAGGGATACAGTCTTCTGCCATTCTGAAACTGGAAAGGTTAGGAGGGGTTAAAGGGATACTTCTGTATTTTTGCAGTTGAGTCATATGAGGTACTTGACAGTAGTTCCTCATCAGCTTCCAGTAATTTCAGTGAGGGTTGGACTTGCTGGTCATTCCAGCAGGGATGAAAGGCTTTACAGCGTAGCAGACAGGTACTAACCTTGCAAAGCAGATGGATTGGCCAGATGCCATGACTGTCATCAGGTAAATCAAAGCTATGGGGGGGTTCTGTTGTACTGTGAGCCAATGGCTGCCACCAGTGGAGCGATGAGCTTGGATGTAGTCAGGCCTGCACAAAGATTTGGCTAGACCCCTAACAAACCCAGAGAATGGGCTCTCCCCAGGGGCAGTTTGTTGACAGTATCATTGCATGCAACATTCACCAGCTTTTTAAAAAAGAAAATTGCTATTAAGCAGACCTGAGTCTGTCTCCTCACTGCCTGTCACCTCCTCACCCCCAGGCACGTAAACATCCACGCTGGAGGACTATGGGAGCAGGTTGTGATCAAACTTAGTCATATGAATAAATTGCGTTATTATTTTTTTTAACGCGTGAAGGTTTCAGATTAATCACAAGCGTTCAACAGTACAAGAAATTTCGTGTCTCTGAATGTTTTTAAATTAAACTTTTAAATCCAAACTTCCCGAATGTCACTGTTTTAATTGATGACTTCACTTCATGTGTATTGTATGAGTCTGAGTGTATTGCTTGATGAAACTATGTGTTGCTGCCATTCTTGGTCAGGCGTCCCTTGAAAAAGAGATCTTTGATCTCAATGGGACTAACCTGGTTCAATAAAGGTTAGATAAAATAAATTAAATAAACAGCAACAAAGCAACTGAACAAACAGGAAGTGATGCAATACGCTCACTATATATATGCATGCGTAATGGTGGACGGGGAGGGGGC
Source organism: Cheilinus undulatus (assembly GCF_018320785.1). NCBI lineage: Eukaryota > Metazoa > Chordata > Actinopteri > Labriformes > Labridae > Cheilinus > Cheilinus undulatus. Next base: position 15,701,267 of record NC_054882.1, read on the forward strand.
AGACTGAAGCAAAAGCCATAACAATTCTGGATTTTATTGAACATCTGTACATATTAATGATTTTTTTTTCATGGCACTATTTTCAAACCAGTACATCCAAGAAATCTTCTGAGAGATGTTAAGGCGATTGGAGCAATGGTGTGTTATGCAAATCAACACAGACAAGCCACCAGTTATAGTAGTTAGATATAGGAAATGTGTCAGATTAGATGGGTACACTTTCTACACGTATGTTCAAGCCACTGCATTTTGCACTATTTTGCAAGGCGTGCCTCAGCTATATATTCTTTCACCTTAGTGTATCCTCATCTCCTGATGAGCTGTTTTGGTCTTCAGCAGAGATGACAGCAACAAACTAAACTAAAAAGAAACTAAAAGGGAGTGATTTAGATTTGAGTTACCACGACATGCCATTTACTCTGGATACATGAAGATACTTTATACTTGTGTACTTAATTACACAGGAGAACAACTTCTACAGATGGAGACTCAGCAGGAAAAAAGAGAGAGGAGCCGTCTGCAGCCTGCATCACTCCCCATCCAGAGTTCCCTGCCATATTGAGCGCTGGTCTTTAACCAGCCTTCTTCAACCTTGCAAAGATAAACAGGAGAAACCATCTCCTTGCTCCCTAGGTTAGGATGTAAGCTTGCTTTGTAATAGTATATTATCATAGCAGTGGGACACAGTGTGTCCTGCCAATAAAGTCAATAGAGAAGGAGAATGTGACACAGTAAGAAAAGGGCAACAATAAAGGACATGGAGCATTTTGTGTTCTTTCTTCTTGGCATGTGGCTGTTGATCACAAGAAGAGGACAAGCTATTTTTAAGAAAAGCAGCAGGCTGCAAGGAAGAATATAGCTGAAGAAAAATATTAAGTTTGGGCAATGTTGCTTTGGAACTCAGATAAGAAATTTTCTGATGCAGTATATTTTACAGACTGCTCCTTTAACAGTCAGTTCTGCTGATTGTCACATTTATACTGAGTTCTGAGAAACTGCTTGCATAGCTCAAGTGGCTGAAAAACTGCATGACACTACTGTCATTTATTATAAACAGTTGAAGTGTCTGTGTAAACACAAGTTGTCAATATTATTGATGGCAGCTGCTGACCCATGTCCACCCAATGTCAGACGGAGCCGAGGACAGAGAGGGAAACCGGACTTTTCCTCTTTTATAAGGAAAGGACTAAAGGGAGGGAGGTCAGAAGGTACAGTCAATGGCATGCTAGGGTTTAATGTCTTTATTTAAATATTTAAATTTGGCACCCATCTGAGAAGGAGGAAGGAAAGGAAAGAGAGGACCAAGTAGAGAAGCACGAACAGGTGAAACTGGAAGACTGTCCAATGAAAATGACTTTGCTGATGTCTGCTGAGTAATAGAAGTCGACATCCGCAGGTGTCAGCAGAATTTTTTATGGAATCTCCCCCCTCTCCACGGGGTGTCACAGCAGATATTTCATGTCAATGGGCGGATGCAGAGAATCCTTCTAGTCCTGTCGCGCTCTAACCTCTAAAAAAGGCCGACATCAGCAGGGTGACCTGTCATCCCACATGGGCACCTGACCTGTGCTTTCAGGAACAGAAAACAAACAGTCTTTCATAACAGCAACATCATAACGAAGGAGATGCGTCCCTTTAAAAAGCATGTAGAACATATATGTAAAAGCTGAGCTCCTTCCTGCAGACCTAGCCCAGTTTATTTTAAATCCATACATATTTTTGGTGTCCTCTGAGGCTGTTGAATAAGGGGGGCGAGGTGTAAAGGCCACTACGCTGAAGGAAATGTCACTGCAGTATATTGTTGGTAACATTCACAACAAAGCCAAGGCTGTGGTTGTGGGGAAATTAGAATTTATCCTTCTGAGACCTGAGCTTTTGTTTCTTATACATTTTTAGTTTCTCCCACTTATTTGGGATAATTTGGACCTGATAAGTATAAAACCAAAGCCTTGGCTTTGAACAGGAAGTAGTTTTTGCAAAAATAATTAAAAAAATGTCTGTTTATGAGAACAATAGGCTTATCTAACTTTATAATATTATTCCTTTGCTTATAGAAGGTTATTTTCAGAAAGCATGTGTTTGTAAAAAGCTCAGAATTTGGCCGCTTCAAGAGAAACTCGTGAACAGCACAACACATCTCTGGCAGGCCCTGTTTCTGCAGAAACAACACCAACCTGAGACGGTTTAGGACCGTATCTTTTGTTTTGTGTCAGCCTGTTGGCAGGGGGAAATTCAGCCGGTAAGAGATGGTGTCAGACATCAAGAGACGTATGGTGTGTTTCTTTTTTTACTGATGACAGACCACAAGAAGGCAAACTGTGAGCAACATTTCCACTGAAAGTTCTGGAGGTCTTGAAAAATGTCCTTTAAAATTATTAGGGATTTCCAGAACAATTAAAAAAATCCCCTGAAATAACCCTAAATTTCTGTGAAAGTTATTCTAAAAATATTTAAAATCCCAGTCCCCAAAAAATAGTGAAAATTTATGAAGAAGTCATTGATTTCAAACAACATTTCAAACATAAAAAATTCCCTGAAAATTCCTGAAAATTTTCAAGTACATAACCCAAAAATTCAAAGCAAAATCCACCCGAAATTTCCAATAAATTCCCCAAAGGAAATCCCCAAAATTACAATGAAAATGCAGACAAATTTCAAGGGTAATTCCTGCCAATGTTTCAAATCAAATTCCCTGAAAATTACAGATAAATTCTTCAACTTCCCATGAGAGTATCTAAAAATTTCTAAACATGTTTTTATTTTTTTAAACAAATTCCCTCACACATCAATAAATAAACTTCACAAAATTCCACATTTTCATCAAATTTTAGAAAAAAATCAAAAGAAATACCACCAAATTTTAAAATAAGATAAATATTTTTTTAATTGCTTAAAATAAAAAAAATTCCCCAAATTCTCATGAAAGTATCGAAAAATTTCCAATCAAATTCCCCAACATTTACAAATAAAATTGTTTAAAATTACATACAAAAATATAGAAAATTCCCCCCCTCCATAAAAATTCCCTGATTCAGTAAAACTTCAAAAGAAATTCCTGCCATGTTTATAAACTAATTTCCCAAATTCCCAAGAAAGTACTCAAATATATTTCAATTATATATCCCTCAAAACTCAGATCACAGTCCAAAATATTCACACAAATTCCCTCACCAAAAGTTTGGTAAAATTCCTGAAAATTTAAAAGCACAGTCCCCAACATTCCAAGGATATTACTTTATTTTTTAATGGAAATTTCAGAAAACTATTTCAAAAACTGTAATCACAGAATTATAGGTATCTTGTGGAAAGCCACAATGTAATGCTCTCCTATGCACATACATGGTCTCAGGAGGTTAAAGCACTGGGAGTTAGGGAGGACTTAAATCAGCTGTTCTGATGCGGTTTCACATCAGTGATCTGGGTCCTTATCAGAGTAGACTTGGCCCAAAAGTCTAGTTAAATGTGAACACTAATGTACCTCACGCTGATACTGTGAATGAAAGATGTTCCACTCTGTCCATAGAAATAGTAAAAACATCAGAGCTCCTTAGATGTGTTGATTTAACTTTGCCATGCTGACACCTCATCTATGGATCTGTATGATACTCATGTTACTCTGGCTTCATTCAAAAATGTAAAGGCTTAATTCACACATCCCATTGAAAAGAACAATGGTTATAAATGTAAATATTTACCTTAAATGAGTCACCTTGGTGTCACAGTTAATTCTGGGGGCAAATAAGTCCTCGTCTGTAATCTTATTTTAAGAGAATTCCTCTGCACTAACCTGCTGACTTAATCCCTACATCGATTCAGAGGAAGCGTAAAAGGTGGTCTACGACGCTCTAATTACCACCCGTCTTCTCCCTCATCTTCTTGTCTAGTCTGCATTTGTGAATCACATGTGAATCCTTGTGTTGTCTCTCACTGGGTGAGCTTTGATCGTCCCTGGCTGACTCCTGAGGTGAGGGTGGGAAGCTTATTAGGTTTGCCTTTCACCTGTCTGTAGTAGACAACAGGAATAAGCATCACTAATAGGCCTCACATGATTACCATGTTCTGTTGTGTAGATAATGTATTTAATATGGCTGCACTGTTCAATGTGCAGATAGAGTGAAGTGGGTTATGGGAACGTTGATAAGCTCATATTAGCACAAAGGCAGGGCTGACTGTGACTTCTATCACTGACATGCAGTGATAAGCCAATTTTACCTAAAATCAATATTCTGATTCATTTTTACATTCACATCTGTGGGGATTAACACACGGTATTTTAACAGAGTCTTTTATGAGCTGAATTTAAATGATGTTTTCATTTATTTAAGGGAAAAAGCCACCCAAACCTACCTGGCCTCATGTGAAAAAGGCATTCCCCCCTAAGCCTAATAATTGCTTGTTCCATCCTTGGTTGCAACAAATGTTGCAATAACTGGAAATGAGTCTTTCCTTCAGGATTTGCTGGTTTAGAGCTGAATTCATGGTTCCATATATTATGGCAAGTGGTCCAGGTCCTAAAGCAGCAAAGCAGCCACAGACCATCACCCCTAAATTCCACCATACACAGGATTTCTATTTTTCCCAGATGCCCAAGCTCTGAACACCAAGTCAGTACAGAGCAGATCAAGTGGTGCAGGAAATTTACCTGAAACCAAATAAAAATATCCAGTTACATTTCAGGACAAATTTCAGATCAATTTTCACTTTACTACATTGACAAAACTTCATATGGGGTGTAGTTGAGCCTGGAGAAACATCCATGCAAGTCCACTCTTCTCCATCTCCTGCAGTGCTCGCACAACTGGGCATGATTCTGTAATTACCAAGTTAACTCCTTGGTCTTGCGGGTTGAACAGTCCAGTGGTTCTGCTCTGTGCTGCACACTGAAAACACAGTTGATAGGTGTTGACAGATGGCGGGGCATGCAGTCAAATTGCGGCGCAGCTGTAATGGATCAGAGACAACCCTGATGGAAGTCCAGGGATACGCTACCGCTACCATGTTTTGACTGTTGGTCTGATGTTCTTTTGATAAAATGCTGTGTTAGTTTTAGTTCAGATGTAACGGGACACACTCCTTCCAAAATAAATTTCTGGTCAGCACACAGAATATTTGCCCAAAAGCCTTGGGGATCATCAGGATGTTTTTAGTCAAATGTGAGACGCTGTTTTTGCCCAGTCTCTTTCTTATCGTTGAATCATGAACACTGACCTTAGCTGAGTCAAGTGAGGCCTGCAGGTCTTTCGATGTTGTTCTGGGTTTTTTTGGGGCTTCCTGGATTAATCGTCGATGTGCTTTTGGAGTAATATTGGTAGGCTGGCCACTCCTGGGAAGGTGCACCACTGTTCCAAGTTTTCTCCATTTGTGGGTAATGGCTCTCACCAGAGTCCCTAAGCCTTAGAAATGTATTTTTAACCCTTTCCAGATGGATAGATGTCATTAACGTTGTTTTTCATCTCTTCTGCCTTTAGATGGCGCCATGATGTGTTTCATTTTGACATCTTTTCGCCTACCTCACTTTGTCAGAGAGGCTCTATTAATTCACACTAGCTAAGAGCTGGAGGCTGGATTGAAATGTCACTGCTCCTTCCAATCAATTTTCTCAAATATTTCCAGCAGCATCTAACATATCATTTTACCTTCAAAAGTAGACAAAGATCACTTGGAAATAATGCATGAAGCCACAAAACTATTGTTATGGCACCATGGACGACCTCCTGAGGGATCCCATGATAAAAAGTGCCACTTTTTTCCATGACTCTGCAGAATGTTGAACAACAGATAAAGTGAAGGTTTGATGAGTTTGCATCTGCTGCCTCTCTACAGGGTTTCTGTATTGTTTCCATGGTGTGGAGCTGTGCAGAAATGAGAGGATGTGCGTAAGAAAAGCTTTCCAGGGCGCTTGGACGACATCCTGCTGTATTTATTACCTGCCCGTCCTTCCTCTGCTCTCCTGCTGAGATAGGTGAGTCACACACTGCTTTCCAGCTCGTCTTTGCGCTCTTTCTCTCATACCTGTGCTACTCCATCAATCGAGTTGTGTCCTTTTTAACACACACCTCTCTCTCTCTTCCATCCATCTCTCTCTTTCCTTCTCCTCCTTGGACTCAGGAAATTTAGAATCAGCCCCTGAAGGAAGAGTTTGAAAGGCACTCATTGGGATAAATGAGTGTACTTTCAGAAGTTTCCTCAGCCTCCTGGGAGGTGAAAGAATCAGGCTTTTAAAAAGAGGCATGGAGCGGAAAAAGAAGCAGAGCGAGTCGGAAGTAAAAAAGAGACAAAAAGGAACAAGATAGTGGCAGAATGAGAGAGATTGTACATCAAGGGGCCCTTTGTATATTTTTAAGTAGATATCTCAATCTCAGTGTCTGCAATGCAGTTCTGCCATGCTTTATCAGCGTCCTCTCCTCCCTTTTCCACAGAGAAAAGCCTAAAGAAAAACCATTTACTCTTATTCTTTGATGTGAGGAGCTTAATGTCATTCTGAGGCCTTTCTCTCCACATTAAAACAGAGATCCCTGAGCTTTCAGATACATGTGATAGGAGCTGAATTGTCTCCGAGAGCCGAGGCAGAAATTGTCCCGCAGATATAAAAGTCAACTGGAGTCCACTCTCGTTAACTTCTCTCTTTTTTCGGCACTGTTACAAAAGGTCAAGTGAGGGGAATTACCTGGGAGAGATGTGCTTTATCCTTGAGGAAAGAGGCAAAGAAAAAAAGATTAATTTCACTAAATGTGTTTGTGACGATTACCAGAAGCAGCTAATTAATTATAGCCTTAACGAGTGGAGGGAGAGGGAGCAGATTCCCCCTGTAGACACTGGTCACGTGTTGAGGGATTTGATCTTGTCACTGTTTGTTTAAGCTGTAATTAATATCCCAGCCTGTGCAAATACAGCTAACCAGAGCTTGTGCTTACTGGGACACCACATTAACAGCCTATTTTTAGCCTATTTCTACATATGCACTGCTTAATAGATCCACAGACATGTAAATTGTGCACCATGTGATACGACTTGTTTGGCTTTTTTTAGCTTTTGTGCACATGCAGAAGGCTGTGTTCGCTGCGTCTTGTACTAAGTCCAATTCTCTCTTTCTTATCCTTTGCCAATTTGTCATCTAAAAAGTGTGGATTAAAGAATTGTGGGTCTGCGACTGAGTAAACACAAAAACACCTTGTCCTCTTCCCACCCACTTCTCCGATGAAGGGAGTGGGCTGCCAGCCAGGACAGAGATTACGGACATCAAACCTATAGTGAGGAGGTAACATGTCACATCTGAGCAGCTCTGGAGGAAAATATGAAGCAAACAAGGATATATATATGCATATATATCCGCCCTTGTGTTGCTGTGCTTGGAAATGTACGTTGGTGGTTATGTTAGACATGTCAGATAATATGGTGTCTAGTTTTAGTAAAGGCTCCTTTCTGGAGATATTTAAAGTCTATGTAAAGCAGAGAAGTATTACAAGTTTTCTACATGACAGAAGACTATGTATATAACCACTCAGTGGAATTTCAGTTACCAAATAAATCCCTAGCGTTCCCATTAGAGATATACCAATTTCATTTTTTCCTTCCTGATACGATTCTGATACCAAGGTGTTGGTTATCGGCCGATACTGAGTACTGAGTACAGTAATAAATGATGGTAATTTGATCAAAATGGATAAAAAAAAGATGATCAATATCGGGTTTACTGGTGTGAATTTAATCATTAAAGTCCCGAAAAGTCACACGAGTTCCAGGTTTGCTGAAAATGTTGCTGCATGGGATTCAAAAAACATCAATAGTCTCAATGGGAAGGCCCAATGGCTAGCTTCAACAGAAAAAAAAAACAAGTAAGAGGCAATGACTTATGGTTCAAAAGTTATTCAACTTTTGGTAAACTGTGTCACTTCTTGTCATGTATGTCAGCACTGGTCTGGAAGGCATTTTAACAATCACATTCAGAGAAAAACTGTCACGCAGCCACCATTCTTTGCTGCTGCAGGGGGTCCTTTGGTTCTTCGTTGCTTTTTTTTTTTTCTTTTTTTACATTTTCCTATTTTCATATCAGAGTTTCCCAAAACAGGTAACCTTGTCATCTGAAAGAGCTAAATGATGTTAAGGATTACTTACTTTATGGACAATAGTTTTGAAAATGGGCTGCCTACTGGCAGCAGCTGGAGTCCTGAAAAATACTACCTTCAAAACCCATTCATATTCTAGGTCAAGTGTAACAAATTTGTGTTGGCAGCAGAGTTTCTGCTATTTGTCTCTGGCCAGAATGACTGGCAGTCCTCAAGAATTCTGGCCAATTGGAACAACTACCTGAAATTTACTCTAGGACTGAGGAAATTAGCACATTAGCCGCCACCATAACTTAGCAGTTTACCCTGGCCAAATACCATCGTCCACTGAAACACCAATGAATCATCCCCTAGACACCACCTTAAAACTCCGCATTACAACTGAAAATTGAGTCTTACCGTCAAGTGTCCAATACTACCCCTCATAAACTGATGATCTCAACTGTAACCTCCACTAAAACACTAAATCAAACCAGCAGTTGAATTAGAGTATGCCCAAAGAAAGACAAAAGTGTCCACTGTGGATAGTTCGCTCCAGTCCTCTTCTCATCAATGGCTCTTCCCACTTTGCTGCCACTATAGGCTAGATTTGACAGAAAGCCCCAAGCTAGAATTTCCTTTTACGGAGAAGGGAGATGGTGCTCTCACCATCAGGGGATATGACCCCACCCCTCTGCAGGGCATGATTCTGTTTTACAAACAGTTCCACTTCACACACATCTCTGCATAGTTTTCAGGGGCTCTAAACTTAAACTTCCTGGGAGATGCGCTTTGTTTGACATCATTACACAAATTTTCACTGCCTAAATTAGCCATGTGCTGCCTACATAGATAACCCCATCACCAAACAGGAAGTAGGTCACAGTGAAATTACTTTGAGTTTATATGAAAATATTCTTGACAACATATCTTCTAGTTAACACAATATCATATCAGATTTTCCATTATTTGGTAAATGGCCTATTTATCAGTTGGGCAATTTGGCCATTAATATTCTTATCTGCTGGTCATTCTCCCATGAAACCGTCCAAAGACCAGTAAATAACAGCTGACAGAAACTCTGTTTGGCTCTCTAAACAGCCTCGTTTTAATTTTTTTGAGAAAATATTTAGAACTCAAACCATCACGGCAGCAAACTCACATTAGTCAAATAAGTGCTATACATCTGCTGATGTATTTTCATTATTCTGTAATCAGTTTATCATCATTTCTAAGCATGGGAAAAGTCATGGTTATAGCTGTACATCTTCTGAATCAGACCTCAACAGAGAGGAATGATTCAGGTACGGAAAGATAAACTCCTGTATACCTGCTGAAATGTCACTAAAATGTTATGGAAAAGGTTTACTACTAGGTAGTAGTTGAGTAGAACCGTTATCGCTAAGTATACAAAATTCAGTTCCAAAATCATGAAAGATTAAGCAGTAATCTCTGCTCTGGTATGCCGTAGCTTGCCCGTTAAATGTGCTGAAAGCATGCTGACTCACAGGAGGGACATGTCTCTCCGATCTGTCAAAAAACGCTACCACCTGACAGTAGAAGGATCTGGCTGCTCTATATTCAGACAGACATATTCAAGCCTCCAAAACCAGAATCAGACTAAGAATCTGAGGACACTGACTCATCTGGGAATCTACCAATTTCTTGCCAGTCTCTCACTGAGTGTTTATTTTCCATTTAAGCGAGTCAGCTTGGCAACGTTAGCCTTTTAATGTTCCTATGAAAGCATCTCTTTTTAGAAAATCAGGTCAGGTATGGGAGCATATGCTAGTTCAGCACTTCCCCACATTAGCCTTCATCCCATACTGATCTGGCTTCCTGATAGCCATCCTCCAGGCCTGTGCCAGGCACATGCCCCATTTCTCCAGTGATCTTCCCAGCTGACCCTTCCACTTCACATGCCATCACCTCCAGCATCTGGACCAGTCCACTACGTCATGAGTACCTATGTGGTAGCCGACCCTTCCCATCTCAGCTCTCAAAAACACGTCAGCGTTAGACATACGGTCTAACAATGATGACCAAAGATGAGCCAAAGAGAAGTTGTCAAAGAGGAGCCAGGTATACACTGTGCGATTTCAAGCCGACCATATGACAGTCATGGCAGAATGTCATCTCATACTGTATGACTGAATCGCTTACAACGAACGACTATTGCGCATGAGTTGTGTGCTTACATTGTACGATCCAATGGTCATGCAAGACCTGATTGCTCACACTGTGCGACTAAAGTCAGGACAGACTGTGACAGAAACCCGCAGTTTCCTTTTTAAAAAGTCACAAACACTCAGGGTGCAATGTCTCCAGTCATATTTTCTCTCTTCCCCCTCTATCTCTCCCTCTCTCTCTCCCGCTCCCGCTATCTCTCTCTGTATCAAACACACAAGCAGCATCACCTCTGTGTCAGCTGCAGGACAGAAATAATTCCTGCTCGTTTATTTCCTTTATCATAGTGGGGGTGCATCAGAAAGTCATTCCAGCCATTGTCATGGTAATTTTGGACGCTGTCTGGCTGTTTACAAAGGAAAACAATCCCCCCAAGTTGTTTATTCTGTTTGCATTTCTGCTCTCACTGTGAAGTGTCTGGAGTCGTATGACCAAAATATCAAACATGCCAGAAATCCTTCTGACCAGTCAGAAGCAGGTCGTCAGGTTGTAGTCGGGCTGTGGTCGGCCGTCGTATCCCCCTGTACACAGCATGACAAATGACGCCCACTTTGAAGTCAGCCTGACTTCAAAGTGAGTCGTGCGACTCAAAATTCGTGGCTGAATCGAAGGAAAATCGTACAGTGTTCACACAGCTTTAGAGGAAAACCTGATTTACTTTTGTTGCATCCCTGATTTATATCTCTTGGGATTTATAGTCTTTTTGTGTCTTTTAAACTTGTCTCTTGCAAAAAGAAGATAATAATACCACTTCTCTGTCTTCCTTTTATTATTTTAACCGTATAATCTCTCCTTTTCCCTCAGACCTCTTGCACAGTTTAGTACTTTGTGGTTTCCAGTGTGAGGGATTAGACCGTAGCCTGGCTATAAATCTTCACCTGATCTGATTTAGTAACCATGAAACCTGCAGTCCTCTGACAGCTGTGAATTGTTGATTTAATCAATCTTCTCCTCATAGACAAAGTGGCAGATTTGAGCAGGTTTGATATTCAGCATTTCTGTGAAGTCAGGGTCTCCTATTGATACACTTCAGAATCTCCAGTCTAAAAACTGTGATTTTACTCCTTATAAATAGCGTTTTCTATGGAATCTAAATATATATTTAAACATTTGCATCATTACACTGCAAAATTTCTGATACTTGAATTGGTCTCACTTTTAGGGGCTTTACTCATTTGTTTAATTTTTAGCATGTATACAAATGTCACATATTTGGGATGAAAATGCATTCTTTGGGTATTTTTATAGGTGTTTTTATCATATTAGTTGTGGTTGTATGCATTCAGGTTATATGCATAATGAGGTAAATCATTATCATATTAATTATCTTTACAGGACTGACGAAGGAAACCTTGAACCAGGCAGTCTTTATTATAGAAAATGCATTTATTAAGTCTTTTTCTTACTCTGTTGGGGGGGTTCTTTGCTTTCCTGGCTCTATTGTAGTTGTATCTTTTTTAATAATTTCTGAAATGCCTTGCAATATATTTTTTGAAAGAGAATTTATAAACCATAATCGAATATTAAAGACGTACCGCGCCTTACTCAGTCCAAATAGGAGCAGGTCGGCTGGCGTCCAGCCCCAGGATTAATGGAACACCTAGATCCAGAGTCCCATCACACCGTGGCTCATCCTTGACTCACATGCCAATGAATTAAGATCGGGACTGCCCTTTCAGACCCTATTTGCTTATTGAGCGCAGATTTTCATCAGTCTTAAGTCTTGAAGTATTGCAGGGAGGAGGGCCATGAATCTTGAGCCAAATAGCATTAGGAGCTATAAGTTAGAGCCAAAACTGGGCGCTTCTCTCCCAGGGAGAGCCCAGCTTTAACCTGTCAGGCTGGGGCTGGCATTGTAAATCCAGGCCCCGACGTCCTGTGATGGATACGTGGGGATTGGAGTGATGGCCTTAATACCGCCAGACTGACCTGAAGGTTAATCATGATGTGCTGTTTAAGCAGCCTAGCACTGGCAGGAGAACACCTAAAAACAGCAACACACCCCTGGCACATATACACCTGGTTTTTGCATCTGTTTGCAGATGCATAGGCGTTTGCAAATGCATAAACGCAACACACGTCTTATACTTGTCCATGCATATGTTTGCATAAAGCAGAACTACAGAAGCCTGTTAGGGTGTTCCCTGGAGAAAGGGCAGGTCTCTGTCATACTGACCTTTCAGTCTGCTGAATTAGCCTGTCAATCAGAGTTCACTCTCGCAGAGCAACCACATAGACAAAAAGACCCCTCAAATTCAGTGCATGTAAGGTTGCTATGATGTCATCTTCAATATTAACCCATAGGATTAAGTTTTTGTGTTGGTTTATTACCACTTTGGATATGTCCATTATTGGCAGCAACATTGATTTTTATGCATTAGCATTTTTTCTGGAATGTGAAATACTCACTCCAAAGCTGTTAAGTACAAAAATGCACCTTTCATATGGTAGCTATAAAAAATAAAATACATCCATATTTTACTTCCATTTAGCTTTTTTTTTTAACTACAACAGATTGAATTGATATCAAATATTCATTAATTTTTAAAGATTTTAACCATTGGAATACCATTTGTTTTGTTTTGATGCCACCATGTTTTTAAATTAAAAGAAAAGAAAAGAAAAGAAAACAAAACAAAAACAGAAAAATTGATTATTTTCAATATACTACATGCAAAGTAACTTTTTGCGTTGATTTATTACCTCTGGGATGTGCCAGTGATTAGTAGCAACATTGAGTTTTATGCATTATCATTTTTTGTGCAATGTAAAATACTGACTCAAGTGCAAAAAAGCTCTTTTCATACAGTAGCTATAAAAAAAGCTATACATTAATTTTTTTTTCTACTTTCATTAAGCTCAGTTTTTAATCTACTAATGACCTAACTAGTGATGTGAAATATTAATTCATTTAAAAAAAATGAACTCTTTGAATGACTTTTTTTTTGTCATGATGCCACCATGTTTTTGATGAAAAAAAAAGAAAAGTGAATCATTTTCAATATTATATATGAAAAATAATTTTTGTGTTGATTTATTACCACCTGGGATATGTTAATGATTAGCAGCAGCATTCATTTTAATGCAATATCATTTTTTGGGTCAGTTTCACATACACAATCTCAAGCTGCTAAGTAAAAAAATTGCACTTTTCATATGATAGGTATAAAAAAATGACACATTAATATTTTATTCTACTTTCGCTGATGCAAAAATTCATTATTTTAAAGGTTTTAACCCTTTGAATGCCAGTTTTTGTTATAATTTAAAACAGAAAATTGAATTATTTTCAATATAAGTGTGAAGTAAATATTACTATGTTGGATTATTACAGCCTGGGATATGTCAATGATTAGCAGCAACATTGATTTAATACATTATTATGTTTTGCGTGTTTAGCCTTTTTTTTTTTTTCCATATGCCAAATATGGTCAAAATGACACAATCTGGTAAAGAGCTGAAAAATGTTCATTTCCAAGGCAAATGCCCAGATTGACACCCAGATATCATAAAATGTATTTATTCTGCTTAAATGGAAGTCAGATCAAAAATTGCAGTTTGAATGGGTTTCAGTAGTGCACTTTTTGAGCTCAACAGCTTGAGTGTAACTCTTGCTTGTAAACAGTGTATTTTAGACTTACTGAAGGAGCTGAGCTGGAAATAACAAGATCAAATAAAAATACACAATCCTGACAAAATTCATGCCATACACATGAATACAGCCAAAATTTTCTAAAAATTAAGAATGAGAAGCTCGTAAAATGTGCACAACCTCCCCTAAGGGTTCAAAGAATGCTTTTATTTCCCTGCAGAAGCACAATTTTGCATCTTTAGATGTTGCAGGGTGTTCATGTCTAATTGGCCGCCTGTCCCTGACATGTATGAATTAAAATCATTTGTACTTCCTTTTTACCAAGCTGAACAAAATGTCTTAAACTGCTTTGGCTGGCCATGCTAAGCAGGCCTTCCTTCCTTCCTTCCGTGTGAGCAGGCTTTGCTGCTTTCCTATTATCTGGAATGAATATGCTGACTGGGCATGCATAAAACATGAGAAAAATGGGTGTTATTGCAATGCGTGTTTTTCAGTGGCAGTCCCCTCTGCCTCCGTATAGCCAAAACAGACACTTGTATGCACTAAAGGGGACATAGCAGCACTGGAGGCCCATGGCTTAAAGATGCAAAAAAAGCAGAAAAAACTTCGAAGCCCAGAGCTGCAACTCATTATTGTCACCCCTTTTCTCTCTCTTTCTCCTTCCTCTCCTTCCTCTCCTCTGTCAGTCAGCCTCTAGCCGTCTTTGCTAGCGTCTTTCTCTCCGTCCCACTGGGTTCCCACCAGTCAGTGGATCTGCCCTGGATGCTGGCACTAAGCGCTAATTACACTGTCTCTCTCGCCACACTGACAGTCACGGCCAAGAGGATCTCTGCTCCCCTCGTCTGCAAATCCACAGCTGGGGAAACAACACTTCAGTGAGCTCCAGATGCCAACTGATGAGTTTAAGTTGACATGCAGCAGCATATAACAGCTGATGGGAATTCTTTCACCACAACAAAAGCAAATCTTTGACATGAATCTACATGTCTTAATTTCCTCTCTGAGCTCTGCTCTGTAGATGATTCGGTTTGATGTTCTGTCCTGTATTGTAAATATGAGTGATGCAAGGCACAAATGAGTGGTCGTGCAGTCGATTCACATGCACACGCCGTATGAGTTGCATAACTTCTGAATGAGCGTCTGCAAAGTTGCAGATGTGAGATGAGACAAAGCACCACAGCCGGCGAAAAGATCTTGGATCAGTTACACTGTAATCCACTTTACTATCCCTTCTTCAGATTGTAAACTCCCCAATCCAGTTACTTTAATCCTTCTTCACCAACCTGAGGCTGCAGGTTGCCAAGCTTATGCTGGCTAGCCTCATGGTCCTCTTCATGTGTCCTAGCAGGATGCTTTTGTCTGAGACAAAGGCTGTGTAGTTACTCCTGAGCGTTAGCGTGTTGATCACATGCTCAATCATCCCCTCCCCTCACCGTTACGAGGATAAGCTGCAAACAAACCAGACGACAACAATGTTAGCTAGCTTTACAGTGAACCCATGTTTTCAAAAGCCAATTTGCCATAGTGTTGTTGCTTTATTCACAGTAGATAGGCGGGAGAGACAAAAACAAGCCTGAGTGAGTGAACACACACAATCTGCCTTGGCCCATTTAATCAGAAAAGCAGTTCTGTCGACTGAAACAATGTTGCTATAATATGAGCTTTGATCGTGGATTTATTATGCACTCGCCTAAAGTAGAACAACACTCACTGCTTTCATGGCCATTTACTCCAGTTTATCCTTTGAAAAACATATTTGTTTTTCTTCTATAAGAAGTCACTGACCTAATTTCTACATCATTAGTTTAACTTTTTATCCTTGTCATAAGTTAAATAATTTCTTTGGACAATTTAGGGAGCCTGCTCCAATAACTGAGTAGACCGGTGCCCTTCTGAAAGGGAAAACTCTCAGTGACAAAATCCCTGAACACAGCTGGGTCCTTAATATTTGTCCCCATCCTTTTGCATATTTGTCACACTTTAATTTTTGAGATCATCACACAAATTGTAGTATCCTGGGTAAACACAGAATGCAGTTTTTAAATGATTGTCTCATTTTTTTTAAGTGACAAAGGCCATCCAAACCTACCTAGCCCTGTGTGAAAAAGTTATTACCCCTAAACCTAACAACCAAATAAACCAGTTGTTCCATCCTTGGCGGCAACAACTGCGAGCAAATATTTGCGATAACTGGCAATGAGTCTGTCACATTGCTGTGGAGGAATTTTGACCCACTCTTCCTTGCAAAATTGTATTAAGTCAGCCACATTGGAGGCTTTTCCAGCATTAACAGCCAGTTTCAGGTCATGCCACAGCATCTTAATCAAATTTACGTCCAGACTTTGACTAGGCCGCTCCAAAACCTTAATTTTAAGCCAGGAGTGTCCAAATTGAAGGCTAAATGTTGCCCTTGGCCAATTTTTAATTTGCCCACCGCAAATTCTAAAACATAAACAACAGACGACCCACACTGGAACATGCAGCTTGTGCTTGCCTATATATTTTATCTGTTTTCTTATTGGCAGACAGGTGTAGTTTTGTGGGACCATGGGGGCTCATCCGGGGAGGTATCACAACCCTCTGCTCGTCTGTCAATAAGAAACAGGGAAAATGATAGATTGTGAAGATGGTGTGAATTTATTTGGATTAGAGTAGATTTAATTTCAGCCCTTGGCAGCGCTACTGTGGTGGACTTGCTGGTGTGTTTCCAATCACTGTCCTGCTGCATAACCCAGGTGTGCTTGAGCTTGAAGTCATGAACTGATGGCCAGACATTCTCCTTTAGGATTTTCTGCTAGAGAGCACGATTCATGGTTCCATCAAAAACAGCAAGTGGTCCACGTCCTGAAGCAGCATCACACTACCACCACCACCATGTGTGAATGTTGGTCTGATGTTCTTTTGATGAAATGCCGTATTAATTTAGCCCCAGGTGGGACACACACCTTCTAAAAAGTTCCACTTTTTGGGATCATCAGGATGTTTTTAGTCAAATGTGAGACAAGCTTTTTTGTTCTTTTTGGTTAGCAGTGATTTTGGCCTTGTAACTTTAAGCATGTTCCCAGGCGTTTATTTCCCCTTCAGCTAAATGCATATCCCATTTAACCAACTAGTCTAAAGAGGAGCAAATACATAGAAAACAGTCAAATTCATCCCAGGGTCATTGTGTCAGCAGATAAAATGTGAGCCTGATATACTCTGTATAACGTGGCGAACATTAGCAGCTAGCTCTGCCAGACTTTGTTCCTCTTTGCAGATTAAAATTGTGCTTTGACATGTGGCCTCTTTTCACTTTGGTTGAGAAGGCATGCATGAGTTCAACACTCAACATCCTACATAACACTTTATTTCCATTTTAAAAATTGTTATACTGCGCTGTTCCTACTACTCGCTAACTACTTAGCTTCTCATATTTACGTCCAGTTAAGTACTAGAGGAAAGCTTTGACAGGAAGGCAGAGGCCATTAACTGAAGCCACAGTGGCCTCTAGTGGCGGGAGGTTCATTACAGTTTAAAAGAGAATTATAGACCAGGATTTCAAGCCTGCTTTCTAACAATTCACAAGTAAGTAGGTCAACTGACTCGTAAATCTCCTGTCAGCTAATTTAATAAACAAACTGTTTAACCGTTCCCATCCCTCGTCTCTTTCTTATTGATGAATCATGAACACTGACCATAACTGAGTCAAGTGAGGCCTCCAGATCTTTAGATTTTGTGCTGGGTTCTTTTGGGACCTCCTGGATGAGTCATTGATACGCTGTTGGAGTAATTTTGGTTGGCTGGACACACCTGGGAAGGTTCAAGTTTTCTCCATTTGTGGATAATGGCTCTCACCATGCTTAGCTGGAGACCCAAATCTTTCACAATGTTTTTTTAACCCTTTCCAGACTGATTGATGTCAGTGGCTCTGTTTCTCATCTGTTCTTGAATTTCTTTAAATGGCGCCATGATGTGTTGGAGATCTTTTAGCCTACTTCACTTTGTCAGAAGGTTCTATTTAATGGATTTCTGGATTCAACAGGTCTGGGAGTAATCAGGTCTGGGTGTGGATAGGGAAATTGAACTCAGCTTTTCAAAAATGTGGTTATTCTCAGTTAATTCATGATTTAACAAGGGGGGAGATGACTTTATCCAAATAGGGCTTGGTAGGTTTGGATGGCTATTTTCCCTTAATAAAGGAAATTATCATTCTAAAACTGC
This sequence comes from Cheilinus undulatus, assembly GCF_018320785.1. NCBI lineage: Eukaryota > Metazoa > Chordata > Actinopteri > Labriformes > Labridae > Cheilinus > Cheilinus undulatus. The sequence goes on from NC_054882.1 coordinate 15,719,291, forward strand.
ATTTGTATTTACGCAGGCTAAAAATAAGATCTAAGGAGGGGGGCAATACTTTTTCACAGCACTGCACCCTAGCTGGCATAGACACAAGAGCTTAAATTTATCTACTATACACACTTTATTTTTTGCACAGATTTATGATGAATATTTTTCAGATCAAATCCATATTGTCTTCATTATTATGTATATCTAGCATGCAGTATTGTCTGTCCTCAGGCTCACGACAACACTTGAAGACAATGGGCAATTTGGTCATGTGAGAGCTCTCCCTTTAATCAGCTAAGCCTATTGACAGTTCTCACACAAAGGTCATCAGTCTGTTTGTCATGCTGACTTGCTAGCCTTTTCCCAACCCCTCATGTCAAGGTCGGACCAATTAAAGGAGCTTTAATGAGATCCCATTGTACTGAATGTGCTATTGTGCCTAATCAAAACAATGTTACATAAGAGCTGCACGAGCACAGCCTGTGATGCAACAGGTTTTCTTTACAATGAATCCAAGTGAATGGATTTCTAGATAGCTGCTCAGGCTTAAGCTAAGAAATGATTTAAAAGCTTCATTCCCATTAGCTCACATATTTGCGCCTTAACTCCTAGGCATGTTATGAATGCAGAAGTGTGATTACTAGTCACCTCACCATGCCTGTGATGTGTGTAATCATGCCTGTGTGTGCATGTGTCTATGGGTGTGAATGATATGTTCTGTATATCACATCCCCTGGAGGGTAGCTATTCAGTGAGATATACCATCCCGCTGACGGGAGTGCTGATCTGCAAACGGGGACAAGATAAATGCACGTGTCATTCACAGCCACATGGGATCCCTTCTTCACATGCCAGAGGACGGGAAATGAGACGCACTCGGACAACACAATGCAGGTTAAATAGTGGCGGGGACACTGGAAGCCTCTTAGAGTTCTATCCCTTTAAAACAGTTGCTGACCTGTACTGTATATTACAGTGCCACAGCGGTGGAAGAGATCGGGTTGGGTCAGCTCCATCTCCTGAGTCAAGGTGATGTAAAAGAACCCGAGTCCTGTCTAAGTGAAGCCCTGCTGACTGCTGACCTTTGTGTCTTTACCCATCTATCACGCTGGGCAGTGTGTGTGTGGGTGTGTGTGTTTGTGTGTGTCAGGGGTAAAGAGTGCTTGTTTGCGTGCTAGTCAGAGCATTCGGACGTGCGCGTGGAAGTGTGGGACTTTGAAGGATCTGTCTTTGCTGTTGTGTTGCGTGAATGAGCAATCTGTCCTGCTCATATTCAGCCAGGCATATCCTGCTCTGGCCCCAGCTCCGCCTGTGGTGACAGAAAAGCCGAGGCAGTTTAAATCAGTTGACATTGTTCTGGCAGTGGGAAGTGCTTATGCTGAGGATATATCTCTTTGTTTTGTGCCATCTGCAGCAATAAGAGAGGCAGAATCCTGATAAATGCCAATCCAAGTATGGACTGGATGGTGGAAGCAGAGGGGAAATCAGCACTAGAAATTTACCATTTCAAAAAAAATATAAGGACAGTGATAATTCAACTTTTAAGATTAACAACACAACATAATAGGTGCTACACGTCATATTAAAAACAGGCAGAAAAAGTTGTTGGAAGGGTTTAAAAGTGATGAAAATGGCTTACAAGTGGAAGAAATGGGCAGGAAAAGCAGGAGTTGAAAAGGGGTTGAAAAGTGGCAGGAAAGGGTTTAAAGTAGCAAATATATGTCAAAAGCATCAAAAATTAGTGAAAGAAAAGTAATAGCCTAAAATTTGGTTAAAATATGGCAAAAATGTGTTAAAAGAGGCAAAAATGAGTGCAAATTGTGCAAAAGTTATGAAAAGTGGCAAAAAGAAGGGACAAAATTTGGAGGGAAACGTGGTTTAAAAGGGGCACAAATGAATAATTTCAACATGAGGTCTCAAGCTGTTTGAGTCCGCCTGTTCTAAGCAGATGGATGAGGTCACACAGGCTTTGCCCAATTCTTTTTACATTCTCAACATGGGAGCCACTGAGAGGACGTCTCCAGATGCCTTAAAACACTAAGAGCTTTTTTTAAATTTTGCCATTTTACTCCAATTTTGCCAAATCTTAACCAATTTTCATCACTTTTTCATTCCAATTTTGCAAATTTTAACTCATTTTTGCATAGTAAAACCTATTTCTCTCTATTTTAAACCCTTTCCACCACTTTTTCTGCCCATTTTTGACAATTCTTGCCACTTTCTGCCTATTGTTGCCTCTATAACCACTATTAGCCCTCTGTAATCATATTTCATGATTTGTTTTGCCCATTTTTGCTGGTTTAACCCAACTTTTCATTCCATTTCATTGATTATTTCACCCATTTTTGCCCCTTTTTAATCCCCTTTTTCCACTTTTTTATGCTTGTTTTGCCACTCTATTTTTTGCAATTTTTTGCTTATTTTTATGCCACTTTAAGTAATTTTTGCCACTTTTAATCCATTTCTGCTACTTTCAAAATCCCATTTCACCATTTCTACCAGCTTTTGGCTAATGTTAACCCATGTTAACCCATGTTAGCCATTTTTAATTAATTTTAATTCTGTTTTTAAGCAAAGGGATTTACATTTTTAAGAAGGCTGTATACTATGGCATTAAATTATTTTTGAAAAATTGTTTATTTTAATAAGAGGGGTTATTATTCAGGCTAAATATAAAATATGGATACCACAACTTAACTTTACGATGGACCACAATTCTGTGACCTCCATGGTCCCCAAGTTTGACAGGGCCCCAGAAAGCTCTCCCATATATCCCCCCCTATGGGCGACCTTGTCTGCACATGACTGTTCCTGAATGTGCATTACTGTGTTCATCTGCCTTCAGGTACAGTGGGAGTCCCTGGTCTCTGGAACCTTTATTTTGGCTGAGAACGACTGCATTACATTATAAAGGTACCTGAGCATTAGAACACTAATGTTGTGATTTCTTTCTTTCTTTTTTTTTTTCAATTTAAATTGTATTATTTCCTTGAAAACCGATCATCTTAAACAATATTACAAGAGTCACTCATTTGCTCCAAGTAAAACAAAAAATGATACAACTATACTTAAACACATTGGTATATTAACCAACTCTGTATCATATACCTTGCATTGAACCCATCGTCCTGCACATTTATGTTGTGATTTCTTGAGATAACCCAGTGAGGACAGTTTTTATATGCTGTAATGGTTAAACATGGTTATATCATAATTTCCAGCAGTTCCACAATGTTAACACCATTTTAAAATGCAATAAAATTTATTTAAATTATTATGGCTTCTGTGTTTCATGTCTTATGTAAAATAGGACATGATACTTTGTAATTGTGAATGTTTTTCTCCAAAAACAAGTGTAGTTAAACTTGAAAAATATACTCTCCCTGCTGTCTGAAACATTTATTAAGGATTAATCATGCATTTATTAATGTGACACAGGCTATTTAGACATAATAAATAGATCTGTAGTTTAAATTTTGTATAGACACTTGTAAGATATTCCTTTATAAGACGATATTCTCTGTCCAGGTTAAAACTGACCCAGACGGTACTGTGAATATGAACAGTATGTAGGGGTTGAAAGAGCCTTTACATTCAGTTATTTAATATAAGAGGGAGAGGTGTCAAAATACCATGATTAACTTTGATAAAATAGTATGTTTTAAAGTTGATCATGGCATGAATGTTTTCCCTAAAACAAAAAATTTTGTGCAAGAATCTTGTTTTTCTGAGAAAGAGTCAAATGAATGAGTGCCCTTGGTTGCACGGCTGCACAGCATTCTCTGAACATTTCAGTACAATTGGCAGGGATGAAGAAAGTAAAGAGTCAGTGAAAAATTCTCAGTTCGAAAGAAAATTAAACTCTAATGAAGTCTCAAATTTGAAAAGTATCTGAATTACATTTTTTGGTGGCATACAGCTTGATCACAACATTCTGCCTTTATTTTTATTCTTCTTCTTTGTCAAAAATCCACAGCAAAACATTTTAATATTGTTGAAAACCCTTTTGCCCTGAAGATACAAAATGCCTTTCACAAGCACCGCTGTGCACATCAGAGACACGTACGACACGTCCATCGATGTGACATAACTTTGATGCCACAGGGGATTGTGAGTCAGGCTAAAAAAGGGCAAAAATAACACAAATGAGGTCCAGCAGTGTGAAAGCTGTTATCAGTAACTTCAACATAACATAATCCCTTTAAATTCCTCTCATCAATTCATCCTTTTCTGGTCTAATTACCATCTGTCAGTCATATACTGTCTCTCACTGACTCAGCTCACTTGGATATGTGATAACTGACAAAAAAAACATAAATAAACAGTCATTAGTCATGGAGGCTCAGTAAATTAAAAGCATAAATCACAGTTTCAGCAGCTACATCAATGCAAGCGACAAAGAAAATAGTAATAACAGGGATCAGCATTCCAACATCTGGGGATTGCAGAGGTGCAAGTGTCACCTCAGGGGGAGATTAGTGGTGTTCCTGTCTCCCACAGGGATAACAGTGGTGTATGCATCACCGTGAAACAGATAACAGGGCTCAGACAGAGTTGGATGTGTTTATCAGGACCAGAGGCGTTCCCCAAGGCTTCGTATTAATCCCAGCATTACTCTGCATTTTTATACAGCAAGCTTTGGAGACCGGCCAGCCCTATCCTCCCTTCTTCATATCCTTTGTCTTCCTCTCCTGTACTTTTCCTCCTCTTCTCCTTTCCTCACTCCTCCTCATGTAACACCGCTCTCATCCTTTTGTCTGTGTGGAGTCTTTCCCTCTTGGCTGATTTACTACGCAACGGGGGAGGCAAAGGTGCAGGAAATGGAGGTCAGAACTCATCGTTAGTGGCCAATGAATTCTTAATTAGGGCAACAAATGGTGCAGTGCCTCCAGTGTGGCTGGAGCGCGCCCAAAGCACCAGAGATCGGAGGCCATCACCTACACTACCCGTTAGCTGATTATGTGCTGGACTGCGACAAATGCAATTTGTGATAGCGCCTGCTGCAAACAGCACACACTACTGGTGTGTCTAATGGGACAACTGGAGGGGGTTGGGACAGATTTTAGCTCTGAAATACAGAAATATGGGGCATTCCATACAGTGTGTCCATGTGGGATATAAGACAACCATTTATTTACATATAATTTATAAATATGTAATAAGTAGGGGTGTTGTTGAGCGACTAATTTTCAAGTTAATTGAATGCAAATTTTAGATCAACTAGTCTATAGCAGAAAATACTTAGTTCTATGGATGGCGGGATTTTTGATTTAGACTGTTAGAGAGTGGTTCATCTATTTCCTGGTTTGGTTTTATCGGAGCAGGGCAAATACAGGAGACTAGACATCACCAGTCTGTATGGGGATTACCCCGCCCCCCTATTGCTGCAACAATATGTGATCACCAAGCAGCTCATCTCAGTACAGTCTGTTGTTACCCGATGTCACTGCCTTCATTGAGAGTTAACAGCCATCTACATGCTGTGTTTTTGTGCATTTTGAGGTAAATTTCTCAAATCTATCAGCCATGGTGGCCTACGGGTCATTAAAAATATCATAATTAAGAGATTTGTGCCAGAAAACAGTAAATTTAATCCCCGACTTCTGGCTCTGCTCTGGCTTCAAAGCCAGGCTGCTGCTTTCTGATCAGAAGCATTTTGTAAAGTTTTAGAGGATTGTATTTCTCGTGAGTGGGCGTGGCTTCAGTTCACTCAACAGATGCACCCACATCATCCTAGAGCAGATTTACTGCCTCATTGTCATGATTTTGAAGCTTAATTTTATAAACTCAGAGATGTTTTTCATGGCTCAAATTTAGTCTGGTGGTTTATAACACAGTGGCATGTCATACAACAAACCTAGAGTAAAGTTTTTTTTTATCACTTTACAGGGACTTTGAAATATTCTTGATGACATATTTTTGATATAACACAATATAAGATATCTAACGATTCACCATTTACTCATTTGGTAATAAGCATATATATTTTGAATGGGTTCTTTGGCTGTTAATATTCTTATCTAATGGACAGCTGCCTGTGGAGCTGGCTGAAAACCAGTAAATACCTGCTAAATTAGTGCCGCCTTAAGAGTGTAAAACACTCATTTGTTTTGTCTGCTTCATGTGAACACTAATAAATAGGGCAGCAAAGCCCATTTTCTTTCCTTCCTTCTTAAAACTGAAACTGAAAATTACAAACTCTTTCTGAAATGGCATGAGACATGAAACACAATGTGAGACAGCTTCCCTTTATTTCAATTTCTTTGAAAAATAAAGCCCTGATTAGTTTGAGTATACACATGGTGTACTTTTACAAACTGCTATTTAATTACAGTTTTTAGTGGATCTCATGCCTCTTAAAAAATGAAATATAGAGTTCTTTTATAAAGGGATATTTCACATTTCAAAGCCTTTAGCCACCCACTGGGATTATACCACTGTCCCTCTCTTTCTGCTCACAAAGCCTTCCTTGGAAGAGGACCTTATTAAAGTTTGCAGCATTGTCTGCATTCCTATTCTTTTCAGTTCATGACATTGTCAAGCCTGAATTGGAAAATCTTTCCCTTTTCTGGCTCTCTACCCCCCAAGGTTATGCAGTAAACGTTGATCCAAGTCAATACTTGTCTAATTAGCAACCCCACTTCTTCCTGCTTGTCTTGCTGTATCATGAAAAGACAAGGCAGTGGCCTCTGGTCACAGCGCTAATCAATCTCTCTTTGAATTCGGCCCTGCTTTTCTTGGGTTTTGCCACCTGTCACATCTAAAATGCTGGGTGTTCGGGGAATAATAAACCCTGTAATGACTGTACCCACAGCATTCCTCCCCCCTGGTACATGTGTTATTTTCACCTGCTCTTACCCCCTTCCATCCATCTCTTCCTCCCTCCCATCTGTCCTCTCGTCCTCATGCGGTACATCAAACGTCCCCGGCCTGACTGTGTGCTGACAGGCAGCCGCTGACAAGCTCCCAGGCCATTCTGAGGGGAGCTGAGCCTCTCTTCATGAGGCCCTCGAAGAGACAGTGTCACAGTGAATCCACTCTGGAGGCTGGCTGGCACAATCTGCCCTGTACAAAGCAAACTGCAAGAAACAAACCATAGGAGATGTAGTTTGAACATATGTTAAGTGTCACAAACAGCTAAAATAACACCAAAATACAGAAAAAGAAATGATTGTTTTATTAACACAGTTAGTAGAATAGGTGTGCTTTTGCAGTTAACCTTTATTACATACTGAACCTTTTTTTAATCACTCCCTTGAGCAGCAGTCGTCCCATATGTTCTAAGAAATAATAGTAAGTCTGGGAGGCATGCTGGGATTTGTATTTATTCAGAATGCATGCACCTTTTCTGTACACTCATGATGTTGGTGACAAAAACTGCTCCACTGAAACACATTAAAATCAGAAATTTAACCCTAAAAAACATGTATTTTATATTATTAGGCTTTCATTCTGGAGCCATTGCTTCAAATTTGAAGTTTTTCCTGTATGTCACCAGATGTCAGCCATTTCCCCATATTTTGCATTAGGGGAATTGCATGCAACAAAGCAGGTCTGTATCCAAACAGGAAGAGAGTATAAGACAGTACAATAATCCAAAATGACACCAAAACAGTTTTGACAAACTTGTGGATTTTAAAAATATGCAGTATTTATGAACTATGGAAATTCTGAGAATAATAGTGATTCACAATTTGAATCTTTTGACAGCTTTACTCTACTTTTTATACATCTAACTGTAAGAATCCATTCATTTTGCACAGCTCGATTACTATGTGGTTGATCCTGAAACCAACCTTCAGTTGGCCAGATTTAATGTCTGCCATGCAAGCAGATCCATCTTGCAAAGCTCCAATCTGAAATGACTTGGCCAGGTCTGAAAATGGACCAGTCCAATCAGCATCATTTGAGGAGAAAGGGGCGATAGGTACAGGCGCGGTTTGATCAGCTGGCAACTGATAGCAATGACTACTGCTTGTACAGCAATTAGCTCAAATGTAGCTATAGTATAGTCTTAGTTTTACTGGAACTAGACCACATTTCTTTATTTAAACAAAAGCAAATACCACACTGAAAGCTTCTCTTGGTGGAGGTGATGTTTTAGCACTTCTCCTGACCGGCCTCGGCATGAATTTTATCCATCTTCATCCTCCATGCACCTTGGAAGCTGGTGAAGTTGTGCCAGAGTTACCCACTTCTTATGCTTAATGCAATAATGCCAATTTGTATGGAAAGGGGTGTGTTTCCCCAAATAAAAAATGTCTCAGTGTCTCTGTGCACTGATGTGTATGTGTGGTGATCTGCCAACGACACAGTAAGAGGAACATTAAAAGCAGTGCCTTTTGACTTATTTACAACGTTTCAGTGCATGCACGTTTTGTGGAGCTTTAACAAAACATCACCCAGCCTACCTGCAGTGTGTTGCTGGCTACGCAGACTTTTGACCTATTATTCTACAAGAAGTATCCAAAAGCAGTCATCCATAATCCCCAATCATTAAAAGAGGATGCAGTGTGACTGATGGTTAGAACGTGGTCTTGCTCAGTCAGTCTCACTTTGCAGATTGCTACGTTACCTCAGCTGACTGAGCCAGGGGACAGGTTAGAATAAGAGCAGCTCCCAGGAGCCTTCATGTAATTACATCCCAAACTGAGAAGTCGTTTCCCCTCCCTTTATTCCTCTCTCATCTCAACAGCTGGCATGATGGCATGTACGGTGTGTATTTGTGTGTGTGTCACGTGACTTCCCTCCCAATCTATTATTGAGCGTTCCTCCACACTCTGACAAAGTCACAGCTGATTAATAAGTAAAGACAAGACCCCAGAGGTTGAGACGAGCCCTGAGCAAATGACAAAGAAATACATTCATTACAAACTGAATTAAAATCTCTCAAACTTTTTTTTTTCTCCTGTGGTGAGGTCTAGCTTTCATTTGTTGTCATTTGTTTTCATTCGTCAGCGTCTTGGTGCTGCGATCGCTGCTGCCCTTTGGCGAAAGCTGCTCTGAAATCATCCGAACCGATCAATCTCACTTAACTTTCCTCAGAGCTTCTCTTTGTTTGGAGACAGGGTTATTTCTGTGTGTATTGACCCTCGACAGCGCCCTCATCTCTGCTTGTTTATGAAAAATATGAGATTAATATGAAGATGTGAACACAGAGCTGTCCCTCTAGATCTTATTTACCCTGCACACATACACCTTACATGCACAGAAGGGCACACATGGATTATGCACACAGTGACACAACGCGCACAGTGTCATCTTCAAAGGCACCCAGGGGCTGCATGGCCAATGTGACAACAGCCCTAATGAGCTCGCCTGAGTGGGTGACCCTGTCGCCTGGCGAGAGGAGTGGTGTCGCCATGGTGATGCGGAGGCGAACGGTCTGAGTCATGGTGTCATGCAGGTGTTTTTTTGGAATCATACTAGCTTTTCTGTGTGATTCATACAAATGAATTAATATGCACAAAAATAACAGTGTGAAGGATTAGATTTGTGCTCTTAAACTGCCACATTATTCTCCATTTTACTGCACCACAACACCGCTTCAGCAGTCTGAATTAATGGCCATTATTCTGCACGACAGGCCTGCGACACATTCAGGGATTCGAGGTGTATAATGATGACTGTGTGTTCCTCAGTTTTTCATCATCTTCAGCTACAGAAATGGAGAGACAGTGAGAATGAGAGGGTGCAAAAACGAGCAAGAAACGAGTGAGAGAAATGTGGAGAGCTGCGGGCTCCTCAGTGTGCTCGGTGATGATATGCGGGGTAATGAACTCCCAGACTTTACGCATCAGAAGCGTGACGCTCCACATCGCCTTGACTGTCAGCGATTTCTGCCCCGTACCGGTGAGATGAGCCCCCCCCTCTTCTTATAATCTCCTTCCATCCACTCCATACCAGCTTTTGAGGCTCGCACTGCCTACTTAAAGCCTGCATTTCATTTGTCAGCCTAATGGTGAAATGTGTAAGGAGTTTAAACTCATGCCTCTCCTGGAGGTGTCATGGGGAGTTGACAGCGTTGTCATGGGGAAAGAAGCGAGTTTGCTGCCTGGTGTGAAAACTAATCACTTTAAACTTGGACAAGTTGGAGCAGCTTATTGAGGTATTGAATTTTGTGAAGCTGTGTATGTTTTAGTGGACATTAATGATATAATTAATGTAGCAAATGCACTAGACCTCATGTAATTATATTACATGAAACAAAATCTAGTAGTCAGTTCTACATGAACTACTTCAAAGTTAATTTCACAGATTTTAAAAGGAACTAGTGCAGTTCATAGTTCATAATTCAAAATTTTGAACTAAGTTCACAGTTCCAAAAATAGTTCATAGTTCTTTTTTTTTTTCAATATGTTGCTGCGAGCTATTACCCTTAGAGTACTGGCATTTCCCCATTGTTGCCACCCATTCAGTCCACACTAGTAGCCAGCTGCTGCCGTGTCTTTTAAATTTTTTTGTCACTTGCACATACCTTGAAAGTTTAGCCGGGTCCATTAGTTCAGTGTGCCGTTTCAGGTTTACTGTTGATGTTGTTGATGTATGGAGATGCTTCTTAAAACCTGGTGGGCAAAGTTTACACAAAAAGGTAATATTTTTCCCACCTGGATCATCGCTGATCTTTTCATAAAATTCTTTTAAGTCATCATACGAAGATGCCGCATTAATCATGGAGGCAGAATCTAAGATAGTGCTGCTGCCTTCATTTGTTTTTGCCTCCACGCTTCGCATTTTGATGACGCAAGCGGCGGTGCGGCTGGTGTTGGCAGATTGGGTGTTTTTCCCCCTACACGTTAGGCCCGTTTACGGTGTGTTTTTGTCGGGTTTTCGCCTGGAAGGCTCTATGGAAATCTGGCACTCTCTTGAACAAACTGCAAGAGAGCGCCATTCACAAACGCCAGAATGAGCACACTCACAATAACATTCATCAGGCTGAAATAAAGTACGTTCAGTTCACGTTCGCCCAAAATATGAACCAGTTCATGAACGATCGTTCACTGAACTCGTTCAGGTACAACACTGCTAGTAGTTACATAGTATTTTTATGATATTATCAATAATCATCCAGTAATTTCTCAAGAAAAAGGCAGTAATTACCCAATAATAACTTGGAATGTTCTTAAGTAATAACTTTGAATTATGTTGATATTAAGGAAGTATTTACTTAGTAATGATGTATTAATTATCAAGTCATTCCTTATAATATTTTGTCACTTAATTTCTTTATTTTGGCCCGCTAAATTGAAGTGAGTCCTTCCTGAAGTTCTGAGTTTAAAGTAACCTTTAGGTAATTTCTAAATGCTTACATTCATAGTTTTTGGAAAACTTCCTTCATAATTCATCAGAATTCTTTTGGTAATTTCTGCATATCAGCCTACTAAATAAAAATGAGTCATTGCCCTATAACCCCCATGTCATTTTTTAGGTAGTTCCTTAATGCCTTCCTTCAGAATTCAAAAGTATTTTTTTTTACATCATTTCTGCATATATTCCCTCTAAATGCTCAAGCAACTTAAATAGGAAAACTATCATCTAATTTCCAAGCAATAACTTGGTGAAATACCACCTAGTAACTAGGGAATTGCCACAATATCATGAGGGTTAGGGTTAGGCTTAGAGGTCAAGAGTAAAGGTAAAATGTGGTTCAATTACCAGAAAATTGCCATAAAATGACGAGGCTTAGAAATAGGGTTAGGCTAAGATGGTTAGATTACAGGTAAGATACCACTTAATTAACAGAGAATTGCCACAATATTAGGGGGGTTAGGGTTTAGTTGAGAGGGTTAGGATTAGGCTTGAAGGGTTGGGGTAAGGGTAAAATACCCCTTAATTACCAGAGAACTGCCACAATATCATGAGGTTAGAGTTAGGTTTAGGTATAGAGGGTGAGGATTATGCTTGGAGGGTTAGGGTAAGGGTTAAATGCTACTTAATTACCAGATAACTGCCACAATATCATAAGGTTAGGGTTGGGCTAAGAGGGTTAAGTTTTGAGGGTTAGGGTAAGGGTAAAATACCACTTAATTACCAGAGAATTGCCACAATATTAAAGAGGTAAGGGTTAGGTTTAGACTGTTAGGATTAGACTTGAAGGGTGAGGGTAAGGGTAAAATGCCATTTAATTACCAGATTACCAAATTGCCACAGTGTTAAAAGGGTTAGGGTTCATACATACCACATACATGAACTGTATGTGGTATGAAGTTTTAAATCTAACATTTGAATAACTGACACTTTCTAATAGCTTGTCTTTACCATAGATGCATACCTAGGTTATTGATCATCAGTCTCATTAACTACTACAAATCTGTACCATTTCAGCCTCGAAAAAATAGTACATCCCCTAATTTAAAGCCCCTGTGAGGAGTTTTAAACTGGTAATGAAACATTTTTAAATAGAAGCTTGTAAATCTTATTGACCTATTCAGGCAAACAAGACCATTAGAAACAAGACTGACTAACCCTATCTGTTTTAGATTTTCAGCAAAAAAAAAAAAAAAAAAGAATTAGTATGTTTCTACTTCTCTATGTGTCATCTTTAGTTATTGCTTTGATTAGGTGCTCTGGTGGTGGAATTTACATACAGTACATACAACAGAATAAGGTTAGTGTTGTGCTGTTTCTCACTATTTCTTCTATTTACTTTAAGTATCCCAGTGCTGGGGGGTTGTATAAAGCATATAGGATTGTTTATTTGTTTCGGTTTTATGCTTTTTATTTTTTTAATAATTAAGTCAGTGACTTAACAGATGGCTTAACCAATCTAAAAAAGAGCTGCAGTGCAAAGATTTTCGCTGATGTTTAATATAAAACAGGCACACTGACACAAAAATGGTACAGTATGGTCACTCACAGAAGCATTGACTGTAGCAGCCTTTCTTTCTTGGCTCACAGAGGAAAGAAGCCGGAGCCCCTCATCACACATGAATAATTAAAACCGAAAGAACGCCTTTGCTTTTTTGCAGGGTCAGCGCACAATCAGTGGGAAAGGTCGAGACCAGGGACACTGTTTTGAAGGGGGCAGGGAATGAAAACAGGCTAGTGCTGCAGTATACAGATGAAAGAGAGGTGTGGTGTGTGAGATTGGGGTTATGAAGGGGGAGGGGAACTTTGGGTTATTACTAAAACAAAAGAAAAGGATTGATATGTGGGTTTGCAGGGAGATCGATCTGAGCTGGATCTGAGCTGTGAGGGCTGCTGAAAAGGTTTCTCCTGAAGCATTTCCACTTTGTTCGTCTTTGATCTGTCTTGGGGGGGGGGGGGGGGGTCTGCTGTGTGTCAGACTGAGTCAGGTTACACACTCACAGAGACATCTCTGTTTGAATGCATTAATGTTTACATGCCTCTATACATGAAGGGAAACGGTAATGATTGGACGGGGTATTAGTATGGGTGAGCATGCTATGCATTTATGCTAATGCCAGTGACTGTGCGTGTGTTCATGTCTGATTTCTTGTGTTTCCAGTGTTGCCACTTTTAGCTAGAAGCAGCCAGTCTGTTGTCACGAATTAAACTCTATATTAGCGCTGATTCCCTTTAAGGCTTTTAAATTGAGGACTGAAATATGGTGTTCACTTGTCATGGTAATATACATATATATTCTGTTACTTGTGTGATACAATAAGTTTATACTTCTAACAGCATCAACACCACATAGCTTACGTATTACAGCTGTAGGTAGCATGCTGGGGAATCCCTAGAGGACATGCATCCATATATTTTATTCTTCTTTGTTTCTCCTGTTATAAAGAATAAACACTATATGGACAAAAGTATTGAGCCACCTGGCCATTTCACCAACAGTGAATGTTATAACATTGCATTCAAATGTAAGTACTTAAATATGGACTCGGTTTCCCTTTTGCACCCTTCAGCACTGGCTGTTCCATGGAGTTAAGGTCAGGGCTCTCTGCGGGCCAGTTAGATTCTTCCACACTGAACTCATCAAACCATGTCTTTATAGTCCTTAATTTGTGCACTGGGGTACAGTCATGTTGGAATAGAAAGGGCCTTCCCCAAACTGCTGCCACACAATTGGAAGCATAGCATTGTCCAAAATATCATGGTATGCTGAAGCCTTAGCTGGAGATAAGGGGCCCAGCCCAAACCCTGAAAAACAGCCCCATCATCCCTCCTCCACCAAACATCACAGTTGGCACAATGCAGACAGGCAGGTAATGTTCTCCCAAACCAAGACTTGCCTATCTAAATGCCAAACAGAGAGGCATGATTCATCACGCCACAGAGAAAGTTTCCACTGCTCCACAGTCCAGTATTGGCAGGGCTGGACTAGTGATCTGGCATACAGGGCATTTTCCCAGTGGGCCATCACACTTTGAGGCCGGTGTGATTCTATAAAGATTTTCTGTTTTTAATAGCACTAACTTCTTGGCTTCTACTATAATAAGGGTATAGTGACCTGTCCACCATGTTACCAATTAACATCAAGAGTTAGTGAAAACAGTCAAAACACTCCTTTTTATTTGTCTATGGCATTTATGGCTCAGCTTTTAACAGTCTGAGAGAACCTGCAGGAATAAAATTTCATGAACCGTCTTATTGCAATGATACCATGCTTGAAGTCACTGAGCTCTTCAGAACAACCCATTCAGGATCACAAATGCTTGTAAATGGAGACTTTATGGCTAGGTGGTGATTTTAAACACCTGTGGTAACCTGATTAAAACACAGGTGCGACCAAATGCTTTTCCCCAGATAATGAATTTTAATTTTTTTTTATTTCTTTATCTATATCTTTGGATGTCTAGGGATCACCATACTGGTTTCCAGATCTCAAGAGGAAAAACCCAAATTAATGTAAAACCTGACTCACTTTTAACACCTGTGTTTTCATCTTGATACCAGTGCAAACAATAAACCAGTAAAAAAAAAGGCTGAGAAATCTGTTGTTACCATTACCCCCTGCATTCGACCTGGTGTTACTGAATATCCATCCTTACTGTATATTGCAACCAGCTACTTCACAACACAAAACATGCTGGAGTAAATAGCTTGATGGAAAGTTGCCACAATGACTCTCTGCACAATGAGGACTGGGCTGTGGGTAAGCTTTATTTTTGTGTCAACTATGTGTTTGTTTTAGGCTTTTTTTCCCCCTGAAGCACACGTGATAGAAATGCACCCGATGGCACCGGAAAAGGATTGGAAAAGATTTTGAGAAAGTCCCTAGGAAGATCACTGGCCAAGGCATTATCCGACCAGGCTGCCAAGCACGGAGCAGTTGGTCGTTCTGCACAGCAGGGCCACCCTCAGAAGAGGGAAACAGAGCCTTAATGGGCATGAAGCTAACTAAGCATTCACCTAAGGCTGCTCCAGAATCCAGTCTACTTAAGATTGAGGGAAATTAGAATGGACAAAACAGTATACTGACCCAGCAAAAGGAAATAATTTTTTCCCCTTTGGTTATAGTGATTTGTCTATACTACTACACCCTGGAACAAGAAGAGCTAGCTGTATTAAACTCAGAATTCAAGATACTGACAAAACAAAAGGAAGAACTACTATATTAGTTTACATCATTGACTTTGTGCAGCGTTTCCCATTGAATGATACTGTACTTAGGTGGTAGGGGCTGCCATCCTTCCCTGCCTTACTCTTTCTTGCTTTTGTTTTTGATACAACAACAATTTACTGGTTACACTACTATAAGCCCACTTGTATTTGCAAGAATGTCTTTTTGCTTTACTTCTGCATTCAACATAGGCACTGCAGCTTCTGTGATGAATCCATGAGTGGGGATTGAATTGCATGACTCACTCTTTAAGCAGCTTTCTAAAGCCTTTGTCATCAGCCATGCTGTACAGCCTACCAAATTTGCAAATTGCATAAAATGCTACTTGTGATCTTCTGATTCTATTTAGAAGTTGAGGGAAATTGTATGTTGATGGCATCAGTCAGTGCTGAATGTGACAGCACGCAGTGACTTGGTGTCTCAAGCCTAGCTGTTGTCGCTAGCGACCGGTTAGCTTTAGTCTTGCCATGTGTAGATGAAGATTAGCATTGCTGCAGTATTTTGCCTTGTTTTTGCATGGCTTGAATGTTGCATGACTCATGTCTTACTCCTGACTTTCTTGAGTTTGAAAAAAAACTCAAATAATCCAGTATTGATAGACTTTCTCATCATTATTTCCAATAGTTTGTTTTGATCTGACGCGTGCACTGCATGTTGGCAAGCAGCATAACTTTCTTTAATGCAGGCCTTATAAAGACATGACATAGCTTGACTTTTGAAATGTTTCACCTAGCATTCTGTAATCATGGCAGGGGAGTTGCGTGTGTGAAGGCTTGTTGTTGATGAGATGGTGTATCATAACCATCATCCTAGAGTGCAGAAGTAGAGGGTAATGTTGGCAGTAAGAAGCAACAGAATAAATATTGAAGAAATGGCATATATAGCTTCATTTTCTAATGTGTGATGTCACACCTCAATCACTGCATTTATGGGAGCCAGGGTAGCCCCATGTGCGTTGTGTTTGTGGGATCAAGTCTGGCCGGTGGCCCTTTCCTGCATGTCACCCCCCAACTCTCTGATCCCTATTTCTAATTCTAATTCTATCCACTGTCCTCCTAACCTGGCATGCCAGATAGATTTGTTTCATACATCCATCTGGTAAACCACTCATAGACACCGTTTGGGAAAGGGCAGAGCCTTTGAAAAAAAACTCAGAGGGTGATTGGATGAACGTTCTGTCTGTCACATCTTTATAGGCCAATCAGAGCAACAAAACACGGTGTAGCTGCTACCGACCTGCACTCCTACCAAAGGAGTAAACTCCATACAGACTGCATAACGCGAATCATGGCAACTGTAGTAGTACATGAGTTTTGTAATTTTTCAAAAGAAAACAACTCAATGCTGTTCTTTGTTCTTCTTTTAACAAAGAAATGTCATCAAGTTCTGATAAAACTGGTGCTTTAGCAGCATCCATGCTAATGTCTTCCGCCATAATTGCACCGGCTTCTTGTTGCTGCTTGCTTACGTTACAACTCCGCCACACCCGAAAGTACTGCCCCTCGACGCTGATTGGTCCTGTCACTTTCTAACCAGGCCCAAACGGTTCAGACGGGAACTTTACAAGATGGATTTGCAAGAGAGAAACACAGAAACAGACGTATCCAGCCATTTATTTGTTTTTTGCATGAATATTTCACTACTTTCAGGACACAAAAGTAGCTCCACTTAGGAGTTTTTAAAAATATTTTTACACTTTGAATGCTTGGTATAGTCCTAAACAGCACAAATCATGGCCCTTTGGTAGAATTTCTCTATGCAGAAATCACCTTTTGCCCCCATCTGGTGTTCTCCACTGCTGCATGACATCATCTGCATACCTGGGTGGCTTTTAATTTGCCTGGATGGCCCACACAAATATTATCAATATTTGGGAAACACTACGATGGCATAGGTCAAAACTTTTCAACCATGATTCCTAGCTGTCAGTTTTTCAGATTTTTGAAACTACTCCCACAGATACAAATTCAAAAATGAATTACAGAGATTATACTTCTTATGGTTTTATTTGGCGCTATTTGTATGGTAGTTTATCCGAGCTCAAATGATTTATTTCCTGGAGGTGAAAAAAATCAAAATCCGAAGAATTTCAATAGTTACTGAGTTATTATTGGATCACTGTGTGGGGTCAGGTTTCATTCAACTGCTGATCCATAAGGATAAAAATAGACTGAAAAAGTATAGAACATTTTGTACTGCATTACAGCATTAGATTTTAGTGTAAATTATTTCATGACCTGTTTTCCTGGTCTCTGGGTTAGTAAATACTTCTCTAGGCCATGCATATAAAAATCTCCTCCTCACTACAAACCTCCATGCTTTTCAATAGGATTATATGCAGAGCCTTAATTGTACTTTGTGTACTGTTGCCTCTGAGTGGAGGCTGAACTTTTCGCCCGAGTTACAATTACGAAAATCTTCCTTCCCAACGGACGGACAGGCTTTTCTATGACCTCAGATTGGTACCAGTCCATGTGTCCACTCTGCCCACTGTAATCATCAATCTGCAGCCCAGTTCACCAGCCGCTGGCACCTGTCAGGATGAAAGACATGGATTAGAGACAAAGAGTGAGAACGTGAAAAGGTTGGGCATACAATGGCAGCGTCACGTGTTCGGTTGCTAGGGAGGCTGTGTGTTAGTGTGTGATGTAAGTCCAACACCACTGTCAGGCCGAGCTGCAGGCACAATAGGATGATATCCAGATTTATGTGTGTGTATTTTCTTCCAGGATTCATGTGTGGCTTATATGATTGTGTGTGAAGTCTAAGATAGCTTGTGCATCCTCTGCTACGTTGTTTTGGAACAGACTATCACTACACATCACGCTCAGCCGTAGAATCAACAGCCTTACGCACATTCACACATGCATGCACTACACAAACGCTGGCCATGCTTATCCTCTCCCTATTTCATGTCTAAAAATAGCTCTTTTTCTCAATGATCTCTCTGCCGCTCAAAGCAGCAGGCTCCGAGACGGGTGTGTGCACGGGGTTAACTACAGCCCATCCTCTGAAGTGCTCTCTCTTTCTCACTCTGCTCCACCTCCACTCTCACGCACACATACAGTATATACACACCCTCATAGCAGCCCATTCAGGGTGCAGATGGCAGCTGTAGTGTGTGTGAGACAAGAGACCCTGTGCGCTCGGTTGGTTTACAGGGAATCGGTCTCATTGACATGCAGGCAGCACTTCTCCTCCAGTCCAGGAGAGTAAGCTTCTCTCTGGATCCAGGTGGGAGACAGTTAGCTTACAAGCTATCATAGCCATATGTTCATTACACCCTGACTTGTCAACACCCCCCGCTGCCCTTGGAGAGGATAATATTTAGCTCACAATGAATTCAGCACAATCACATGTAATAAACCTCACAGCAGATGAGTGGAGATCAGACTGGAGAAAGACAGATACAGTGGCTTTAGTGTGACTCTCTAATGCTGCTTTATTTTAGCCTCTGTGAGACTGAGATATTCCAGGAGCATATTCAGGAGGGGTGTCAAATGTTTGCTACTGAGGGCCACATACAGAAAAATGTAAGCCTTAAAGCAGCACATGCTTGGAGAAGCTAGGCTATACAGCACTACAAAGGGGTACAGTTACTCTGCATAGGTAAAAATGGGCCGAAATCAATGTTGGCTTAATCATATGCTATGTCAAAAACACTTTTAAAGACCCTGTAAAGTGATATCCAATTTTTTTTTTTGGTCTTAACACACTTGATATGTTGGAATGTGATGGCTGTAAACATGTGGAAACACTGAGATCTACATGTGACTGAATTTCAGATTTAGACGGTTATAAAGTTTTCCCCCTTTTCCCGGGCTGGGTTTCATATGGGCGGGGCAAATATGTGGGCTCATGATGTCATGAACCCACAGTGGCAAATGACCCCGCCCCTCTAACACTACAATATAAAATCTCAGAGCAGTTCATCTCAGTACAGTCTGTTGTTTGCTGATGTCACTGCCTTCATGAAAAGTTAACAGTCAATTAAATGCTGTATTTTTGTTTATTGTGAGGTAAATTTGCCAAATCTATCAGCCACAGGGGCCTATGGATCATTTAAAGTATTATAACTGAGATTTGAACATGAAAACAGACTTTGCTTCTTCTTGCGCTCAGGGCCAGGCATCTGTACTCTGTTCATGACGTCAAGGGGCAGGATATTGGTGTGAGAGCTTTCCTCCTTTAAGATTGTAACATTTTTTTAATTCGAGAGATCCTATTTCTCATGAATGGGTGTGGTTTCAGCTCAGACACACCCACATCATCCTGGAGTAGATTTTACTGCCTCATTTTTCATGATTTTGAAGTTTAATTTGATTAATTTGGAGATATTTTGAGATATTTTGACTGAAATTTGAACTGGGGGCTCACAGCACAGTGACCTGTCATACAACAAACCAAAATACAGATTTATTTTCACTTAACAGGTTTTAATTGTTTTCTTATTTTTTGTCACATAGAAAGCCTCTGCATTTGGCACTTTAATGCAAGATTTAATGAGCAGTGGTTCTCAACTGGTGGGTCAGGACCCTAAAGTGGGTCACAAATATGTGTCTGGAAAAAATAGTGGCAAATATCTATGAAGATCATGCATCCACACCTTTTATTTTACTCTGTTTTATCATGATAATGGGAATATATATGTATTTTATCAATATTTAAACTTATTTATCCCCTTCTCTTGCAGCTGCTTTTACCATGATAATGCAGTAATTTCTCAAGATCTCTAGAAAATTTGATAAAATTTACAAATTATCAGGGTGCAGATGGCCTGGTGGTTTAAGTCACGCCCCATATGTGCAGACACCCCGTTTTTGTTTTGTTTTGTTTTTGCTGCATTCCACCTATTTTTTTTGCCACTTTTTTCAAAATTTGAAACTTTTATTCCGTTTTTGCCCTTTTATACTAATTTCTGCCACTTTTTTTTAACTGCTTTTAGCCTCTTTTTTGTATTGTTTCCCAACTTTTTGCCCATTTCTGCAACAACTTTTTGGCTATTTCTGCTGCCATTTGCCATTTTTTGCTCTCTTTTTGCTGCTTTTAACCAGTTTTTGCTGCTATTAATGAATTTTTCCTGCTTATTACTCTTTTTTTTTTTTTTTGCATTTTGTGCCCATATTCACCAATTCTATTTGTCACTTTTGCATAGTGTTTTTTTTTTTTTTTTTGCCACTTTTCCACTTTCACTCTTTTTTTTTTTTTTTTTTTACTTTTCACCTAACCTGACACGCAGATGGTTGGGAAAGCTTCAATAGGAAACGTTTGGGAAAAGGCAGAGGCTTTAAAAAAAAACTTGGAGTGTGATTGGATGAATGTTCTGTCTGTACATCTCTTTGGGCCAATCAGAGCAACAAAACGTGACGTAGCCGCTTTCAAGCTGCGCGTGTGCAGCTATCAAGGAATAACACGAAACATGGCGACTATAGACATGTAAGTACTTGACTTTTGTGTTTTTTTTTTAAAGAAAACAAGTCACTGCCGTTCTTTGTTCTTCTTTTAACAAAGAAATGCTGTCAAGTTTTGATAAAACTGGCATTTTAGCAACATTCACGCTAAGCTCTTCCGCCATAAATGCACCAGCCTCTTGTTGCTGCTTGTTTACATCACGACTTTGCCGTGCCCGAAAGTACTGCCCCTCATTGCTGATTGGTCCTGTCACTTGCTTACTGGGCCCAAACAGTTCAGATGGAAGCTTTGCAAGATGGATTCGCCAGTGAGAAACAAGGAAACGGCGTATCCATCTGCTTTGCAAGGTAACTTTTTCTGCAACCTCTTTTTGTCCATTTTTGACACTTTTTGTTCTTTTTTTCCATTTTGCACAAATTTTTGCCACTTTCTGCTTTTTTTTGCCATTTTTAACCCATTTATGCCATTTTTTACTATTAAAACCCCTTCTTGCCACTTTTCTCCCCCCTGTATGGGCGGTCTTGCCTACCACCTTAATTTCAGTGTCCAGTGATTGTAAACCTTGTGGAGGCTTATAACTACCCAGTGGTTGTTTTAGTGTTTAAAAGATCATAAATTATATGAGTATAAACATCCCTTTATCACTGAATAGACTGCAGAGCAATTTGCTCTGGTCAAACTATTCCACTCTGATTCACTGTGAATGTCATTGACAGGAGTACAAAACCACTACAAATGCACAATTAGGTGACAGCCCCATTGAAGGCAGCACCATAACAGTGAGCTAGTTATCACAGCAGGTAAAGAGAAGGTCATTGTGGTGTGATTCCAGTCTGTTTGAGTCTAACAAGCAGACAGGATCATCCAGTGGGATTAGTGCAGCCCAGCAATCTCTTCAGCATGTGCGTTGAGATCATGAGCGGGTTCAGAGAAACGGCCTGATTAAAGGTTTCTATCAGCGGGGCGTAACTGGAGGAGGCTTTCCCTTATTGGTACCATGCACTGAAGACAGGAGTTTGTTGTTTCACACATAAATTCTCCTTGTCTTAGTCGGCTTTGTGTTGTGACTTACGATCCGAGTCGAACACAAACCCTCCCTGACAGTCATCGCCCAATTAGCCAGGCTATTCATGTTCACATCTTTTTTTATTGCCTCTCACCACCATGTTAATTAACAGAATTGTCATCCCTCATAAATTAGGATAATTTCTGCACCCTGCACGATTCTGTGTGTGTGCTGGACTGAAGCAGCATGTGTGTCAGCGATGGCCGTGCTCAAACAAAGTGCCATCTATCACTCTGCTCAGCCAGGCTTCAATAATAATTGGGTTAGAATAAATGGGCCATGATTTTGGAGCAGAGAAGGGGAAAAAGAGGAGCGATTGCCAGCCAAAACAAAGTCACATACAATTCAATAACCGGAGAGGCCCCACCCCACAGGAGCGGTGAGGCAGAGCCTGCACACACAAAGCGGATTGATGTCCTGCCCCCAAACAGGGCCAGTTCTGAGGAGGGATGTATCTGTTACTCAGGCGGGGAGGAGGCTATGGCCCTGAGGCTGCGAGACGGAGTGACACAGCAGAAATCTGCGGCATTTTATCAGATTATATACGATGGAATGCAGGAAATAAAGCACTTAATCATGAGGAAGCAGTAGGCGCTGATTGTTTAGAATGCAATTTACAGCAGGTGAATAATGGAGCATGAGGTTAATCTCATTGTAGGAGATGTATGAAGAGTTATACTTTAGACTTCATCCTGAGGGAAAATTCTCAGTCATTATATAAGTCATATGAACCCAAGGGTAGCATATCACAGTCATCCAACACAATGGTGTAGGGGGAATGGTGGCGCAAAACTATATATCTTTATCTTCAAGCAAGCATTACTTAGTTGCTTTAGTTGCACCATTTTTGCTCTAGCTGCACCCATTTTCCTCACTAAACCAAAGGTTTTCAGCGCTCAGCGTCCCATAAGTGCAAAAACGTTCTAAGCATCATGTGTTGTTGGTCTCTTCCACACATTGCTCTTTCTTAAAAATAGATTTCCACAGTCCTGATGATAAGAAAAAGTCAGATGGAAGACAGGAAGTGAAGAATACCAGTAAGAAAACAATAGGAATGTAAAGTTATTATGTTGTAGCTCTAGGTAGACCTGTATGCTACAGTTATCATTTGAAAAATTCTACATACACTGGGTATAATCCTTACACTTTACATAACAGAGATTTTTCCTACATGCTAACTAGGGGTTGATCGGTTATCAGCCTCTTAAAAGAGATCAGGATCATGCTACTAGTCTCACAATTAATGAAATGAGGATCACCTTTGTGCAGTGAATCAGTCTCCAGTGAGTGAAGTTTAAAGACACCTGTTTCTAGAAGGTCAAGTCACTGCTTAATCAGTATTCCTGGCTACCATTACACTGTGAAAACAAAAGAACACTCCAAGCAACTCAGAGAAAATGTTATTGAAAAGTATAAGTCAGGAGATGGATGCAAATAATGTCAACGGCACTGAACATCCTTCAGAGTACAGTTAAATCCATCATCAAGAAATGGAAGCAATTTGGCACATGTGTAAATCTGCCTAGATCAGGCCATCTTCATAAACTGAGTGATGTGCAAGAAGGAGACTAGTGAGAGAGGCCAAAAAGACATCTATGACCACTCTGAAGGAGTTACACACTTCAGCAGCTGAGATGGGAGAGATTTTGCATACAACAACTGTTGGCCAGGTTCACCAAAAGGCATGTAGGAGAGTCCATGGCCAAGTGGAAGAAAGCTTTTTGGTGCACACGTCACCTAAAATATACCATCCCCACTGTGAAGCACGGTGGTGGCAGCATCATGCTGTGGGGTTGCTTCTCAGCAGCCGGCCCTGGAAGATGGATAATGTTGGAGGACAATCTTTATCAGTCTGCGAGAGAACTATGGCTTGGGAGAAGATTTATTTTCCAGCAAGACAATGACCTGAAGCATACAGAAATGGTTTGAAGGCAACAAGGGGAATGTTCTGGACTGGCTGAGTCAAAGACCAGACCTCAATCCAATAGAGAATTTGTGGTTGGACTTGAAAGGGGCTGTTCACGCCCGATCCCTGTAAAACCTGACAGAGCTTGAGCAGTTTTGTGAAGAAAAAAACTGCAGTGTCCAGATGTTTGAGCCAGATTGAGACCTATCCACACACTCAGTGCTGTGATTACAGCTAAAGGTGAGTCTTCTAAATACTGACTGGAATTGGGTGAATATCTATGCAATCACTTATTTTACATGCTTTTATGAATTGACATTTCTCTGTAGAAGTCTGTTTTATACATGGTGGTATATGTCTTTTCTAAGTTTTGATCAATTTAAGAAGAGCTGTCTTCTAAGATGGTTGTAATATAAAAAACAACTTTTGCAAAGAAGGCAGTAAATCTTGAATTTCTTGTGGGAGGACAGGGAAACCAGGGGGAGGGCAGACAAGGTGGTGGGAAAGACTTTAGATGAGGATGAAAGAGCTGAAAGTAGGAAGAAAGTCTGATAGATTTTTCACAGGAGGGACAGGGAACATTTTTGCCCTGGGTACCAATTAAATTTCATGGGTCACGCATCCAAACATACACCCACGCTCTAGTAACAATACATTTCACCCACTCCTTCTCCTGACACAGTGAGAAATGACGAGGCAACAGTCAGGGACTGTATAAAGTCTTTGCCAGGCTCATTCACACGGTCATGCTTGTCCACACAAACACGCGTGACTCACCTACAGAAAGCACACAATGAATGCATGGACGGAGACAGATAGGGATAGTTTGTGCTTCTGCAGCTTATTCTCCAAAACAAAACAGGCTGATTCCACCTTCCTCCAGTGGGTTTTGCGTCGGGAAACAGATTAAACGTCTCCTTTTTCAGAATCTTTTATGGTGGGGAATGGAGTAGTGGCTCGGATACGGCGCGGCTATGTGTTGCGCTGCCTAAAGTGGGGGTTTTGAAGTCACAGATAATCTGCTTTTTGAAACAATGAGATAGTGTTGCTTTTCACTCGGCTCAGTTAAGCCACGCTACAAATGAGGAGAGAGAGAGATAGTGTGGATCAAACATTTGTATGTGTGCTTGGGTGTTGAATCCCAAAATGTTAGAGCTCTTTAAAGTCACTGCAGCTGAAAATTCTCCATCTATTGTGCCGGTTTCTTTTGGAGATGATGGAATTTAGCATTTTTGGACAAAAACAATCCACATGAAATGCTGATCGCAAACATCAGTGGAGGAAGAATCCTCTTTTTTAACAGCTTGGTGCCGCATTGGAGCATAATCTGCATATTGATAGTCTGTAGTAGGAAAAAAAGCCTAGTGAAAAACACAATGGATCATTCTACATCAGCTGTGTGCCTTTCAAAAGCCCCTGATTCACCAGAATCAAATGGCACATCTGGAGAATTACACTAAATACTCCATGTTTTCAGTTGAGACACTTTCTCCTTGAGCTCATTAATATTTTTCCTTAAGAAAACTAAAAAGAGAGCTTCAGAAAGAAGTTCAAACCCTTCATATTTTCCTCACATCAATACAAAGCCGTTGATAGGGGAGGATAAAGGGGAGGTTTTCAGGGACCTAGCCAAAACACACACGGGCCCATGGAGGTCAGCAGAATCATGGTCTAGTGTAAAGTTAAGCTGTGATAACCTTTTTTTCTCCTGAATAAAAATCAACCTTCTCAGGGCAACGCAAATTTATTGATTTATTTATCCTGTAATTCAATATAGCCTTTTTTTTTTAAATGTAAACCCCCCATTTTCCTCAAACAGAGTTAACTTTTTTTTTAGTAATGTTATCAATGTGGAGGGGTAGACTGAACTGAGCCATCAGAAAAGTGACGTCAGATTTCATAGCCAGGCCATGAAGTGCACAAATGTCAGGATACCAAAAAATAAAGAAAAAACAGTCTGAAACAACTTTAGTGGAAAGGATTAGCTTATAGTGAAAAGCAGGTTAAATTGATGGAAATGACCAAATTGGATAGAAAGTGGACAGAGTGAGTGAAAAGTGGAAAAATTGGTTAAATGTTGGTTAAAGTGGCAAAAATGGATTGAATCAGTGGTGAAAAGCAGTTAAAAAGTGGGGAAAAAATACAAGGAAATATTGATGAAAGTTGTCAAAAGGTGACAGAATAGACAGAATAGTGGGGAAAAAATGGTTAAAATGTGGCCAAATAGACAGAATAATGGAGAAAATGGGCTAAAATTGGCAAAATGGGTTAAAAATGACAAAATAGACAAAATATTGGGGAAAATGAGTTAAAAAGTGGCTAAA
Organism: Cheilinus undulatus; assembly: GCF_018320785.1. Lineage (NCBI taxonomy): Eukaryota > Metazoa > Chordata > Actinopteri > Labriformes > Labridae > Cheilinus > Cheilinus undulatus. The sequence goes on from NC_054882.1 coordinate 15,745,516, forward strand.
TGAATTATAAAGTGGCATAGTAGACAAAATCCTGATAAAATGGGTTAAAAAGTGGCAAAATAGGTAAAATAGTTGATAAAAGGGATTAAGAATTGGCAAAATTGGTTAGATGTTGGTTGAAAGTAGAAAATATGGATGGAATTACTGAAGAAAAGTAGTTAAAAAGTGGGGAGAAAACAAGGAAATATTGATGAAATGAAAAAAAGAGGGTTAAATGGATGGAAAGTTGCAAAGTTGGTTAGGAGAGGTAAGAATGAGGGAAAAATGGCAAAATGTATTAAATGTGGGTTTAAAGTGGAACAAATGGATGCAAGTGCTGGTAAAAAGGAGTTCAAAAGGTGGAAGAATAGGTTAAAGAGGCAAGAATGAGAGTGAAGTTGCAAAATTGGTCAAATTTTATTGAACTAACAAATATGGAAGAAAAAGTGGTGAAATTAATTTTAAAGCAGGAAGGATGGGTTAAAAGAGGGACAAATGAGTAAAAAGTGGCACTTTTGGTTAAATGTGGGTTGAAAGTGGCAAAAGTGGAAAAAAGTGGTGGAAAAGGGTTAAAAAGTAGCAAAAACGCATGGAAATAGTTTGAGGAGTTGAGAGATGGAAAAATTCACAGATATAGTGCGGAAAAGTGGTAAATCAGTGGCAAAATAGACAAAATAGAGGGGAAAATTGATTATTAAGTGGCCAAATTTGTCTCAAGAGCTAAGAGTTAGTGAAAAGTGGTAAAATTAGTTTATGTCGGTTGAAAGGTGGGAAAATTGATGGAATCAGGGTGAAAAGGGGTTAAAAGTGGCAGGACTGGGTTAAAGAGGCATGAATGAGAGGGAAGTGGAAAAACAGGTTAGATGTGGGTTAAAATGCAGCAAAAATGAACAGGAATATTGTTGAAACTTGGTTAAAAAGTGGTAAAATGGACAAAATAGTGGCAAAAATGGGCAGAAATCGGGATGAAAATGGGTTTAAAGAGGCAAAAGTGGGATTAAAGTGGCAAAATGGGTTAATAAGTTGCAAAAATTGGTTAACTATGGCACAAACAGGTTGAAAAGTGGCAAAAATGGTAGAAAAGAAAAAAAATCCACAATGTTCAGACATGATGCATGCTGGTGCTAGTACTGCTGATCCCTTAAATCTGCGTTGATGTCCTCCATAAATCCTGACTGAGGAGGGCCCATTCTCTGGGCTTTTAGAGGCCCAGCTGATCGGTGTTCAGGCCTGGTAACAGGAGGGTTAAAATGCTGTTTGATGACTCCAGATGATCCATGATACTCTGCTTTGAAGCATGCTGATTTCTTTAGCCGTACTGCTGGATTTGTTTCTGCTCTTAGCTTTATGTGATGTTGTCTTTCACAGACTTTCAACATTTCGTCTCTGTTTTATCCATCATCTTTCTTCTCCTGTGACCCTGACCCTCAATATCAATTCTTTTTCATCTCGCTGAACTTTCTTACAGATTTTTCCACAAGAAAAGCGCGTTTTCCACCAAATCAAAGGATAGAGATTTGTATGATCGACAGATTAAAGGCTCTTTAAGGCAAACCTCTGGATTGATTTGGGGTTATTTTTATCAAAATTATAAATGATCTATCCTTAAGTTCCAGCTGTGATTTGTGATTGGACAAGGGGCATTCATTGAATGCTGGTATAACCCAAATTGGAGTAGACAAGCCATATCATTGCACTCTTTCATGCATGCTGTTGACAGAAAAACTGTGAAGGCAAGTGGAGAGAAATAAAGGTTGAATACTTGGTAAAAGGGGAAATGCCGAATATGTCGACACAGGGGGGAGCAGCATGGTTAAATAAACTCAGCACTGCTACCAAAGATGCCAAACTTTGTGAGAGGACTTTAAGGTGCACGTAAGAAAGAGTTTACTTTAGAACTACTAGAACAAAGGCAAGAAAATATGTGGGTTCATATCTCACCCTCGACTTCACCTGTGCGGCAGTGGGTAATAAAAAGAGCCACACTCCTTCCTTTTACCACATCCTGTCTATGTGATATAGATTTTTCCATGCAGTTGCCTCAGTAAAGGAAAAATACAGTTTAAACTGGTTGTTAAATAATTAGGGAGTGGCAGTTTAATAGCTGAAAAAAATCTGCAAACTAGCACAAAAAAGCCCAAATTAGAAACTGAATTTATTACAGGATTGTTGGTATAAATTTCTATTAGCGTTTAGAAAACGGAGTCAAAGGATTTTAGAGTGGAGGCAGAAGCGTGTCTGTAAATTATATCTCAATAATCTAAAACCGACATGAAGATCAATTATCTGCTTTCTAAAAGTCAGTGGGAATTTGTGTTTATTTCTGTACAAATATCCAGGGGTGTAGCTAGGGATTTTGGACCACCAGAAAGAATATTACACAGGGCCGCCCAAAACTGAGTTGCCCGGCCACATAGGTTGTGTCATTTTTACGGATAGCTATGCATTTGAATGTACTTTTGAACCATAACTTCCCCATTTATGAGCAATACTTGGTTAAATTTAATTTGCTTGCATTACTTTGCCGTGCTGGACTACACCATTTAGACATTTTTAAGGGAGGAGTAGGGGCTCCCTAAGCCCATGCAAATATCCATTTTTTGTCTTGATTTTGCAGATAGTGAGTTGAAATTGAGTTTCCAGAAAGCACCAATGTGGCACATTAATCATGAAGCCATTATTCTCTATTTGTTATCATTTGTTTGTTGTTGTTTCCCTAAAGAACCCACAGACCCACACCGCTGAGCAGACACACTGAGGTGGAACAGGACATAGCCAGTAGCCGGAACTCGATTGCAAAATAGTCCCAAACAGAGACTTTCTGGGTGAAATATTAATGTTCAAAATTTTACAATGTTGCATACAGCATTGTTTTGGGCCATTTCAGACAGGATCACTTTGTCGAGAAACACATATGATTTGCAGTTATAAATTTCTCTTTTATTATGCAGCTATTAATTTTGTTCTCATTGCCATTATTTATATTAGGCGGGGGCCGTTCTGGGATCCCCCTGATCTTCCACAAGCCTATGTGGACAGCATCAAGCATGAACAGCACACGTTCCTGCTCTTCCTGTGCCTGCAATGAAAGCCTGAGGCAGGGAAAGAAACAGAAACAAACCCAGAGCAGGGCAAGCATCAGTAACAACAGAATGGCATCGATTAGATCACATAAAGGAGGAGCTGGGGTGGAGGAGGGTTGCCAAAAGCAGCTTGCAAAGGGAACGACTAAGAGTAGCCAAGCTAGAGCAGTCTGAATATAGCAGCATGAGTACAGTTAGCCAGTGGAGCAAATCAGCTGGCTGTCAGCTGATGAGGGCTTGCATTAGATCAGCTGATCTCAAATATATACAGTAGCAGTGCTTGACCTGCCTGAACTAACCCCATATGCTTGATTCTTACCTTGAATATGCAAAATTACGTGGAGCAACTGTACCTGTCTGTAGTGCTGTATATAGCCTAGCTTGAACAATGTCATACTTAAAGAGACAAAGCTCTCTGAAATCTGTGGAGGCTAATGCCACTACTACTGCCAAGTACCTTAAACAACCCATCATCGAACATACACAAATATCCCTTTAGAAATTTCTTCAGCTTTGAAAACAAGAAGTCAGTTGTCCAGTAGTGGTAGTTTTTATTTTTAATAATATGTACATTCATTGTTTAATCCTACATAATGTACTTTCTGAAATAAAGCACAATATGGGCTACTTTATAAGAACCCCAGAACTTCATGAATATCACAGAACTACAGCTTTGGTTGACTTCTTATATTTCCACCAAAAGTGTTTTGGGCTGATCCTCAGAGCATCAGAGCAAAGTTGAGATTAAAAATATATTAAAAATATATTTTGTGAACAATGATAAATGAGTATGATGGAGAAACAATATCCCAACCTTAAGGACCATGCTTATTTCTTATATACAAACCATAAATTACAGAAATATACAGAGCACTGCATGTGTTTTTAAAAACATATTACAGTTTTATCAGGTAATAATCCCCTGAACTGAACTCTTGAACCGATAAAGTAAACCTGCCTGGAAGAACACTCTCTATGCAGCCATGCTCTATTTAATTCCCTCCCTGAATGTGCTTACCAACGAGATAGAATTATTTATTAGGTCCATTTAGTCCAATCCATATCCTGTAAGTTAGCAATGGACAGGCTTTTATGACTTTTATTATTATCATTAGCAGGGTGGTGAAGCACGAAGCTCAGTGCTGCTGTTATTTAGATTTATGCAGAGCATAAATTCTGATCCTTTTGTTCTCCTGCCTTTATTTGTATGGTAATGTTTGAGAAGGAGGCGTGAAGCCGAATGACATTTCTGTATTACATCCAATACAAGATGTGCTGCGTGGAATACCAACTACTGTATCAGGATGTGAGGGCAGGAAAGGACAAAGCAGCTGAACGAGTCAGATCAAAATGAGATGTTTTGATCTGAACACAGTTTAAGGAAAACTGCGCCAGGAAACACACATTGTAAGTGAATTGTAAGGGGAGATGTCCAGGTTTTAGAGCTAACATGTTTTCCCTGCAGAGCACAGGGGAGGTCGGGGGGGTAAAAAGGGAACAGGAACTGAAAGAGGCAGAGAACACAGAGTCCTGACCAGACAAATCCATGTTCACTAATGGAAACAGGCTCCTTCTCAGCCCTGCCACATTCAAAAGAACCCCAGCCTCAACCGTGCTTTAATCTTCAGCAGGTGCACAAAGAGCAAACAGACAGGAGGAAGAGGGGAAACAAAGGTTAAGTGGGGGAAAAAAAAACCCTTGACAGGATGGGTGCCATAGCAACTTCCTGTGGATGTGGAGTGACGATATTGCATAATATGGCTAAATTGGCCAGCACTTAATCACACATGGTTCAGTTAATGGGCAGCAGTTATAGTTTTATCAATGTAATCAACAGACCCATTAATAATAACTCTCTCATTAATCATTCCAGGTTTTCAATTTTTGATTACCTGTGGGTCTAAGGTACCACTGATAAGGTTAAACCCACACTCTCTCACAGATTTCCTGCTCTAAGCTCAGTCCTATCCACTTAGTAAAGACATAAAAGTTCGTCTTAACAGGAAAACACTTACACACTCAGCTCTTGGTTGGAGCTCCTTTTGGACATATTACTGCATTTAGGCGACATGGCATGGAGCCAATCAGTCTGTGGCACTGCTGGGGTGGTGTGAAGCCCATTGCTCTGATAGCAGCCTTCAGCTTGTCTGGATTGTTGAGTCTGGTGTCTCTCATCTTCACCAGAAATTCTCTATGGGGTTCAGTTCAGACCAGTTGACTAGCCAATCAAACACAGTAATGCCATGGTCAGCAAACCAGTTTCTGGTAGTTTTTGCTTCACTGTGGGCAGGTGAAAAGGAAATCAGTGTCTCCATAAAGTTGACTCTGGACTTGGATGACTTGGCACCCAAAACCATCACTGACTGTGGAACCTGAAAAACCATTGATTCTGGGCCTCTCTGGTCTTCCTTCAGACTCTGGGACATGATTTCCAAATGAAATGCCAAATTAACTTCAGTCTGAAAATGGGACTTTGGACCACTGAGCAACAGTCCAGTTCTTTTCCTCCATAGTCCAGATGAGATGCTGATGATGTACAGTATGTTGTTCAGAAGTGATTTGACACTAGAGACACGACACTTTCAGTCCACATCCTGGACCCGTCTGTGTGGTGGCTTTCGATCCACTTCCCATGTGTATGCTTGGATATAGCCGTCTCAGAACTCTTTTCTCCAAAGTGTACACCAGAAAGTCAATCCTGCTGTTGATGGTAATTTAGGGCGTTGTCTGACAGTTTACAAAGGATAAAAGTTGTTTCTCTTTCTCCACCTTCCAGAAATGTGTGCTGATACAAGCTGTTCTCAGATTTTCCATTTATGATGTCATGTGGGGAGTTAGCACCACCCCCAGGTTCAGTTGGCCCTCCCCGCTTGGAAGAAAGTTCCACCCTCCTCTCCTGATCAGCCGATAGGAAGATCAGGAGAGCCACATCTATTGAACCAGATCCATTTCCTGAGAGGGGCGGAGTCAGACAGCCCATTAACATTTACAGCTGCAGACACAGAAACAGCTCAGTATGAGCGGGACTGAAACAGAGGGGGTTTTAGACATGCAAAGAGACATCCAGTACTGCAGTGTTTTGTTTTGTTTTGTTTTGTTTTCAGCAAAAAACTTCACAGGTTTGTTTTGGAGACCTTTGAGACCAATATAAACTTGTTTTAAAGGGGTAAAATGTGTGACCTTTAACCTTCTTTCATGTGTTGTAATACGTACATCTGTGCAAAGTTTGAGAGAAAAACTCTGAAAGAGTTCTTGAGGTATTGCATTTAAATAGCAATAGCATTTATTAGTGTTCATTCAGGGCTATTGATATGGCTGGACGAGGATTGTCTGCCCCTCTATGTCACCCGTAAACACTCATGACAACATTTTTAGTGTTGTAGTGTGCTCTCTGAATGCTTGCATGTTTGTGTATAGTATGTTTGCAGACTGAATTGCCTCTGGCATCTCCCAGAAACAGAGTCATGGACGAGAGACGAGGATGGCGCGTTCGGCCACAGCTGAGCTCTGGCACTGATGAGAAAAGAAGTAATCAAAGAGACATGAAGAAGAGGAGATGCTCCAGATATGTGATAGGGAGAATCTAATGAAGGATGGGAGGAGGGATGTCTTGGATGTTTTCACAGTGCTAGATTGGTCGGTCTGTTCATGCCATTATGCTGACAGGAATTATGTCTTACCAGAAAGCTATTGGGCTTGATTTGAGTGCATGTTTGTGCCGCTGCATTTATATATGCTACCACTGTAGCAAAACTGAGCAATTATAATCTCAGACTTCAGCTAATGTAGTGTGAAAAAACAGGCCAGCAGCTCTTATTTCCCACTGTAAACCAACAGCCTGGTCACTGTACATGCTGCCTTGGCTTCTTCACACCAACAATGGGCTGAGTCCAATGTGCAAGTGTGACATGTGTTCCTTGCTCTCACTCAGATGTGTCAGGCTTAAAAGATGCAGAAGGTGTTAAAAGCATCTTGAGTGAGCTAAGGAGCTGCACGTGTGGCGGGAGCTGTTCATCTGTTGTCTGTAGGTAGAAACAGGAAGGTGTTGCAGGTTCACACCCAGCAATTTGGACTGTCAGGTAAAACAATGCAGCACAAAAATAGAACAGCAGCAGTGCAATTTTATGGAAGCTGCACAGTATGAGTAATAATGTCTTGGAGGAAGAGAACAGTATTCATTTTTCCGTTAAAAATCTCTGTCGATAGATGCCATGACAGGCAGATTGAGCTTTCTGTAACTGGAGAGTCACAGACATAATCCCTATAATGGCCTTTGGCCTTTCAGCCAGACACATTAAATCCCTTTTATCCACGGCCGACTGCAGTCAACGCCTCTAGAAGAGAATATTTAAATTAAACTTTAAAGAAGTTGCTGCCCTTCTGCCCTGAACTAAACAAAAGTGTCTCAAAATTATTTCCCCAAAGGCTTCAAAACAAAACCAGAGAGAAAGTGTGTCACTAGCTGAGTGGAGGTTTGGACTCTCAGGTGAGTGATGGATGATTCAAGAGAGGATCCCATGAGCCTCTGATTGAAGACATCCATGAATCATCACTTATGGGGCCAAGGAGTGCTCTCTGTGTTTGTGTATTGTGTTATATAATTGTCATTTGTCCTGACTCCATGTCTCTGGAGATGGACATCAGGACATCCTGCGTCACTACTTGTCTGTCAGCAACATCAAACAACTTCAGTTTTTCCCTCAGCGCCCCCTCCACCCTCGATTGTTTCCCGTCACTTGAGATCCCAAAGTGGGACGTGCACACTGGGACAGAAGGGCGGAAACTGGTTGGCTGATGGAGACATCAGTCCTGAGAGAACGCTCTCAGCTTTTTGATAGAGAAAAAAATGACTGACACTGAGTGTTTGTTCAGTTGGCAGACATGATCACCCAGAGGTGGATGGATGGAGAGGGCCAGAACGGCGAGAAGACATGCCAGAATGAGGACAACAAACAAGGTCAGATAAAGTGTGTCATCATCAAAACTACACAGGGGCAAAAGGGCTTTGAGTGTGACAGTGGAGTTGCAGTTTTAAACAGAATGATACAGCGGATATTGAATGTGTTAACCCTTTAACATCTATGATACCTACAAGAAACCCTGGAAGGATACATTAGAATTCTTGGCAGGAACCCTGGTTAATCACAACTTTCTTAGATTTTACATTTTACCATTAATATTTTTTCATTACCCACATAGAACTTTCAGCTGGGAGCAAATGGGTCTTGGGTGTTTTGCCAAATTGGGACCCATCCCAGTTCCAGTGTTATCCCAATTGAAACCCATATGGGTAGTTGGCAAGGTGCCATTATGGAGCCAACATTTTGCAACTCCATGTAATCCTTATGTAGTACTCACATACAATTTTAACCCTGGACTGAGATGGGTCTTTTGTTTTTCACTAGAATGGGCCAAATCCAACCCCAAGTGAATTCCAGTTTGGAACCCAAATGGGCTGTAAGAATGGGGCCATAATGGAACCCACAGAAAAGCCCAAAGAGAACCCGTTTTGCAATCCTGTGTAGTCCCCATACAGCTCCCACACAGATCTTGCACATGGGACCAAGATGGGTCATTTGTATTTTGCCCAGTTTGGCCCCTTCCAACACCCAGTGTAATCCCTTTGAAACTCATATGGATAGAAGGCAGGGGGCATTGTGAAACCCATGAACAGTCCCACAAAGAAACCCATTTTGCAATCCAATGTACTCCCCATGTAGTACCCACACAGATCATGCAGATGGGACTGGGATGGGTCATGTGTATTTTTCCCAAATGGGCCCAAACCAACACCCAGTGTTATCCCATTTAAATTCCCATATCGGTAGTTGGCATGGTGTCATTATGGAACCCACTTACAATGCCCGTATAGAGCTTATTTGGCAATCCCATGTATTACCCATGCAGTACTATAACTTTAAACTGGGGCTGATATTTTCTTGTGTATTTTGCCCAATGTCCAACCAACACCCAGTGTAATCCCCTTTGAAACCCATACGGGTACTTGGCACAAAGCTGTTATGGAGCCAGCAACCAATCCAACATACTGCAGAACCTATGTAACTGGTGGAAATATCTGCGTTGTGTTTGTGATGATTGGAAGGATGGAGACTGCGACACTGGATAGTCTCACTTTGACCACTTTTAATCTGGCAATAATAACTAAAAGACAGAAACTCCAATTAATTTCTTAGCCTGCTCCAGATCCTCTCCCACAGGGAGTCATTCAAAACGGCCGACATAAAACAAAATATACATTTACAAAATGAATCGTGCATACCTGGCAATTATAACCAAAAGACAGAAACTCCGATTAATTTCTTAGCCCGCTCCAGATCCTACACACAATAAAAATACAGTATGTAAAATGTTAGCTTGGAACGATGTGCACACAAGTTAGCATAAACCTGCCATGCGCATCAGATGAACATCCATAAAAGTAATTAAACAAGAAACTTAAAGCATATAAACATGTAAAAAAGTGGAAAAATATTTAAAGACTAAAAATATTTACAAGATATGACATTTAACGTAAGGATGGAAATGGATAAAACTTGAACAAGACAATGGACACCCACCTCTCCCACAGGGAGTCATTCAAAAGGGGAGAGGGGAGAGGGCGAAAAGAATATATACAAATAACCAACGAAGAAGAAAACAAAGGAAGGAGGGGCTTCAAACAACAACACAGTGCATCATGGACATAGGAGTTTCTCTCAGGCTAATGGACAAATGCCAGGTAATTTTGTGTAATTATAAAAAAAAAACCAGTGAACTACAGAGGTGCATTTTGTTTCTGTTACACCTGTTCTGCATTCCCATTTGGGACCCACTTTTTTGCCCATTTTTGGCCCACATCGGTCCAATATACAAATGTTTGGGAAGATAAACTCTTCAAATTTAGTGAACATATATCGACACATGAAGATAGTTTTTTAATCCGCAAAACAGAATGCAATTTTGCTTTAAAGTAAGCTCAGGCCAGTGTTTCTCAGTATAGTGCATATTTACACTCCCAAGGATAAGAGCCAAGAAAGGGCTCCAGATCAGGAATGATTGGTTTTGGAATGATCTCCTCTGAAAATCTTCACTCTTTCTTTACATTACCAGATACACTGAAATGATGCTCCCCTAGTTTCATGTACATCTTATGCAGATGAAGTGATGTGTAAGTGTAAGATGCACATTTTTAGACTTTGAGTGAAGCAGCTTCCTCTCTTTATCAGGGATATAAGTCTGAAATCCTCTCCTTCCAGGCACCTAGCTGTGGAGGAAAATTATAGCAACTTTTAAAATTCTAATATGACACCATTTCTCAGACTGTCTTTCATCATCATTTCTCCTAAATGCAAATATGTGGACCTGGAAAATGTATTCTTTGGATTGGCAAAACTTAAGTTGAAGGCACTTGAAGATGCAAAAAGACACTTCCAGGTTCCTGCTGAAATCTGTCCCAGGATATTCATGCACTCTAGGGTCGCTTCCAGCATACATACGCATTCTGGGACTGCTTCCAGCGCAACCAGGAAGTGCCTTTTCCAGTGCATTTCTCTCTCATTATGAGTAACTTATGATCGAAAGAGTCCTCCGATCAAAATAAGAAGAAAACAGCAGAGATTGGTGGAGATGGAAAGCATTGGTCTGTACTCGCCATAATATGAAGCTTGGCATTAGTTCATGCAGGACACGGTAGTCATGGGAGCTGACAGCCGGCTGATCCCAATTATCGCCTCCCAGCTCCCACAGTCATTCAGCTCTTTCTCTCAACACAGTGGGGTATTTAAATATGACCTACTTCTCACCTATCCCTGCTTGCATTAATGCTGATGCACCACTCTGCTGCTGCTGGCAAAACTTCATCTCCTCCACCCCAGCCTCCTCCCTTATAGCATAAAGCTTGTTGCACCCTCATATTCAGATTCATTCTACTATGTAGTAATTTCTTTTGGACTAATTCCATTGTATTCAGTACATATCGTCATTAAGTACACCCCTTAAAAGTGGTCTTTAGTTTTCACATTCACAAAAGTGGCCTGGATGAACTGGTGTACAGACAGCTCAGATACATAAGGCCTCCAGTCCCTGCTGTAGAAATTACATAAAGGCTAAGAAAAGTTGGAATTATTCTTCAGATTGGAGGTGAGAATATTTTAGAAGGTTAAAATTAGATTCTCTCTCAAATGAATGGGATATAAGTCAATAAGAATGTCCCAGTCTTTCAACAGAATGAAAAATAGTCTGTGCACCACAACACAGTAACAGCTCAGCTCGGTAGGAGCAGATAGATATTTGGTGCTCAAGCACCGCTCCACCTCAGCCCTGATGAATAATGCAGCTCAGGATCATCCCTAACGTTTTTGGGATTTGGGTTTCTTGTCTGCAGCCTGTGTAGTAGTAAACACTGCATGATTTATCAAAGGCTGGGGAGACAGCTTGTGTGAGTGCTTCAGGTTCCCACAGAGGAAGGGAGCAGAACATGAAAGTATCCGCCTGCTCTTCACTAATGCTGGATGGCATGGACTGTGTCTGCATGAGTGAGGTCATATCTGCACACAGATGAAGCTGTGGTGAAGTCACGTCTGGCTCGCTTGAAGAGACGGCGGTGTGATGGAAACACTCAAATGGCCTTACTGTCTCTCCACTTCTCATTTGCTCATTTTTTCAGAATCTCTTGTCGTTTCTTCTCTCACCTCTGCACCTCGTTGTAAAGCAATTTTTCTCCCATTAACCCTTCCTCATGTTTTCCTTTTGTTCTGAACTATGCCACACATGCTGAGGCACAGAGGTGATGTAATGCAGGTCTGCGCTCATGAATGTTTGAGGAGAAATTTCACACTCTAATTCAGTCATGTGAGGAGTGAGTGCCATGCTGGGATTGACTGAATCCTTTTTGTAAAGCGTGCAAATGTGGGTTCGTTTGTGAGCATGTGATGTTGCCCTGTTTTCTAGAGTTCTTACAACCTTACATACATGAACGCCTAATGCATATGTAATAATATGGCCATGATGACTGTATGTGGAGGACATAAAGCACATGCATGGAGCTATAAATCTATGCTGCTTCTCCCCTATGTATGTATGCAGTGCAACCATCTACATACATTTACATAAATCAACTGGTATGGTGTGTTTAGTGCTGAAATGTGTATTTGTTATTCAATTTACAACACTGTGAATAATTGATGCATCTTTTGAGCAATTTATTCAGATAATAGTGACAAATATTTACTCATCTAATGAGAGGATGTGTGGTCTATTTGTTTTATGAAATTATTTATTAAATATCCGCGGAGTTTTTGACAGATGTTGCTTTAATTCTCTCAAAAAAAAAAAATAGTTACACCTGATTCGATCACCAAACGACTTAAAGGGCATGACCTGAGACAAGACTTGTTGCAACCGACAAGTCAGTGGTATCTATCACTCTGGAAAGGGTTACAAAGACAGTGAAACATGGTGAGAGCCATTATCCACAAAAAGAGAAAACTTGGAACAGTGGTGAAGTTTCCCACAGTGGCCAACCAAAATGACTCCAAGAGCCCATCTAAAAAAAACGATCCAGGTATCTGAGGATGCCTTGGATGCTGCCATTGAATCTGCGTCTGTGAATGGTGAGAGCGTGGAAGTTGTAGAGCAGATCACCTGCCTTGGCAGCGTAATCCATTGATCTGCTAAATAAGAGGCTGAACTCAACCGCAGACAAGAACTCGTGCATGGGGCGATGGGTTCGTTGAGCAAGACGGTGTGGCTTGTGAGGCCTGGACGTTGACTGATGGCCAGAGGTGCCAACTGGACTTCTTTGTGACAACTTCTCTTCACTGCATCTTTGGGTGTTGTTGGTAAGAACTTGTGTCTACTGCTGACGTGCTCAGGAGAGCGTTGATGGGAACAGTCAGCTGCCTGATATGGGAACTGCAGCTGCGCTGTTTTGGGCACCCAGCGCACTTTCCCAGGCCTGATCCAGCTCACTGCTTACTGGGTGCCCAGGATCCAGTGGGCTGGTGCAGATGCCCAGGTGACCACGTGCATCATGGATGGGGCTGCTGGGAGCAGGCCCATATTTTTTCCACTTTAATCCCATTTTAGCCACTCTTTATCCACCTTTCACTATTTCCCCATCCATTTTGTCTCTTTTTGCCTTTCCTGACCAATTTCTTCCACTTTTAACTGATTTTAGCCCCTTTTCACAATTTCCTATCCATTTCTTACCCCTTTTTGCCTTTCTTGGCCCAGTTTTTGTCTATTTTAACCAATTTCTCCACCCATTTCTTGCCCCTTTTTGTTTGTCTTGACCCATTTTTTCCAATTTTAACCAACTTTAGCCACCTTCTAACCACTTTTCACCATTATTCCCCTGGTTTCCCCCTTTTTTGCCATCTTGACCCATTTTTTCCTCTTTTATCTAATTTAAGCCACTTTTTTTTTTTTTTTTTACCATTTTTATCTAATTTCTTCCACTTTACACCATTTTCCCAACCATTTTTTTTCATTTCTTGGCCCATTTTTGCCTTTTTTAACCCATTTTTCTTTTTACTTTTTTTTACTACTTTCAATAATTTCATTATTTTTCCTTAAAGTTCCTCAGTTCCCTTTACTTTATTCTCTGGCACCCTGATGTTTGTGCACATCATGGCTTAGCTATGAAGTCTGACAAAAAAAATTAAAAATAATTTTAGTTCAAGAAAAGAGGGTTATATAAAATAACATTTTTTTATAAGTGTAGTTATTTTTCAGGCCATATATAAAATATGGTTATCACAGATTAACTGCAATAGACCGTGGTTTTCCTGACCTCCATGGGCCCCCCATTTGGCTGGGCCCCAGAGAGCATTCCCCTTTATCTCTCCTTATGAGTGGCCTTGGCAGGGAGGATCATACCTAAAGATGTGGAGAGAGGGAGCATGGGCCTGGATGATGGCCATCAGGAAGCCAGAGCAGTACAGGACCAAGGATGATGTGGTGAAGTGCTGAGCCGGCACGTGCACCCATACCTGACCTGACCTGACCTGGATATATAACATTAAAATCAGTTTGATGACCTGAATTTTTTTTGTGTGTGCATATTTTGCATCAAATATGGAAAAAAAGAAATTTGGAAGGGGACAAATACTTTTACACAGCACTGTATGTACACGTCTTCTCAGTGCTTCTCTAATGATGTACTATGTGCATCTAGAGGACTGTAATGTAAAAAGAAAACATTTGAAACTGTCCCTATGTCTGTGCTCTCCTACATTTAAAAAATTAAAGTGTGAGCAAGCCTAAGACAAAAGAACAAACAAATTCATGACCATTTGCATCAGCATCAAAGAAATACCCCATGCATGTTTGTGTATGAGTCCATTATGAACATGTTTATGAAAAAACGGGGATAAAGTGAAGTGCTCCAGTAACCCAGAGACAAAGAATGATGATAACAGCACAGTCTTTGCCAGATGTGTGACGTCTCCCGAGGGGGGAACCCTGGTGCTCTGTGCTTCAGGATTAATCGTTTGAATCAAAGAAAACATAATTAAAACCTTCCCTCATACCCAGGCAATCGGGGGGGGGGGGGGCAGCTCTGATTGATAACCAATCCCACCCCCTTCTTCCCCTTCCACTGAACCCCACACATACACAGCATGCCTTTAGCTGCGATGACAAACTGTACAATTGATGACTCCTGTCTCTCACATGCACATGGCATCCATCCCCCCCCCGTGTGGCATTAGAGCCGCCACAAGGCTGGATTGCTGCTGAAGTTTTGATTGTCACATGAATCAGCTGGACAGTGGGGAAAAGTGGGAGCGGAGGGCAGTGATTTTGTCTTCCAAACACGCCAGACCCTTTATGTTTGAAGGTTTAGCCCAGGACTTAGTGTCTTTGCATGCTAATATAATGTTTGCAGGCAGTGCTGTAGCATGGGTTTGCACAGATAAATAATGTTTAATATCCGTTCTCTGTGCAGAAGATGAAAAAAATCATTGCTCAGAGTCGGTAAAGGGAAAACACTAGGAGGGCAATGAGAGCCATAAACCACACTCTGAATGATAACTGCAGCAGGACTGGAATTGCTCTTCTGTGGCAACTTCATCAGGATCGCTCCACTGCTCTGGATTTAAAAAATGTCTGTGTTAAACAGCCTTAAAGGGCCAGTAAATTTTCTTAATCAGGTTCTTAGTCTTTGCAGTGTGGCTCCATATGAACAAACTGATCTGCCAAAACAGTGAATATTTCCCTGAGAGCTTTCTTCAAAGTCTAATCAAAATGAAATATTTATGTGTCTGTGAAACACCTCCGTCAATCAAGTCTGATCAAACTAAGCCTGCAAAAGAACTGTTCTGGAGTTTTTATTTACTTATAACATTTATATTTTAATTGTCATACACATCCAAACAAAGCAGAATAAGTAATGTTATAATTTGCTAAAAGTATTAAACTCAGTGACATGAGCCAAGTTGATTTAAAAGGAATATTTTCAGTAATATTGATAAAGTACACAACAGTGTCCTCAGGAGCCATGTTTGTGTTAAGAATGGATGATCAGGTGTGACATAACTGAAGGGAAACCTGCTGATTGTGGCTATTAATAAGCATAGACTGAACTGACAGTCTAGTCAATGAGGAGTGAGTTCTCCATGTGCACATAAAGCTGAACCTGCTTGGTGTTACAGAGACAAGGAACAGGTCAGGATTACAGGAAATAACAGCCACAAGAGGGAAACAGAGCTGTGCTGTGGTGAGTTTCAATCAGACCTGATACCACAAGTGTATAAAATCATCAACAAGCCATGCAGTCTACATCTGCAAACATTTGGGATCCTTAATGGGTCGTTCTGAAGAGCTCAGTGACTTCGAGCGTAGATGCCACCTTTGCAATAAGACAGTTGATGAGACTTCCGCCCTGTTGGATATTCCAAAGTCAACTGTAAGTGATATTAGAAAGTTGAAGAGTTTAGGAACAGCAGCAACTCAGCCACAAAGCAGAAGACCACACACAATCACTGAGTTCTGAACCTTCACTGGAATTAATGTAAGCACAAAACTGTGTGACAGGAGCTTAATGAATTGGTTTCTGTGGCCAAGCAGCTGCATGCAAGCCTCACATCACCAAGTCCAATGCCAAGCATCAGATGGAGTGGTGTAAAGCACACAGACACTGGACTGTGGAGCAGTGGGTTTTGCAGATGCCAGGAGAACATTGCCTGCCTGACTGCACTGTGCCAGCTGGGAAGTATGGTGGAGGAGGGATAATGGTATGGCTTTTTAGGATTTGGGCTGGGCCCTTTATCTCCAGTGATGGCCAATCTTAATGGTATGCTGTGTGGCAACAGTTTGGGGAAGGCCCTTTTCTATTCCAACATGACTCTTGCCCCAGAGGGAAAAATAAGGACTATAAAGACATGGTTTGATGAGTTCCTCAACCCCATCCAGCACCTTTGGGATGAACTGGAATGGAGGTTATGAGCCAGACCTTCTTGTCTAACATCAATGCCTGACCTAATACAGAAAGAATGGGCACAAATTCCCACAGAAACACTCCAAATCTTGTGGAAAGCCTTCTAAGAAGAGTGGAGGCTGTTATAGCTGCAAAAAATGGGACCGACTCCATGTTAAAGTTCATAGATTTGGATACAATGTCATTACAGTCCCAGGTGGTGTAATGGCCAGGTAGACAAATATGTTTGTCCTAAACCACTGTTCCTAGTTATCTCCATTTGTGGATAATGGCTCTCAACATGGTTGACTGCAGTCCCAAAGTCTTAGAAATGTCTTTGTAACCCTTTCCAGACTGATAGATGTCAATGACTTTGTTTCTCATCTGTTCTTGAATTATATGGCGCCATGATGTGTTGCTTTTTGAGATCTTTTAGCCTACTTCACTTTGTTGGACAGGTCCTTTTAATGGGATTTCTGGATTCAGCAGGTCTGATGTAATCAGGCCTGGATGTCAGTAGAGAAGTCAAACTCAGGTTTCCAAAAAGTGTGAGTAATTACAGTTAATTCCTGATTTAACAAGAGGGGGATTACATTTTTAGACAGGTTTAGATGGCTTTCCCCCCTAACAAATGAAATCATCATTTGAAAACTGCATTCTGTATTCACTCAGGTTATCTTTGACTAATATTATCATTTCACTGTGACAAATATGCAAATATTAAATAAGGAAGGCATTAGATATCACTACAGCCATTCCAGAGTCTTGTGGGGAGTAAACAGAATTCAGTCAGTGATGACTGGGCGTAGCTTTATCGCGTGTATGTTTGTTTGGGTGTATGCGTGTGTATTTTTGTGTGTGAGGCAGAGAGGGCAATGCTTTGTCTGAATCATGGCTCACACATGAGGACATTTCCATTCTGCAGTGTGCCGTGCTGCAGGCGAGGACTGTGGGGGACAGCTGCTCACTCGGGTCATGTGAACCCAAATATCTGTTTGGAGGGAGACCAGCTTGTCTCCAGTTGTGCCTCCTAAGGCCATGAGCTCCCAGACCAGCCCGAGCCTGAGTAGATCTAAGTGGAAGGGCACGGCACCAAGACTGCTTTACATGGCATTTCAAAGATTACAAGCAGATGTGGAGAAAATACTCCTGTCAGCTTTCATACTAAGACACCTGAAACAGAAAAAAGGTTGACATCAGTCATTCAACGACCCATTTACAGCCAGTGAGAAATCATTGCAATTGTCCTGCATAACTCAGCTCTGCAAAGGACTGGCAGAGATAATTATTTGAGAAAGTCAAACAATATTGATATTGAGAATATCAAAAATAAGCCAATGTCATTATTCTGAGCTTGCTTTCTCAGTGCGATTCAGGGGTAAAGTTGCAACATTCACCCCTTTCACACTGTACTGCGTCAAGCAAGCCAAAGCAAATCACATGTCATGTAAGGTAGACATCCAATACTAGTTGGGGCTGAGGCTCAACTCACTTCCATCCAGGCTAATGTTGCACTTTAAACAGAAATGCACACTCATTTTAGAGCACATCAACAGTCATTTGGCCACGTCTGCCTATGGGACATTTTTCACGCCTGCTATTTTAGCTTGCTCACTGTTGATTCTGAAATCTCTGTCCAAATCCAATCCACAATGCACTACTTTTTTGGTTCCTTCCCTTATTTGGTTCAGCAAACCAAATTCTGGAGCAGGAGACGGCACAAGATAACCCAACGGACTGAAGGTGTTTCTCAGTTGATAGAGCAGGTGCCTATATACAAAGTAAGGATGCTGCTATTTCCCTGTTTGGCTAAATGTATTTAAATTGCATTTAACCAGCAGGTCTGCAGTGGCAAAAATGCTCAGAAAATAGTCAAATTCCTCACAGGACCATTGTGTCAGTGGGTACATAATGTGAGGTTGCTTTGCTAAGTACAGTAGGGTGTGGCTAAAATTAGCAGCTAGCTCCACCCACCTTTGTTCCTTTTGGCTGATTAATATTATGCTAACGTGGTTACCCCACACTTCGGTTGAGTAGTTAAACACTAGTATAACCCTCAACAGCCTACATACAACTTTTTTCCATTTTCTAGGTCAAAACACTGCCATACCAAGCTGTTCTTATGGCACACAAATGCTAAGTTTCTCATGTTTACGTCTGGCTAAGTGCCTTGGGAAAGCTCTGGCAGGAGGGCAGAGGCATTAACTGAAGGTTTAATTAACTTGTAAATCTTGCACTGGCTAATTTAGCATATAACGCTATCCGTTAGTGGCTAACTGCCCACGTCCTGAATACAAAGGCTACAATCCTTGATGCAAACCTGCTGCTTAGTGCACCTCTTTCCCTGCTCCTTCTCCACATATTTCTTGCCTCTCTGTACAGTAAAGGCAAAAAGCCCCCCCAGAAAAAAACTTCAATCAAAAATAGCAAATCAAGACCCCCCTTTTCTGTCGGGCCAGAGTTTGTCTGAGCATTCACTGTGACCAAAACCACACAATCTGACAAAAGCAGATGAGAGTTTCTTTCAAATTGACCAAAGAGCTGAAATGTAAATGGGCTCTTGTTATAGATTTACTAACAACATAAACTGATGCTGTAAAATGTTTTATCCTGAAACTACGACACCACTCACACTATGAGTTCCTGTACGATAAAGCCCATTGATCATTGACATTTTGACGGTAAGTTATTAGATATAACCAATGAATCCATAAGAATTAAATGCATTTTTTGCACTTGCTGCACCTATTTTCTGTGCAAAATCAATAGAGCAAAGCTTGTAAGCTAGTTCAGGCCAACAACTTCTGACATGCATCATAATCTACTCACCTTACAAACATTCTCCAAATTTGGCAGTCCGTAAGCTGCAAGATTTCTGCTCTCTCTACCTCTGCTCTGCTATTGCCAGCTACTGATGGGCACTTTACAAAGCACCTTCTGCCATCTGCATGCATGTGAAGTTAATGGTTAATGTGCATGTAATGTAAAGCACTTTAAATGTTCAGAAGATTTAATATAACACTACAGATCTCACTATTTACCAATCAGAATGAATCAGTGTGCAACATAACCTAAAGTGGACCAGTTACCACTGTGAATAACAAAACTGAATCCTTTTAAAGATACTTTGCAGAAAAGGACTTACCTGTGCAGCTATGCTTCATGAAAACAGTGTTCTCCATGACAGCTAACGCTGTAGTAGACAGAAATGGAACAATCTCACCTCCCAGGCAGACATTTGAGTTGTAAACGACTTGTAAAAACAGACACTTTTTGCAGCGTGCAGACATAAATCAGCTGATGTCAGGAGAAACAGACCTTCAGCAGGTAGAGCCCATCTGTTTGCTGCTGCTGTATTGATCCCAGAATACCATTAAGCCATTTCTTTAAGGATTCCACTGCATCAGCACCCCGAGGCCACAGGACCTTCCTCTGCCTTCACTGGCCTCCTCAGGTCCACACAGGTCTTCTAACCCTGTAATGATTTTTGGCTTACTTCTCCATTGATCGAACAACATACGAACGTTTACTCTAGTGCTGTACTTTGGTGCACATTAAGAGTTTTTGTGTTTTATTTTAAGGATCTCTGTTTTGTACTGAATTGTTTCTTTATCTGGTGGCTCTATTATTTTTTGTTTTGCAGATTCAAACTATTACCACAAAATTTAACCAAAGAATCAAAATAGAAACCGTCTTATGAACAATCTTTTCTAAAATGATGTCTATCACATCAATAATTCCATCCACAGATCATTGCAAAATAGAATATTTCTCTTTAAAGGACTTCATATGCTGCTGTACTCCACTGTTAATATTACTGAAAGACTAACTCTGGGACTTTCAGACAAGATTTTGGCTGTTCTTTGTCCTGATGCTCCACCCAGATTTAAAGACTTTAAAGAACATTTTGTGCCTTAAGAGTTTTAGGTTTTGAGTTTGTTCATTTTCTCACTGTCTCTTGCTCTGAGAAAAACGTGCCATCCTGTCAGTGAAACACAAAGCTGAGAACAACAAACAAAGAGTGAGGTTGATGTTTCATTATAGTCATGCCCATAATTCTGCATATAGGCCTTTAATTACAACCCTGATTCCATTAAAGTTGGGACACTGTGTAAGATGCAGATTAAAACAGAATGTAATGATGTCCGAATCTCATAAACCCATATTTTTTCACTTTATCATTTCATGGAAAATATTGCCTCTTTTTGAATTTGATATCAGCAACATGTCTCAAAAAGTAGGGATGGTTTGACAAAAAGCTGGAAAAGTAAATGGTAGATAATCAAAAACAGCTGGAGAAGCATTTTATAACTAATTAGGTTAAACTGACAACAGGTCAGTATCATGACAGGGTATAAAAGGAGCATTTTAGAGAGGCAGAGTCTCTCAGAAGTAAAGAAAAAAATGGTGAAAACTGTTCCTCACTGTAGAATTATGAAGACTCTGAATCTCCCACCATCTACCATGTATATAATATCATCAAAAGATTTAGAGAATCAGAAGAAATCTCTGAGCAAGGGACAAGGCTGAAGGTCAGTGTTGGGTGCTCATCATGTTTAGGCCCTCAGGCAGCACTGCATTAAAAACAGGCATGTTCTGGTCTGGAAGTCACTGCATGGGCTCAGGAGCACTTCCAGAAATCATTGTCTGTCAACACAGTTGGCATCCACAAATGATCATGGAAAGTAGAAGCCACTTATGAACATGATCCAGATCCGCTGCTCTTTTGTTTTTTTTGCCGAAGCTCATTTAAAATGGACTGAGGCAAAATGGAAACTGTTCTGTGGTCAGACGAATCAAAATTTTACATTCTTTTCAGACACCATGTCCTGCAAACTAAAAGGAGAGAGTCCATCCAGTTTGTTAACCTGGCAAAGTTCTAAAGCCTGCATCTCTGATGGTATGGGGTTTCTATTAGTGCCTATGGTGTGGGCAGCTTACACATCTGGAAAGGAACTATCAATGCTGAAAAGTAGATAGAGGTTTAGAGCAACATATGCTCCCATCCAGGCAGCGTCTCTTTTAGGGAGGGCATTGACTATTCCAACAAGACAACGTTAAACCACATACCACATCCATCACAACAGCATGGCTTCACAGAAGAAGAGTCTGGATCCTGAAATGGCCTGCCTGCAGTCCAGACCTTTCACCAATAGAAAACATTTGGAGCATCATAAAACCATAAACCCAGCAAAGAAGACCCAGGACTGTTGAGCAGCTAGAATCCTGCATCAGACAAAGAAATGTCTCAGCTTCAATGTCTGATATGTTGTTTACATTCTATTGTGAATAAAATATGGGTTTAGGGCAGTGGTTCTCAAATGGTGTGCTGTGGCACACTGGTGTGCCTTGAAACAAGTCAAGGTGTGCCTTGAAAATTTGTCTGACTTTACATAAGTACTACAACTATGCAAAAACTAAAGAGACTATAGCCAATGTCCTTACTGCATGCAAGCATTACATGTTGCTTTGCATCATGTAGCATTGCATGCTCACTGTCCATCTGTTATCTGTGAAATATGCAAATGTAAACTTACATGTAAAAATATGACATCTCATGCTTTTACTTAGAAAATCTGAGGTATGGTGCCTCTAACAGCTGTGAGCCACATAGTTTTGTCTCCATGTTAGCAGAAGTCAGACCATAAAAATTCATAAATGGGTATGGAGAATATCCATGCAACACACTCCTCTATGTAAAAGAAGCTAAAAAGTTTCGGGAGTGAGGAAAGTGGGAGAAAATTAAGAATATCCTCTGGTGGGACACTCCTGGTGTCTTGTCATCCTTTGTGCAACCTCTCCCCTTGCTACTTGTCCATCTTAATAGGAGCGACAGAGAGAAAATAGGAACAGGGTGAGTGGGGATAAACCTGGGGAGCTGCAGAGCATCACTTGCAGAATATCAGGATGCTACAAAAGGAAACTCTGTAATCAAACTGATATAGCTGGCACTTGCTCACATTGCATGCAGTTGGGACTTGGACATGTTGCTACTTGCTACACATGCTAAAGGGGCTATTTTGCAAGGACATTAATATGGTGTGCCTTGAGACGTCAGTTTGCTTTTTGGTGTGCCTTGGGCAAAAAAAGTTTGAAAGCCATTGGTTTAGGGGATCTGACATCATTGCCACTCTGTTTTAATTAAAATTCTACAGTGCCCCAGCTTTTTTGGAATTTGGTTTGTAAATGTTAATGTTACCTCCTCTCTTAACTTAGCCAAAGTTCAAATCATTCTCCACTTTCTCCAACACCTGTTTACAACTTTATCCCATCCTATCTGAATGTAACCTTGCAAAGCAGATGGATACGTCCGCTTCTGTGCTTCTCAGTGGCGAATCCATCTTGCAAAGCTCCCTTCTGAACCGTTTGGGCCCGGTTAGAAAGTGACAGGACCAATCAGCCATGAGGGGCAGTACTTTGAGGCACGGCAACGTCGTGACATAAGCATGCACCTCGGTCGCGGATAAGTCATGTCTTTTTTTTTTTTGCTCTGATTGGCCCGTAAAGATGTGACGGACAGAACGTTTATCCAGTCACACTCAGAGTTTTTTCAGAGGCTCTGCCCTTTCCCAAACATTTAGTATTGAAGGTTTTCCAGATGTATGTGTGAAACAAATCCATCTGACGTGTCAGGTTAATCTGAATGAAGGCTCAAAATCTGATCTTAAGAGAATCTTTAAAGGAGTCAAATTGATCAGGATTTATTGTAATATGCTCTGTTAAACAGCCTGTCTTGGCATTGGTCTCTTTTGAATCTAATTCATTGTTTTCTGTAAGCAAAGGATGGATTAATGCCTTTTGCATATTATTAATTTGTTGTTGTTTTTTATTATCAACATCTCATCTCATTTTCTTTCCGTATTCCAATCCAGCCTGTTAATTGTGTTTTGAATTCATGGCAGTGCTACCTTTGGCTGTAAAGACAAGCTGGCATGAAAAAGCAGAGAGTCATTAGCACCATCAACACTCGCTGAACGCCAAAGCCGGGCTGCTATAATCTCATCCAAGTCACAAATTTACAGCAGCTTCGTCTGAGAAATTAACAACACTGAGATCACAATTGATCTCTTCTGATCAACTGGAATTTCATGCACACATATCAAGTGGCTTACAGCTAAGACGTCTTCTGGCACATGGAGCCTCTGGTGCGTCTGGTCGGTATGTGTGTGTGTGGGGGGGGGGGTGTGTGGGGGGTGTGTGTGTTGGGGGGGCAGCAGGGAAGGAGAGTCTAAGATGAGACTTCTCAGTCTAATTAACGCCTCAGTAACAAGAATACCAGCATACATCTCAACAGCAATTTCCCAGCAGCCCTGCCTTCATTTGAGGAGAGAGCTGCTCAGCATGTGGGCTCAGTGGCTCATGGGAAAAGCAGGTGTGAGTGTTTGAGTGTAGGTGTGTCCTATCAAAGGTCATCTTGGGCTAAAGCAGAACTCTGACACCAGCGCTGAAACAGACAGGCAAACAAGGTCAGTGCTAGTCTCTGCATCAAATCAACAGGATGTGTTTGATTTTTTCAATGAAATGTTTTTAGGCAAGACCACTGATAATCTTTCTATTTACCCTTGTTGAGTTCAAAGCAAGTGATACATTCATGAGGTTAAAAGTCCAAAATCTGCCTCACTGGTGTTGTTTGCCAAAGTCTCCTACCCATGCTTTTTAACCTACAAAGGCTGTTTTCACACATCCACTCCTGGAGTTTTAGAAAAGATTTCACGCAGGCAGCCTCTTAAAAAGTCTCTTATTCATGCATTAACCTCATAGTTGGAGACTTTCTGGCATCAGGGGAGAGCCTCTGGAGGCAGGGCTTGACATGAAAACAACAAAATACCAAGGCATTAAGAACGTGTTTACCTTTCTGTCAGGACTATGCCTAGGCTTGCACAATTGGCTGGGCAAACCCAGAGAATGGGCCTTCCTCAGTGGTGATTTATTGATGATATCAATAATTACGTTTTGGATCAGTAGCATTGATGCTATCATGGCTAACAGTTACTTCATTTTGGAGTTGATAAAGGTATGTCTTAAAGGGTTAAAGAAAATTGGTTGAAATTTCGAGAAAGGCCAAAAGGCTTAAATTGTACTGGAGGCCGATGTATACAATGGCTGCCGCCTGTAGCAATTAGCTCAGATGTAGCAGTGGTATAGCAACAGTTTTATCAAACCTGTGCCACATTTCTTTATTAAAACAAGAAAAAAAAAAAAACACTGAAATATTTACATGGTGGAAAGGCTGTTCTTGAACTTATACCGACCCAACTCAGCAGTTTTAAACTCTGCCATTCGTAGTCTGTACCATTGCTGGCATGCTGAGCCTAGGTTAATACTGACGCTGCGCATATTTCCTCATTTTGTCTTGTCGCCCTGATTGGTCCTTCTTAAATCTGACAGACAAGATGTTTGTCCAATCACCTTCTGAGAATTTTTTGTAAAGTGCCACACCTTCCAAAAACTTTATATAGGACAAGGATGTCCAGACTATGGCCCAGGGGCCAAATGCAGCCCGCAGTCCAATTTTGATTAGCCTGCTGCAGCTTTTAGAAATAACATGAAATATGCCCCAAATTTGAGCATGAACCTAACTGTATTATACTGTAGGTTTAAACATAAGGCCGTGCTACCATGCTAAGTCTGTAAAAAAAACATCTTGTCAAGAAGAATTTATTGATGTATTTTTTGTGATTAAATAAGGACATTGGCAACCAAAATAAGAACAATATTTTGTTTTGTAACTCCTTGGTGGGTTATGGCAGCAAATAGCAGCAATAATAATCCAGGGGTGGAGCCAGTGGTAGCTAGGGCCAAACAGGACCCCCTTGAGATCTGACTGGCATCCCCAAACACCTGGGAATGATTGTCTATTTGCCTTGTCAGCCATTCAATCGAGCATATAGCATTAGTTCAGGAGCTGTTGTAGTTGAGATCAGCTGACTGCCAGCTGATTTGCTCTAAGCACACTACTGGCACAACCCTCCTCCACCCCAGCTTCTCCTTCATTCTGCTTCTGACTTAATCAGTGTCATTTTGCTGTAATTGATGCCTGCTCTGCTCTGAGGTTTCTGCTACTTCTCTCCCTGCCTTAGGCTTTCATTATTGGCTTAGGAAGAGCAGGTTACTTCATGCTCTCCATGTAGGCTTGTAGAAGGGCAGGGCGGTCCCAGATCAACCACACCACCAAACATAAATAACTGCAATAAGTGCTAAATAATAAATACTGACGAAGAAATATTTATATCCACAAATAGTACGTGTTTCTTGACAAAGTGGTACATTTAGGCATACTCAATAACTAAGCGTATCTTACCCACGTTATATTGGTTTTATAAATGAATAAATAAATTCACACGCTTTGGTTGTAATTCAGTATTGGTG
This sequence comes from Cheilinus undulatus, assembly GCF_018320785.1. NCBI lineage: Eukaryota > Metazoa > Chordata > Actinopteri > Labriformes > Labridae > Cheilinus > Cheilinus undulatus. The sequence goes on from NC_054882.1 coordinate 15,771,364, forward strand.
TTTCTTGAAGCAAGCAGAATTGTGAGGACTAATCAAGCTCATTTCTCACTGTCTTTTGGAGCAGATGACAATCACAAGGAAGATGTTGCACCACTAGTTCAGATTTATCTGTTATCAATTTTCATGCAACTATCTAAGACAACTGAAATGTTCGAGTACATTTGTCTTCATGATTTTAATCTAGATGCCCTGCTGCTGTTTTGCAGTCGATATGTTCATGTTGACATTTTTTTTATTCTCTTTCTGTTTCACTTTCTCATGTTTGTGTTTACTTCTAGCCAGATTTCACTTTCCCAGGCTTTTGTTCAAAATCTGATCGTGCTGTTTCTAAACAGAGCTGCATGAATAAAAGATTGAACGGAAGCTGCTGTGTTTAGAGCCATGTTGTATCTTTCTCAGTAAAACAACAACCACGTGATTCACAACAAAGTGGCATCACATCGGTAAGGGAGAGTAGAGGGGGATGGAGGAAGGGAAGGATTGTTGGAGGTAGGAAGACAGAACAGATGCACACCGTAGAAGAAGAAAGAGGTGACAAATATAAAGAGAGAGAGGAAAGACAGAGGCAGGAGGACAAAGGGAGGAGGAACGAGAGATCTGTAAATCAACCTAGAAAAATCAGACAGCGGCGTGGTTCATGGAGAGTGCAAAGGTAAACCACAGTGAGGTGATGAGCAAATCAGAGCAGCGGCAGAGTCACTGAGTCCATCCCACATCGTGTAATCTCACACTTCCCCTGGGATTAACAATCAGCTAAATTCACATCAGAGTAGACGTGTAATTCTTTGTTTCTCTCAACACATTTCCTTATTGCAGCGAGTGAAAAGGTTCTCCTTTTATTCTGCAGCTGCAGATCTTACTAGATGGGTATTATCTTCTATCCCTGTGTGCTTCTGTAATACACACAAGTGATTCATATTCTCCCCCGTGCTTGTGTGTGCTTGCACTCCAGTGTGTGTAGCTGTAAATTAATATCTCCATACCTCCGCCTCGGTGTCTCTTCCATCTTCCTGAGCGCTCCGCTGCCATTCTGCACCTCCTATATATCGCTACAAGTCCAATTGGCCGGACTGCTTCTGTGTCCGATTAGGAGTTGCCAGCCGCTGATTTTTATTGGCTGTGTAATGGTGCAGAACCTAAACATTTATCAGGGTCGATGGGCTGTGTGTAGAACAAGCTATTAGGGAAGGCAGAGGAGGCGAGCGGGCGTTAAAGTTAGAACAAGCAGGAAGTGTCAGACTTAACCAGCATCTCTGGTGGGGAAATTAAAAATGTCAGAGAGGGGGGATTTGTTGAGCGTTTGTTTTTGCTGCAGTGTTGGCGTTTTGCATTAATGACCAGCTATTTTACCAGGAAGACTGTGGCTAGAAATGTAAAGGTTGCAGCTTCCAAATGCAAAAGCCTCATTCTTAGAAAAATGCTGAATGTAGAGAAACTACAAACAGGAAAAGTTTTCTTTGCTTTCCTAACTTCACCCAAACTAATTTTATGTGTGAGTTTTATCAGACAAATCTAAAACGGTGTGCCCAAAAGTTAAATCGCCAAGTTTTTATCCTTGAACCTTTTAAAACTTTCAGAAGTGTTGACGGCCCTATAAAAATTACCCCTCACAAACCACTTTGTAGTCAAAGTGACATGCTGAAGGTCAAATTGAGCATCAGAATGAGAAAGAAAGGACTTTTAAGTGACTTTGAATGTGGCATGGCATGTCTGAGTATTTTAGAAACTGCTGATCTTCTGGAATTTTCACCCACAACCATCTCTAGGGTTTACAGAAAATGGTCTAAAAAAGGGGAAAATATCCAGTGGGCGGCAGTTGTGTAGACGAAAATGCCATTCTAATGATGCTATCCATGCCTTTGTAGCTCTTACAGAATGTTTTCTTGTGAGCCTATGGGTAACTTTCCAGGGTCTTTAAAGATTAAATCCACACCAGTAACTCTGATATTGAACGACTTTCTATCCATTTTATAATCATTTTTTCGATCGTCACTGGTAGCAACTAATGCTGTTGCCATATTGTCTGTTTCCCACAATGCATTGTGACGGGCTGTGCCAACCAATGGCACGCTTCTCCGTCATCATGCCATGCTTTGCTGAACAGCACCTGTGCAAACACTTTGAAAGTGAAGGAGAGAGCCTGAATTGCTCATAATGGAGAGAAAGAGACACAAAGAGGCTGTGACGTGTCCCTCTTTGTCTCAGCAGACAGGAACTGCTTTGAATAATGGCAAATTCCCAAAGCGCAAGGACTTTTGTTTGTAAAAATCTGAATATTTTGAAGACTGTTTGTCAAAGAAATGAAGCTCAGCATTATTTCATGAGGGGTACGGTAGTCATCCACCAAGCTTTGATCAGCTGATCCAAGTTATCACCTCCCGGCTCCCTCAGCCTATCACAGCTCTTTTTCTCAACACAGCAATACATTTGAACATGACATTCTTCTCATTAATCCCTGCTTGCGTTAATACTGATGCAGCATGCGCTTGCTGGGACAGTTTAACCTCCTCCACCCCAGCCTCCTCCTTTACAGGATAATGAAGGTTCATATTGAGAATGAACACTTTGTCTTGGACATCTTCATTTATAGACATTCTAGGCAAAGTTCCAGACTACCTTTCCTCTAATCTTGAAGCATGGATTGCATTTTTAAATCTCTTATTAAAATGCATAAATCCGAACTCTCGGTATGCCACTGTTTTAGCTGGTGTTTTATTTGTATTGTACTTATTGTTTATTGTGAACTAGTTTCCCTTGGGAAAGAGACCTCTGATCTCACTGGGACTAACCTGGCTAAATAAAAGTTAAATAAAAAAAAAAATGAACCCGACCTACCTGGTGAAGAAGAGGAGGATCATGGAGAGGTTTTTGGGTCTGGGTGCACTGTGTCCTAGCCCAGGTGCTGTCTGTCCCACCATGATCCTACAGTTGACAAATCTGTGTATAATCCCCTAATGTTCTTAATCCTGGGGTCACATTAAAAAATGGATGAGAAATTAATCTGCTGTCAGGTCTGTCAGGTATATTTTCTCAGTGCCAGTGCTTATTTTCAACCAAATCCGTCTGTTTGGGCAAACACAGCACCCAACCAGCCTGCCAAATCCATCAACAAACTCTGCAGAGGTTCTCTCTCCTTTTGCCCTTGTGCTGGGAGATTTCATTAAAAACAGGGGAAGTTTAAAGACGGAAAAAGCCCAGATCGAATCAGAAAAAGTTTGCTGTTCTGCCTCTGAACTGCTAGAAAGCAGAGCAGCAAGGAGAGGGGAGAATCTATTGTGGCTGGAGACAGAGAGAATGACTTTACAGCCAGAAAACAACGGCTGCTTCTGCTCCCCTGGCGGAGAGAAAGTTTGAAACTTGGTCACACTGTGCAAATGCGTTACTGCTGCCTCCCCCTCATGGAAACAAACATCAAGAGTGTTTTGTTTCAATGTCTGCCATATCTTCCTGTGCCATGCTATGGCGTGCATATGTGCTGCGTTAACCGGGCTAATTTCATTGCTTCTGGCTGAGTGGATCAAAAAGACCCACATTTGCTGTTTCTTCTTCTGTTTGCGCTCACCCTTTCATGCAGTAATCTGTGCAAAGAGGAAGAATTAAAGCAGCGCCCCCCGGAGCTAGCCCTCTCTTTTCAGACTGGTGAAAGAGGAACTAGGAGGATATGCTTGGTTGGAGGGCAGTGGGTTTGCAGGATTTTACTCTCAGGTAAAGTTCTGGTTTACACTTTCTAAAAAAACAAAAAAAAAAAAACAAAAAAAAAAAAACAAGGAAACATGTTTTATTTGCATCATATCCCCTCTCTTTAAAATAAGATATACAGTGTTGTGAAAAAAAGTATTTGCCCCCTTCTTTATTTAATAAATTTTTTGCACATTTCTCACATACAAAAATAACCTGAGTAAACACAAAATGCAGTCATTAAACAATGATTTAATTTATTACAGGAAAAAGCCTTTCCAAACTATATTTTCTTATCTTAAAAAGTAATTTCCCCTTCTTGTTAAATCCTGTATTAACTGTTATTAGCCACATTTCTTGGAAAACTGGGTTCAGTTTCACTAGTCACACCCAGGCCTGATTACTGCCAGACCTGTTGAATCCAGAAATCCCTTAAATAGAACCTGTCTGATAAAGTGAAGTAGGCTAAAAGATCTCAAAAAACAACACATCATGGCACCATCTGGCAAAGTCATTGACATCTATCAATCTGGAAAGGGTTACAAAGACATTTCTAAGACTTTGGGACTCCAGCAAACCATGGTGAGAGCCATAACCCACAAAAGGGGAAAACTTTGAACAGTGGTGAACCTTCCCAGGAGTTGCCAGCCTACCAAAATGACTCCAAGAGTGCATTGACAGCTCAACCAGGTGGTCCCAAAAGAACCCAGAACAACATCTAAAGACCTGCAGGCCTCACTTGACTCAGTTAAGGTCAGTGTTCATGATTCAACAATAAGATAGAGACTGGGCTAAAATGGCATCCATGGGAGAGTTCCAATGACAAAATCACTGCTGACAAAAAGAAAACAAATGGCTTGTCTCACATTTGACTAAAATCATCCTGATGATCCCCTAGACTTTTGGAAAAATATTCTGTGGACTGACCAGACAAAGTTTAAACTCTCTGGAAGGTGTGGAGTAAAACTAACGCAGCACATAATACCAACAGTCAAACATGGTGGTGGTGGTGTGATGGTTTGGGGCTGCTTTGATGACTTGCTGTAATTGATGGAACCATGAATTCTGCTCTTTGCCACAACATCCTGAAGGAGAATGTCCGGCCATCAGTTCATGACCTGAAGTCCAAGCATACTTGGGTTATACGGCAGGACAGTGATCCAAAACACACCAGCAAGTCCACCTCTGAATGGCTTTAAAAAAATGAAGGTTTTGGAATGGTCTAGTATAAGTCTGGACTTTAATCCGATTGAGATGCTGTTGCATGGCCTATGCTGGAAAACCCTCCAATGTGGCTGCATTAAAACAATTCTGCAGAATAGGCCAGAATTCCTCCACAGTGATGTGAAAGACTCACTGACAGTTATCACAAATGCTTGCTTGCAGTTGTTGCCGCCAAGGGTGGAACAACCAGTTGTTAGGTTTAAGGAGAAACAACTTTTTCACAGGTTTGGATGGCTTTTTTCAATTCTTACTTTTTGCATTTTGTATTTACTGAAGATTTCTTAAATATGCAAATATGCAAAAAGTCAGATATCAGGGGGAAATATTTTTTTTCACAGCACAGTATATTTGGCATTAAAGATGATTTTTAAGCCAATCATTTAAGAAAGTAGCTCAAGATGGTAAAAATAAACCACCAGATAATATTCAGAATCAAGCTCCTCCTTCTCCTGCTGTGATTGATTCTATTTTATTTTGGACTCTTTGCAACATGTCTCCAGTCTTCCACCTTCTTCCCAGGGGAGATGTCACTATGATGTAAGGTGGCTGCCATGATTGTTAATAAAGGTGTCAGCACTCCAGCTCCATCACTCACATGAGCCAGTCTGGCCTTGTCTCTCAAATGAAAACACACCCTGGTCACAGAATATATCACATCTGCAATTCCAAAGCCCCTGAATATACTCTCTTTGTCCTTCTCATGAGAAAGCCACACTAAAACGAAACATTTAACTATTTACGGCATCTCTCCTGGCTCAGACTCATGCTTATATTAAACAGATTAAATAATTAATTAATACAACGCTTTACCTGCTCAGGGGGAATCAGAAGTTTCATGTAATAGTTTTCCTAATAAACATGGACCTTTATTCCACCCACCTTGGATTCATGACTTTGGATGCTCTTGTTTCATCTCTGTGTGTTTAAAATGAGGAATATTTGAAAATAATCTGCAAATATTTCATTCTTTGAAGTCAGGACTCAGGCATCTCATTATCTCCTCCTACAGCATGAATATTTTAAACTGCTACACCAAACAGTGAAATTCCTATTAGATCAGGTGCCTTTGGACAAAATGTTTTTATGTTATGACTCAAGTTTGGAACATTTAAGGTATGTAGAGAAATTCTTTGCAGCCTTCACCAGTCAGATTTATGTTTAATACAGCACGCAAGCTGTAAAAGGTCCTCCTGCTGACCTCAAAATAGATCACTTCTTCAAAGTCAGACCTCTATTCTTAATGCACATATGTAAATATTGAATATTTATGTATTTCTACTATGCACCGCCTGGCGTTTTTGCTTAATTATGTGGAATTCTTCGCTCTTATCCATGCTGTGCTCTCTCTACAAGTGGAGATACATTTATATGACATATGAATCCACTTAAATTTGAACTGTTTGAACCCACTGATCTCCTGTAAAAACAGGAGTGGGTGTATTTTTGTGGATGTGAAAGGGAATGTTTTCACAAAACACCACAAATTAGCATTTTAGCATGTGATCATCAAGATATAACGTTTTTTTTATCCTGAATGAAGACGAGTTGGCTCACACTGCTCATGGAAAAACAGTTTGTTTATGATCTAAGAACCTCCGCTACTCTCCGGGATGAGCCCGCGTCTTTAATGACAGGTTGTCTCTTTGTCAGTGACTCACATTTAGAGGGGGATATTTGTCTCTTAAAATCCCCGTGCTCATCCTGAGCACCTGAAATCACATGAAATTGGAGGTGTTCCTGCTCTGTTTTCCTTGTAGTCTTAAAATAGCTCGCGTGCTGCCTTGTGTGTGTGTTTTGCTGCAGTTGTCAGAGAAGGAACGGCCAGTGGATGAATACACTGGTCCTTTAGATTGCTTTTTATCTATATAAAGTAGATTTGAATTGGTCTGGATGGGTAAATGGGAGCTCTCTGATTCATCTTTTTAATTTTTCACACAGTCACCACCCAATTGCTGCCTTTATGGCCTTCATCCACTTTGTCATGACAGAAAAAATGCAGACACTTGTTTAATCTTTGCAGAGCATGCAATGCTCTTGTTAATTCTGTATGTTTTCATTGCAACATACCTGAATAGTCTGCCATTTTGAGAGAAACCTGGTTGAATATTGGGTACTGCAGGACACTAAGCTACAAAAAGCATGCTATTTTTATTAGTGTGATGCTATTAAGTCATAAAACCCTGCAGTTTCTGAAGATTTTGCAGCTTTCAGAGAAACTATAGGGAACTATAAGATAAAATAAGTCTTCATGCAACACTTTTGTTAATGCATGCATGTTTTCACTGCAACATACCCTTGTGATTTGACATTTTGAAGGAAGCTTGACTGAATATTGAGAACTGCAGGAAAATAAATATGTTTTTACTAATGTGATGTTTTTTGGTCATAAAACCCAGCAGTTTTCAAAGATTTTGTTTCTTTCACAGAAATGTAAGGGGACTATGAAGTAAAATAAGTCTTTAATCTTTGCAGAGCATGCAACACTTGCATTAATGCATGTATATTTACACTGCAACATACCTGAATAATTTTGAAAGAAACCTGATTGAATATTGAGTACTGCAGGACAATAAAGCGACCAAATGCAAGCCATTTCTATCAATGTTATGCTATTAAGTCATAAAACCCTGCAGTTTTCAGAGATTTTGCAGCTTTCACAGCAACTGAAGTGGACTATAAAATAATTATTTAGCTTTGCTGGAGCATGCAATGCTCTTATGTTAACGCAGGCAAATTTTCACAGCAACATACCCTCGTGATTTGACATTTTGAAGGATACCTGGTTGAATATTTAGTACTGCAGGACACTTAAACTACCAAAAGCATGCTATTTTTTATTAATGTGATGCTATTAAATCATAAAACCCTGCAGCTTTTGAATATTTTGTTACTGTCAGAGAAACTGAGGGGGATATGAAATAAAATAAGTCTTTAATCTTTGCAGCATTCCAATGGATGCATGCATATTTCACTGCAACATGTCCTTATGATTTCAAATTTTGAAGGAAACCTGATTGAATATTGAGTGCTGCAGGACAAAAAAGCTATTTTTATTAATGTGAGGCTATCTAGTCATAAAACCCTGCAGTTTTTACAAGATTTTGTTGCTTTCAGAGAAACTGAAGTATTTGATCTTTGCAGAGCATGCAACAGTTATGTTAATGCATGTATATTTTCACTGCGACAAACCCTAATGATTTGAGATTTTGAGGGAAACCTGGTTGAATATTGAGTACTGCAGGACAATAAAGCTACAAAAAGCATGCTATTTTTATGGATGTGACCATTTTTAGCCATGAACCCCTGCAGTTTTCAAAGAGTTTGCTGCTTTCAGAGTAACTGAAGGGAATTGCAGATCATGCAGCACTTACATTAATGCATGTAGTTTCACTGCCACATACCCTTATGATTTCACATTTTGAAGGAAACCTGACTGAATATTGAGTGCTGCAGGGCAGTTAAGCTATTTTTATTAATGTGATGTTTTTGGTCATAAAACCCTGTAGTTTTCAAAGATTTTGCAGCTTTCAGAGAAACCAAAGGAGACTATAAAAATAAAATGAGTCTGAGAAAGAGAGGAAACAAAGATGCACGCTGGCATGCACTGCATTGCATCAGAGCCATGTTGACAAGCGTCTCCTCTTTCTTCTGCTTTTCTTTTTTCATGTTCATGACTAAGGGAGAAACCGCGGGTCCCCGCTGAGTTGGAGATGGATGTGCCAGTGCCGGAGCTGTCGGATTTCTCACAGCTTTGCAGAGTCATCCTGGCAAGGGAATTATGAAGGGACCGGCCCTTCCCAGGTCACCTGCAACGGTTAGCTGCAGAAATCTCATCATTTCCTGTCTTCTCTCTCTCTGTCTCTGTTTGTGTGGGCAGCCTCTAAGCGCCTTGTTTTTTTCTCCACATCTTTTTGTTTTCATTTTGACCTTCACATGAGCACACAACCTTCCCTCTTTGGGAGAAGAAGGGAGCTGCAGAAAAGGGCAGCTCCCTCAGTACTCAGAATCATGATCAGCTTTTTGTCATTCCTGCAGAGTGCGAGGAAAGTCACAAACTTAAAGTTCACAGTGAGACTCTGCAAACGTGTAAATCCCCATAAGGGCTGTTAGATTTAATGCATGTCATATAAAATGTCTCAGTTAATGAGCCTAGTTTTTCCTCATGGAAGCAGAATCAGTAATGCAACATTGCAGAGTGATGAGATCCTGCACAAGGTGTGTCCTGCAGTATTTTTTTTTTTTTTTTTGCACAGAGTGGGTGTGGCTAACATCTTCATTGCACCAAGGCAAAACTTCCACAGGATATAAATCTGTGTGATTGGTCAGTCAGCAGACACAAAGTACTGCACCTCACACATTTCTGGTGTACATGAATCCCACTTTTATTTTCCACAGAAAAAAAGAGATGTTTTGTTTCTTTTTTCTGGTCGGTTACATTTAAAACCACTCTATGAAAAAACTGTAGCACCAGAGCAGATTGAAATTGCCCATTCTTTGATAAAAATGTCAATTTGTGCTATTTGTCCAGTTTTGATCTGCTTCGATTCAGGGGAAACATTGATTTTCTTGTATATAAAAAAAGACTAGCACTTCATTTCTTTTTCCAGTCATTTGCAAAATAAAAACAGAGAAATTTGTATATCATAATATTTTTTCTTTGTCATTGAAATCACAACAAATACATTAAAAGCAAATAAAAAAATTGGGCGGCATTTAGCATAAATCCAAGCAGGGAATCAGCTTCCATGATGATTATTATATATTTATATATTTATATGTATACATATATATCATGTTTATATACAAGTATGGCACTTGATTACACAAAAAAGCAAGAAAAACACTTCACAAATAAAAGCAGTGGGCGCTTTGGTGTGTCATAAATTAAGGAAGTCACAGACGTTAGCGTTTGCAGCAAATTTACCATGTACTGTTTTGCAAGTCAGCTATAAAGCGATGGAATGGTTACATATGTTAAGGTCAGTGGTGCAACACAGGCAACAAAAAACATGAATTATTTCAACCATAGTAAGTAGGATTTATATATCTATGCACATATATAAATCTGGATGGTAGATTTGTCCTTTAACCACTGTGTTAGGGTGCCATTTATTTGGGTTGGTGCCAAAAAAAGATGGAAAGAAAAAGTCTTAAAAACCACGTCAGGTCTGTAGCACATTTTGGATAAGGTCATCAAGCTCTCAAGTGTTCACCTCTTAGTGCAATTTTTGCATTTTTACTCCCTTCAAGTACAGCAGAACAGCCCACAGAGTAAATGTGTGAACACACGGTCTCCTTCTGACTGAGTAGAAACGTTACTAAAAAGTTGCATCAGTGCAATAATAAATAAGTCACCAAACGTGGAACCCACGCCTGCCATAAAGTCCTTAAAAGACCACAAATGAAAAAAACCTGCCCACTCTTAAGTCATGACACGAATTAGGCGTGCGGAGCTGTCCATCATGTCCATCATGGGTTTTTATTTGTACAGAGCTACACATACGCAGAGTCACTGGACTGAGTGCGTCCGAAATTAGGCACACTCATCCTCGGCAAGTCCTTGTTTCTGATCTCATAAATGGACTTCCTCCGGGCCTGCACGCCTCGCACGGCCGTTTTGATTTTCCTCCACCCCAAGTGATTGAGTTCTGCCAGGTTGAGCACCACGCAAAAGCCGCTCACGGCGAACATGAAGACCAGGAAGACGGTCTTCTCCGTGGGTCTGGACACGTAGCACTCGACGTCTTTGATGCAGGGGTAGCGGTCACATTCGTACACGGACGGGACGTTGAATCCATACAGGAAGTACTGGCCCACCAAAAAGCCTATCTCCAGCGCGTTTCTGAACACCACCTGGATGATGTAAAACCTGGAGATGCCCTCCTGCCGCCGCATTTTGGACTTTGTAGTTCTCATGGCCGCATTAGGGATCTCTTTGACTTCCAAACAGTCCGGTTCAGCTTCTTTGGTGGAGTTCTCCGTGTTCTGAAGTACTCCGTTAACAATGGTGTTCTTTATCTTTTTGCTCTCGTCGCGCTTCAGGGAATCTTGATCCTTATCCAGCGTCAGATAGACCGTCGAGTAGCGCCGCTCCTTCTGCTTGGCCGACTGATGCACCGAGTAGGTGATGAAACAAAGGCTCGGCGTGCACACCATGATGATTTGAAAAACCCAATATCTAATGTGTGAAATGGGGAATGCCTTGTCGTAGCATGCCTGGTTACAGCCCGGCTGTAAGGTGTTACAAACAAACATGGTCTGCTCGTCATCATAGACAGTCTCTCCAACTATTGCTACGATTAGAATCCGGAAGATGACCACCACTGTTAGTAGGATCCTAAAAAGCAAGCAAACAAACACATAATGTGAAAATAAGTGTATGAATGTGGTACAAACGTGCTGCGCACAGTCCAGTAGTGGCTGTAGGGAGCTGTCCAGTGCTGAAACAGGACGCTCTCGGAGAAGCTATGTGGGATTTTGTCGTTTTTGTGAGCGTCTGTGCGGTTCTATGATCTCATGTCTGAAATAACTTGCTCGATAAGAATCCTTAGCAGGATCCTACAAGGCAAGCAAACACACACACAATGTGAAAATAAGTGTATGATTGTGGTAAGTGGCATAAATGCAGCGCTCAGCTTTAAGGAGCTGTCCAGTGCTGAAACAGGACGCTCTCAGAGATGCTGTGTTTTGTCTTTTTTATGAGTGTCTGTGTGGTTCTATGATCTCATGTCTGAAATGACTTGCTAGATTAGAATCTGGAAGATGACCACCACTGTTAGAAGGGTCATAAAAAAAGCAAACACACACACACAATGTGAAATTAAGTGTATGAATGTGGTAAGTGGTGCTGCTCACAGCTTTAGGGAGCTGTCCAGTGGACACAGGACGCTCTCAGAGATGCTATGCGTTTCGTCGTTTTTTGTGAGTTTTTCCCTGCCTCTGTGTGTCTGTGTGGTCCTGTGATCGCATGTCTGAAATGGCATGGAAGCAATCAGCGTTGCTTTGACTGCATATGTGATGCTTTGTTAATGGAAAACATCTCAGTTTCTCCACAACAACCACTCCAACTCACGCACAGACATCAAATGCAATACAGTGGATGGGTGAACACATGAAATGACACGTGAATCTCAGTTAAGTTAAAGCTTTTTCTGCAGCACCATCCCAGGTTGTGAAAGGACAGCTGTCAACTGGTCTACTCAGCTGCCTCGTTAAGGAGGAGGTGGAGGGAAGAAAAGGGAAATCTGTGAAACAAGACAAAAAAATCCACAACACAGACACGAAGGACTGGGCACCATGCTACAGAAGATCCTTGGTTCACAAGACAGAAACGGGGGACTGGGAGCCATGCTAAAGACGATCCTGGAGGCTGCTGCGATTCTTCGGTGGGTCTTGCTTTTTGCTCATCATCTTACCTTCCTATCATAGTAGAGTGCTGCTGGACAGCAGCCTCCAGGAGCCTCTCTAGTATAGTCCATTCCCCCATTTCTGAGCATCCGGAGAAGACTAGAGCACAACGGCACTCTGTTCAAATCCCTCCAAAAAAAAAAGGGCGTTATTTCCCGTCCTGCTTCTCTCTGACTCTCGGTGTAGTCAGACTCCAAAGCGTCCGGTTTGAGCAAAAAAATGCATCCGTCACTGGATGCTGCCGCCGTCCGCGCTCCTCTCCGTCTGTCTGCGCGCTATCTGCTTGGTTATGAGCTGAGCGCGCAGCGCCAGCGAGCGTCCTGCTGTGTGTGCCGAACGCTCCCACGACGTGGCCACACTTTTCCTTGTCATGAGAGTCTAAAGGGCTGATTACTATAAGCCCTCCTATTTTCGATCTTCAGATCATGTTGATGGGCTGCGCGCTGTGTCTGGATGGAGGGAGGTTGGATTTAATGTCTTGCCAGCGTTAATCCGCCTTTAAGTAGTCTCCCCCCTCCCTCCCATGCGTCACGTACGTGCAGACAGGTCGGTGGAGCGCAGCCAGGAGTGCCAAGGTTTCTGATTTTCAATATTTCACTTTTGGAAACACCGTTCATTGTTTGGTGAACTCTGGAGTGGACGGATGTGTCTCGGACTCTAACAGAATTACACTGAAGCATTGGTGGCTTCACCTGTGCTGTTTTCCTCCTGATTCACTAAGAAGCACATATGAACCACATGTAACAATATCCGGGAAAGGGCTTGTGGACGCATGGAGTCCTGGGCATAGTGGTCAAGTGTATTTTTTACTCTTCAGAACGCACAGTCTACGTGGAGCATATGGCATTATTTGAATTAAACATATTTTAATATGCATACATTGCCTAAAGAGTGCAGACTTCCATTATTAAAGTCAGTCTTGGGAATGGGGATAGCCTCGCATCCCCACCCTCCAGCCCCCCCAACCCATCCACCCACGTGTCTCAGGCTGCTGGCCCTGCTGGTAGAGCTGTTGTTTCTACCTCGGGCTCAGATGATGCTGTGAATACAGTGACAGAGTGAAAGTAACATCCAAGTGTCTAATCGCTTTACAAAGCAACCTGCCTCTCTCTCTCTCTCTCTCTCTCTCTCTCTCTCTCTCTCGCTGTGTGAGTAGAGAGTTAAAAATAGAAGCAAAATATGAGGCCCCGCCCTGTATATTACTCTGAGATGTGATCAAGTCAGTGCTCTGCATTGTGAGTGTGCTCTAAAATTAGACTAGTGTGTGGTGTGACACTTTTGCATTTGTCTCTGTTTATGACGCATTAATAAACTCATCTTTAAACTGCTTCTTTATATTTAGGATGTTTCCTCTTTAATAAAAGGGGCATTATTATTCATTTTATCATTATTATTAAAATTAATAATACTAATAATGATCTGAGGAAATACAGTAACAGATCATGTAAGTAAAGCAGTATTGTTCCCATTACTGCAGGCAAAATAACTGTTAAAACCTTCCTGTTTTTAATGATTTATACATGACCCAGTCTTTATTTTTGTTGTCGTTGATTCCCTTGTTGTTGTTTTGAGCATCATCCAAATCCAGCCGCCTCACTGGAAGGCAGTGTGAGCTTTGTCCAACCTGACAAAAGGGGATTACTGATCACGTGAGCGTGGTGTTTCCAATCAATGAAACTTTGTGCTGTTAATTTCTCATGAGGTGGCTTATCCTTCCCCGCTCACTGTAATCTTTTCTAATTCAAATCTTTAATAACCTTTACCCGTGCACCCACGTGCACGAGAGGACAGGCCCCTGCCTACTTTCCAGAGACAATAGATTCACAGATCCATAAAAACAATCTCAAAAAAGAGACGGAGATGCGCCTTCTGCAAGTCTCAGCTCTTGTTTTTATTAATAAACCTATACAAATCCACAAATCAATTGCACTTGAGTGTAAAAACAAAGAATAGACGACAACACACAAAACGGTTTGGGTTGTTGGCACAGACGTAGGGAGGAAGCAGAGGGTGAGGAGGAAAGAGGAGGGAGGGGAGTGTAGTGCTTAGAAGCATTTCCTGTGAACGATGGAGGGGCCGGCCTCGTCGTACTCCTGCTTGCTGATCCACATCTGCTGGAAGGTGGAGAGAGAGGCGAGGATGGAGCCACCGATCCACACAGAGTACTTCCTCTCAGGGGGAGCAATGATCTAAATACAGACAAAAAAAAAAACATGTCTTAATGCTGCAGTCTGCTCAGGACTGTAACAGCCAATCCATCATCAGTTACCTTAATCTTCATGGTGCTGGGAGCCAGAGCAGTGATCTCCTTCTGCATGCGGTCAGCAATACCCGGGTACATGGTGGTGCCGCCGGACAGAACGTTGTTGGCGTACAGATCCTTCCTGATGTCGATGTCACACTTCATGATGCTGTTGTAAGTGGTTTCATGGATGCCAGCAGATTCCATGCCTGTGCCAACACAGCAGACAAGTTAGTGTTGGTTTGACCCCCCAGCAGCAGCCTAGAAGCACATGTGACGCCTATGTCAGCTGTTGCAACAGGTGCTGAAATAGACAGCTCCGCCAACAGCTGTGCACACAAATGTGAACAATAAGCCCCTCTCTGATAGAGATACACGACTGTTTATCTGGCTATGAGGTGAGGCAGAACTCTGACCTCAATTTGGGGGTCATAATGACAGCCAGCAACTAATATGATCAACTTACAAGGCTATTTTTGGAAAGTAGCTCACAAATCTACGCAGCCTAAGCTGTTATCATGGATAAGATCATGTTTAATAAGATGAAACTTTGAGGAAAGAAGGCCAAAATGCAAGTTTCTCAAGTTATACGGTAAGCCAGGTTTGGATTTCATTCTAATCTAATCTAGAAAAATAAGTGGATGTATTTGGCAACTTTTTTCGATATTGAATTATTTAGGATTTATTGGATTTTCAGAAGAAAGATAATAATCTATGGGGTAACTGTAATACCTTTGTTAAGGTAGACACACTTAAGCTTTTCTTATCATTGTTTGATCCGTCATCATAATATTTAAACATTTTTTAAATTTTCATCTAAAACTTTGGTGACATTGTGTCATTGGCTAATTCCATAATGTAATAATCCTGAAGTGTTTGAGCTTGAATTCTAATAGTTTCACATCATTTTTCTACAATCAATAAGTATTAATCTAATGGAAAAGGTTCAAATAAAAAGTTAGTTTAAAGTGGTCATTATAATTTCTTTGCATTAATTTTAGACCTTATTCACTAAATAGGGGAGACCGGGTACAGTTGTAACACTATGTACTGATTTTGAGATGCATCCACACAGGATAAGCAAAGTCAGATTTGCTGACCTTTCCGAGGGAAACATAAGGGTGCTGCATGGCTGCAGCAATAGAAATTCACAGTGAATTTTATTTCTAAAGTTTATACAAAAAAATGCAGTGTTGTGCACATTTTTTTAGATCTGTAGCAGGCTGCCCATGACTAACAAACTAGTGAAATATCTCTTTTAACTCTACAATTATGCATCACAGTCCCTTCAAGTCACCTGTCTGCATCTGCAGCTGATGAGACAAAAGAAAAGAGAGAAAGTTGACTATCCCTCTCATTAATGTATGAGAAGGGGTCTAAGATGTCTAATGTTAAATATGATCCTCTATTAATTTTAACAGTTTTTATTCAGATGATGCCATTGATATTTTTCTGTGCTCTATAAATTAGGGATCATTACGCATCCACAACAACCCTCCTCGCACAGATCAGCTGTTGCAGCCTTGCCACTGAATGTTGAGCGACACATTGTAAATCACAAATTGTGTTTTGCATAAGATGTATGGCTAAATAATACTTAAATAAGATCAGTCCCTTGTAAGAGGAAGAGCAGAAGTGCTGTGTGTATGAAGAGAAAAGCGGTGCATGCAGGAACAGTTGGACAGCAGAGTTTAAATAAATAAGTTAGGTAAGAAAGGTCATTTTTACACAGGCTGAAATTAGCTGAAAGAGAAACACTATTTATAACTTATGCGTGACTAAACTTCTACATCTTCTACGCTGGCTCTTAAAAACATAATTACCACACTAATTACAGAGATGCCAATTCACACAGGATTAGTATTACCTGTGGACCTCTGTGTCCTGAAATATGGTCAGTTATTTTCCCTGGAAGTTTTACTCTGCAAATTTCAGACATTGTCGATTTCCACAGGATTAAAAATGCAGACGTCTTGTGTGATTATTACAAACCATTATTACCAGAGATAATAGTAGTCCTGTGCAAATATTGCATAAGACTATATTTTGTTTAGTTCTAATATAGTTACAGATAAAGTCATAAAACTTACAGAGGACGAAACTGTAGATTCTCAGGCTAAATGCTTTGCTAGTTTCAAAGCACCATGCTGATACAGCAGCAGAAAAATAATGTGGTGGGTTGTAAGACATGTCTTAAAAGTGTTCAACCATCACCTCACTGACCACCAAAAGCATGGTTTTGATTTTTAGAATTTAACAGAATCCCTAGACAGTGGAGCAGTGAACACAGGAGGCACCAAATACAGTCCTTCAGACAATAAGATATTGAAAAACACAGGATAATTAGGGTAGGATGGGATAGGATGATTTGATAACAAAAAGAAAGATTTCTCTTTACATTTCTGCACTGGTACTCTGAGAATCTACTGGTATTAAAACTTGAGTGTTTTGGTGGAATTGTTTATTGATAGTAAATGTCTTATTTTTGTGATTTTTTCATTTGTAAGGTGTATGTTGTTGAGTCTTGTCTATGGCTGCAGCATGGGTGAAGAGCCCAAGACAAATATCTCACTCTGTAGGAACAATAAATCCTTAAATCAAAAGATTACTTAATCTCATATTAAGTCATGGTCACCCAGAAAGAGTGGGACGTTGTTCTAGATTTGTGTTCTAACTCAGTTAATCTATTTTGACATTAATTCACAAGGCTTGTGACATTTTTATGAGGCAGTGGTAATTTTGGCAGCTATTTTGTATTTTAGTCCTAGTTTTAGTCTTTAAATGAAGTGCTTTTAGTTTTAGTCACGTTTTAGTCATTTCTACCCTTTTTAGTTTTTTGTCTAGTTTTGGTCGACAAAAACTCAAAAACAGTCTTTACTTTTAGTCCAAGCATTTATTTTCTTGCCTAAATCTGGTACCAAACCATGGTAGTGTGTTCTCTGCACCCTGCCAAACCTGGGTCCCTGCTTTCTACAGCTGAGAGGCAGAATGGCTACAGCTGCATTGTTTTTGGACAGATTTACCCACAGTGGAGAAATATCACAAATTTTGAATGTCACACAAAAACTACATTACATTTTAGTCTAGTTTTAGTCATCTTGACAAAAACTAAACTTGTTTTTTGTCAGTTTTAGTCATCAAAGATCTATCTTTGTTAGTCTTAGTCTAGTTTTTGTCATGGAAAAAAGGCTGTTGACGAACATTTTTAGTCATAGTTTTAGTTGATGAACTTAACACTGTACTGAGGTCTGAGTTGGTTCAATTTCTAGATAACAAATTGGGTACCTTGTCTAAAAAATTGAGAGTCCTAGTCCAAATACTCAGGGAGTTACAAAAGCAGAAAGTGTTACAACCATGCCTGGTCTCCCCTACATAATAACTTGAAAACTTCAAAGCTAAGTTACTGTAGAAAAGCTGTACTGCAGTTCATGTTAAGTGTTCCTAAACGTTTCAGTGTCTGTACACTTTTACGCACCAATGAATGAGGGCTGGAAGAGGGTCTCTGGGCAGCGGAAACGCTCGTTTCCAATGGTGATGACCTGACCGTCTGGCAGCTCGTAGCTCTTCTCCAGGGAGGAGGAGGAGGCTGCGGTGGCCATCTCGTTCTCAAAGTCCAGAGCCACGTAGCACAGCTTCTCCTTGATGTCACGCACGATCTCGCGCTCAGCTACAAGGGAACAAATTTGTGAACCATCAGTCAATTGTGCGTGACGTCAAAAATGTCTGAAGATGATAAGCCTAGATGTCATTGAGCCACACCAAGTTTAGTACTCACCGGTTGTGACGAAAGAGTATCCACGCTCAGTCAGGATCTTCATAAGGTAATCGGTGAGGTCACGACCGGCCAGATCCAGACGCATGATGGCGTGAGGAAGAGCGTAGCCCTCATAGATGGGGACGTTATGGGTCACACCGTCACCGGAGTCCAGCACAATACCTGATGAGGATCACGTGAACAAATAAGTCACATACAAACTTACTGAATAAAAACGCACCTGAAGGAGCCTCCATACCTGTGGTACGACCGGAAGCGTAGAGGGACAGCACGGCCTGGATGGCTACGTACATTGCAGGAACATTAAAAGTCTCGAACATGATCTGGGTCATCTTCTCTCTGTTGGCCTTCGGGTTGAGAGGTGCCTCTGTAAGCAGGGTGGGGTGCTCCTCTGGGGCCACGCGGAGCTCGTTGTAGAAGGTGTGGTGCCAGATCTTCTCCATGTCGTCCCAGTTGGTGATGATGCCGTGCTCGATGGGGTACTTCAGGGTCAGGATACCTCTTTTGCTCTGGGCCTCGTCGCCGACGTAGGAGTCCTTCTGACCCATACCCACCATGACGCCCTGATTACAGCAAAAACAGGGAGTTAGTGACTTGATGGGGAACTCCCTATCTCCATATGGCATCATGCCTTTCTCTTTAAACAGAATAAATTCTGTGTTTTCCTCAGTTAAAATGCAGATGCGTAATTAATGCGCATTTACGCATGGTGTGTCTTGCCCTGATCCAAACCATTTGTTTTGATTCAATTCTAGCAACCTCACGTGATATTTAGAAGTTACTTCATGTGTCCTGGTTGTTTGTAGACAGATTTATAAATACTTACCTGGTGACGGGGGCGACCAACAATGGAGGGAAACACGGCGCGAGGTGCATCATCGCCGGCGAACCCAGCCTTTACCAGGCCAGAGCCGTTATCACACACCAGGGCGGTAGTCTCGTCCTCGTCGCACATGACGTCAGCTCTGAAAGACACACGGTGTGCGCGCAAAAACGCACGAAATGGCACTGTTAGAAGCAAAAATGAATACTGGATTGGGATCATGCCTTTTCATGGCACACAAAGAATTCTATGTGATTAACTATGTTAATGAGGAATTACCGATGTTATGTTATTGGATTAAGTTAGTATTTTTGGACTGTACAAGTTAATAATTCAATAGCCACGTTACTCATCAAACAAAAATGAGCTGGTGAAATGTGATGAGATGATCCGTCTCAGTTAGATGAAGACGTTTGATGATAGTCACTTCCAGTTTTGTTAAATCCTGCATCCATCCTGTTATGATTAATCCACTGGTGCGTCTTTTTTCTTCCTTTCTCTCCTTGTACTCACCAGATCAGCACCAAGCGCCGGATCTTGAGTGTGTAAACCAGGGGTGCCGAAGAGTCACCTCAGACCCATATATACCATGATAAGTGTTCGTAAGAAGGGGCCGAGCAGTGCGACCCCTTCTCCATATTTGGTAACTCATTGCCCTCATTGACAACAGCCGCTCCATGAATGGCATCAAAAGGAGCGGGAACTCCCGCGCGCACAGCTGTGCCTGCCGCGCATGTGTGGAGGACAGACAATGACAGCAGGCTTCCTTTTGATCTCTCCTTCCTGGACAAATCACAATTATATGAGTGGATGTGATCACCGTGGCTGTCAAAGGTCATATTTACTGGATAATAGTGACAAAATAACACAATTCTGTTTGTAGGGCTTTATTCCTGTAGTGCTAGATCAACAGTGTAGGATCAATTAATTCAAACAGTGTTTAAACTGGAGTCTGTGGTTCTCAACTGGTGGGTTGGGACCCAAATTAGGCCATAATCTGTTTTCAGTGGGTGTGGATGTGTGTAAGAAAACATGAGGCAAAAAGTGAATCAGAGCAACCAGACTAAATGAGGTGGTAGATGATCAGCTCTAGTACTAATCTGAGCTGCACAGGCTAGCGCTGCCGTGGTTTATGAAAAGCGGAGTTTGTTGGTGGATTAAACGAATTCCTAAACCTCTCAGGCGACATCCAAAACATCTCCTCTGCAAAGAGAAGCTCTCAGTGTAGTTCTTTGCTCTTGTTGTAATAAAATAAATGTGGTAAGGTATGAATAAACTGCTACAGCTCCATCTGAGCATCCTGAAGCAGCTTGGCAGAAGAACGAAAAACATCTTTTCCATCACGCAAAAGCTTTCAGTGCTCTTCATTTCATACACAAATGTGGTCCAGTTCTGATAAAACTACCACTAAAACTATAGCTACATCTGAGCTGAACACTACACTGTTAGCAGCCATTGCCATCGGCTTCCAGTACAGCTAAACCCTGCTATACCTACCTCCTCATTCTGACTAGCCTGAATCGTTTTTATTACTGGCACAAACGTTGTAGGTTGGAACTTTGCAGGATGGATTTGCCTGATGACAGACATGGAGTGTAGCAAATCCATCTCTCCATCTCAGATCCATCCAACTCTTGTTCTTAAGCATGCATTATAGAAGTGGAATATCATTGTTTATGATAGAAAGGGTGACGAGCGGACACACAGCTTTATGGATAGCATCAGTATACTGACGGCTTCACTGGTAAAAAACTGCTTTAGAGCAGATGATCGATTTAGGTATTTGCTTCTTTCCTCTTCACCCATGCACAATTGCATGCCAATTATTCCTCCCCCTTCACTTTTTTATTGTGTGCAAGCTGGCAGCGCCACTTTGTAACATCATTTCTCCCTCATTATGTCAAAACATACATTTAAAGACAACTGTGGTGTAATGTTTGGTAAAGAAACCACTTGCAGTGTTTTCTGTTTTTTTTTTTTTTTAATTCAAGAAACCACCTGGCAAGCCCATGCTGTAATTTTTGCAGCGAGTCTGTACCAAGGGAAACTATTCTGAAGTAGAAATGGAAGAAAAACAAAGAATTATCTAAGGTGAACCATAGTTAATCTGCCATGTAGAGGTCAAGCGCAGCCTTACCCTGCCCAGGTGCGAGGGTAGGGGTAGGGAATCCTGTCCCGTTCTGGTCTTAGGCTCAGGCAGACTATCTAACTTCTAACTGTGGGGGATCCTGAGGCTAAAGTGAAGAAAACACACTCATAATGTTTATTTAAGATAGGATCCCAGCAGCAGTGGGAAAGTGGTGTGAAATTTGTTTGCAAAATATGGTTAATGTTAGCAGTGCTAGAACCACCAGCTCTTGATCTTCTTTGCAGGTAATGTCTAAATTTCATCAGTGAGTTCTTTGGTTGCATATACAGCCTGACACAGCCTGCGCACAACTTTATCCCCATTTTTAGATCGAAACAGGGCTAAACCATGCTGTTCTTACAAGATGCTATTGGTGCCATGAGTTTACTGTCGTTTACATAATGAAGAGCATAATACATCACAGTTTAGATAGAGCATTTGACCAGGATTGTGGGCTTGGATTGAGAATAAGGTTAACCAAATGATCATTCTACTGAAAGACTGGACATTTAATGGTTTAACCAGCTAAATATGTATATCCGTATTACATTCATTGTATCTGAAAACTCAGTAAGTCTCTGATGACTTGTGTAAACCCTCATTATTCCAAATAATGACTATTTGTCATTCATTATGTGTCTGTGTTTATGCAAAGGTCTCCTAACCATGTATGACTAGACACATGTAGGTCTTTAACAGTGGCAAATGGAGAGCCCACTTGTGCCACACAGCTGGTGTCAGCAGCTGTTTGACTCCATTAGAAGTTCCACATTTGAGGAGGAGGGGGGTAGCCTCTGCTGCAGACCAAACATTCCCATTTTAGCACAATAGAGTGCCTCCATCTCAAAGCTGTGTTTCATGACAGGCTTGGACACATTTTTGTAAACAGAAGCTGCTGGGCTCAACGTACAGTAAATTAAAAGATCTGTCCGTGGATGCGTGCATGTGTTTGATCTGCATAAAATCAATGAGCTTCAGCGCATTAATGAGCCGCACTGATGTTTTTATGCATCATGCTGTGTCCACATATGTGAGATTGTAATTATGAGATTCATGCTGTAGCTTTAGGGTTTCTATTACCTTTTTCGGTTTGAGTTCTGAGGTAACAGGAGGAACTACTTCGGTTTAATATCAAAGGTTATAGCTGTGTTGTGTTTATTCTCTTTGGCATATTTCTCTTCTGCCTCAAACACCAACCACTGCTCTGGTAATTACCTCTTTATGCAACAAAAGTCAAGGTAATGTATTCTTCCACCTTTACAGTGAAGTCCAAAAGAATTTTAATGCAATATGTTGTTCCCTGCATCAGAACAATAAACTAAAAGGAACATTTCCTGTTGTGGCATGTGCCATATTCTTTCTTTTCTCCTGCACGGAGGAAGGAGGAAGACTCAGGGGATGACATTGCCGGTTTGCTTGAAAGGGCCGGCAAGCGAGCGAGCTCTGAAGGCTGTGAAACAACACTGGCTAAGAGCAGTGGATGGTCCCACCACAAGGAGGGACAAGACAAAAGGGCACAGCGAGCCATGAATCATATGCTGCTGTCACCCGACCCCGAGCCATAACCCTTCACTGTGTGACTCTTTGTTGTGCTCTTATGTAATGAATGGTAGGCTGAGGTCCTGCTTTAAGCATCCTTTTGCCCTAGTATTCAAATAATGCTAACATTTTATGACCGGAGCTTAGCGAAGTCTGTCTGCCCAGAGAGCAACTGTTAGGACCACGAGGGAAAGGTGGGCGACTGCCTTCAACACGAGTTTGCCCCTGTGCCAGAATATTCTAGTCCTATCTAAAGAGGATTGTTCAGGTGCTGTTTCAGGTGCTGTCACAGCTAGCAGAAGGGATCAGGATGTATTTAAGGGTATTGTTAAGCTCTAAAATATTTGTTTTGCTTGTTCTCATAGCACCCACGGGTGTTAGAGGCTCATGCCAGTGCTTAGATTAGACACAGAGACACTTGGAGGCTGCTCAAACAGCCCTGTAGTATGACTTTCACTTCACTGGGATGAAATCATCATGGCCTACCTATGACCTGACCCCTCGGGAGCTTTACCTTATTACTCAGTGGTAGAAATGAGATAATGAGGACAAAACTGCCCAGAACTAGAAAAAAAACACATTGATTTTTTTTTTCCTGCAAATTTCACATCATAGAAAGAGAGTGAACCTGCTTAAAGAACGCTGAGGGGGAGTCATTTGCCTGATGCAGGCGAGGTTTTGTATCTCAATTGATAATGAGCACATATAGGAATGTCCCTGTGCTGGATTGTAGCGTTTCAGCTACATGAATAGTCTCAAAGAACTTTGTGGTGCATTTTCTTCTGTTTTGGAGTATCATAGGCCATTTAAAGGTCAGAGCAGAGAGAAGACATATTGCTCAGTGAAAATTGGGTGTCCTCTCCCTGGCTTGGGTGCTGAATACTGAGTGACAGGCTGCTGGCTAATGCTGAAGTCCCCTGTTAGCACCTCAAAGGAGCACAGAGCTGGATCACTGTCAGCACTGCTGCACATATCCTGCAAAAATGGGCTCATTCATTATCACTGATACTTTGGACAGTAAGTCTCCCTCCCCTATATTTAACAGTAGAATTTTTAAACCTTATATGAATGTGTTATGTATCAGGCTCCTGGGTAGGAGACATAAAAACAGCACAAAAGAAAAGTAAAGTAAAGTACAGAGTCATGAGCTAGTCAGAAATAGCTCATTTGTGTGAATGATTTCACTGCAGCATGATGAAATTCACTCAAACAAAATGCAACAGCATCAATACTTAGGGAGAGGACATCAGTTACAGTTATTATGGATTAAATAAAGAGTGTTTTGTGAGTAATAGGACTTCAGTAAACTTTGATTTATCTTTGTTAAATGTTACAGGTTAAAGCCTGAAAGGTCAAAAAAGTTGCCAGGTTACAATGCCTATAAAAATATTCACCCCCTTAGATGCTTTTCCTTTTTTGCTCATTCATAAATCAATCATGGTCAATATAATTTGGATTTACTGAAAAAAACCCTCTTAATGCCAAAGTGAAACAGATTTATACGGAGTTTGGTCAATTAAATAAAAACATATAATGTAAAATAAGTGACTCAAGTGATTGTGGTATAAAGACACTTGTGTCTGGTAAATCAGTACTCCTGGCTACCATAACACCATGAAGACAAAAGAACACTCCAAGCAACTCAGAAAAAAATGTTATTGAAAAGTATAAATCAGGGGATGGACACAAAAAATTCCAAGGCACTGAACATCCCCAGAGTTTAGTTAAATCCATCATCAAGAAATGGAAGGAATATGGTACATGTGTAAATCTGTCTAGATGAGGCCATCCTCACAAACTGACAGAGGACAGCTAGTGAGAGAGAGCACCTAGACACTTATGACTACTCTGAAAGAGTTACAAACTTCAGCAGCTGAGGTGGGGGAGACTGCATTAAACAACTGCTGACCAGGTTCTTCACCAATCAAAGCTTAATGGGAGGGTGGCCAGAGAAAGCCACTGTTGAAGAAAACTCAGATTAAATCTGGATTAGAGTTCACCAAAAGGCATGTGGGAGACTCCATGGTCAAGTGTGTCTGATGAGTCCAAAATGGATCTTTTTGGCCATCAGTTTGGCAGACACTAAACACTGTACATCACCACAAACACACCATCTCCACTTGGAGGCACAGTGGTGGCAGCATCATGCTGTGGTGATGCTTCTTGGCAGCCGGCCCTGGAAGGCATGTAAAGGTAGAGGGTAAAATGAGTGCTGAAAATATAGGGAAATTGTCAAGAGGATCTGGCTGCAGACCTCTATGGTGGGGCGATGACATAGGCTATTTACCCAAGCTGAAATTGCAAGACTTGGTAGATTTTTGATCTTTTTTTTGCTTTTTCATAAACTGTGCTGTTGTGTAAAACAGTCACTTACTGGCTGTGTCCGAAACCACTCACTCATTCCCTACTCCCTTTTCACAATATAGTGAGCAGCATGAAGTGGACTATATAGTGGACTCAACTGCAAAACAAAAATGATTTTGGATGCTACTCCGGCCGAGGGAAATGACATCATCGCCGTCTCACAATTAAAACATTTAGCAACAAGGGCTCTTAGATTTCCATGACAACGGCTGAGGATTGAAATTAACGGTAGAATTTCACTGAAAACTGATACTGAACAAAACGTATTTTCACAAAAACTAAAAAATAGTAATGGATTAAAGAGTTTTGTGTCTTTAATGGTAAAATAGTATACATTTTTTTGTGTATTATCACTTATTTTTGCAAAAAGATGATGGTCTTATGTCTTGTTAACCTCATAGGGTGAAAAAGTTACTCCGTTTTGAATCCTTATTATTTTCCTCCAGATTAAATACTTTGGTTAAAACCAACAAACAAAAAAAAAAGGCTTTAAAAAAGTTTTGATATCTGTTCCTGTGCTCCTATCCTCCTTTGTCCATCATGTTTGAGAGCAGCAACCATCATCGCCCCAGTGTAGAGGTCTGCTGCTGAACACCCCACCATGGAGGGCATTCTAATTCAGCCTGCAACTAGAGCTTCGGGGAAGTTTTGTTTTCCATTGTCCAATTTTTGTTTCATTGCTGCTTCCTGATTATTTCATAATTGTCTTACTGTCCTCCCCCACTATGTTTAGTATGTTTTTAGGGAAGTTGAACTTATATTGGTCTCACGGTTTTTCAAAATAGAGTTAAAGAAAGAGGTTGATTTCTGAATCTCTGCCCTTCTGATTTTTTAAAGTGGTTGACAAAATACAGCTGTAATTCCAAAAAAGTTGGGGTGCTAAGTAAAATGCAATTAAAAACAGAATGCAGTGATTTGGAAAACATATAAACCCATATTTCATTCACAATAGAACTTAAAAAACATATCAGATGTTGAGACTGAGACATTGCACCATCCATCATTGAAAAAAATGTTCCTCAATGTAAAATAGCGAGGACTACTGTCCATGATATCACCAAACGATTTAGCGAATCTGGAGAAATCTCTGTGAGCAAGGGACAAAGCTGAAGGTCAATAGTGGATGCTTGTGGTCTTTGAGCTCTCAGGCAGCACTGTGTTAAAAACAGGCATACTTCTGTACTTGAAATCACTGCGGAGGCTCAGGAACACTACCAGAAATCATTGTCTGTCAACCCAGTTCACGGTGCCATCCACAAATGTAAGTTAAAGCTGTATCATGCAAAGAAGAAGCCATATGTGAATTGGCTCTGGGCTAAATCTCATTTAAAATAGAGGCAAAAGGGAAAACTGTTCTGTGGTCACATTAATCAAAATTTGGAATTATTTTTGGAAAGCACTGACACCATGTCCTGCGGACTGAAGAGAGAGACCACCCAGCTTGTTATCGTGGCACAGTTCAAAAGCCTTCATCTCTGATAGTATGGGGTTGCATTACCACATACCCCTCACTGTGACCTCACTGTGCTCCATGTCAGCTCTAGTTCTTACCTTATTAAACAGTGACTTTAACCACTCAGTTATCCAAACCTTATCATGTAACAAAAACAAAATATTCCCCCAGAGGGAAACCAAACCAGCTCATCCTCTCTCAGACTGGTGATGATTTTTAGGCTGTGAAAACAAGCATTTCCTGGCCCAGTTATTCAGCAGTGTAGCCACTCCACCTTGTGTTTCTGTGGGTATGTGAGGCTGAAATTACAGAGCAGTGTGTGGTTAATTGAACAGGGAGGCCTATATTTATGCTCTCTCTCTCTCTCTCTCTCTCTCTCTCTCTCTCTTTTTGCCTCCTAGGTCTCCTTGCAGCCAGTAGGAGCAGGCTTTTTCCTCCTCCAGTCTCAGACACTGATGAAAAATTCACCATCCTCTCTCTCTCGCTCTCTCTCTCAGTGCAGCACTGTCAACTTGGCTTCAAGGCCCCTTGCCCGCTGTGCTCCTGTGCCAAGACTTCTGGGAGGAAAAAACAGAGAAAGTTGAACTAAAATCAGGCAATTTTTTTTTTCTTTTTTGGCAAAAGGCATCTATCCTCAGGATGTTTGGGAGCAGAGCCGGGCAGAGAAAAAAAGCAATCTAACTAGGTCTCATATGACACTCAAATAAATATTGCAGCACACATTGGGGCATTGGCCACCTCATTTTTTGGAAAATGAATTTGTCTCAGGTTGTAGCTCGCATTCATGTGAGGGTTTTGTTCATGTGTGCATCACTAAACTGAAAGGGGGAGAAAATGAGGTTAAAAAGCGCTTTGGATTGGAAATGAAATATTCATGAATCAAATTTGAATAAGCTACAAAATAGACAGCTACCCAGATTTGTAGGTAGGCTGCTCAGCAAGAGTATTTTGGTAAGTCTTTATAGGAGTGCCTAAGTATTGAATCCGCATCTATTTTGGTGGAGCCTGAATTCACTGAGCCAGTCAGAACTGATAGGAGAGTTTGCACCAAAGTACCCAAACACCTCTTTTTTTTTTTTTTAAAAAAAGTTCAGCTAAATAGGCTTTGCTCTTGGATTAGTTTGCATATATTCAAACTGTTTAATTGAGCTTCAACAGCAGTGAGATACATTAAATCCAACATGTTGGTTTTCTTCAAGTCCTCATCCAGCCTATCTGCTGTTAGAGGCTAAATCTGCTCCAGCCTTGAAAGAGAATCCCTCCTTAGGGATCAATAAAGTATCTTGCACATTTTGCCTCCAGTAAATAGCTCAGATGTACAACAATGTGCCATCCGGTTGCTGCTGTGTACCATGTCCCTGTATGGCCTCATCTGGCCCTCTGCTTTTTCCTTTGAACTGTGAATCTGTTTCATGTTTTCCTATTCGTCTCACCAGCATCAAAAGTGTGCTACAAGATAAAAGTAGGAAGGGGCTTCAGTCGGACATTTCAGCCAGCCAAGCAGAAATCACTATGAACTTATGGTGAAACAAGTTTTCCATATTTTAGGAGGATCAAAAGTTAGCTGAGATGCACAAAAAAATAAAATAAAATCAAGACGTTTGATCAGTGGACTAAAAATGACCAGAATTTTAAATTCATCCATCCATCCATCCATCCATCCATCATTGATCCATCCATCCATCCATCCATCCATCCATCCATCATTGATCCATGCAATAGTCATCCATCCATCCATCCATCCATCCATCCATCCCTCCATCATTGATCCACGCAATAGTCATCCATCCCTCCATCCATCCCTCCATCATTGATCCATGCAATAGTCATCCATTCATCATCCATCCATCATTCCCTCCATCCATCCATCCATCCGTCATCCATCCATCCATCATCCATCCATCCATCCATCCATCACTGATCCATGCAATAGTCATCCATCATACATCCATCCCTCCATCCATCCATCCATCCATCCCTCCATCATTGATCCATGTAGTAGTCATCCATCCATTCACCCATTCATTCATCCATCCATCCCTCCATCATTGATCCATGCAATTGTTACCCAGTTGTATATTTTAATATAGGTTTCCCTGTATAACATCTAAGCTGCCGCTTTAATGATCATGTCCTTTGAAATCTCGCGAGACTCGAGGACACGAGAGTTGCGCTGCTCCAAGCGATATACCAGGCAGACTCCCTATAGCTTATCAGGTGTGTGGGGGGAGCAGGATCATGAGCAACTGCAGGTAACTTAGTTAGTCCTTTAAGATCACTTGTTTTTATATCTAAAATGATCCGGTTTTAACCGTTGTGCTCCTCAACTTGTAGATGCGTCCACTGCCGATGAAAAACTCTCCGACTGTGATTCGTGTTACAAGTAAACAAAGGAATTGGTGAGTGTCACGGCGCTAATGCTAATCGGCGCTAGCATTTGTTTATGCATCTAATGTGTTTCTGTGGTGATATTCAGCTAATGCTAGCCCAGCATTTCCGTGTATTACCCAGTCAATTGTTGTGGTGGTGTTTAGTGCTGGTTGTGCTGCTCTATAGCTTAAGTGGCTACTTTGTCTTATTGTTGACATGTCTCTTGCATTTAATGTGACTCGCTGTCACTGGTTTATTGAATGACCTTGGTCTAATGTTTTATTAGGTACATTCAAACATTGAATTAACACCTAATCATTATTATATGCCTGAAGTATTAATATGCAATTATGGTAGCTGTATCTGCACTTAATTGCACTTCGTTATCAAAAAGATGGTGCTGCAGAAATACTTGTGTATCAATAATGTACATCTCCAAGCTGCAATCAGTCATATTTGCTATGTATTTTCTTAGGCATTTGTTTTGTGTACACAAGTTATTTATACATGCATGTTCTTGTTCAGGCCAGGTTTTGTGGGGGTTTAGGGGTAAGACCTGCCGATTGGAAACAACCCAGCAGCCCAGCCTGTGAACTCTCCTCACTCTGACAACCTACACCTGGATGTGCGGTAGGAGGCTCTGCAGCCGATCCTTTCACTCACTACCACCACCTCCAACGTGCTCCGGACCCTTTAAAGGACCCCTGTCCTCTTGGGTTATTTGGAGTATAAACGTTCTCTGGAAC
This sequence comes from Cheilinus undulatus, assembly GCF_018320785.1. Taxonomy (NCBI): domain Eukaryota; kingdom Metazoa; phylum Chordata; class Actinopteri; order Labriformes; family Labridae; genus Cheilinus; species Cheilinus undulatus. The sequence continues at coordinate 15,801,113 of NC_054882.1, forward strand.
TGGACCATTGAACTGACTAAACTCTTCTTTTTGCGTTGTGTGGATTAAAAACGTTCTGAAGGGGATTGCAGAAGCATAAATGAACTCTTACTGTACCTTGTGTGTACCAAATGTTAACTATTAACTTCCTCAAGTGCACTTGAACTGTATATATTGTACATATTAATCAGTAACACCTGGTATTTTGGTAGCACCGCACAATTTGTCCTGTTTTCATTTTGGCACAATATTATTTCCTCCTAGAGTGAACTGAATCTTCTGATCATTTTAATTGGGTCATAGTATTACTCAATTGTAACTGCTAATTGCGATCAATACACCCTATACTCGTGTTACACAATAGTCATCGATCCATCATTCCCTCCATCATCATCCATCCATCCATCCATCCATCCATCATTGATACATGCAATAGTCATCCATCATCTATCCATCCATCGTTCATCATAGCATGCCTTTTTCCATCCATACATGCATCCATCAATCATCATCCATCCAGCCATCCATTTATCCATCCATCCATCCATCCCTCCATCCTTCCATTCATCATCTATCATCCATCATCCATCCATCCATCCATCATCCATCCATCCATCCATCATCCATCCATCCATCATTCATACTTTTCTCCTTCCTTCCATGCGTTCTACCATTCTTTTATTTTTGTTTCCTATCTTCCTACGTCCATCCACAAATTCATTAGTTATCCATCCTCTATCCATCCATGAATTCAATTGTTATCCATCATCCATCCATCATCCATCCATCCTCCCATCCATCCATCCATCCATCCATTTTTTTAAATTCCCTGTGAAAAAATAAGGGTTAGGGTAATCAAAGTATAAGCATAAGGCCAGGGTTGAATTTTTTTTTAAAATCTTACATATTTATGGTTTGCAAAGATTTCCTCCCTTAGCAATAAATCTTATTCAACTATAAATCCCATGATATGACAAATTTCTAAAGCTCATTTACAGCTGACCTTAAAAACCAAACTGACCAGCAAAGGTTGCTAAATTAGTCTATGTCCTTTCAGTAATCTAAAAAGTAATTTACCTTGATAATCCTCTGTAATGTTTGTTAAAGCACAGGTGTTCACTCTCCTGTTGTGTTAGCTTTGAGCACACTGGGCTGAGTCACAGAGGTTGAAACTAACAACAAGAATGAAACAGAGCCTGATCTCCCTCTGAGGTTCTGCATGGTAGAATGGCATGGTCCTAACATCCTGATGTTGTTTTAAACTTCCATAGCAGTTTATCTTAAAAACAAAAGAGATGGCCAAAGAACATCTAAGTATAACAATTTGAATGCAACATCCCCATCATAGAAGTCATCTGCTGAGCTAAGCAAATCATACGGTACTAGGTTAATGTCTAGCACAGGTATAACTGTGGATTATCACAGCCTGGGAAAGCCTGGTCATGACAGCTAATGCCAACAGCATAATTATATCATTTATGTACCAACAGAAGAGAAATGGACCAAGAACAGAACCCTGAGGGGCTCCTGTTTCATTTCTTCAGAAAAGATTTCTCTGTATTCATCACCTTTTTGCCATCTTTCATTACTGAATTACAGGATGACTTTTGAATGAACTGTTGGAAAACATCAGCTTAAGTTTCCATTCTCCTAGACAGTATTACTCTCTCACCAAACCCCCTTCACCACAGTGGATCAGTTTCAAGTATTTTTGGCCTTCATGACTGTCAATCCCTCTCCTAAATCATATTTGTGTTTGTATGCTTCCATGCCCAGTCTAATTTATCTGAATAATTCCCCCTCTGCATACTGCTGCGTAATAGTTAAACATTCATAGTTCTCACTGAGAACTTTTCACCCTTTCCTCTGGGTGTTGCCTTTCAAAACTCTAGAACTTGTGTAGGCATGAAACCCATAATGTCAAAACTTCAGTGCAGCCATGCGGCCCTTTGAGCCACTACATCAAACTTCTTCAGAGCCTATTTTTTTTGGTGTGTCAAAACTTTTCAATCTGTGCTTAAGAAGCTTGCTTTCAAAGGTTCTAGTCTCAGAGCTAAAGAAGAAGCCTAAACCTTCAGTCCAGAAGCGAAAACTTTCGCACCAATTTCTAAGCCCAGTTTCAGTCTTAAACAACTTTTTCATTATTAGAAACAATGACTGAAGTATAAGCAGCTTTAATACTCTTTGAGCCACAGGGTCATACCATACAAGATCCTATCTAAGAGTCTGACATTTTTTGATCCAGAAGTTTGAGCCCCATATCTCACAGTTAGTAGCGGTCTCACACCCTCAGCCATAAAGTCATTTCTCTCTAACAGAGTGTGTTTCTCAATCTCTCACTGACTGCTGACACAAGCACCTCCAAACTTTCTCTTACTATCTGTCTTAGTTTTACTAAAACATCTCAACTGTTTTTGTTTTGTTCTTTTGTACAAGAGGTCAAGTCTTCACTGACTTTTGCCAGAAAACAGATCCTTTTATTTGACCAAAAATAAAGTTAACCTTTGCACCATTGCTCAGAGATGAGTGTCAGGAGAGACTACTGTAAACCCCTGCAGAAGTCAAAGGGCCTTATTCAACAATTAATATTTGTTTTTACCCATGTAAGAACACTCCAGTGTACTCTTATGATGTAGAAGAGAATAAAGGCCTAGCTTAAAGTCGAAATGTCAAGAAAAAGGTCAAATTTCAAGATTAAAACTTGAATAAAAATTTTGAAAACAGGTCTGAATATTTTAGATTAAAGTCAAAGCTTATTACTAAAAAATAAAACAGTGGATCATAGAAATTGTGTTCATGAGCTAAAAGGGAACATTTCTCTTTGTCGTTAAATCCAAAGCACAGTTTAACATGTTTATTAATACAAGCAGTGTTGGGGGTAACGTGTTACAAAGTAATCCGTGAGAGCAATCAGATTACTTTTTTGGAGTAACGAGTAACATAACGCGTTAGTTTTACAATTCAAGTAATCCCGTTATTAGTTAAATTTTCATAAAAGTAATCTGTGACTGAAAGAAAAATCCCAAATTTCCTCTCTTCCGTGGCTTCTTAAAGAGAGAAAGAAAAAAAGAGAAGCTCCTTGAAGTATCTGCTCTGTTTGACCTTCTCTCTTCCTGTAGTTACGTTGGCACGTACCAGCGGAAGGTAAACATTCTGTGCCATTACGCGCGCATTGTTAGCTTAATGAACCAGCGAGATGACAGAGAGGACAGCAGGCCACTGTGGAATTATCCCCATTATGATGGATTTTTGGATTAAAGGGACAAGAACAGCATCCTGGTGAAACGTAAGTTTAAAAGCTCCGTTTGCTTTCATTGAATCAGCTGTTCCAATTACGTGCTGTTATTATGCACAGTGTTGGAGTGATTCTGTCTGCCTCTCCTCAGCGTGTTGTCAGATTGTGAGCATGTTAAAAAGATGTAAAGGTTTTCCTGTCTGTTAGTGGTGTTCTCAGGCTGCAGAAATACAGATTATGGGCTGTAAATTATGCTGTACATTAACATTAGAGTCTGTACATTAAAATGCAGACATGCGGCCGTTATCTGTCGTTTTTACAACCACCGAGTGGAACGAGTGGCTAAAGGGTTTTAATATTTAGTAAAGCAAAAGTACTCTAACACATTACTTTTAGTAGCAGGTAATGCAGTAACGTAACAAATTACTTTTCTCAGTATGTAACGCAGTAATCTATCGAGTTAGTTTCAAAAGTAATGCTACCCAACACTGCTCTTGGCTATCAAAATAAGTTGTATTCAGACATGTAAGTGTCTCAGGAGCTGCCTGAGGCCAGAACAGAGCTATAGAAATTGAGACGGGTTAAAACCTGGTATTGTTGACTGTATAACTCCATGGATGTTCTGCTGCCACCAGGTGGCCTACAACATTTGAATAGAGCTTTAACTTTTGTTTTCCTGTGAGTGACAGGGTATAATACTGGGTAAAAATGACTTAGCTCACTGTATGAGGACGCTATCATGGCCTTCCAGTTAATTCTGTTTGGGAAAAGTTCAGTCCCATCACAGGAAAAACAGGCAAACAAAAACATGAGGGAAACTCTGGATTCATGTGTCCATATCACCTGCATTCTCTGCCTCTATTTACCCTCACCCTAATTTCTCCAAACATGGATTTTCCACCAAATTCTGTGTACAATAAGTCAGTCAACAAACACAGAGGGCAAGATCAAAGCAGTTTTAATCGTATTAAAAGTTTCATAGTCATTTACAAGTCTAAGCATTCCCATTGTTAAATTGCCATTTTCACTCTTATCTTCTCCTTGCAGTGTCATCATGAATTAAACAGCAAACACAGACCATGAACACAAAGGCTATTTCCTTCCTGACAAACCCACACAAATTTAAAGTCCACGGTTAATTACGTGTTAACAGAACCAGTGGAATCCATTTTCCACACCTTGCGGACCTTATTGTTACATAAATCAGTAAAAAATACACAATAAAAGTTTCTCACTTTATTTAGTGACAATCATCACAGGTGTCGGGTCTGTCCACATTTTAAAATCCCTCCTCAAAGTGACAGGATTTTCTCTGGAGAAAAGCCACAATCTTGCCTTGGATCTCCTCTCCAGCTCACTCTGTGTGGATCTCAGCACAAAGGCTTGCCGTGCCGCATGTTATTGGCGCAGGTCCGGCCCAGGTTTGCACCCTCCAGGAGCAGATCGGAGAGTCTGTCCAGGCCTAGGCAGGTGGTGAGGGGGCTGATGAGGCCGTACAGGCCCCCTAAGGTGATCGCCAGGGGCCAGCCAATGCAGAGCAGAACCACCAGCCAGATCAAGCACCAGAAACAAGAGCCACAGTTGGCCATCCTAGACTGGAGGGAGAGAAGGACGTGACAGTTTGTCATGAAAATAGACTTTAGCATGCTTTGTTAAGTTAAAAAAAATCAACTGGAATCAGGCAGACAGAAACTAAAAGGGATCATTAGACTTTTCACTGCAACCAGCGCTTTTTCCTAGATGCACTAATGAGAATTTTTTTTAAATATCAAGGACAGGGGGCCTCAGTAATCATTCTGACTTGCATGTATATCTCATAGTGGGAGACTTTCACTGTTAAAAGGGGATGACGTGGAAATGGTGGATGAATTAGCAGAGTCCATCTCCATTATTACAGTCAGTGCTTTTTTATTCATGCTACATGTTGTTGAGCATAATCACAGTAGCAAAGAATGAGTGGTAAAGAACAAACTTGTGGAAAGTAAAAGAGAGGGGTATACCATAAAGCAAGTAGAGGGTAAGCCTGATTTGTTGAGTTTTTGAAACCAATCAGAAAGGCATAGTGCTGAATACCTGACACCCTATGGTTCCCAGGCCTATGTAGAGAGAAATGATGATTTAATTTATTGATGGGGAAAAAAGCCATCCAAATCCACCTGGCCCTATGTGAAAAGGGCACTGCCTGCCTTGTTGAATCATGAATGAACTGTGATTGACCACAAAGCTGAGTTCAGTTTTCCTCGCCACACCCAGACCTGATAATTACAAGACCTACTGAATCCAGAAATCCCTTAAATAGAACCTGTCTGACAAAGTGAAGTAGGCTAAAAGATCTCAAAAAATAACACATCATGGCACAAGATAAAGAAATTCAAGAACAGATGAGAAACAAAGTCACTGACATCTATCAGTCTGGAGAGGGTTACAAAGGCACTTCTAAGGCTTTGGGACTCCAGCCAACTATGTTGAGAGCCATTACCCACAAATGGGGAAAACTTGGAACAATAGTGAACCTTCCCCGGAGTGGCTGGGCTGCCAAATAACTCCAAGAGTGCATCGACAACTCACCCAGGAGGTCCCAAAAGAACCCAGAACAACATCTAAAGACCTGCAGGCCTCACTTGAATCTGTTGAGGTCAGTGTTCATGATTCAGCAATAAAAAAGAGACTTGGAAAAAAATGGCATCCATGGGAGAGTTCCGAGGCCAAAACCACTGCTGAGCAAAAAGAGCACAAAGGCTCGTCTCACATTTGACTAAAAAAATCCTGATGATCCCCAAGACTTTTGGGAAAACAAAAGTTCAACAACAAGTTGAAGTTTGGTGAACACAACATTTTATCAGAAGAACATCAGACCAACAGTTAGACTCAGTGGTGGTAGTGTAATGCTGCTTCAGGACCTTGATAAAACCATGAATTCTGCTCTCTACCAGAAAATTCTGAAGGAAAATGTCTGGCAATCAGTTCATGACCTCCAGCTCAAGCACCACTTGGGTTATGCAACAGGACAATGATCTGAAACACACCCACAGGTCCACCTCTGAATGGCTTAAAAACTGAAGGTTTTGGAGTGGCCTAGTCAAAGTCCAGACTTAAATCTGATTGAGATGCTGTGGCATGGCCTTGACCCTGTGGCCTGAACAGGCTGTTCATGCAGGAAACCATCCAGTGTGTCTGAATTTAAACAATTCTGCAGAGATGAGTGATGTGAGAGACTCATTGGAAGTTATTGCAAACACCAATTATTAGGTTTAGGGGCAATGAATTTTTACATAGAGCCAGGTAGGTTTGGATGGCTTTTTTTGCACTAAACAACATCAACATTCAAATCTGCATTTTGTATTTACTCAAATATGCAAGGGGGCAAAAACTTTTTCACAGCACTGTGCGTATGAAAACACCAACAGAGAGTTGAGTCATGACAATAGCACCGTAGTGCTCCTTTGAGAGTCCGAGCCTCTCCAGTGATGATACGAGATAATCAGATTGAGACATGTCCTGTTGATGATCTGGATTAGGCATTGGCCTTGACAAAGTATGATAAGCTGGCAACTCCAAGCAGTAACCAGCAGCCCCATCAGCCTGTCGAAGTCAGCATGTCGCCCACTTACGTGCCGTCGACTACCAGCGCTGGCACATTAGTCACCCACTAATAGGAGATCAGCAGAGATCATGCATAACTTTGGTAATGAGCATTACCCCATGTGTCAACGCTGATAACAAACAGCAGCCAGGAGTATCATCTGCTGCTAATTTGAGCTATTAACATGCCTGTTACTGAATCCATGATGAGTTGGAATGCTGTGAACCATCCCCACCTGATGATTTTATATTTAAAGACTTAAAACGATGTTTTCCAAGAAATGTTAAGTAACAGGAGCTGATTTTATACGTGTGGGTTAAAATCCACCAGAAAAATCTGCCCCGAGGCCGAGCCTTGAAGTTGAGATTGTAGAGCTGATGGTTTTAGTGAGTGTGAAAGTGTTGTTTGCTGTCAGATTCCCTAAGCCTGTTTTAGCATTAAGAAACCACGGTCAGGATCCTCCCCTCCCTCCTCCCCCTGCGGGCGCTTCTGTCTTGACTCTGCATAATGTGTGATTTCCTGTTGTGACATCGCTGTCACTTAGGCTTGGGCAATAAATTACACATTCAACAAGAGCGTGTCCCACGGTGGATCCCGTGCTTTGGGAAATGCCTTCACATTAAAAGGAGAAAAAAATAAAAACGCATCAGCCCCTAAACCACAATTATTTTGAGGGCAGAATGTCTTTGCACAACTGGACTTTGACCTCTGCTGTAGCCTCAAACCTTTAGTAAAACATCCCCATTCTTTCTGCTGTATTTCTAACATTCCTTCTATTGCATCTTGTGCATATGTTACTTTTTTGTTTTAAAATGTGCTGCAGCAAAAGAGGCGCTTTTATGAGGTAAATAACAGAGAGCATTAACACAGCGTCTGTGCTCATAACCAAACTCACATAAACATTTTTACCACATGCTGTTAGTCTCAGTGACACTTCAGCCCGGTAGCAAAGGTTAGAAGAGAAAGCTGTGCAAAGTAGCAATTAACCTAATGAATACCTGTCGTGTGAGTATAAAAGACATGTTCACCTTCAGCAGAGTCGGCTTCTGGAGGAAGTTGCTCCTGATCTCCTCGTAGCTGCTCCTTTCAGTCTCTCAGGTCCTGATGGAGACTCCCCAGAAATGTTGTGTGAACAGCAGTAGCCACTTCCCACCAGTTAGCTCTAATTGACTAAAACGAAGCACCACAGGCAGTGAGATTCTCAAGAGGCCAGCTGGGAGAAAAACAGAAAGTTAGTAACTGAAAGGCTACTTACTGGGAGGGAGGATATTTCACAATGTAGAAATTCATGTGACTCGGGGAAGTATGCCTGCTGTCATGGGTTTAGAGGGAGAAGGAGTAAAGCACATGAGAGAATGACATGTACGTTTTAGTGATGGCTGCACAAAGGTCTCTTATTGGTTTATAAAGCACTGCATGACCTCTCACCAGACTATTGTTCAGAGATGGTTTATGAACCGCAATAGCGTCTGAGATCCTCTACTTCCTCTTTGAGCTGTTTCACAAAGAATATGGAAGCATGTTGCATCTTTTAAAAAAATAAAACTCTTTCTGACAGTAGAGGCTACAGAAATAATCAGGTTGTCCTACATCAACACAGACCAATCTGTGTCCAATAGATTTTCTTCAAAGTTCACAATAATGTCCACTCTGACTCAAGAATGAAGTGCTCAGATTTTGGGGCCATAGGTAAAAGGCCAAGTTAACTGGCTCTCATGCCCATGCCATGCTTATGAACACAATATCTCAGGAAAACATAAAGGTTTCCAAACTTTGCACAAGTGTCCACTCTGACTCAAATATAAACTTATTAGATTTTGGGGGTAGAGTTCAAGGTTATCTGCCTTGTCTAAGTCATCCTGCAGACTTGGACTTGTGCAAGGGCACAGTACATGGTGTAGTGCTCCTGGTATCTGAAAATGCAGATGAAAGTCAGTCCTTAGGCCCTTGTTTCTCCTGGTCTTATTAAGTCTTGTGATGCCAGGATGCTGACTGATGGCCAGAGGCACTGGTTGGACTCCTTTGCGACAATGTCTGGGTATTGTTGGCAAGACCGTGTGTCTACTGCTGACAAGCCCAGGAGAGCGGGGATGGGAAGGGTCTGCTGCTGGAAATGGGAGCTGCAGCAGTCCTTTTAAAGACACCTAGCCTGTTTTTCCAGGCCTGATTCCAGGACCCAGTGGGCTGGAACATACAATTGGGACAGCTGTCTTACCTGCAATTTCCACATAGGACTGAAGCGCCGCAGGTTTGGTCCGACCAAAGTCGAGCGACCTCGGCCACTGAAAGTATGTGTAGAGCGCTTCACCATGGCGTGCAGCTCTGATCAGTGGGCACAGATCTTGGGAGGACTGCAAGTTCATGCAGGAACAGTATGTCAACAGTGGACTATTTTACCTTTTGAAATTAATTTATCTTTCTTTCTGGTATAAGTCCATGAAATTTTTGCTTCCCCCATTGGGTGAGTGCATTACATGGAACTTAAAAGGTTAATATTGCTTAAAGGATCTGTGGTTTTATTAAAAACTCTTTTGTTAAATGTCCTCAAAAGTAACTTTTCTTCGTCAATGGCGCTGTTGTAGCTCTGTGACCCCCTGACCTCTCCATGACCATTTGCTCTCGCTGCAGGATGAGACATAATGTTGATATAGTGATGATTTATGATGGGGAGTCTGTGCATTGTGTTGTAATTTGAAAGGACCGGATATTCTACGTTTATGACTTCCTGTTCGGAGCTTTCTGATCGACGGAAATTGGCATGGTTTGGCAACTGCCAGTGCTGAAAATAGACCTGCATAGAAAGAAGCGGAGCAGAGTGGCGCTCCAGGGACGCGCCACTGCTCAGCCATCCGAAGGGATCTCGAAGTAGAGGTGCTGCTCCTTGTCTTGTAAGGAGCCAGTTGAGGTGGTTTGGGCATCTGATCAGGATGCCTCCTGGTTGCCTCCCTGTCGAGGTCTTCCAGATGCATCTAAGTGGAAGGAGACCCCAGGGTAGACCCAGGACTTGCTGGAGGGAATCTATATATCATCTGGGTAGAAGGATGTCTGGGTGGCCTTAGCCTGCTGCCACCGTGACCAACCCCAGATAAGCGAACAAAATGGATGGATGGTTTAGAGATCTCTTCAAACCTTGCACAAATATCCATTCTTGTGTAACAATACACCAATTAGATTTTGGAGGTCAAAGGTCAATGGATGTCTTCTTCTTCATCTTGTTTCAGAATGTTATATCTTGAGAATGCTTTCTAGGGGTTTTTTTTTCATACTTTGGTCAAAGATACAGGTTTTTGGGCCTCATGTGAGCCCTTGTTTTATAAGATTTCTGCAAACTTCACTGCCCCAGAGACCACAACAGTCCTTCATCTTGACCCATCAGCAACTTTTACTGTCTGGCAGTTGTATACCTCCTACCTTGTAGTTCTAGTTGCAAATTCACAAGATATTCCTGTGCATTCTGCATGCACAGAATCAACTAGTGATATTGTTTTCAGGAGGTTCTGAGAAGCGCTGAGAATAGCTGTCATTTGGCGAGAGGCGGGGTACACCCTGGACTGATCACCAGTCAGTCACAGGGACAGTATTTTTTATTTTGGTTTCTATGCTAAACTATTCAAAAATTCAGCTCCTGCTGACAGACCTCAGCTCCCTACCTAACCTCACATTGTAATTTTCTCCTCAGCTTCCAAACACTCATGCTCACTTCGGCCCAGAATGCTCTGCTCTCACATGATGGAAGAAATAAAAGAGACATTTCATGGCTCCACACTTGACTGAATGCAGAATATGTGTCTCTCCACATCTATCAACACATGGTTCTCCATCAGGTCTTCAGACAGGCCCAGGCTGGAGCAGCTGTGCAGCTGACCTGTTCTCTCCGCCTGCCTGCGGTATGATGTAACAACAACCAACCTCTGGTGCATGATAATGAATGAACTTCCAGTCTATGTTTTTGCCTGCAGGTCTGTGGACTGCTTTAACCTCGTGAGTTTAAGTGGATTTAAGTACAAAGACTTATGCTTGAACTTCTTTTTTAAAAATGTTTTTATGCAAACACAAATTTTAAAACCACAAATGATTTGCTTGAATTTTTTCTTCAAACCTCGACACAGATCTTCCTGATAAGAGCTACTCAACGGAGCGGTGTGCTGTAAGTACTCAACACAAAGTTATGAATGGCAGAGGATTTAAGGGCTTGCTGGTTGAGTGACTGTGTACATCCAGAGGGTAAGTTGAAATCCCCCAGCATGCACACTGGCCCTTGGGTGAATTGACTGACCTACAAACGCAGCTTAGTCGCAGCTTGTGTAGCTGGTATCAGCTGAGCCAACCAGATTTGAGTTGTGCTTAAAGCTGAAGAGGGAGACAGATGAATGGATGGACATATCATGACAGAGAGATTCTAATGAGGCTTAAACATGTGGACTATATGGGGTTATTTGTCTGTCAATGTTTGCATGTCAGAGGGATACACATAGGAGTTTCTAAAGAGTATTATGAGCTCTGGTGGATGAGGATATTAAAGAAAACATGTCACAGACAATGGAGGATTTACATTTTAATAAAAAAAGGACTGATGGTTACAACATACAAATCATCTAGAAAAATTCACTGACTTCACATTAATCTGTCTAAGGGACATTCATCTTGGTCCCTGTCCCATATCTAGACCCTACTTTTCCTCTCCACTGTCCTCCCCATCGCTGTCGCTGTCTCTGCCAGGATGCTCCGGCATCTTAGCGTGCTCCTCTGTGTCTTGGCTCTCTGGTTCCTCTTTGCTGTCCTCAGACATTGGCTCTGAGTTTTTGCTTCCTTCTTGAGCTTCCTGCTCCATGGGGGTTTCTTCCTGCACATCCCCAGAGCTGGATGGTGCTTTCTCCAGTGCAACATCTTTCTTTGCTTGTTGAGGAGGCAGAGCCAGCCTCTGTTGTTGTTGCTTAGTAGAAAAAGGGGGAGGAAAAGATTACAATTTTAAGGTTATGTTTTCATCCTTACTTTTTTTTAAAATCCAAAATATATAGTCTAATTACAGCCTAAAAGCCCCTGTGGGGAGTATTCAACCCAGTATAAAACAGCCTAAAATTAAAATTGATGCATCTTTTGAACCTACAAAACCAAACTAGACCATCAAAAAGAACATTTTCCATATTCTTTATAGCCTGAGATAGCTGCCACAGGGGCCAGCAGGTGTCAGATGGAGCCATTAAAAGCACTCTGCCAAAACAACCTTTTAATTTCCGCAGCAGGGCTTTAAAAAGTTAAAAAATTCGACTGTATAAAGAAAATTCTATCATATTTCTGTCAGAAAACTGTGATTGCAAATGTACAGGGCAATTCCAGCACAGAAAAGAGGTACTATTTAGTCCACAAGAGGTGCCAAAATTGAACCAAGCTAAATGTTTATTTTCCCATCCATCAAACATATTCTTCTTGATTTCGGTGAAGATAGTACAGGGATGATTATGTGATCCTAGCTGTGCCCTATTTAGGGGTAGCATATTACTCCCAACCCTTACCCACAAATTCTACACACTACTTGTCTGCAGCTTTGTGCACTGCAGTTTTGCACCTACTGACAGCATGCACCCTTGCATTTCCTAAGTTCAGCACTGCCCTGAGCAGCTAGAGAAGAAAGATCACAAGGTCATGGAAGAACTCCAATGGAGTTGTGATAGCAAGTATGTAAACAGCAGATTACCTTTCCTTTCTAGGGTTGATTAACCTGACATGCCAGATGTACTGCTTCAAGTAGTTTGCAAAAGAAGAGTAGTCCAAAATTCCAGTTGAGAGGTGTCAGAAGCTTGCTAATGGTTATAGGAAGCGATTGGTTTCAGTTATTTTTTCCCAAGGGTGTGCAACCAAATATTAAGTTGAGGGTGCTAACAATTTTGTCCTGCCCATTTTTGAGTTTTGTGTACAATTATGTCCATTTTGGCTTTTTCTTCTGCCTTTTTTTGTTGTTGTTCCAATGCACATAAATGAAATAACCATGTATACCAAAAACATTTGTAACTGCAACAATTTCTGGGAGAAATGGTATATTTTCTGGAAAAAATTACAGGGGTGCCAATACTTTCATCCATGACTTTGTATTTTATGTTTAATCAAAACATGTAAAGTTCTGCTTTCTTAGTGAAACAAGTTCTTAAAGTGGGGACAGAGTTTTCTGAAGTGTTAGTTGTAAAACTTTTTCAAAAGTTTTATGAAGTGTCTGGTGTAAAATGAGATTATAGAGAGACAGACTCAGTCCTGCACTGACAGAAGTTACATAACCTTGATCTCTACCTGTCTGTACGTCTGGGAGGTCTTGATGATGTGCATGTACATGTTGTACACCAGGGTGGCCATCTCAGGCATGTCCTTAATGATCTGATCGGGCTGTCCAGAAGCATCTCTCTGGGAAGAAAGGAGGCAAAAAATGGTTTTGAACTCAGGAAACAATGTGAGAGGAATGATAATGAAGAATTTAATGTGTCTTGTTAGCATTTATTCTCTCAGGCATCACATGGTAAACCACTGATCTGAAGCAAATGTGCAGGGAAGCTCACAATTCACCTGCTGCTACCTGCTTGTTATGTGGAAGCAAATTTTGGACTGCCCCCAGCTCAAACTGCTCACATACTACCGAGAGGATTTGGGGTTGCAGAGTTTGTAATTTGACAACATTAGTATGCAGACGGGAGTCTCATAGGATAAAGTGTGGAGTGAGGCGAGCAGAATATTCAATCTACTGGGCTGTTTCCTCCTAAATTTAAGGGTTGTGCTCTCAGAGGCCCTTTGGGCATCATGTCAAAGTGAATACATTAAAGGCTTCAGTGGAATAAAAGTTAACTGTGTGTGCTTTATTGCTTTTAAACTATCAGTAAAAACATCAGGCTGTTAATGTGATTAACTGTGATTAGACATCGAGCTTTAGTGTCTGCCTCATGCTATCAAACAGTCTCTATATACATCTATATGCAACCATTAAGGCTCAGAGCTATAATTTATTTTTGTATTTGCCTCTGAATCAGCATTGTTAACCACCAGTTCAGACTCTGGCTCAGTGTTAGCAGACAAAGATCTGACTTCAATCTGCATCTGCGTGTAAGCAGCAGGGGTTTACTGACTCCGGATACACAGGCTAAGCAGAGGCCACATGTGTGTGCCCGACAGGCCTGTCCCCCCTGGGGATGAACACTCCAGAGTCAGAGGAAGTGTCAGGGGCTATGGGGGTATTTTAGACACAACTGTTTCCACACACGGCAGTCAGCGAGATAAAATGACCAGACGACAGCCGTCTCATGCCGGCCTGGCGGGATTTAGGAAGCTGGTTTTGCCTTCTGACCTTTGAGGGTTAATTATAGTCAGGTCTGTGATTCCCATTCTTTCGAACAGCACATGAAGAATGCTGTTAACAGACCAGGGCCTTGGGCTAAAGCTGCACTAAGATGAGGGACTAGGGAGGGAATGGGAGAACGAAGGTGCCATTCAGAATAGAGCAGCAGGATTAGACTGAGTCAGGGGGCTGTGGCAGTGATGGCGAGGAGGGTGCTGCTGCTTTAGAGAAACCAAAGCTAATGTGATACATGTGGTAAGGCAGATTGGGTTTTGTAAGCACATGTGTGCTTCTTTACCAGCCAATTTTAATGGAGTGGAAGATGATTGTGCTTTAAGAGTCTGGTGTGCATGCATGTACATACGGGCTGCTCCTGGCTATAGTACTCGTGTGGTCTGATGTGCAGCTGCAGAGGCCTGGCAGTGAGCTGGTTGAAGGCAGGCTGGAGCTCGAAGCAGTTCTGGAACAGCGACACCCGCGCAAAGATGTACAGACCCAGCCTGGCTCTCGACATGGCGACCACCAGACGCCTCACGTCCCTGTAGAGAGATGGGAGGAAATAAAGCTGAAAATTGGTTTGACACTGGAGGAGGGAAAAAATCACAAAGAGGGGTAAGGGTTGAAGGGAATGTATGAAATTATAAAAAGAGGAGGAGTGTAGGGGCACAAACTAAAAAAAAGTGAAGGGATCAAAGTGGAAGGAAGCAAAGTGAAGATTTCAAGGAGGAGAATGTGTGTCATTGTGTGGAGGAGTGAGCTTTAGAGAGGGATAAGAACCAGTAGGTGAAGGGGGACAAATATAGCAGCGGAGAGAGAATAAAGAAACGCAAGGCAGAGGGCAGGGATAAACCAGAGAGACAAAGGGAGAGAAAGGTGGGAGATGACAGGAGAGGGCAGATTGGTTCTTTTTTTCTTGCCATCCAGTAGAATTAAGAGATTAGAGACAGTTATTTCCCAGAGAACGAAGGAATCCTGTAAGGCTTACAGTAGAAGCCAAAGAGAGAGTTGTTTACCTGCAATAATGCAGAAATTTGAAACATGGATATACGAATAGTTTCTTATCTGACTCAAGGAAAAACTCATCAGAATTAGGAGGTCCAAGATTGAGGTCTTTCAGTAGTTCCCATTCAAGGCTTGTTGAAATAATCCTCAAATGAGTCCCCACGGTAATTTTTTGCTCCTCCCAGTCGCATCAAAGCCTCTCTAAATGTGAATCATACCTATCAAAAATGTTTAATATTTATAATTTGAGGTTGAACTGCCTCTGGCGAAATACCCCCACCAGCTAATGAGAGTGAGTACATTGGGCAGCGTCACCAACCAGGTATAACTTACTTTCACAGCTCCCAAACAAAGGCATGACTATACCTTCATTCCAGCCAGCATTTCACCTTATCACCTTTTTTTTTTTTGTTTTCACCAAACCCTAATCTTTTTTCCTTGTTATGAGATTATTGCTACAACTGAAATGCACACTGGACAACCAATTGTGGAGGGACACCCAGCTGAGGATTTTGATCATCTGTCATGTTTGTTTTTCTTCTGAAGTCACGTTTGATCAAAGTTTCTGCAAGATCTTGCGTAGGGGTAATCTTCACTTAGAGAGGTCAGCAAGTCTCACGGTGCAGTTGAGTCACCAAGTGTGTGAGTTTGGAGGATTTCAAGATCACATTCAGCTGGGAAACCTCTCATACAAAGTGTTGGGAAGGGGCAATTCTCGGAAGGTGATTGGATGAACATTCTATGACAAATTCATTATGGGCCATTCAGAGCAACAACACCAAATGAGGTAGTAGACATGCACAGCTCTGGTAGTTACATGTGCTTGATAGGCACTACAGTTGCATATGAACAATGGAGCTTGGTGGATAAAACTCATACTGACACTGTAGGGAGAAGTGCAAAAAAATGTTCTCTGCCAAGAGAAGCTTACAGTATGGCTCTGTTCTCTTCTTTTCATATCAAATGTGGCCAAGTTCTGATAAAAAAGCTGCTTTACTATAGCAACATCCAAGTTAATCACTACACCTGCAGCAGCCTTTGCTACAGGCTTCTGGTAGCACTAAACCCCACCCATAGCTACCACCTCATTCTCCTTAAAAGACTAATATTGGTAAGGTTTGTTTTCAGGCCTAGCACAATAGTTTAAAACTTTGCAATGTTATCCAGGGCTGTGGTCTCCCATGTTTTTTAAAACTGTCTGGATTTGAAAATTGTCAAGTGTGTGGCAGGGCTGGAAAGAAATTTTGCTTACCTGCAGCTTTGTCTGGTAGATTCAAAAATCTTCCAGCCACTTTACTTTAGCAGCAGAAAGAGATGAGGTACAATTTTAATGTTAAGAGTTATAGTGTCTAGTACAAGTATTATAGTATAGTATTCAAGATCTTGTTTCTCAATCATTGTCAGTAAATTTAGCTGGAGTTAGGCCATCATTGATCCGAACAGTTGCTGTTTTCGACCTGTTTGCCCTCTACCTGTCCATGCCATTGTTTGCTGCATGACATACAGGGGGACTGTAAATCCATGCATCATTTTCCAGGGTTTTGAACATCAGATTTAGGAGAATTAAATAATTTGTGCACAATTACTGCAATATCACACTGGAACTCAGGCCTTGTTTAACTTTCTTGGACTTGAAACAAGCAAAACATCGATTACTGACACCTTTAGCAGGCAGAGCAGTTGCATCTTTACTCATACGATGCTGAGTTAAACTGTTCCAGCACACAGCTGACTGTTAACATTTGACAGCAGCTCTGACCCGGAGGAGGAGACAGGGTTCTTCAGACAAGTAGTGATTAGGTCAGCTCAGTTGTGGTTAATAAAGATGCAAAAACTGGGACTTAATTTATGTTGTTTACCATCAAAAAATCATTCTGTTATGTTACTTATAATTGCCCACCCTGGTGAGCAAATTCATCTGACACTGCTGAAAAATACCTGCATTTAGCTGGGGATGGGGCTAATTTCCTACCCTGGTGTGTGGCCAGCATTAGAGTTTGCTACATAGAAAGACTCTTAAGTGCTTCACTATTCCATGACTGCAAGACTTGCATGTTCCTCCGCCTAAAGCACCAGTCAGCTGTTTGGGTTTGCAGGCACTGTAAAAGACAACAAATGCATCTGAACTACTAAAAGGCTATTTCAACAGCAAATATGACATGCCATTTACTATGGCATATGTACAGTGTGTTTGAAAACAGTAATGCCTAAGTGCAATTCAACAAAATGTTCTCTACTTTGTGGCCCTGGTGGCCACACTCAACATAAAGCCACTATAGTCCTCCAAGCAGGCGGCATGGGTTCAAGTCTGACGTGTGGCTCCTTTTCCTGCATGACATTCCCAACTCTCTTGCTCTGATTTCCTACTCTACCTACTGCCCTGTCAAAATAAAGGCCAAAAAAAAACCTCACTAAAAATAAATCTTTCAACAAAAGTACTCAAAGTATATGGTATACATAGTGAAAGAGATGTAATATCTTCTGTAAGAAACAAAAATGTTTCTTTTTACAAAGTCAGTCAACATAAAACGTAGAGGGGAAACCTTTCAATGTATTTCATTATGTAATAGATCTTCATATAGTTTGTTTTAGGTGACTGCAGAATGGGCAGCCTAGTGGAGCTGTGCTAAATACATCCATTTGTCTAGTCAATAAAGACTGAAAAATATAAGGTAGAGGAAATGTTGGCTTAATCTTCAGCTCTGTTGCTTCTGCCAACAGTCTTTGGTTTTATGAATAAGAACTGGCACCATTTTATTCATGCTTTTACCAACATACATAAACACATGGCGATGCTGAGTTGCAGCCAAAAGCGTGGAATGTGGCCACCTGAGCACTTCATAAGATTAAGAGGATTAATCCTTTCAATATGCATGATGAGTCCATGAATATGTAGAAGGGAAAAAAAGGCTTATGGAAACCATTGTGCAGGATTTATGAAGGGAGTTAACGTGTGCCGCTGATTTATATAAAACTGCAACTAACTGCAAATTTCAAGCCTGAAACAAAACTTGAAAGAGCAACATTTCCACAGAGACAAACTACAAGACTCAACAACCAATAAGCGCAGAGTTCAAGAAGAGATGAACCAATCGCAAAGCATGGTAGCCTGTGGACATGGCACTAGTGAGAGACGCCCACCTGGGCTATGCTGTGACACGACAGGGCAAAGTGGGTGAATACAGTTTGTGTGTGTGTCTGTGTCAGAGCGTGTCTGGATCTGTCAAAGAGTGTGCTCCTCCATGTGACCGTACCCGTGTGCATCAGCAGGAATGCTTCTCCTGTCAAAGCCAGGGTCAGCTCGTCATATGGTCAGCTGCGTCCCCTGTGGTTGTCACGGCAGCAGAATGCCATGAGGAGGGATGCAGGAAGAGGAGAGTAAAGGAGGAGGAGAGGAAGAGGAGGGGGAGGTAGAACTCAGCGGTACACCACAGGGATTCCAGTATGTAGAAAACATAATGGACAGCACAAGGTTTTTCCCATGAAGCACTGCTCTTTGAAGCACTCAGCCGACCATTCAGAAGTGTCAGGAGCTCCATGATATGAATGAGAATTAGGCTACACCAAAATTATGAATAATGACACAAAGGAAGTCATTTGGTTTCCTTTAAGGCCTCAATGGCAAGCTATTGGATAGTTTTGAAACAGCTAGCAATAACGCAGATGTCACTATAACCTCCTAAGACCCTGCATGTACATCTGAGTATATAGAACCTTGGCTTTCCTTAAACATAGTAATAATTTCTGCTTTGAGAATTTCACAGATAATGTTCAAGAGTGCCCAGTCAAGTTTAAGTACTTTAGTTGGAATGCTGGGAGAATTTGCTATGAAAATGTAAGGATTTTCATGTAAATCTTATAGAATTTTAATATTTGGGGGAACTTGCTTGGAAGTTTGGGGGAAAATTTGCTTTGAGATTTCTTGGAGAAATTTTTTTGAGTAATTGAGGGAATTTGTTTAGAAAATTTCAGGCATTTTCCTTGATATTTGAGAAATGTATGTAATATTTCAGAAATTTTATTTTGGGGGGGGTTTCCTTTATAATTAGATAGGTATTTTTATGAAAATTTGTGAAATCTTTTTGTAATGTTTCAGAATTTGATTGAGGATTAGGAAGGGGGTTGTCCCTTGATATCTGAGGTATTTGTTTAGACATTTGGTGGTATTTTCTGTGGAAAATCTGTCATTTTTTTGAATGATGGGGAATAAATTCATTAATTTTTGTGGATTTTGCTTTGACATTTTCAGGTATTTCAAGGAAATTGGGGACATTTTTGGTAAAATTGGGGAAATTTAGTTGAGAACTGGGGGTGTCATTTAAAATTTTCAAGATTTTAATCAAACTTTCAGGGAATTTGGATGTTTGAGGAAATATTCCGACATTTAATGAAACCTTAGGGAATGCATTTGTAAATATTTGGGAGTTTGACAATTTTTGGTATTTTGAAGGAAAATAAAAAAATGTATCAGTTAATTTTTGAAATCTGGTTGGAAATTAGGGGTGTCCTTTGAAATGTTCGAGAATTTCAAGAAAATATAGTGGAATTGTTTGGATGTTTGGGGGTATTTTCCATCATTTTTGTGGAATTTGGGGTAATAAATTTGCTATTTTGGGGAATGTGATTAGAGATTTTAGGGTGAATTTGCTTTGATTTTTTTACGTATTTATGAGGAAATCTGGCAGCCATTGATGCTGATTGGTCCAGTTGTTTTCAGTTTGGCACAAACGTTGTAGACTGGAGCTGTGCAAGATGGATTTGTCTGGTGACAAGCTGGAAAATCCATCTGCTTTGCAAGATTGCCTTTATATAAAATTTCATTGAAACATTTGGGGAATATTTAAAGACATTTTTGGGTACTTTTAAATGATTACTTATCAAAAAATGTTTGAGAATTTTCACAGAGATTTTGGATAATTTGTTTAAAATTTTGGGGGAATTTGTGTGGAAATTTCCAAGAAACTCAGAACTTTTAGTGGAAATTTTGTCCATGCTTGGCCTTAAAAAGTCCATCATCAAAATAACAAGAAAGGAATAACTCCACCATCCCTCTCTTAATGACTGAAGATCTAACACAACTGAATAACTGGCTGACACACAGCCAAATCATCTGCCCACATTCTTTCCAGTGCTGTATTTTCTGCAGAAACAGGACCTTCAGAAGATTTTTTGACGTCATTTTTGGTCAATTTCAGTTCAAAGGCAAAGCTGAGCTTTTAAACTTATAAGGTCCTACTGATCCCAAACGAGTAGAAGAAACTAAAAATGCATATCAAACAAAAACTCAGGTCTCTGAAGGATATATGTATCTTTGAAAGAGAATAAGACTATTAGTGGACTGACTAACACAATATTTGGTAAATAAAACATACTATCATGATCTAAAACTGGGCGTGTCCTGTGAACCAGTACTACCAACATACCAGTATAAAATGATTACATATTACCAAGTGAATGCAGCCGCACACTGTGCACATCAGTGTCTGTTAACAGGTCTTTAAGATAAAAAACTAAAAATGATTAAAAAAGGGT
This sequence comes from Cheilinus undulatus, assembly GCF_018320785.1. NCBI lineage: Eukaryota > Metazoa > Chordata > Actinopteri > Labriformes > Labridae > Cheilinus > Cheilinus undulatus. The sequence continues at coordinate 15,821,759 of NC_054882.1, forward strand.
CAAAATACTGCCTCAGAGTTGTTTGTGACTGAGCATTATGTAAGTATGAAAGAGAAAAAACAACAATATTCTCCTTTGAAGCTCACAGTTACTTCAGATCTCCCTTATCTACACCGTGGATAATGTAGGGACTGTGTTTAAACACACAAGTGTAATGCATTCAATGATAAAGTCACTACCTTGAATAGACACTCTAATGCGATTGTATTCTCTGGCCAATAACTGAAGTTGTAGCACATTGTTACAGGGACACAATCAGATAACCTTCGACAACCTTCCTACTTAGAGTGGGCTGAGAATGTGTGTAAGGCAGTGTGCAATATCCAGTGTAAGACAAGATCAAACGAATGATACTGAGAGGAGAGCAGGCGCTGCCAGCAAGATAAAGTACCACTTTCTGTGGCCCGCTCTACTTCTCATTTCAGCTACAAGAATTCATGGCTTTATCACTGAGATGAGGACAGAACAAAATGGACTTTCTAGAGTTTTTTTTTTTCCTTCTCCAAAAATGACCACACTCAAGGGTTGGTTTGTCACAATACTTAACATCTGATATGATTCCAGTAAAAGTGAACCACCATTGATATCCGTGTCACTATCATGATAAATCATTAGAAGATGAAATCTGTGTAAATGGGTGTTTAGAAATACTGCAATACTGTCAATTTGGGTCCAAATCTTGACATTTGAGCACACAGTATTTCAAATCAACATTTCTGGGCAGAAATATACATAGTGACTGGCCTCTATGGGTTAAAAACAGGAAACTGCAGCTATTTTTCTATTTGCTTATCTAGAGGCAGATGACATGTGGTGGCAGGTTTCATAGAGCTCAACAGTTACCGGCTAAATTTTTTCTTGACTGCTGACTTAAGTAGTTGCAGCTGGCAGCCGAAATCTTCGGGTTACAGCGGGCTCCACCAATCCTTCAACTTTCTAGGATTGTGAGTAGTCTAGTTCTTTTCCCCGAGATTACACACAAAATATTTTCCTTAAAATGAGGTTGGTAGTATGTAGGCCTGTAGCCAACCAAAGAAAAAGTTGCCCAAACTTATACCAATGCACCAACCAACCAATTGGTCATTCAGGTTTAAAAAAAAAAAAAAAAAAAAAAAACTTCACTTTGTCTGAGGAGATGTTTGATCCACAACAGGGTTCCTTATTGAACCCTTTGGGAAGTCTACACAAACTTAAAATTCAAATAAGCTTTAAAAGCATTTAAAGTGCGATCAAAAAAGATTCTTGATAAATAAGCTACTTTTCAGTCAGGACCACTTTGTCAAAAAAGACACGGAATGCCACTATAAATATATCTTAAATAGAGTTTATGAATTTGCACTTATGTTGTTATCTATGTTTGGCAGTGTGGCACCTCTGGAATACCCCTGCCCTTCCCCAACTTACGTGGAAAGCATTTGGCGGGAATAGCACATGTTACTGCACTTCCTATGCTGATAAGAAAGGCATAAAGCAGAGAGAGAACCCGCAAAAACCCCAGAGCAGAGCAGGTATCAATGACGAAAGATCAACATTAAGTCAAAAACAGTATAAAAGGAGATGCTGGGGTGGAGGAGGGCTGCAAGAGCTGCTTGCAAAGAGAGCAACAGAGTGTAGCCAGGTAAGAGTAGTTTAAATAAGGCACCATGAGTGTGATTAGCCAATAACATGCTTGGATCATCAGCCAGGCCTGCTTGGGATCAGATGATCTCAATTATGGCAGAGCTCGACTCAGTGGCCTGTGAAAGTAACACTATATGCTCAATTTGTGCCCTGCAGGTAGTGAAATGTTAAGGCAAAACAAAAATTAAAAACTCACAGGGAAATCACAGGGAGCCTCTGTTTAAAGCCTGGAGGAGTGGTGACACACAATGCCCATGTATGGTTTGATCTTGCCCGTGTTTCTTCCGCCTATGTCTGCCCAGTCTTGCTGGTTGTGACAGGAAATCCATCTCTTTTAACAAACCCAGCTCATTTGGCTCAGCTCAGTAGAGCTGATAGCTCTTCAATTCGTACTAGTTTAGCTTTTTAAATGTGGATTAAATAATGACGAAGAAAGGAGGAAAGGAAACTGGCACTCAAATGAGAGCTACCAATCATTCACAAATGGCTCATTATCATACAGTTGCTCACCCCACAAGGTTTACTTTGTTGATAGTACATCACTATTTCAATTAAAAGTATGTTTGTGACAAAATGAGGATTTTTATATGTTAAAGGGGCTCAGCTAGTCTCTTAGCTCACTACAAGACTCCTCTAGATCCTTGTCTCCCTCCATCTAGATAGAAGATGCTAGGAGGTCTGTAGGACAGAGAATTTGTAATATTGATCACCTCTGTGTCAGGTAAATCGGTTAACCTGTAGGGAAAAAAATCCTTTTTTGAGTGTACTCAATGGATGTAGGAATTTTCTAATAATAATTGCAGCGTACAGGTCCATTTAGAGCTGTTAAGTACAAACGTGTACAAACAGCCTTGCTCAAGAGTGAGTTGTAGTGGGAGGATATGTATTTATCTACAAAATGAAGAACTTCTTATCAGCGGCAGGGATCCAATTTGCTGACTGGCTGACATGAAATTGAGGGAATACACCATCTGTGAGCGGTGCAATTGTAACAGCAGCAACTGTACATCACAGCCTGAGGACAGCGTGCCATGTGTAAGTACTGTGGAAGAGCTCGGGCTAAATTGTGTGATATGAAACATGCAGCACATCAAGTGTGAAGAGCTCATTGGGATCTGATGGCAAGCTGAGAAATAAAAGGCCATTCCACTACAATGCAGGGAAGGTGGAAGGAGGAAAAGGGAGGGTCCAAGCTGCAGAGTTTTGAGGATAGCAGTTGGATGTGGCATAAAAAGAAACATCCTAACAGTCTGGTTAACCACCAGGCCTTTTAATGATGGTTTTATGGTGTGCCTTTGATCAAAGCAGAGCTCTTTGTTAAATAGTCTCACCCCAATCATTGCACCACAATAGTTAAGTCAGCTCCACAGACATGCTCCTGTCCTGAAGCTCCCCTTATCCCGTCTTCTTCAAATTAAGCTCATACATACTTCACGACAGCCGCAGTGTTATTGTCGGTTTTTCCTTCAGCAAACTTCTGTCAGCAGTTACACGCGACTAAAGGAGTGAGCCTCCTGAGAGCTGCTGTCTCCGGAGAGTACAGTTTTTGTTGTGTTGTTTCTCTGAGGGATGTGTATCTAAGTTTTTAGATCTTACAACACATTGTAAAGGAAAAGCAGCTCATTGTGTCTCTAGTGGGAGTTTTTTTCTGCTTGGCATGCACTGACTTGATTACCTCAGATGTCCCACGGCTTTGGTGCGGACCAGTGAGAGGATGATGTAGTCATTCTGCTGACCCTGGAACCTGTCTACTGTAGTCACCTGCAGACACACAAACATATTTGTTATCAAGCTGAAAACAAACCCAGCACATACACAATAATACACAAAGAGAAATGCTAAGTAAGCCATGGCAGCTGATGTATTTTGCACAGTAAATAAGTGAGTGTATTTAAGGTGGGTGGAGGGATTTAGCTGAAATGTTTAGAGACATGAGCGTGGCTGCTCTCCGTCTTAAATTCATTCTTTATTTGAATATATTTCTGCGGTGAGGTTGCAAACGATGCTGCCTGGTTTCTTGTTGTTGCCGTTATCGCTGCGGGGCACATGGACAGCCTGCAGGGGCTTATACAGCTTAGAGGGCATTTGCTGCCACTAACCTCTTACCTAGGCCCCCTGAGACTCAGGGCCAAGGTACATGGGGCCACCCTCCTCGACTGGATCAGAGATTATTTAAGCAAGACAGAGAATGGAGAAGTGACTCTCTGAGGAAACCCTTGTCAGCCAATTTGCTTTTATGCCCTAGTAATCCTGTCTGGCTGTGAAGTTTACTTGCTCCCATACATGAAGAACAAAGCTGTGTTTTGACTTTGTTAGTGCTGTTACACCTTACATAAGAATAACAACATGCTGCACTTGTACTTGGAACTTGATGCTTAGTGATGAAATTGATGAGATGAGAAGAGTCAAGCCTAAACTTCTAAGTTATGCTGTACTGTGTGAATAACCGGCTGCTTTTACAGCCTCTTAACATCTGTGCACACCCCAGAGCAGGGTCAAGAATGTCCTGATGGAGGACGCTCTCAAGGAGATTTGAGTCACAAGTTCAGTCTTGAGCAGCCTGTTCACAGACTTAATAAAACATGGACATAATCTCAGTGATATCACCCATTAAAAAGGCATTATGAAGCCCAACAACAGCAACCGCCATACTGGAAATGCCATCATCATCCAACTGTTGATTAATCTAGAAACAGGCCAAGAGGTAGAGTGAAGTCAGAGCAAACAGCAGCACTGTGACCACCTGCCAGTTAGTATAGCCACACCCCTAATTCTGCAAGCTTATACAGTGTTACAAATAAAGAAGTCAGCTGAAGAGATGCAAACACAGCATGTCAATTCTACAAACAGGGGGCTCTCAATCAAAACAGTAACAAAAGATAACAGGGGTAAATACTCTACTCAGGTCTTAATTCCTGTTTTAAATCAAGGAATCTGTTATCACCGTTTTTGTTTTATGGAATTTTACATAAAGTGGGGAAAAAGCTATTAAAGTGGGCCTCTCTTGGTTTATACTGCATACTACACAAAAAGCATCCTGCAGTCACTCACAGTGTTAACCAGACCAACTAATACCTCAAAATCTGGTGTTTAACCTGCACTTTTGGTACCTATTTTTTAATCCAAAAAGTTGGCCAACCTGTAATTTCCACATACAACAGCTGTGCTGCACTCCACAGTGCAACAGTTTTTGCTCTACCAGACCCTGCACACAGGAAATGCTTCTAAAGCACTGTGAAACGCAATGCTGGAGTTTTTTTTAACAATGCTGGAGTTTTTTAGTTTTTTAATAGAGGATTATTTTGATGTTCATTTCGACATGTTCCCATGATTTTATTGTTTCTGCCTAGGATAAGTACATTATGAAGTAAAAAGGTTTATGTTTTCTACAAAGGATGAGTGGTTTCATGTCAAATTCTGTGACTTTTAATCTCAAAAGTTAACCTTTCTTTGTAACTGGTGCTGTTGTGGATCTGACCTCTGCATGACCTTTTGCTTGTGCTGCAGAATGAGATGTAATGTCGATAGTGATGATTTATGGTTGGGAGTCTGTGCGTTGTGTTGTATTTTGAAGTGGTCTGGGTACTTCACACATTTTTCTGGCTGTTTTAGAGCAAGCAGCTCTACAAGGACTATAGAGTTTCATAAACCTGCAGTGTATCTCAGTTGAAGTGGAGCGGACTGGCACTTCTGGGACGTACCAGAACAAGACCGGAGCATGGGTAGTGGAACTGCTCCAATTGACTAAAGAGGGAGTAATGTTTAATGCAAGTTCCTGCAGCTGCCGCTGTTTCACACCTAATGCGATTAAAAAAACACATCCCCATTCATTGTGTACTGCATGCATGTGCTTTGGCTTCACACCTCAGAACCTGCTGGAATATTATGACACAGATGACACTGGCAAGGGTTAGCACTGATTCTTAACCACTTTCTCCCTCGTTAGGTCATAACCATGCATTTAAAGAAACCAGGGAATATATCATTTAGTAAACTGTTTATAACTTTGGTAGTCACTGTTGTCTTCAGTAAAGACAACAGGTGATGGGTGGAGGAGGGCAGCCTCACTGCTGCAGGCTGAGAGCCCAATGACCGTATTATAGCGGGTAGATGCACAGACTTCACACAGCAAAAACAGATTGCTCCAAAAGAGCAACACAGCTGCAGAGAAACCACATGTTGTAGACCAGAGGTTTCCAAACTTTTTCCATTGGGGGCCACATACAGAAATATATAAGGATGGTGGGATCACTTTCATAGACCTCACCCTAAGGATATTAAAGTTAGTAAAACAAGTCTAATGTAGGTTGTGATACGCTTCGTGATTGGGCATGCTAAAATGGCTATTTCATGACTAACAAGGCAAACAGCCAATCACTGTAAGGAGTTTGGGTTGGCCAATCAGATTTCAGGGGCTCTGGTCAACCATTGATACCACTGGCTCTGTCTGTGGAACATCATTGATGCTGCTATTTGCTGTCACGATCTATCAGGGTGTTATAAATCAAGATATTGTTATCATTTTGCTTGCCAATTTACCATTCATGGTGCCTCAATTTAGTCATGAACAAAACACATGAACAAGTTCATCTCCTCAAAATGTTTATTTATAGAATTAGCATGGTAGCTGCTGCTTTGTGCTGAAACTAAGAATAATAATACAGTCTAGTATAAGCTTCATGCACTAATATGGACCACATTTCATTAAATTTCAAGACTTTGTTGAGGACCAGTCAAAAAAGGCTTACAGGCTGTGGTATAGACACCACTGTTGTAGACTTTGCAAGAAGAAATTAAAATAGTCACACAGGAGCAAGTGTTTGAACCTTTTTGCCCTTTGGGCAACTTACATTCCAGATTTTACAGTATTTCAAATCTCATGCATTTTCATTGCCTTATTGGCGTCATCATTTTTTGTTACTTTCACCCTTAAGACCCCTTTCCTCATAGATAAATTACATTTTCGTGCCGTCATTGATAAAAAATAAATAAAAGCAATAAAAAATAAGTAAATTTGCTACTATTTTCATCAAATCGACCTTTAATTTATCACTCCAGGTTTTCAATCCCAATGTGTTATCTCTCAGTCTTTAAATACAGTTAGTTTTATCACCTCCACTTCTAGCGTTTTTTAAAAACTTTACCCCCTGATGTGTTTGTGATACCTGAAGGACAAAACATGCCTTTTAGAAGTCTTTAGGTCATACGAATAAAATAAACAGGACTGCACTGTTATCTTGGACAGTCAATGACAACAAAAATTGAGGATACATCTTCAAAATAAAATGAGAAATGGGAATAAAGATGCAATGTTTTAACCCACTTGGTGATGGAAACTGTGACAGAAGGAATAGTTAGATTTGCATAACTACAAAAAGCAAGACTCTATTTAAATAGAATTGATATAAAACAGGCCATAAAAAATTCATATTTCTTAAAATTTGGTCAAAATAAGAAAGTAAAGCTCAGTAAAGAGGCCGGCCTTTCCTCCAAAGATCTCCTCTCTAGAGTGGATCAATAGGACATGAGCTGCAACTGAGAAGCCCCACAGAACCCAGGACTACAGTGACCAACCTTTGAAACCAGCCATACTAAATAAATCATGCTGCGGCTGTGGTAATATCTTATTAGCTAATGCAACTTTAAGTGATTCTGAAGCTGCCATTTGCTTATCACCTCAATAAAAAACCCTTTTGGGGTAAGAAGGTGATAGGGGAAGCGTGTGAATGTGTACATGAGGGAGAGATGTAGCTAACGATGTAATAGACCAATATTTATTTACGTCTCCCTGTTGCTATGTAGAACAGGTGCAGCACCAGAGGCAACAATATGTCGCTTTCACAATAGCATGAAGCTTCGTGGGCTGTATATTCGACTCGAAATGCAGCACTATGCATGCACGCACATGTTCTCAAACATGTGCCACATACAGACTCAGTCCAGTAAAACATTTGTTCAAGTCGAACGTGAATGAATAAGAGGCTTGAAATGCATGATCTGAGCCCAAATAAAGAGTTTTGCAGGGAAGGGGTGCTTTAGAGTGAGTGAGTTATTCTTAGCCCACAGACAGCGACAATGAAGCCCTGATAGAGAATCTCCCCAAGGCGCAGCATTTTGCATGGTGTTTAGTTATTTATGAGAAATCTTCCAGGGAGTGAATTACAGAGGTCATGTCATTGTGGCACATGCAAGTCTATGGATACAAAGAAACACACAAAGATACGGAGAAAGATATTTTTACACACATACACATTTTCTGATGCAAGAACAGACTATTTTACTCATTTCATTTTCTTCAATCCTTCTCTCCTCCTCATTGTCACTGTGATTCCTAACTAATGGGCAAGCTTGGACCTCTCCTCCTGACCCGCTCCACCCTTTCTGACATAATGTATTCACGGTAATTACTTCCTGGAATGAGGAGAGGTTTTTGCAAGATTTTCCATTTTTTACCAAGAAACTCTCAAGGAAGACAGATGTAAATGTCTCCTTCTTTGTGCTTTAATTTCCATGTGTCTGAATTTCATATCTGCCTAAGAAAGTCATGCTGGGACATGCTGGCGTTCCTCCATCTACATCCCTATGCTGTGGTTTAGATAGCACAGACAGGCTGATACAATGAAGGAAAGAAACAAGCCGAATGGGAAGACGGGTGTGTATTTATGGAAGTGCTTGGAGGGCAGGACTGAAAGCTTCAACAGCCACATCTTTTCTTCTAAATCATCTCCTCTGTCTCCTATTAAACATTCAACTTCACAGACAAACAATTGCAATCCAATGCCTTTTACTGCACAGTGCCTATACAAGTATTCACCCCTTGAATGTTTTACCCTTTGCTGATTTTATAAATCAGTCATGGTCAATATGATTTAAGGGCTCTAGCAAGAAAAAAAACCTCTCTAATGTCAAGGTGAAAACAGATCTCTACAAGGTAATGTAAATTTTAAAAAATATGCAATGTAAAATAAGTGCCTTCAAAAATATTCACCCCCTAATTCAACAAATATCCAGCCAATCTGTGCTAGTAGTCTCACAATTAGTGAAATGGGGATCACCTGAGTGCAGTGAATGTGTCTCAAGTGACTGTAGTATAAGGACACCTGGAAGGTCCAGTCACTGATTCATCAGTATTCATGGCTACCATTACACCATGAAGACAAAATAACACTACAAGCAACTCAGAGAAAACGTTACTGAAAATATAAGTCTGGGGATGCACACAAAACAAATGTCCAAGGCACTGAACATCCCCCAGAGTTCAGTTAAATCCATCATCAAGAAATGGAAGGAATACAGCACATGTGTAAATCTGTCTAGATCAGGCTGTCCTCACAAACTGAGCGAAAATGCAAGAAGAAGACTAGTGAGAGAGGCCACCAAGGCACTAATTCCTACTCTGAAAGAGTTACAAGCTTCAGCAGCTGAGATGGGAGAGACTCTGCATACAACAACTGTTGGTCAGGTTCTTCATCAGTCAAAGCTTTATGAGAGAGTGGCAAAGAGAAAGTCACTGTTGAAGAAAACTCAGATTAGATCTGGACCAGACTTCACCAAAATGCATGTGGGAGACTCCATGGTCAAGGTGGTATAAAGTTCTTTGTTATGATGAGACCAACATGGTGACTTCAGGACAATCTTATTTAGTCTGAGATCGATTTATTTAAATTTTATTGATACTTCTTACTGTAATATGGCATCTGTCAAAATCAACAGATTTAACTGCAAGAAAAAAAAGATGTATAACTACATTATTGCACAGAAACTTATTCAGCATCTAAAAGTAGTGTATTTTGGAGAGCTGGCTGATGCTAACTGGCCTTACTCTCCTTTTCTGTCTAATTACCATAATCACAGTGAAATGCTCTGGCTGCTGACATCTGCTTGGTTTCAGCCTGTGTGACATATTGTCAGACACACTGTGGACCCAATGCTCAGCGCCATGACCTTTCAGCTGCTCAGCATTTTACCCACAAGAGCCCCCTCTTTCTTTTCTTTCCATCTCTCTTTCTCTTTTTGGACATATTTCTTTTCAGCAAATCTAGCAGCCTGTCACCCCAGTCACTTTAATACTTGGCATGCATTCTGACTAAGCCCATGAGCACAATGACTGACGCTTCATGTCTTAACACTGCCGGACATTTTACATGACCAAGCACAATTTCTGGCAAGTTGTCAGAATGTGACATAAACTTGAAGACAAAGCAACAAGGTAGCATGGCACAGCATAAACTACTACAGAACAACAGGATGCCATTTCTAAGCACAAGAAGACACAAAGGCAAACCTCCTTGGTTCTGTTTTGGTAGAAAATTTAGAAACAGAAATGAGCTCGAAAGAAAGGATAAGACTGTTGATATTCAGTTTACTCTCAGAAAATGTCAAAGACTAAAACCAAAAATAGAATTGTGGTACTAACAACACCAGGTATAAGCCTGTTTTTTTTTCCATTTTGTGGAAAACTAGAACAACTGCCTGGTGGTTATACTCCTCTGTGGGGTGTACAATGACTGGACAGTAAAAGCTCAGTGACGGGTCAAGAAGGACTAGGAGGGTTCCTGTGGTAGAGTCATTTGTATAAACCACTGAAGCAAGGGATAAAGTGAGGCCTAATGGCCTTTATCTTTGACCTCAAAAACCTAATTAGTCATCCTTGAGTCAGGGTGGACATTTGTGAAAAGTCTGACAGAAATCACTCCATGTTCCTGGGATACCTCAAGCAAGGGATGAACATGAGGCCCAATACTTTTACCGGACAAAATCAGGTAAGTGCATCCATGAGCCATGGTGGATGTTTGTGCAAAGTTCGGGAAAAACTCTCAGAGCAATTTTAAGATGTTCACGAGCAAGAGATGAAAATGAGGCCTAATGACCTGTAACTCTGATATATAACCTCCAAAATCAAACAGTTCATCCATGCCTTAGAGGACATTTGTAGAAAATATGAAAAGAAACCTAAGTGTTTCTGAGATGCAATGTTCACAAACATTCCATCTTTCTGGCAGAACAAAACAATGCTTACTGAAGCACAGCTATTTAACATCATCGACTCCAAACACCACATCATCAGCTCTAGATGCACCCACAAATGGGTAGCTCAATTGTGGTGGAAAAGCAAATCCCCCTTTCTGAGCTGCATCAAACCAAATGCCCAAAATGGGCAAGGAATGAACAGGAGGCCCAATGACCTCACAATTTGCTATTTAACCCCAAAATCTAATCAGTTCATCCTTGAGCCATAGTGGGTGTTTGTGCAAAGTTTGAAGGAAATTCCTCGAAGCATTCTCGAGATATCTTATTCAAAAGCAAGGGATAAACATTAAAATCTCCAAAACCTGGTCAAATCATTCTTGAGTCTAAGCTGAAATGAAAAAAGCCTCCCAAAGAGTTCTTAAGATATTGTGTTCATAAGAGTGGGCCAAAGTCTTCCTCTGTGTATATTCTGCTCTAAATTCTTCCCTAAAATCTAAAATGACACTAAGTATGTATTTATCCACAAGTTCAAATGGTCAAACAAATTAACAAATTATTCTTGCTTAAGTAACATTTACTTGTGTGTTGCCATTTAAAAAAATGATCTAGTCTTTCATCTAAAAATGTTGAAAAAACAAACATTATTTTCATGCCATAAAGTTAAAAAAAGCCATATTTGTGACCTGTTTTAATTGATTTGAGTTTTACATCAGGTTGTAGAACTGGAAAGTATCTAGAGACATCACAAACTCAGACTGTTTTGCTCTCTTCTTGGTATTTGTTGTTGAAGACAAGAGTAGAAAATAACAACAGCTATATCTCCCACATGAAATCCCCAATGGAGCCAAAAAAGACAGAAAAGGGCTTCTATACAGTACGCCTGAGCAAAACAACAGACCTGGGATACTAAAATTTAATTGGTCATATGGGAAAATCCCTGTGCACATCAGTTAAACTACACAGAGATGAGAAAAATGTTAAAAATATTTGAACATCACAACATAATCTGGCAGCCTACACTGCTATGGAAGAATGAGAATCCAATAAACTGGAGATATGAGAATTTTACTCCATTCTTTCCACTTTCTTTGGCATGCCTTTGCAGCCTCTGTCATAGCCAAGTGTGTAAAAACTAAAAGAAAAGAGACCAAAGAAAGGTGTGTGTATGTGAGCAGGGAAAAAAGAATGGTAGAATGAGTAAAAGCATAACCTGAGGCGAGCGGGTAAAAGCATTTAGCGGAGCAAACAGAAAACGGATGGAAAACTGTGCCAACGGGCTGCTGACTGAACACAGCCAGAGAAGACAAGAGAAACAAAGACAGTGAGGGAAATACCGTGGGCTGGATGAAGACAATCTAACGCAATCCTTCAGGGATGAACACAACAGTGAGTTTACGCCCACTCTGAAATTATGCACACTTTACTCCACTACACACCTCAGTGAGCAGGATTTACAGAGGTATGCAGGCTGCTGGTATGCTAGCTGTTAGGGGCAGATAGAGCAGCCTGACCTGATCTACTTGGGTCTTATGACCAGCAGCAGTCATCATGGTCTCATGATCTGATGGAGACAATAAAGGAGAGGCTGAAAAACAGAGGGACTCTTTGCTTGGTTTGCCTTGTAATGGTTTATAACATGCATTGGCAGAATTTTGTCCACCGTTGAACAATTAACAATCATTCCTACTGCCACCTCAAGAGCGATATTCTCATGATTCCAGTGTGGTGGTGAAATTCTGATGTGATGAATCAAGACCACTTTCTAGGTAACAAGACAGTGTAGACAGTTAAAAATGGAAAAAAACAGGACAGTTGACTGCACTGGTAAATCCCCAAACAAAGCCACCAATAAAGGGAGAGCTTTCTGGGGCCCAACAAAACTAGGGGCCAATGGAGGTCAGCTAAAGCAAAGTCCATTGTAAAGTAATACTGTGATATCCATACTTGTTTTAACCTGAATAATAACCACTCTATTCAAAACAACAAAACCTAAAAATATGCTGTTTACTTCTGCTGTAGTACAAAATAGCCCTTTTCAAAATGTAAACAACTTTCCATCGAACTGAATTACTTTCGTTGATAATGTTAACAATCTAGATGAGCACACTGATGAAAATGATTAGGAAATTAATGTCAGACTTCAGAGCTAAGCCATGATGTGCAGAAAAATGGGCACAAAGTAGCAAAATAAGTGACAAGAAATGGACAAAAAGCAGCAAAATGGATTAAAAGTAGCAAAAGGAAGTGGCAAAAATGGGCTATACGTGGCAAAAAAGTGGCAAAAAGTGGCCAAAATGGGTAACAGTGGCTAAAAAGTGGCAATAAATTAGTTAAAGTGACAAACAGAAGTGACAGGAAATGGCAAAGAATGGCATTAATGGCTGAAAAGTAGCAAAATATGACAAAATGCTCAAAATATGGGTTTACAGTAGCATAAAGAAATGGCAAACAAGGTTAGAGTGGCAAAACTGGGTTAAAGTGGCAAAGGAAAGAGGCAAATATGGGAAAAAAGTGGCAAAATAGGTGACAAAAAGTGCCAAATTAGCTTCAATGTTGCAAAACCAAGTGGTGAAAATGGGCAAAGGGGGGGTAAAAGGGTTAGAAGAGGAAAGCAGGGTAAAATGCTGGAAAAATTGGTTACAAGTTGCAATGAGTAGCAAACATGGGTAAGAAGTGGCAAAAACAAGTGGCAAAAATGGGCAAAAAGTTACAGACTAAGTAAGGGGTATAATGGGCAAAAGGTGGCAAAAATATGGGTTTAAAGTAGCAAAACAAGACAAAATGCTGCAAAAATCAGTTAAAAGTGGCAAAACAAAGTTGCAAGAATGGGCAATAAGTGGCAAAATGGTAAAACAGTGAAAAATGGGGCAAAAATGGCAAGAAAGTTTCAAAAAATGGGGGAAAAGCAGCAACATTTATTAAAAGTGGCAAAAAAGTGGCAAGTAAGGGCAAAACACAGCAACAATTAGTTAAAAGTGGCAAAAAGAAGTGGCAAAATGGGTTTCAAAGTGGTGAAATGGGTTAAAAAAGTAGCACTAATAAATAATCTGAACATCAGAACCCAATAATAGCTTCAAAGTGAGATAACTGTTAGCCAGGATGCTAACACCAATGCGACTGATCCAACATACATGCATTGATATCATCAATCAGTTACAACTGGGAGGGCCCATTTTCTGGGCTTTCCAGGGGCCCAGCCAACTCTATGGGCAGGCCTGTCCCCAACCATTACATAAAATCACATGTGATATGATAAAATATTTTGTCAATTTTGTTAAAACTACATCAAAGGCATCGATGCTATCCACCATGTAAAATCATGCAGATCAAGCATGAAGATACTCTGAGTCCCACTGCAAGGACTGTAGGGAAAGCACCATTTAAATGTACAAACATGCTTAAATTACACAAGGTGAGAAAGAGAGAATGTGCGTTTTTTTGTGTAATGGCAGGCAGAAAAGCTTTGTGAGAATTCAGACCTGTGATTTTCTCTCTCTTAGTGCAGCAGAGCTTAGGAGGCTGCTGCAATGAATTCAGCTGACAAGTGAAGGTGTGAAGAAACGTGTGCACAGTCGATGTGTCATGTATGTGCCTATTAAACAAGTCTAAGTCTCTCTCCATCTAATATGAGGTGAAAACATGTCTGCTGGGACTGTTTTCCTTCCTGACAGGAGAGGGGGAATGTGTCAGCCTTCATGGAAACTGAAGTGTGTGCTGTATGTGTTGTATAAAGTTACATAAAATATGTAAATGTCCAAACAACTTGAATACATTTCGCAGGGGAGATAATTGAGACTGAAAAGTTGTTTAGTTTTACTTCAGATGAGACATGCTGTGTTTCAGAGCTAGTACATAATGAAATACTTTTTATATGTAATCAAGGCCTTTTCCTTGTTTAAGAACAATCCAAGATGGTATGAAGGAAAAAAGACTACCTTCATCTGACTAGACGATGTTAGACGCTAGAAGGCCTGCAGAACTGAGTAATTTGTGATATTGATCATCTCCACAGTTCACTTCTGTAAAGTGTAGGGCTCAGTGTATGTAAAAAATTTCTGATAAATACAGCATTGAGGTCTATGGAAAGTTGTGAAGTACTGACTTTCATCTGTTCTCATTCATTCTTAACAGCTGCCCCCCACTTCCTGACCCCCACTGAGCATTCCTGCATCATCGGCATCATATTACTACAAACAATCTATACATGTTTGGCCAGTATATTGACAGAAATTTTCCTATCTGCTGATATTCATATTTTTAAGCCAATATAGATACCATGCAGTGCATCCCTACTATTTATTCAATATTTAGGAGTTTGCCTGAATTTTGGCAACCAAAATCATGAAATAACAATAATGGGTGGCTAGGACTTAAAAAAATGTTGTGGTATTGAAAACTGGTATTGATATCATGTTAGGGTGTCCTGACGCTGTAATGATGTAGTTGTCAGCACTGTTAGGGTGATCTTTCCTCAAAGATAGTCTTTGCTGAGAGGTTGTTGGCATTGATTTGAATGATCTTGACCATGTTTTTCAAGGGAAAGGCACTTAGAAGTCAAAGGCTATCCTGGGAGACCCTCACCACCATCTGCATGAAGAGTTTAGACTTCTGTGTGCAGGGAGGAGGCTTACTTATGCAAGGAGGGCCAAACTGAACAGATAGCTGAGGTAATTTGTTCCAACAGCTGTTGGGTTTTTAAATGAGCTGTAGGTACTTTTGACATCACACATATATGGACTTTGTGGCCCATATCTCACTTCCCATCTATCATGTTATGGGAGTTATGTGTTATTTGTATGTGTTCATGCCTTGAAGCAGCTTGTATGATGTGTATAGTCTGTGTAGACTTCTGTTAAAACCATATTGTCTCTTGAGACAATAAAGATATCCAATCCAACCTGATCTAATATGATTTCTTACTAATATGACACGTAGCTAAGTTTAAAAATCATCTCTTGTCAGGACATTATAACATTGATTTATTTAGCATTCCAATATCGGCTAGTAAAAAGACCATAACCAGACATTGGCTGCATCCTGACTCCCCCACAATCAAAGAGTGGGAGGATATAGTTAACGAAATCTATGTCATGGAAAAAATTACTTTCTCCCTTTGATTACAAATGGACAGATTTACACAGCTGTTGTCAAGATGGATTACCCACAAACGTCAGCCACAGTAACTTTTCTTGATTTCTGTAAACTAACAAGATAGATACTTCACAGGTGCAACTTGATGTTAACCCCATAACAAATCTGTGCATAGGTACCCATAGAATGTACACACATAGCATACTGAATATTGTATTTTTCTTGCACACCAATTGTTTCTGCCCTTCAATCCTAGATGGAAAAAGAAATCTTGTTGAACAGTCTAAGTATCCACGTGTATATTAACGTGATTACACATTCCTCTGCAAAGACCGTATGTAGTTACTAAATGAAAAGACTGTAACTAAAAACAAGGAAAAATGGGAATACTGATAAAAGAAGAATTCTTAAGAGAAGTCATGTCGGATACAAATATGTCATTGTGGATCTCTCTTACTTTTTGCTATGTAAAAGCTTGACTGTTGATATTTAAAATGACCCTGAACTTCCCCTAAATAAAGAATTGCCAAAAAAAAAATCATCTATTGGTGCATCTTTGCTGCAGTGGGCTCTGGCGCCATGTGTTCTTACCTTGTTTGGCTGACTAAAGAATGGATTTCCGGCACATCTCTGGTTGATGACGTCTCTGATCAGATGTTTCTGCCCATTGTAGGTGGTGAGGATGCTGATGCGGTCTGCAGGGTAGCCCAGCAGACGCATGTACATGTACAGAGCCACACAGTACTCAGCTTCTGCCAGGTTCTTCACAAGGAAGAGAGAGAAAAAGGTGCAAGGTTAGCACTGTGCTCAGGAACCTGGTGTCGGTCAGTTCAATGACATTTTTATAATTGAGGCAGTAAGGTTAATTACCAAGATACACACATTTTTTCTTAGCATCACCACAGAAGGGCTGTTTCCTGTGTTTGACACCTGGCTGTTCTCATTCTCTCATACTTCCACATCTTGCTGTTGCCCTTTCTCACCTGTCGAGTGTTTGACTTCACAGCCAGATTAAAGCCCTGCTCATTTATGCATGAGTAGCCATCTGATTTGGGCTGGAATTAATTGCCTCAGACAGAGTACAACACCTCTGGTAGCGAGGCTGGGACCATATTTCCCAGTCTGGACTGCTTACATAGAGGAGGAGGTGTTTTGCATATTTTGCTTGTTAACTCGGGAGGCAAAATAATTTAAAATTGCTGCTTTTGATTGTTTTCCAGGATAAAAACAAAGATGTCTCCCAGGAGCACTTAGTTATTAATGCATCCACTGCATTTAAACAACCAACCATGAAAAATGGTTTTAATCAATATCTCCTATTTCAGCCTAAGATTTTAAACCACCCAACACAATGTCACCTCCAAAATGTGACTGCTAAGGAGCTAATATGCATCATTCACCTACTTTAGAATCAACAAATTCCTCAGCATGCACATCCTGGCTCTGAGGCTAAAATCTGCCCTTCAAGTGTGACAAAAAAAAAAAAAAAGAATTAAATAAATCTAAAAGGAAGACAGTATGCATTATTCATCCAGTTTCAATTAAGCCTGGACGTCAGCCTTACCATCTTTGATAATAATTTATGCTGCTTCATCAACAGTTCCTCATCCAGCTGCACTGAAGTCAACACTTCAAAAACAGAGACAGCCTTTGTTCTTCCTCCCCTGTTACCTGTCTCCAAATGGCACTAATTTATAACTTTAATGACTATATGAATAAGTGTTAGGGATGAGCAAGGAAATATTCAACATGAGCTGTTGAGTGCTCAAAAAGAAGGAGAATTTATCGTGTTGAGGAAAGAACACCACAGGGCTGGGAAATACATTTAAGATATTGATATAAAAAAGATATAAAATGCAAAAAATATATATATTTGATATTATTGTAGTTTATGCTATTCTGACAAGAAAAGCCTAATGTCACGCTAAGTAGAAAGATTGTTTACAATAAGAACCACAGCCAGGAATAAATGCACTGACTACAGATACTCTATTTGAAATGTGTAATCTAAAGGCTGATTTATACTCCCTTTACTAGGGATGGGAATCGAGAACCAGTTCCAATTGTTTTAATCCATCAACATCATTCACATTTAATCTTATCAATTCTCTTGGCAGTGCCTTACTTCTGTGTGCCTTGGAAAGCATGGTCTCACAAGTGGCAGATATTGATCAGGTTTTACTGATATTGATGCCATTATCAATTCAGCTTATTGATTCAATTCTTTATTGATTCCCTTATCAATTCCTTCCTTTGAATTTTCTTTTTAAAAAAAGTAGACTATATAGGTTTTCACTGATAACAACTCAAATTTAATGTGTCTCTTTCTCTCTGAACAAGATGTATGCCATCTCAGTGAGAGTCAATGACAAGCACACTCCAATCACTGGCTATAAGAAACAATTTTAATTACTAAAAATGTTAAACATCAAGTTTTTGGGAGAAGAACATGCTCTAATATACAATAATTCTCTTTTTTGTTGGAACTGTCTGAATTAAAACAAACTGCTTAAACTTAAATAGAATACAATACTACAACTCTTTTTCTTTAAAAGATAAAACTAGTCTCTGGATACTAGAACTCTGATGTATAAAAATGAACAGTTCAACAGAAGTTGCACGTCACGTTGTTACAATGGTTTTTGAGAAATGAAGCCACACCTTTGACCTCTTTAACCTGTTTTTTTGTGATGGACCACCATGTTTACTTCCTCTACTTCTCTGTTCTTGCTCACTCTGACATCTGGAAATAAGGCATTGATAAGGGAATCTTTGAGATTTGATGTAAATGATGCAGATGGATTCGAACCAGTTGGAACGGGTTCTAAATTCCCATCCCTATTCTTACAACTCACACAATATTAGGCAGTACTGTCTCAGAAAGTTTTAAGAAAAGCTCCGCCGTTTATCGACCTATTCGTCTTTGATGTGTTTTGATGCTCTTCTGGCTGAAACTATTTGAAATATTGCCTTAAAAAGTCCCACATGATTACAATGTTACAATGCAATTTAGCAGGAACTTTTACACATGGTGTATAGCAGCTTTTTAAATTTTTTAAAATGATGAACACCTGCAGTGAAACAACCAGTTATTCACATGAGAAGACCTCTCACTAGCTGCATTTCCATTACAGTTTTTTCAAAATAAAAGTGATATTTCTAAAATTTTGATTAAGTACAATTGTGCTTTGAATGTCGTTCCATTGAAGGGTGTTTTGGGCATGAGCCTTGAGGAAGATGGATGCTAAAAACCTGTTTTGTGTTGGCAATGGATAATAGTTCAGAGGCAGAATCCGTATGCATGGCAAAAGCCACATATAAGGGTATAAGTATGAGGTTATGAAGAATCTCGGTCTCCTCTTCTGTCCACATGTACCGCGCCATGTTGTCTCGGAGTGAACTGGCCATGTGACACCGTACTTTATGTCCTGTGATGTATAAATGTGGAAAAAATGTTTCCATTGCACATTAGTGATGCATTTCTATATTGAAACATCTGAAAAACCACCTCATGAGAGCGTAAAAACTTTTTAGTGACATTTGAGAGGATTTTCAAAATTCAAGTAATTCCATTACCAGTTTTTCTGATGCACTATTTAGATTACTATCACCATCTCCATGGACTAGGTTGTGTATTTGGAGCATGCTTTGACACCAGAGGGTGTGTCCAGAGAGGAGGCTAGTGAGGAGCAGAGTGTGCCTGTAGCCTCATTAACAGAGAGTGTGAAGGACTCGTTAAGTGAGGTCATGGCAGCTGAGATCTCGTCTAGTTATATTCTACTTCGTTTAGCCATGCTAAAATGAATGTTATAAACCGGAAATCAATTCTTCTTCACTGCTGGAAAACAGTGGATGCAAGAGCTAATGTTTTCAGAGTAGCAAAGAAGGACAAGGACCAATTGCAGCAGCAAAGTTTGGAGGCTGTGTGACAGTTTTTCTCTGTGCGAGTTTGTCTAAAAACCTTCCAGACCGGCATTTTTATACATGACAAGAAGCGACACAGATCATTAAAATTTGAATAACTTTTTAACCATAAATTGTAACCTCTTACTTGTTTTTCCTCTCGAAGCTAGCCATTGTGCCATCCAGTTGAGGCTTTACATGCCTTTGTATCCCTTATGACAGCATTTCTATTGAGCCTGTAACTCGGGTGACTTTCGGGACTTTAAAGATTAAATCCACACCGGTAAACCCGATATTGGCTGTATTTTTATCCATTTAAATCAATTTTCAATCATTTATTACCGCTAGCTTGACTGCTGACTGCCATATTGCTCTCTGTAGTAAAACTCACAATAATGAGCAGAGAAATCTAAGTGTCACAGAGAGGCTTTACATTATTTGTTGAACCATGTTCTGAGTCAAATGTCCGGCTAAAATAATTTGCTAGTCTTCCACAGCACAGTCGGTCCAGGAAGTTTACACCGTTACAGACCGATACCCAACACTCTGTTATCGGAATCTGTATTGAGAAGAAAAAAATGGCATTGCAACATCTCTAAAAGCACTATATTCATCTGTTTTTTTTGTTTGTTTTTTTTTTCAAAAAAAAAAATATTACAATAAATATTGCAGAGAGAAAAACTGTTGCAATGTCTGTTTTTTCCAACATCGTTCAGCCCTAAATGAAGACATGTCTTCAGTTTGGGGATATTTTAAGATAAATAGGGATGACAAAAATAGACCAGACTGCAAACTATACAAATTGGTACATACCAACTGTAGGTACCTTAATGTAAGTTCTTGTACCTGGTCTGTTCAAAGTCATATTGGTGCATCCCTAAGAATCAAGATAGGATTTTTTGTCCATATCCCTAAACCCTCAAACTCAAGCCTCATTGAGGATGTAAATTGTTCTTATTTTTGTAAGGCCCTGATCTAATATTTTTAGTCTTAGTGAATAAAAATACTCCTGAAGTAGCTTTAGTGTTTGGCTGCAGAGAGAAAATGTCACTATTGTCATAAACACATGTAGAAATCTCACACACTCACAGCGGAGTAATATCTAATCAGACATGTAGTTGGCCTTTCAAGCTTTCCTTACCTCATATGCATATTTTACATGAATGTAATCTAATGTCGCAGCACCCCAGAGAAACATGTAATCATATCAACAAGGTCAGACCTAACCCGTGCTGTTTGAGTTAATGGCCTGAAGCTAAGTGAGGACTCCAGAGATGATAGAAACAGATGAGATAGAAGATAAGAGGCTTTCAGGTCGTAGTGTATGTCCAAAGACAGTAATAAGAGGTATAAATCTAGACTAGCTGCGAGTGAAGCCCACAAAGCTTTCTGCTCTTATGTTGTTTTAAAATGTAGCTTGTGAAGCAGAAAAGCCTTGCCTAACAAGCCTAGTGGCTGAGAAAAGCCATTTTCACACAACAGAAGATGTGGATTTAGATAAGTCTCTCGCCCTTTATGAGCCATCTGACAACTTGGGAAATACTATCAATGAGGCTAAGACTCAATATGGAAAGTGCTTTAACAAATGAGGCGAGGAAGCAGAACAGACCTTCGGAGTGTGTGGGTGCGTGCATGAGTGTTTGTGTGTACGATGGGTGCACGGTGCCTGTTTAAGTGCAAAGCAGGCTTGTGGCAGTGTTTGTTCAGCTGTGACAGGCATTCAGCATGCACTGGATACATTCGCTTCTCTAGTGTCCAATTTATCCCTTCTGGTTCCTGGGAAAGTGCATGCATGTGAGTGAGAGTGTATGTGTGTCAGGCATAGTGAGTAATACTGGTAATTCCCTTGAGGAGCCTGAAAATGGCAACAGGCAAATGGAGTTGAGGTTCATGTGACCTGGTGCCTCGAGAAGCGCACATGGTCTGGATTAAAGAACAATAAGGAGCTTCAGGGACATGAGCAAACACAGCGCTGACCGCTGCACTAACATCCATGAGGAACTCTGATATACTTTATGTACAGAAGTATTCAGCTGCCTGACCACTACACTAAAAGGGACTGTAGTGACACTGTATTAAAATCCATGTACTTTAATATGGAGTTGCCCCCCACTTTGCAGCTACAACAGCCTCCACTATTCTTGGAAGGCTTTCCACAAGATTTTGGAGTGTTTCTGTGGGAATTTGTGCCCATTCATTCTGTAGAGCATTTATGAGGTCCACTGATGTTGGACGAGAAAGCCTGGCTTACAATCTCCATTCAAGTTCATCCCAAAAGTTGCTTGAGGGGGTTAAGGTTAGGGTTGGGTATTGTTTGGCATTTTTCAACAGCTGTGACAAATAAATACTTTTTAAAAAGTGCAAATGCCTAAATGGTATCTGAATTGATTGTGAATTAAAAGAAGAAAAGGGTTTTAAAAGTTGGCAGATGGATAATAGCTGTCTCAGTATCGTAAATGATTCAGAATTAGGATGCCAATGGAAGTAATGGAAGTAGGTGTAACTTCTTAACATATTTCATGCCTTTCCTTTGGAATGGCACTGATTGTTTTGCAGGTGTGAGGTACTGAAATGAAGCACAGAAATTTGGCTTGTAATTTGGTACAGTAGGTATTGGACGTATTGGTTCTGGTAATATGTTGGTACTGTATTTCGATAGTTATCCCTTGTTGAGGTCAGGACTCTGTGCGGGCCAGTCAGGTCCTTCCACATCAAACCATGTCTCTATAGTCCTTATTTTTTTCCAATGGGGCAGAGTCATGTTGGAATAGAAAAGGTCCTTCCCCAAACTGTTGCCACACAGTTGGAAGCATAGAATTGCCCAAAATGTCTTGGTAAAAAAATGGCTGCTGAAGACAATACAACTGGTCTAATTTACTTGTCAGCACCCTAAAATACCAGACGTGCATTTATTTGTTGCTTCTTTCCCAGGGGCCACAGAATACACAGCCGTACTCTTCATCTCCTCCAACAACGCCTCTGGTGTCTTGTTTGCAGTAACTGCATTAAAATGAATAGCTGCTCAACTTTTATTTACTTGGACTTCAGCATAATACACTTGGCATAACTGTCCATGATAAAAACAAATGAAAACATGGCATAGGGACTAGAAACTGGCATGAAAATTGCACTGCCAACTAACTTTTCAGCAGAGTAGTGCAGAGCAACTTCTTTGCATCAGAAAAACTCACTTTACTCTTAAAGGGGACATATTATGCAAAAATCACTTTTTCAGGCTTTTCTAACACAAATGTATGTCCTTGGCCTGTCCACAATCCCCTCAAATACCAGAAAAAATCCATTCCTTTTCCCCTCTCTTTCTCCACCTTTCAGAAAATGTGTGCTGAAACAAGCCGTTCTCAGATTTTATGCCTAGTGACCTCACCAGGGGCATAAGCACCCACCCCCAGGGTCCCTCCCCCACTTGGAGGAAAGTTCCACCCTCCTCTACTGACCCTCTCAGCTACCAGCTGAGATGCTGGATAGATCAGTGGCTTAACCTGCTGACTATGGTCTGGGAGATTGATGGTTCGAATCCCAGTCCAGGTACTAAACTTTGGATTAAAGTGTCTGTAACACCAGGAGTGCAGAGAGAGAGATGTGGTCAGGGGCGGAGTCAGACAGCTAATTATATTTAAAGCCACAGGCACAGAAACAGCTCATTCTGGGAAGGGCTGAAACAGAGGGGCTTTTAGATATGTAAAAATCCAATACAGAAGTGTTTTTTCAGCAACAAATTTCACAGGCATGTTTTGGGGACTTCTGAGAACAATATAAACGTGTCTTAAAAGGGTAAAATATGTCTCTTTTAAATCAAGTGCTACTATCTTTATTCATAACTAAAAATATTAAAAAATACAGTCAAAAGGAACTGGTCAAACAAGGCTTGATACCAGTATTTGCTCTTGTGCTGGTGTCATGCCAGATAAAAAGCTTCTTTTTTTTTTTTTTTAAACCCACCTCCATCAACCCAGCCCACCCTGACCGCACACGTAGTCTTGAGTGCTTCAGCAATGACATGATGAAACACAATCTGGCCCCTTGTGTGAAGGACAAACCCACTGGTCTGTGCTGGGCAGCCGGTGTTAGCTGCAGACCAAGCAGGGTTATGAATATATCATATGGGCTGGTAGCTCCACCGTTTAAATTTAAAAATGAATGAACTGCTGTACAACAGCCAATTCAGTGGAAATGGAGGCTGAGGAGGAATATAGTTATCTGCTCTGGTGGAACTAAATGTGTGTATCTGTGTAAAAGGGTGTATAAAATGGGCTACATTGTGTTATACAATCTTTTCTGCTGTTCTAACATTGTACCTTTGCTTTAGTTATACTGAACAGGAATGTGTGCCACTAGCTGGCTAAACTATTAAACCTTGCCATCCTCGCTAGTCGGAACCAGAATAACTCTGTGTTGAAATAAGTTATTAAAATCTGAATAAATGTAGGCCAACAGTGTCATTAAATGTTGAGTTTGCAGCAGATACCCACCTCCTGATGCCTCTATAATTGGTAGTTTCAGCATTTTAAAAGTAATACCTTTATCTTTATTTAATTACTCCCTGCCATGTTTGTGGAAAAATGTGTCATGTTAAACATGCATGCTGTAAAGCACCACACATTTCTGTGGTAGCCTTATCATTTTATACATTAATAATGAACTTTTATTCAGTATTTGCAGTCATGCTTTGTGGTACAAAATGCCACGTTCATGATGCACATTTTAAAAGGTCACATTTATTGTTATTGAAGAATGAGATGAACTGTTTCAAGTGGCAGTTAAATATTCTACATGGGTTTGGATAGGGTTAAGTCATTTTTGATCTGACTTTTTCCAAGTGTTTTCTTACCTTTCAACAAGTCAACTTGTCTGAATTTTAAATCAGATTTATTGGATTGGGAAATGATAAGATGCAACAAACGTTCACAGCACTAAATGCTATTGTCAAAAAACTGGTGCTCACTAATAAGGAAATACACTTAAATTTATGTTATTAATTTTGTAAGTACAAGGTTTATATGGTTAAAAAAACATGTCGGTTTTAATTAGTTTACGCCTGGTTGTTTTGCAAAATAAAACTGAAGTCTTAATTTTTCAAGTAAGACTTGAAAGAGCCACAAGTCGTTACAAAAGAGCCACTTGTTAAGCATCACTGCCCTATCTTATTGGAGTAAGGGCATAAAAGCTCAAAAATAAAATAAAAACACAAATATAGTCAAAGAAACCCAGTCAAAAGGCCTGGTTTGAGACTAGATTTAAACCAGCGGTTTAACCAGTGGTCAAATGGCACCTTGTAGGAGCAGCAGAGGTAAACTGGATAACAACCTCTCAACTGGTGTAGCCCAGCACAGGCTTGAGGATGTTTAACTGCAAGGAGGAATGAAGGCTGATGGAGATAGCACTACTGAGGTTAGCCGGCTGCACTCAGAAAGCTGACTTGATATTGGATCTGCATTGTGTTTAATTATTTAGTACAGCCAAAATAGGCAACAGAAAATATGGTTTTAAAACAGGTTTTAGCCATGTGCAATTCATTTCACTCAATTTCAACTACCTTCTGTGTCTTTTATTACCTTAAACTGTCAAAGTACCAGACAGGGAAATAAGCTGCTAGGAACATCCCCATTACTGACCTGGTAGAAGTAAGGGCTGGGCTCGGATTCTCCCACTCCATTAAAGTCCTCCACATTAACCAGCTGGAAGTCAAAGGTCAGGCCAGGGTTGGGGACCTGGAACTCTGGCAGTTGCTGCACATGGGGCAGGTTACCCAGGTGTTTGTAACGCCAGTTGTACAGGTTACACAGGCTGTTGGACAAGAATACAGAAAAAAATACGGAGTCACAAAGGTGTACAACCTTTTAAAAGAAGTAATAGTGTTAATAACTGCATCCAATGTGAAGTCAGTTTAGTCAATTCAAAACTTTATTACAGACTCTAGGTCCAGAGAATTCAAAAGAAGAATTCAGAAGTCAAAAGTGGCTCCAGCTTAGTTTCTTTCATGATTACCCACCTTGCTCGTGCACGGCCCTGTGCATCCAGATCTATGGTGGGCACTCCCAGGCGCACAAATCTGGTGAAGAGAGACTGCTCCATGTTGGAGTACTTCTGGAAGGCCATGTTCTTAATAACAGGGGGCAACTGATGGTGGTCTCCAATCATGATCCAACGCTTCAGCCTGCTGTAGCCATCTTCTGGGTTCTGCAGGGAAGGAAAGAAAAAAGATGAAGAACAACACCTCCTACAGTGAATACTAGGAAAGAAATTCTGTCCTGCTAAGTCTGCCCAATTTTCACAAACTCAAACCCAGCGCCCTACAACAACAGCATGTCCAACTTTATTCAATTTTGTTTAGTCTAATGATCTGACTGTGTTACTTTGTGTTTGTGAAATGAGATTTGTAGCGTGAAACAGGATTTAAGTCCAGGAGGCTACAGAAAGATGAATGGCTACTGCAGCTTTTCTTCAATCATGTCAACGTCATGCTGCCAGTTTCCAAATCAGATGAAGTTAATTTGGAGCTCGACCCTCAGACAAATCTGCTCTACCAACCACTGCAGTTCAAGTGCTGATTTAATCACTGAGATCACTGATAAGGCTTTAATAACTGTATAATGAAAGGAAAGGGGAGGAGGAGGATTAAACTGTTTTGCTGTGACGCACACCTTGCAGAAGCCCTCCGACTGTGGCTCACTAAACGAGAGAGATAAAGAGAGGAGTTCTGGCGGGGTTGTTAGACGGGCTGATGTGTTTAATGATCTCATCTGTAAACAGACATTAGCACTATCTCGGACAATTAGGCACAACTACAGGACAAGCACCATTACTGTGTTTGGAGCCCATCAGTCAGACCGTAAAGGAGAAAGTCAGGGAGTAGAAGGTTGAGTCTTGACTAGAGGATTAAACTATGCTTGAAAGGACTTGTTAGAGGCCTTAGGCTCTACACTTACAGTCAGAATTTCCACATTCTCTGCCATCATTGCACATCATTAACAAGACAGTCAGGATGGTGTTACCTGTAACAGGAGGGGGATGAAGGTCTCGATCTCCAGAATTTGAGCAGCTTCTTCCATCAGGATGTTGTCATACTAATAAAGAGAAATCAATCCAAACAAATCAGAAAACTGACATAATACTGCCTTAATCAGTTTGCTGTCAATTTTGAATAACCTACCTTAAATCCCAGCTCCACTAGGTCATGACGCTTGAGTGCAGCATGTGTACAGGTCATGGCAATGATTTTGGCTTCCTTCACCAGCAGATATTTGGAGCGGTCCAGTCCACTCCTCAGCAGCTCAAAGGCCCTGAACTCCTTCAAAATAGACAAGAAAGGAGGGAAATATATTTTTGTAAAATGACCATGACAATTATTTATAAGGCTGGTACACAAGAATAGGGGGGAATCAAGCAAAACAAGGACCTTAAAGGCCATTAAAATACTTGTAGATAGGCAGCAGCCCATTTTAACAGTTACAGGCATAAAAGCACAGTGCAATTACAAACAGCAATCCTAGGCCACAGAGCAGGAAGTCATCAGTCAAATCTCCTACGGCTGATGCTTCTTCCAACACCTTTAATCTACTTTAAAAAAAAGTAAAGAAAACTACTGCACTAGAGTCCAAACTGCAGGAGACTGAAAGACCTTTTATCACATTCCAGACACACTTTGGGGACTTAAATTACTGTGTTAACTTTCCAAGTTTTATACAGTGAGGTCGTGAGGGGGAACTTTAGAGACATGCTGACAAAATGATGGATGATAAGTGTCAAAAGTGATGCATAAGATGATTATCTAGGGTGAAATAATCACACCTCTATAGAAAAAGAATGCACAGTTCAATTTTCTGAGACACAGCCACAACTAAAACATCCTTGTCCAACTAAATCAAAAAACAAAAGTGGACTAGGGCTGCAAGTAGCACTGAAGGGCCCTCCCACCTTGTTGCATGTCAGTGTGTATCACAACCACCGTTGAGCGTTAGCAATCTGTGCACTGTGCTGTACCACATCAAAGAGAACGTGATCCTCCCATGACTATCATTTAATAGAAAATAATGAGCATACTGTACTTCATATATACATGTTATGTGGCAGTACAACAAAGGAAGATGCTAATATGTAAAAGTGATAAAGCCAGGACTCATATTCGCCATGGAAAATTCAAAGAAGGTGGAACATTTTAATATAGGAGGTTTTATTGGCCTCTCACAGTAGGTGGCGCTGCAGATTAACCATGAAAATAACATTAAAGTGTGTAAAGGGGTAGATCTTAATCATACATGTGAAATAGGAATCATATCAGATGTTTGATATGAGAGCTATACCTACTTCCTGTGAAAGTGGCGAGATATTGAAATGCTCGTCATCTCCAATGAGGTGTCCTTTAATCAAACATGTCAGTGTTGTAGACAGTTATTGAGGATGGAATCTGAGCTTGACAGTTTTATTACAGTAAGTGGAATAACAAATGACCAGTTGTGTGACTTCCTGTCTCCAGTAGGGGTGGGTATTGTGTGGTGGGTTTTTGATACCAGTGCTAAATCTTACTACTTACTTTTGAGGGTAGAAAACCTGTGTTGAAAGTCAGCAGGAGAATAAAAGCTGTCTGAGTATCATAAATGGTTTCTACAAATATCTTTACAAGTTGCCAGGCAAACATGGGATATAAAAGTAAACCATTGAAACTTAAAACATAAATCACACAAATTTCATAACATATTTCTTGCCTTTCACTGGGTGGCAGGGTATCAAAATAAAGTATTAATATCTGTTTTGTAGTTTGGTGTGGCATATATCAGATGCATTGGTACTGGTTTGCGATACTTATCCTTAGCCACCAGTAGGGGGCGCTGTTTGCATGTTGGCCTGTTCAGTGTGATACTGTTGTCTTGGCAGAAACTGATGATCCATATGCAGATCCAGAATCATAAGCCTGGAATGAATGGTGTGTGGGGGTTGAATGTTTTAAAGGGAAAAATGAAAACTTAGAGCAGGAAA
This sequence comes from Cheilinus undulatus, assembly GCF_018320785.1. Taxonomy (NCBI): domain Eukaryota; kingdom Metazoa; phylum Chordata; class Actinopteri; order Labriformes; family Labridae; genus Cheilinus; species Cheilinus undulatus. Next base: position 15,850,337 of record NC_054882.1, read on the forward strand.
TATTCAAATGGAAGAAGGGGGCACTGTTACAAAATAATGATCTAAATGCATGAATGTATTCAGTATCAATATCTGATCCTCCTTGAGAAGTTTGGTGATGATTGATGTAAGCACTGCAAGGTTATGTGGGTTTTTTGTTCCTGGAAGACTGCAAAAAAGCAGAAAATAGGTTTTCTAAGTTTGGCCCCTGGTCACGGCCCTGCCTAAGAGTGAAAACTCAAGCTTTTGATAACTTTTGATCCCAAACTTGTATAAAATTGGCCAGAAAAATAGTAACCATAATAGATCTGTCTGTTTACTCCAGGATGACCCATAACTCCCAAAGACACTTCATCAGAGACCTAAAAATGACAGCTACCAACCTACCATATAATCAAATATATTAACATGAACAGTTTTTTACTCTGATGAGGAAACACAGTCATGTATGTTGCCATAATGCAGCGATACGGATATCAGTCAGCCACAGGACTGATCTGTGCAGAGTATTCTGGGGTTTAGATTTCTGTTCAATAACCAAAGCCTGAAGAGCACTTTAGCACAGATTTTCTTACATAGCTAAGACATTTTTGAGACACTTTCTGCAGAAAATGTCTCTTCTGAGTATTGATATCATGGCACTATTATATCCTCACAGTGGGAGGGAGTGCAGCAGAGAACTCTGGGTAAACAGACATGCTATTATCAGGCTGCCACACTAGCTTTGGAAGGGTATTGAAGGGAAAGAGGGCGGGAGAAGAAGGCTCGGACAGCGCTGGGGCATAAATATTTAATGTGTTACTATTTTAGCATTAATATTAAACCAATCAAAACATGCAATATTGATGAGTTCTATTTTTAACCCGTGTGGCTCCAGAGCAGTTGAAGGATGAAATCAAGATGCTAGGGTTTCACAGACAAAGAGAGAGAGAGAGAAAAAAAGGAGTAAACAGCAGTGAAGATGTAGTGTGACTGCAGAGGAGGAAACAGGAGACGTTTTTAAAGGAGGAGCTCAGGAGACACACCACATCCCTGTCCATCTGTCTATCGAGCGATGAATTATAAGACATTCCTATGACCGAGGATCCACACTGCTTTTAGATCTTAAAAAGCAGACGGGTGAGCAAATTCAGCAGAATGTGTCTTTGTCTATCCTGCACCGCAGACAGCGATACCTCTTAATGGGTGTACAGATTTCACTGCAGCATGGGTGAGGCCGAGGGAGGAGGGAGAGGTGCTGTGATGCAGTGATACAGAGGCCAGCCAGATAAATCAAGGTCACCACACGTGTTGGGATATTACCTCCAGCCAATAACTTCTTTATTGCTTTTCTGAGACCTTCTTGGTGTTCCCATAAATCTGAAATGTTATTGTTAGCCCTATAGAAATACTAGATGGGCTGAGGAGGAATGATAACAAATTCAGCTGTGAGCTTCTGAGAGCCAAACAGTGTGAAAAAAGAGTGACAGAGAGAGTAAAAAAGATAAGCATTAATAGGCTCTATCTCTTTGTTGGAGCACTTATCTTTTCTAAAGGGTCGGCAATCATTTCTACAAATAAACAGTGCAGCACTGTTAAGTATCTTATGTAATGGCTCAGTGTTTGAAGTGAAGCAAAGTGAGGTATGACTAAAACTCGGAGAGAAGCAAACAAAACAGAGGAGCTGCTTAAAAACAGGCATCTCCATAAAGACACAGACAGTGCCTGAGAATTTGTTCTTAATCTACAACAACCTACCACTATGGTGGCCAGGAAAGCACAGTTACTCATGGATGGGAGACTGTCTAACACCTGGATACACAGCAGGAGACCAGTCAGTGAAAATCATTAAATACAGCTGAAAACACGGCCTCTCTATGTGTTTATGTCTGAATGTGTGTAAGATATTTAGTCTTTAAGGAAACCTCAGGAGGACATGCATCTATAAACACTATTTCTAGGCTGTTTAACTGTGTAAGTACATATTGGTTGTTTTTCTCTGCATCACTACTTATTTATCTCAGAATAACAGGCTTGTTTTCCAGTTAGAACAAGTCAATTTCAGTCAATCCCTCAAGATCTCAACAAATTACCTTGTTGTCACAGGGGAGCAAGTGTTGTTATTGTAGTACACAATCGAGAGACCTAGTGCACAGTGTGTGCTCATTTTCCACTCTTACCTCCAGCTGGGTAAATATTTTCTTGATGTGGCGGTAGCATCCCTCTGCGATGTCCATGTCCTCTTCATATGAGCGGCCTTTGAACACGGGCTGGGGAGCGTTGGAGAAGTACTTGTGGAAGGGAAAATGTGCAGCCACCACTTCTACGTCCACTTTCTTTCCCTGTTTAGGCCTGACTTTACTCATGTACTCTTCCCAGCGAGATATCACCTGTAGTGGGTGAAGAGGAAACATACAGTAAGACGCTGAATCCCTTAGTTCACTGTATATCAAACTTTAAGCTCGCACAACTCTAGGTCTTACATGTTTTTGTACAATAACACGGAAGCATTGCCTTCTTTGTATTGTTAAGCTTATTTAACATTTTCTAAGTGCTTGAGAGATGGAGCAGGTTAATATAGGCACTAATTAAATTACACTAGCAGAAAATTCTCACAGTTTACTCTTAAGAACTGTGGCAGCACTGAGATGTTTGATTATGAACAATAACTCAATATTGTTAATTTACTAATATATCTGTAGCCAGTACACAAGTACCCATGCTGCAACTCCTAATTTATCTGAATTTAACAAAATCAATCAATCTTTGTTTGTATATCACCAAATCATAACCAAAGTTATCCAAAGAAACTTTACAAAGAAGGGAGGGCTAGACTGTATGCTATGATCACACTGTTGGTGTTCTGCATGCCTCCGGGCAGCCTTAATGATGCCTGCTGTATTTTCTCATTACTCATGTGAACATAGCAATAAACATGCTACACATCAGCAATGAAAGAAATTAGATAGCTTTACTTGTATACAGGTACCCCTGCTGAGCACCTAATAAACCACAAACCACCAAACAGCAGGGTGGCTTGGTTCTATAAATACTCCTGTGAAAAATGACTTTTAAATTCATGAGGACGCTGGAGGACTTCACTTAATGGCTTGTTAAGTTTCTGTCTGTATGGACTATTGAGACAGCCATCAGACCCTTTGGCATGCCAACATACAGTGCTTAACAAATTTATTAGACCACCACCCAAAGTAAGGTTTATGCCACAGCTGCCCTAAATTAACAGCATTGGTAATTACCAAAATCATTTTTTATGTTTTTGCAGTGGTTAATACACCAATATGTAGAAGCTCTTTAACCCAAATGATATTTTTAATGCTAAAATATAATAATTATTGTTATCCATGAATTTTCAAATTTATTGATTTACAAAACAACCTGACAAAACAGTAAAGCACATTATTATTTCTTGATTAATATGTCAAATTATAGTTATTTACTTGCATTCCTGAACAGAAAAATTTGTGTTAGTGGTTGAATGTTACACTTGATTAATTTCTGACTTCTCAGAGAAGCCCAGTGAGCCGGCTCAAATTTGGGTATAAAAAGGTGAATTCAGTTTGAAATTCCTCATTCCTGTTCAAAATGGTAAAACGTGGAGAGCTCACTGAAAATGAAAAAGTCTGCATTTAAGCACTTCACGATGCTGGATGGTCTTTGAGACAAATATGGCAGGTGGTCTAATAAATTTGTTAAGCACTGTACATGTGTAATCTTTAGAGACGGGTACTGACAGGATTTCATTCATACCAATATCAATATTCATACTGTCTGAATACTGAAGATTACTGATTATGTAGAGACTGAAAAAGCTGATTTGTTGATTTTGGTAGTTCGGCACACTCTACTGCTTTAGATTTTTAAAAAGGTGTATTTCTTTGTTATATTGCTAGTGTAGTCCCTTAAGAAGCAACTACTCAACTTAGACTAGATATACTGACAAGTATGTTATTATCGGCTGCCCTCACTTTTGAATGTTTTGCCTTTTCAGTTATCATGCCCTGACCTGATTAAGAAACTTTAAATAAAGCAGACTGAAAAGTTTGCTAAAAGGAAAAAACTTTTCACTCTACCAAAACACTCCAATGCAACTAACTTTGCTAAGGCTAAAGCTAGCAAAGCTAGGTTAGCTACGTAAACTATGTAGTTAATGAAGCATAAGACTGTACACCTTTTAAAGTTTTGTAACTCTCATAAATTCAGATTTCTGCATGTAAAATAGCTACATAGCTAACATAGCTATTTTATGTAAAATATAAGCATTAGGTACAATAGCTAATGCTAATGTAGCTAACATGACTATATAAGTATAAGCTATCTTTGCTAAAGCTCATATTGCTAAAGCTAAAGCTAACATACCTACATTGGTTTACACAGTATTGTTAAACTAACAAAGCTAGAGCAAGCCACCAATTGTGTAACTACTTCTAAAATGGGTCTATATATAATTTAACATGGGATTAGACCCCTGACTTTTTTCTCTATATTTTTATGGAAGGATGCTTAGTCTGTAATGTTTGCAATTGGTATTTGAAATGGGTATTTCATGAATCTAACTGCCAGACTTTGTTAACGAATAAAGTTGAATTTGAAAAAGACGTGAAACACAGGAAATACTTTTTTATTATGTCACCGTCCATCGGTTTACTGTCCTGACAGAGGTGGAATCTCACAGCAGTGCTCTGCAAGAGGTGGTGTCTGACATCTGCAGTCTGACCAGACCCCTCTCAGTAGTGGCACCTATTTAACATCTTTTCTCCCTAATTTTTTCATTAATAAAAGTTTAAAAAAATAAATGCATAGGACATACGGGGCTTACTGGTTAAATGGAAATAAAAAACAGTTGATGAAGGAGCTAGACTGAATGGACGTACATAAATCTATGTGTATTGTTCACTGACAGGCTATCAAAAAATTTCTAATAAACTCCTGCACACTCATTTGCAAAGCAGTCATTCATTTGCAACATTTCAGTACTAAAGCTTCATCAGGCAAACAATTTGTGATAAAAGGCAGGGCAGTGACTACAACCAGCCAATCATCGTCATGACGTCAGATCTAAATCAGCAAATAAACAACTCTTGACTCCTGAGTAACTATGAGTGACTACCAAAAGCATAACCTCCCAATTCCACATACACTGGCTGTGCCGTGATCTGACACGTGTAGCATTTTTGCTCCGACTGAAAGCGAGTGACCTTGCACACTTGAAGCATGTCAGGAGCATGGCAACGCACAGCCCTTAGTAGCTTGATCACAGGAGAACTACAAGTTCATGCAGGAATAATATGCAAACAGCAGATTCTTTTGATTTCTTGGGGTTGATTTAGTGTTCATTTTGACACGATGCACTGTGTTGTGTCCACACCTTACATTAAGGAATAATGTTATCCAAACATTAATCCTGTCTATTCAAGGTCCAGACAGGGCCTCAGTTATGCTGCTTTAAATGACCAAAACTTGCAGCTTTGTCAACATTAACTGACATCAAGAATAAGCTATCACCAAGTTTAAATGAATTAGCATCACATAAAAAATTGATATCTGCCTTTGTTAGAAAACTCCTCAATACTTCAGCACTGACCATACAAGAACCAGTATAAATTCAGTACTGTCCTTGTTGCAGTATGCTGGTATTATCTTTAATCACTGTCAAAATAGTGTGCTCATAGTGACAGATTCACCACGCTAACAACTTCTTGACATTTACAGCTTCAAATGTCAAAGAATTACACTGTCAGCATGTTTTCTGGGCTAAAATAAACACCAGAACTCAGCTAAAAATGAAGTGTGGGTGGAGAATCCAATCTGCATGCAGCATCAAATTCATGAGGAACTGCAGTTGTGTATGTGAGAGAGGGACAACTGACAGAGTTCTGGCAAGGTGCAAAATTGGCACCATGAGGATAATAAGAAATGAACTCTGACACCGGAGCTATGGTAACAGTAATGATATACAAGTGTTTAATATGGCTTTCATTCAGCAGGCAACTATCTGCTCTAGCGTTTAGTTAGAGCTATGATTACTGCTTAAAAGTATGTCACTGGTATCTCTACACTGTTTTAATCTTTCTCTAATTACTGTTAAGATATACGACTAAAGATGACAGCCACATCCTGCAGTTCTTAGCACAACAAATGTTTAAACAAGATCTGTCCTGAAAACAGAAATGCTACTAAGTAATCTTTTGTCGCTACATTCTAAGAGGACAGTGAATAAACAGCAAGATTTTAGACTGTTTCTTGCTATTTGCAGTTTTGGCAAAAGGAAAGAAGATCGAGTGAGTCAGGGGAATAGAAACTTTAATGCTGCCTGGATTTGACTGGCATTTGACCAGAAAAAAACAAAAATATTCATCTTAATTACTTCTGCAAAATGACTCCTGGTTTCCCTAAAATCTCTATCTCTCCAGAAATCCATATTAACAAACAAACATAAATTTAAAGAGTGTTTGAGATATAATGACTGAGAGAAGGCACTGACTTAAAGATCACCTGGACATTTAAAGGTTTTCTTTTCTTTCTGTACCTGCAGCTCAAATAAAATTCGGTGTTTTCTCTGTTTCTTAGCCTGATTGAATAATGTGCAAAATAAGAATCAACACTAAAAGCAAAAAAAAAAAAAAAAAAAAAAAAAAAGCAGCCTGTGCAACACTGTCATTACAGCTGACACCTTTATTCCTTTGCACATCACAGAAAGATACAAACAACAGGGTTTTTCCTGGCTCAAAATGAGGTGGTGGTACTATACTGTGTGACAACTGGCTGAACCAAACATTTTGACCAGCAACATTAGGAATTCTAATAGTTTTCTTTTTGTAGAAAGGAAAATTCCCATATTAAACTCTATTCTAAACAAAAACATGCCTGTTCAAGGCTAAATATACTACAATATAAAAGCTTACATGTTAATTTAAACAATTAAAAAAGAGTGTGGGTTAAGGTTAGAAAAAAACATAAGGTTCGAATGCCTTATTTGATGTATTCTGGTGTATTTTTGGACACCAATTCTCTTTTTCTAAAGAGAAATTTATTCAGTTTGAATCTTAAATATCTGCTACTTCTTACATGAGTAAGAAGCCTGCAACCCTGACCAGTCTCCCAGTCCATGCTGCTGAAAAACACCCCCATCACAGCATGGTGTTGCCACCACCATGCTTCACTGTTGGGATGGTATGGGCTGGTCATGAGCAGTGCTTGGTTTCCTCAAGACATAATGTTTAGAATTGAGGCCAACTATGTTTCTGAGTACAACTATGTTTCTGCTCCACAAAGGATCTCCAGAGCTCAATCAGAGTGACCATCAGGTTCTTGGTCACCCCTCTTACTTAGGTCCATCTCTCCTGATTGCTCAGAGTCCTGGTTGTGCCAAACCTCTTTCATTTGAGAATCATGGAGTCAACTGTGCTCTTGGGAACCTTCAGCGCAGCAGAATTTTTTTGTAGCCTTCTCCAGATCTGTGCTCATCAACAATCCTGAGTCTGAGCTCTGCAGCTCTGCCATTCCTTTGACCTCATGGCTTGGTTTTTGTTCTGATATGCACTGCACTTTCCAAATCATGTCCAATCAATTTGATTTACCACAGGCTGAATCCAATCAAGGCGTACAAACATCTCAGCAACGATCAGAAGAAATGGGAGAAGCCTAAGCTAAATTTCAAGTGTTGTTGCAAAGGGTCTAAATACAATGAAATGTGATATTTCAGTTTTTTATTTTTAATAAATTTGCAAAAAATCCTAAAATTCTCTTTTTACTTTGTAATAAGGGGGTACAGGGTGTAGACTGATTACAGCTTCAAAGCCACAGACATTCTATAACATTGTAATTGCAATGATGTATGTCTTGATATGGTTTGTGTCATGATAGAGTTGCTGTGAAAGGCACAACTCAATGGAAAGACAATGAAGAGAATTAGTTGTCGTTAACTACCACCAAGTTTGAAAACAGAAAAAACCTTGATCTTCTAGATAAAGTCTTACCTGGTAAAGGTAGAAGTGCCCAGCAGTCTCACAGGTGTAGGAAACATCTCCTGGAACGTCCAAGCTCTCCTGTAGCCTTCCAACCTCCCTGAGGAGCTCCAGTCTTCTGGCTAGGACATAATTCACTCGGCCATATCTAGAGACATACAGGACAGCAGAGTGACTCAACAATGGAAAACAGTTGAAGTATAAGTTACAAGTAGAACAATGTCAGGTAACAGATGAAGTCTCTCTATCAACAGTGCAATAGGTGTCCCACAAGGCTCCATACTTGGACCGGTTTTATTCACACTTTTTCTAAATGACCTACTAATAGTATACAAAGACATTCACATACAAATGTACGCTGATGACACCTTAATATCTATACCCGCAAAAACACCCAAGAATCTGCCAGTATTCTCACAACACCGCTAGCCAATATTCAGAATGAGCTCACAAAAATCATACTTCAATGAAACACCATAAAAACTGTATGGAAGTTGTTTTCCAAACAATAATTATTATGCATTCAAACAAGGGGGAGAGGAGCTGCAATTAGTAATTAATTCAAGTACCTTGGTATCACTCTAGACTTCTCTCCAACTCTCAAAAACCACATAAAAAAGATTTCCAAATTTAACTTATCAAACTCCAGACAGATCTGGTCCTCTTTGTCAATGAATGCAGCCAGAATGTTTTTGCATGCTATGATCTTCTCCCACATTGAATATTGTTTTACTAACTGGTCTTTTACTGGTGTCACTACACTTAAATCGAAAAGTCACTGTACAAGAAGGCCTTTCAAATCTTTGACAGAAAACTATTCTCATATTATCACTGACGCATGCTCAAGAAAAGGTATTTTTTAAGTTTTGACAGTTTTAAAAACTGCTCTGTTCTTTATACAAGATACTCCACGGACTTGCCCCACCTCCATTAAGTGAGCATATTAAGCTGAAAGCTAATAGTAGCACAACTGACAGGACCACTGCCAGAGGAGACTGTGAGGTGGGGTTTAGAAGCTCCACCTTTGGATAGACTGGGATGTCAGTTAATGGCAGTAGCTTCTGCAACAACCTACCACCTGCAATTTTGGACTGCTCTACATAGTACACAACCTTTAAAACACATCTTAAAACTGGCTCAAATCAAAACTGCACTCATTGCTAGGCAGATCTGCTGCAGCATGTACATACAAACATATACGTATGTATGTTCATGCTGTACTAATCTGCCTGGCATTTCACATATCTCTCTGTTCTGTGCAATGCATGCTTACATAGACGCATGCATGCATTTCACCATGCTTTTATATATCATAACTTCTATATGTACTTGTACAATCTCTTGTACTTTTCTACCTCTGTTGACTGCACAGTAGCACATAGAGACAGAATGATTCCACATCACAACCCACAAACACTGATGACTGCTGGGATTCTTTTGCTCACCTCCCTGCAGGATTGTCGTTGTTTTTGATGTTAGGCACATTTGAACCATGGCTGAAGTTATCCACTGAGTTAGAGTTCCCATCTCTGACTTTAGGTGTCCCATAGTGCATATTCTTCATCAGTATGCATTTACTTGCTATGACGTTGACTCTCTGCTTTGTTCTCACCATAGGAGACCCACGTTGCCATAGATTTCCAAGAGTTACTGGACTCAGGAGTGTAGTTTAACTAGATGTAGTATGGACCATATAGACACTTTAAAAGTGTGAATTTTTACTCTATATGAGTTTGATTGACACTGTCAATTTTGCTGTGTATTTAACTTAATGATAGATTTGTAACTTTACCTGAACAACCTGGCAGCAGAACTTTAAATGAAATACTTTTTACTTTTACTTGAGTCAATTTCAATACCAGTGCTTTTACTTAAATCAATTTTATCCAGAGTAACTGTACTTTTACTTGACTACAACACTTTTTCCACCTCTGCTATTATGTAGCATTTTCTAGTTGTCTTGGCCTGCTCCAGGCAGTAGGAGTGGGCAGAGTCAACTAGAATTTCTTATTTAATTTTCACACCTGCTACAACAGCCATAAGCTCTCTTTTTTATATAACTTGAGGTACTTGACCTGTGTCTGCAACACACGTGTAAAACAGTTTACATTAATCTTGTAATTGCGTGTTTGCACACTGTAAGCATTGATCTTCTGCCTCTTTGCGTTACCTGCCGAGGGACTGCAGATGTAAATAAGCAGTTTTACTAATTCTGGCATGTCCATTAATTTGCTCTGTCCATTTTAAATGAATAATTATAATGAATATAACGAATACAGGAAAAATGACTGCATTCATGGCTGAGAGAAAGCAGGTGGAGTAAAGCTAGGTCATCTGAGGACATACAATACTACGCAGTGGTAAAATATGCAATATATATTGGAAAAATGACCTGATGGAGGACAGATGTTCAGAGAGGGCTATGTCTGTCCTTGACTCTACACAAGCTTTATTCAAGTTTGCCATGCATCCTATTGTGCAGCCAAACAATGCTGCTTACAAGCAATTATAAGGTGACGATGAGACACGCAGCACGCACAGCACAGGATGACAGGAAGTGGGAGGGGTCACAGGGTAATTCTGGAGGTGAGGTCTATTTTTAAACACTCTGCAAAGATCCTCAGTCAGCAGATGACTCAAAGACAGTCCCACTGCTGTGCCTGTTTGGCCTGAATAAAATTAAATAAAAATGGAGACTGACCTTGTTCTTGGGTTGACGACCCAGAATAGATACTACACAGGTGGGAACAACAGCATTCACCAAGAGGATGTTTTCCTCTCTCGCTTTTTCTGTGGCATAAAAACCAAAGAAAAATCTTGCACACTTTGGCACCTTGAACTTAACTTAGATCTTGAATATTTTAGAGGATCTATGCTATACCAGAACCAATTTACACCCTCAAAACCCCATTAAAACAGCACAAAATTCGCCATGAAATGCAGGGCAGGCATTGTTAATTAATGACGCCGTAGCTTTGCCTTTGTTAGGCATTCAGAAGAGTGCTGCCTTCCATTTTGTCATCTCATACACAGCGTTAATTAAAAACTCTCTGGCTCTCTCCTCTCGCTGGTGTCAGCGGGGTGGAAGGAGTGTGGAGTCTGCATGTTGTTTTGAGGCAAGCCAAGCAGGCGGGAACATATTAGATGCTGCAAGCTAAAGCTCTTTCTTTTATGTCTGTGTTGCTGCATAATTTAAGAATTAACAGACTGCTTCCATGCGCAGACCTCAGTTCCTGCTCGCTGCCATCCATACTACAGGCATACACTCACACTGAGGAGTATCCATTTAGAGAGTAGAGCAAATGAGGGACATGCATCAGCCCCCCTTCTTCCTCTGAAAGTGTTGCTAAGAGCTATAAGGTGCAATTTGCTCAGTGCCACAGATGGATAAGGTGGTAATTAAAAATGTAGGCTATATGAAAACTTAAAATAGCGACAGCATAAAAACTTAGTTAATATTAAACAGCACAGAGCTATTTATACTCAGGAGCTGGCTAACAAGCTTTGCTAGTAAAAGCAGAAAGGTGCGAGCTGATTCATCTTATACTGGTGTCAAATATAAAAGCGGTGATGTAGAGCCAATTATGTTTGGTAAATCTAGAGATAATCTCACTTTCTTAAATCAGTCATGAATGCTTAAAGTGTGTCCCCCCAAAGTCTCTTTTTCCATCTCAGTGTGTCTTAGTAGTAAGGAGTGAGTCACCATCCTTCAAGGCATTATGACACACTGGAGTTTACACAAAGACAGTGGTGAGAGGGCTGGGAACAACTGGGGCTTCCTTAAAAGGACTCTTGTGGTTCTGGTCTGAGGCCATTTGTTCTGCACTGTGCCCCCATGTGCTCTACGAGGAATAACAGAGCTGTGTCGTTATGAGAGGGCTCAGACAGTGTAGAAAATAAACATTCAACCAGTGCAAAAAGAAACCTGTCATTTAATGTATTTATTCATGGAATAGCGAGTGTATTCATGTATTTATTCATTTAATAATTCACTCATGTTTATGTAAATTAATTATTCATTTAAAGCCCAGATGTACGCCCCAGTAGGGAAAATGCTAACAATGCTAAAGCCCCGTCTCAGTTCTACACTTTGTTTGGCATTTAAAATATTTGTGCATTACATTAAATGCATATGAAAGAACCTTTTCTTGTTTTTAGTTGTTCTGTGTGTCATTATATTATTTTTTGAAGCTGTAACTATGAAGTTAAGAGATGAAGATGAAGATGAAGATAAAGCTGCCTGCATATTTTCCCCTTCCCAGTTATTCCACATCTATGTGCATTTATCTTCACACGTCACTGTACATGCACATATCCCCTGTTATTACTTTTTATTTTTATGCCTCTTGGGATTTTTATGCATCTTTCTGTGTATATCTCTGCTTTATTTGAGTTACTGTACTTCTTAAACTGGCATGCCATGTACTGTAGACCAGGGGTGTCAAACTCAATCACAGCAGGGGCCAAAATCTGAATTTAGGTCTAACCTGAGAGCCTAAGAGGGTCGACATTCACCATAAACTGCCAGCCTCATTTTCACATGTAATGAATTACAAGAAAACAAAAAAAAACTCGGCACTGAGGATAAATGATTTTGAGGTTAAAAAAACAGTCAAAGTGAGGAGTTTAAAGCCTTAATTTTTTAAGCAAAAAGTCAAACTTGTTAGTTCAAATGATCAAAACCAAAATTTAAAGTATAAGGAGTGTTTTAAAAAGGTAAATATATGCAATAGAAAGTCAAAATCATGAGTTTAAAAGGTCAAAATATGACTTAAAATTTAAAATTGTAAGTCTAAAAGGTCAAATTATCTGATAAAAAGTCAAATTTATAAATTGAAGTCATAACTGTGAGATGCAAAATTGAAAATCTGAAATGAAAACACAAATTGAAGTCTTTCCCCACATTTTTAACGTTTTATTTAATTTTTATCCTCTACTTTTCCATTTTTTATGGCTTAAGGATATTTTAAATCAGCAAGATTAAGTTTTATTTTGTACTGGAGGATATCTGCAGACCTCACATCGGTGGGCCAGTTCTAATAAAAATATGATATGATCTTGCAGGCTGGGTATAACAAATTTGGCCCCCGGGCCTTGAGTTTGACACCCCTGCTGTAGACTGAGTCATAAATCCATTGCATATTTTACATCCATCTGGGAAACCTCCCATACAAAGTGTTTGCAAAGGACAGGACTTCTTGGGATGTGACTGGACAAACATTCTGTCTGTGACATTCATTACGAAGCAATCAGAGCGACAAGATAAAACGGCTCTGACCATGGTAGGCAAGCAATGTTGCAGGTTATGAACAATGGAACTGTTTTTTAAAAGATTTATTTTTGGGCTTTTTTATGCCTTAATTGACAGAGGAGGACAGTGGATAGAATTGGAAACAGGGATGAGAGAACTGGGGCCTTAAACCACAAGGCCATCTGTGCCCCACTATCAAACTTTTTGGATAAAACTCATACCGTGGTCAGTCAGTAGAAATACAAAAACATCATCTCTGCCAAGGGAAGTTTTCAGTGTGGCTTTGTGCTCTTGTTCTGATAAAGAAATGTGGCCCAGTTCTGAAAAAATCTGCAGCTAAACTATAACTAGATCTGAGTTAATCACTACACTGGTGGTGGCCACTGCTATCGGCTTTCAGCACAACTAAACCTAGCATGTAGCTATCACCTCTTTCTCCATTAATGATGCTGATTTGTTGGGTCTGTGTTTAGACCTGGCACAAACATTTCAGACTGGAGCTTTACAACATGGATTGCCTGATGATAGACATGGAATCTGGCCAATCCATCTGCCTTGCAAGGTTATGCACTTCTAGCTGCAGTTCAATTTAGATAATCGTGTTTTGTGGCATTTTGTTAATTATCTTTAAATAATCCCACCAATAAAGCTGGAGGGACAAGAAAGAAAAAAGGGGATATGATTATGTTGCTGAAACATAAAAAATACCATAAACTCCAGAGTATACAGTAAAATCATGATTATCATTTGCTCTGGTATAGAAGTCACGGATTCTTTTTGAAATCTCCCAAAGGGGAACGATCATCTACTAGCTATAATAGGGTACTTGGCCTCTCAGCCTGCAGTGATTGCTGTGAGACAGACTCACAGCCCACGAATCGCCCCTGCCCAGTCAAACCAGCTCTCAACAGTAACAAGAACACCAACGGTAACCAATTTTCTTTTCCCATGACATGAGGAGACGGAAAACAGTTAAAGAACACCTCCACTGGTGTGGGTTGTGTTGTTATGGATTCCAGCAGTTTCTTAGCAATGAAGTTGTGGAGGACGCTTTTAATACACAGAGGATGGGGTATTAAAAGTGTGGCATTAACACCAGATTTTACGGTAGGTTGCATCTATACAAGCCATAGCCTTTTTTGGGGGGAAAAGGTTTTGCATTTTCATGATGATTTCAATTGCATTGAGCAAACTTTACAGCAGTTTCTCTAAAGAGTTTTTGGTGTCAAGAGTTCACGTCCTCTAGCTGTAATACGGTAGCTGAGCTCTCAGCCTGCAGTGGTTGTTTTGAAATTGACAGAGCTACAGTTGTTGATTTAGTCTGCCAACCTCTTGTCACTTGTCATCTCTAAGTGATGAGTTTTTCCAACCAAACCAACTTTCAAATGATTTATTTGCTTCTCACTATACCCCTATTTTCTTTAAATGCAGGGTTGCGACCTCATGAGAGAGAAAAGACAGTGAAAAGTTGTGCCAAACCCCAGCAGACTCATCTGCATCGCCATATATTATAGCATGTTGAGAGCAGTAAGGCGCTGCTTGGACTATACCATAAGTTCCGGTGAATTTTTACTGCAATAATGTTGGCGGCTGCATGTTCAGCCATGACAGAGCACATCTTCACCTTTTATACTGGTATGTTGGCTGCACTAGTTTATAGTTTGCAAGCAATTTTAGATGAAAAAAATCATTAAAATGTGTCATTTGCACAGAATAATGGTAAGATCAAAGAGGCATTTGGGTTTCTTTAGTCCTGATCAAAAAGTCCACATTTAATGATTTATATTTAACTTATTAGGAATTAATCTAAAACTCTTTCATTTCATCATTAAGTTTTCACATATTTCACCAGTGATGCAAATCTTTGTCAATCCATACCATTCTAGTCTCAGCCTCTTTTGAAAAATGTCCCAAAAGTGGCTATTAAATATGTGTATGAGGTCAGTCCTTGAGCAGGGATGAGAGAGTTATTAAGTAAGGATCTGATGAGTGGAGGGCTTTAGGGAGAGATCCCTTACACTGGCACTGGTGTAAAAGCCTTAGAGGTCAACGATGCCTAATGAAGATAAAACAGGTCCCTGCCCGGGCAACATGGGAGTATCATGTAGTCCTGTCACTCTGGTGGCTCATACTAACTACTTATGTGGGCAGCTGGATTCTTTG
Source organism: Cheilinus undulatus (assembly GCF_018320785.1). Taxonomy (NCBI): domain Eukaryota; kingdom Metazoa; phylum Chordata; class Actinopteri; order Labriformes; family Labridae; genus Cheilinus; species Cheilinus undulatus. Next base: position 15,865,694 of record NC_054882.1, read on the forward strand.
GTTTGCATACCTGTGTGTTGGTAAATATATGCCGTATGCGTTGACTCAAATGAAGTGTATATGCACTACAAGCATGAAACCATTTTTGAATGGACTTCAAACCCTGTGTGAAATCCAGTTGTCACAGTTTACACATTTGAATTTCTGTGCATGTGTTTGCTTCCCCTTTCATCTGTCCTCAGCTGTGCCCACCTGCTAAAATCCTTCTCTGTCTCCAGCTCCTCTTCTCCGTGGCCAAGACGCAGGAGGTGGCGCTCGTCGATGTCCAAAGCCATGATCTTTTCAAACAGCTGGTTCAGAGCCTGGTGGAGCATAAACAAGTAAACATGATCAGATTTAATGTGCTTCGATTCTGTCATGGATTCAATGTAGAGGGTGACAAGTGAGGGGTTTTCCACTCACACTCCAGCAAAAATAATCACGACCCATCCCAATCCCAGTAGAATGCCTCCTATCTCATCCTGTCCTACTCCAGTTTATTATCTCAGCCAAGAAGGTTATGTGATCGGCAGGGTTTGTTAGTTAGTTAGTTAGTTAGTTTGTTAGCAACATACCTCAAAAAGTTATGGACTGATTTTGATGAAATTTTCAGGAAATGGCAGAAATGGCATAAGGAAGAACTGATTAGATTTTGGGAGTGATCCGGATCACCATCTGGATCCAGGAATTTTTTCAAGGATTCTTTACTATTGGGAGATAGTAAAGTAGTGCTTTTCTAGTTTGTGTATTTACTGCAGACTTTTTTCCTGTCCCATCCCAGTTAAGTGATTTGAGGCAAAATCCATTTCTGTCCCATAAGAATACCACAGAAAAACCTGTAACCTGCAGGACTCCCAAAAAAGTAAGCTTCTATTCTGCATATTCACCTTTATTTACTCCCTGCATATTCTTCAACTTTCAGCACTTCTATAGCATTATTATTTGTGTACTATACTTGAAGAATTTGCAAGTTATAAGAAAGTAGTCCTTCTCTGCATAAACATATACAGTGGAAAATAAACTATTCCACACAGTAAGGTTTATTCATTGCTTTATTCAGCCATGCATCTTGTAGATAAAGTTCTGCTGGCGAGCTTCCACTGATGTAAAACAGCAGCAGATTACTTTATGATTAAATACTGAGGGGAGAAGACCAAGGCACAGGGGAGATTGGATTTTAATTTTTCCTCCATGGTTTGAATAGACTATCGGCTGATTAATGGCAGATATGAGTACAGGCTCTGAATTCTCCCAAAAGCAGAATTTGGGGAAATGTTTCAGAGCTAAGAGAAGTGCAGTGTAGGTCTGAGGCCTGTTTACCTGGTTTGAGTGCGTCACAATGAGGGTCCTCTGCTCTGGAAAGTTGTGATAGAGGTTTGAGATGATCTGAACAGCGACATCTGTCTTTCCAGTGCCTGGTGGTCCAACAACCTAGAGACATAGCAAGAAGAGAAGGGAGTGGATAAGTAGACAACATTATAACAGAAAGAAGCACAATAAGAAGTTCAGTCACGGGGCAAAGGCGCATTCCTTGGAGACACCCTAGTGGTTATGACAGCTTAGCCATGGGCATGTCAGAACGGGCTAGGCTGGTGCCCCAACGTTAGCCATGCAAAGACATACACAATGCAACAAGGCTAAGGTGTCGCAAGGCATGCCAGGACCCAGCAACTGCACGGATGGGCCAGGATATGGAGAGCAACTGAAATTATAAAAGACACATTTTAAAGATAAAGACCCCTTTTTATATTTCATATTAGCAATCTTTCATCTCTCGGTTCAAGTTACTCACATAGTAAGCCTCATATTTACTTAACAATGTGACAGAGCACATGCACATCCAATTTACTGGATAAATATTCATGAAAGAGGCTGATATTAGTTTGTGCGTCTCAGGTGAATAATTTCAGCTAAAATAGAAAGCACAATTAGACATTCCTGCATAAATCAGTAATCAGTTCCTTGGTTCCCCGACATGAAAGCCAAGCCAGGAAGACCAGGAGGTAGTGTGTCTTTGTTGTGGTTGCTAATGACCGTGACATACGCCAAGGAGGAAGGTTAGAGGGGGTGAAGAGAGGAGAGGAGAAAGGCAAGCATGCAGAGTTGTTTTACGACTCTGCTGATAGCCTACTTGCCATATTTACCTCGGCTGGCAGCACAATAAATAACTCTCACCCTGCTGCCAAGCTCCCATCATCACATCAGAATAGCACTTTTGCCAAAGCTGTGTGTTATATTTCTCTTGAAATGACGATAGCAGGACGGAATGAAAAGGCAGTGTGTAGATAGGCTGTAATGCCATGCTCTTCATATGTGGTGGGCTATTAAGTCAGCAAAGAAAATTACATAGAGGGTTTCGGGTTATTTGTCATCTCTGTGTGGGTGATGGAGATAAGGAAACCGAACAGTAGCATATTTACTGTGTGGGAATTCCCTTGGTGAGCATCACTGAGAACAATGGTTGCAAATCTTTGACTTTCTAACAGCGAGCTGGAGAAGTATGCACCTACAGTATCCGCACTCACTGGACTGGCAAAAGGCTTAAAGCTTAGCAAAAATATAATGTGCAATACAAGATTATTTTGTTTTTAAGTTTAAAATGCATGTTTTTGTCCTACTATCGAATGAATCTTGCACGTGAAAATACAACAGTGGGTAAACATTTGTTTCATAGAAGTTAGACATCCATAATTACTGTAGTTTATTACATGCAGCCTGTGTTGGGGAGGCTTCCAGAGAGAAAAAAGTTTAAACTGTCTTCCTGCATGATGATTTTCAGCAAAGTTCACAATGTGCAGCATCTGTCAGGCTGGGTAGCTCTTAATACCATCCCTTTTTTGCATATGGTAGCTGAGCGCTAAACCTAAAGTGAAGTACAGACCCACAGCTTGCAAGTCTTGCTGCACAGTCCTGCCAGTGACTTTTCAATCAAAGCAGTAACTTTAAAAGTTGCTCTTGTTGGATAGATATTTGTATCTCTTGTATGTATTGAACTAAAAAACTCACTAGATATCAGCATTTGAGTAAATTTGAGTTTATAAACTCACCAGGACGCAGCCATGTTTTGGTCCATGCTGGCAGTGTGACGTCACAGTTCTGCAGCGCTCCTCACCGTTCCTATGCAGTAACCGCTGTTTCAGACTGACAGCCAGTGTTAGGGCTGCATCTCACACATGGACAATTTTAAAATTTGAGGTCTTTTCTATTTTTTATTTGCGCCATGAGCAGTTATCTGTCCATCTAGACAGGAAAATGATAAATACAGAGCCATATTTACCTTCTTGTAGCAGATATTTATGTCCAACCCTGCAGAATATGTTTGAAATCTGTTTCTTGATGAACCGGATGAAAACCACAGGCCAAAATGCGTCTGTTTAATGAAGTTGTTTCCCCAAACGTCTACTCTTTATGAAGCTTTCTGTTTCTACACAGTTCAGGTAAAGGTAAATACAGCATACAGTATTTCCGGTTTATGCTTTTAGAAGTAAAAGTCCACTTTAGCATTTCTTTGGAGAAACCCCCTTCGTATGTACATAATGCTTTTATTTTGAAAAGCTTGAGCACGCTTTCACTATACACTGAATCCAGTCACTTGTAGGGAGTTTTATTGAGGTAAAACAGGAGGAATGACAGAGCTTTGACGGTAGGGAGACAACATCAACATGCAGCAAACTCAGTCTGGCATGAATTAGCTGTTATGGCAGCAACAGCTGCAAGCAGCAAAACCTTCTGAAACAATGGTTACTGGAGAGGAGCGCTCAAAGGAACCACTGCAGAACTATGATGTCACACTACCAGCGTGGACCAAAACATGGCGGCATCCTGGTGAGTCTATCAGCTCAAATTTACTTAAAATGCTGATATCTAGTGAGTTTTTAGTTCAATATACATACAAAAGATACAAAAACCTATCCAACAAGATGAACTTGTCTGATCAAAGAATGTGGAGAAATCTCTGTGGGCAAGGGACAAGGCTGAAGGTCAGTACTGAATGGTACAATTTTGGGGCCCTCACTGCATTAAAAATAGGCATGATTCTGGACTGGAGGTCACTGCATGGGCTCAAGAACGCTTCCAATGTTGCCGTACCACCATATGTGAGCACGATCAAGAAACGCTGTCATCATTTCTGAACCAAAGCTGATTGAAAATGGACTGAGGCAAAATGGAAAACTGTTCTGTGGTCAGACGAATCAAAATTTGAAATTCTTTTTGGAAACCACAGATGCCCTGTCCTGTGGACAAAAGAGGAGAGGGACCATCCAGCTTGTTATCCTGGCACAGTTCTAAAGCCTGCTTCTCTGATGGCATGGGGTTGCATTAGTGCCTATGGCATGGGCAGCTTACACATCTGGAAAGGCACTATCAATACTGAAAAGTAGATAGAGGTTTTAGAGCAACACATGCCCCCATCCAGACGATGTCTCTTTCAGGGAAGGCCTTGACTATTTAAGCAAAACAATGCTAAGCCACATACCACATCCATCACAACTGCAGGGCTTCACAGTAGAAGAGTCCGGGTGCTGACCTGGCATGCCTGCAGTCCAGACCATTCACCATTAAAAAACATTTGGGGCATCATCAAGGGAAAAATCCATCAAAGAAGATCCAGGATTGCTGAGCAGCTAAAATTCTACATGAGACTAGAATGGGACAACATTCTTCTCCCAGATCTCCAGCAACCAGCCGCCTCACTTCCAAGACAGTTGTTAAAAGAAGAGGGGATGCTAAACAGTTGTAAACATGGCAAAATGTAATATCTATATCTATAAATGCTAATATTTTTCATAAACAGTAAAATGTCTCAGATTCACCATCTGATATGTTGTTTCTGTTCTATTGCGATGAAACATGGGTTGATGAGATTTAACAATCATTGCATTCTGTTTTTATTTGGCTTTTATAACGTCCCAACTTTTTTGGAAACAGGGTTGAATCAGGGTGATATTTCAGTCATTCAGTAGATAATGGTGTCTGAACTTGTGGTCATGATGATGCATGTCGAAGCATTTTGCCAGTATACCGGTAACATAAAAGCATAGGAGACAGCTTACCTTTTAGATAAAAAAAAACAGGTTTTAAAAAAGTCTTATACTCCAGTTTTATGGTACTTTTGGGTCAAAAGTCTGATAAGTGTTGTAATTATCATGTAATAGATCAAATACACATTTCATCTTCCTGTTTGTCTTTTGGTGGCTTATGGTGTGTACTGCAGCTTTTGTGAGAAACATATATGATAAAACATGGTGAATAAAATCCTTACCATGGTGAGTCCTGGCTGCATCCCTGCTCGAATGGCTTCAATCTGAGTAGGAGTGAACTGAATGGTGTTCCTGTGAGAAACGTATGTAGATAATATGAGTTATTTCAGCATTAGTTGGAGATACTCAATATCAGAGTATCATTTGTCATCAAATACCTTCATTAGTTTAAAACAAGAGTGCTACTTGATGCTGTTTATGTGTTTTGAGACCATCTTTAAAGATCTTGAAGCAGATACTTCCCCTGGGACATGCTGTTGTTATCAAGATTTAAATATCAAAGTGCAAACTGGGACTGCTGATACTCCACCAGATTATTTTTTAAATTTCAAAAGGGCATTTCTTTAGCGGTCTTATAATTAGAACCGGAAAATTAAAGTCTTTTCCCTCACCTTTAATTGCATTAAAATTTCCATCTTTCGTTGTAGCCATAACAACAACTAAAATAGCAACATGACAAGACATGGCAAACAAGTCAGAGGAGATACCATGGACACAAGCATGGAAAAACAAATCAAAATAGTCAGGCTCAGAGAAGAGTGACTATAATAAGCAGCCAAGTAGTGTCTGTGAACGACTTCAAACTGAATAGGTGTTTTGGAGAGAGATTAAAGACTTAGAGGACATTCCAAAATAATTCACACTTGGATTTGTAACTCAGGAATCACTGCTATTTTACTATGCACGGTGGGATGGGTGCTACTAAGGTGAAACTACCTTTGAAGATATCGATGCACTTAATTAAAAAGTTGATATTCAAGCAAAAAGGAACAAACTTTCTCTCTGTAATCTTCTCAATTGTAAGGAAGTATTTTAGTCTGGGCTTTGACCTCTTACCGCTTGGGCTGGTTGTAGGGGTATGGTCCACGGTTTGGGGTGACATAGGGCTCAACGATCAGGGTCTTGTCTTCCTCTTTCTCTTTCACTTCTTCATCAACCTTTCGCTTTTTCCCCTTTTCTGTTTTGTTTGAGATGGGAAACTTGATTCTACACAAGCAAAGACAAAAGCATAATAGGGGTTATTATGACCATGAAATAGAATACCGTAATGAAGGGGTGGGAATTACAGGGTCATTTAGGATGAGAAAAGATTTGATTCAGTTTCATTCAAAATGACACATGACATAACATGCCACAGTATAATACAATTTATGGCCCATGGTAACAATATCATGTAGGGGTGAGCCCGGAGGTCATGGTCTGGTTTGTACCTTGGTTTTGGGTGTCACTGTTTAATTAAATTCAGTTCAACAGTTAATAAGCTATTCCTAATAAGTAATGTAAAATAAGTTACTGCATACATATTTACCTCCTTATGTCAGTATTAGTAGAGTCACGTTTGGCTGCAATCACAGCACTGAGTCTGAGTGGATAGGTCTCATTCAGGCTCAAACATCTGGACGCTGCAATTTTACTCCATTCTTCGCTAAACTGCTCAAGCTCTGACAGGTTGCACAGGGATTGGGCATGAACAGCCCTTTTCAAGTCGAGCCCCAAATTCTCTACTGGACTGAGGGTCTGGTCTTTTACTCGGACACCTCAGAAAATTCACCTTGTTGTCTTTAAACTATTTTTGTGAAGCTTTCGCTGTATGCTTCGAGTCATGGTCTTACTCGAAAACAAATTTTCTCCCAAACCGTAGTTAGACACTGTCCTGAAGGATTTTCCGTATTCATTTTACCCTCTACCTTTACAAGCCTTCCAGGGCCGGCTGCTGAGAAGCATCCCCACAGCATGGTGCTGCCACCACCGTGCTTCACAGTGGGAATGGTGTATTTTGATGATATGTAGTGTTTGGTGTCTTGTCTGATGGATTAAACATCCATTTTTCTTCTTCACTTCTACTTTCAAAAGCATTTTCTCTGAATTGTTTGGAGTGTTCTTTTGTCTTAATGGTGTAATGGTAGCCAGGAATACTGATTAACCAGAGACTAGACCTTCCTGAAACAGATGTGTTTATACTACAGTCACTTGAGACACATTCACTGCACTCAGTTGATCCCTACCTTTATAGGGGGTGAATATTTAAGCAATTACTTATATTACATCATATTTTTATTTAATTGACATCACTTAGAAGAAATCTGTTTTCACTTTAAAATTCAAGGGGTTTTTTTTGGTCAAAAAGGCCACATTTTGTAGGCCATGACTGATTTATAAAATCAATAAAAGGGTAAAACCTCCAATACTTTGTCATATTAAAAATAGAGTTCCAACCCTTCTGTCATATTATATAGCATATAGAGTAGTAAAATCGTAAGTATCTACACTATAAACATTTTGTACAGAGTGCATACAATTGCCTTGACTTTTAGTGTGTTTAATCGGCATTCATAAGAACTGTCCAATCATTTGATTGTTGGAATTTAAAGGTTTTACCTGAAAGGGGAAACCTGCAGTTCAGGGTTCTCCTCTGTGACTTTTATGGCATAACCAGGAAAGCATGACCGTAAGTGGTCCAGGGACAGAAAGGTGTCATTGAAGTCCAAAGTGGAGATCTGGTTTGGCATTTTGGAGTAGTGGGCACTGCCTGGATCCCCATAACCAAGGATAATGTCATGAAGCCAGTCTGGTACCACACACTCTGTGTTCATCAGGTGCCTGATGGTCTCTAGCACTGCCTAAACAAGAAAAACAGAGTCATGGGTGTCATAAACCAAACCAATAAATAGCAAAGTATCTAACAGAATAAAGCATATCAGGCAACAGACAACGATCCCACACAAGGGGGTTCAGATGGATAAGAATAGCTTTGTTGTGGGCTGGTGGGACAGCAGGTAATTTGTATGTCTGTCAATTACATTTTAATGAGCTGCAACCTGTCTAATACCCTGAGCATCAAACACTGGGAAGGGAGACATGTTTACTTTTATCTTTGTCCCACATCAAAGACAGGGAGGAATGTTTCCTGAATACCCATTAGTTCCTGCACTTTTAAAATTCATTAAAAAAAAAAGAAGGACTTCAAAATCATCTGTCATAGCTTGGGCTGTGAAAGACAGAAATGGGTGTGCAGAATCAGAAAAGCACATTGACACAGCTGGAATGAGCAGCTCGTGAATAAATGATGCGATAAATAATCAAAGGGTGCATGTACATGTAAACATAAAAAAGGCAAACAAAATGGAGCAAAACTAATCAAAAACTGATTTTCTACAAAACTTCCACACATTCACATGGATAACTTCTCCATGACCTCAAAAAGATTGTTGGAGGAAAAAAAAAACTATGCAGAGTTCAGCTGAGGGCACATGCATACCTAAAACAGCTTAACAATGCTAAAGCACAGAGTGCTCACAAGGAGAGTCTTAAGTGAGACAGAGACGGGGGTATGCATCACATGAATATCTAGAGTGAGGTGTCTCTGAATGGGATCACTGGGAGGGCCTTGACTGGGTGGTAATTTCAGGGTTGCCCTGGCCCCAACCTTACAGCTGCAATACCCAAGAGAGTATAAAATGCACGATGCATCACTCTTGGGTAGTGTTGGTAGGACCAGAGCTCAAGGCCTGCAGATAAAGCACTCAGAAACAATCTACAGTCAGGGCTGATCCGATCTGTGTGCGTCAGGGTGTAATCCAAACCTTGAAATTGTTCTCCTTGGGTTTGCGTCTCATGATGATGTTGAAAGTCTCATATGGGTCCTCAATGCCGTTCTGTATGCTGCTCGTCATGTCCTGTTGATACTGGTTCGGGTCAAGCCACACCCGGAAGGTTCTGGCGTCTCCTCGCAGCTTAGGCCTAGGCTCAGGTCCTGGATAAGAGAATTTGGGGGAATTTGTCTTAAAACAGTATCTTAAAGATAAACCTATAAATCTAGGTTAAATGTTTTGATTAACTTTTTTTTTCAGGATACCATACATCAGTTGTTCCCAACCTCTTTTTTTCCTTAGGGCCCCTCTGCTGCTAAGCCCCCCCCCAGGACAAACTTGGAAAAGTACACATCAATTTTAATCATTTTCATTGACAAATTCCAAACATATGCCTACATACACTTGTTCTTGACAAAAGATCCATGTATAAACTATTCGTAATTACGATGGTGTATTAGGACCACTCTTAAAAAAAGAAATAATAAGGAGGATTTGTGAATTTTTAAGAAAATCCTTGAAGGTTTAAAAGTCATTAATTCCCAAGGGAAAAAAAATATAGAATTTTTTTTAACTTTAAAGGTTGTAAATCTAAGTGAACGAAAACGTAGCCCTAACAATGTTGTAAACACAGCATTTTTAAAACTTGAAATGTTTGAATTTGTATTTTCAAAATTTAAGGCTTTTTAATCTTGGAAATTGCAAAAGAGCACAGAGGGTCCTGCACTCCCCCACCCCCACAGACTTTTGGCGCCCCCCCATAGGCGTGCCTAGACCCCAGGTAGGGAACCAATGCCATACATGATATCAAGGAGAAAATATATCAAACCAACAATCCAACAACAGTTGATATATCCTGAGGCAATATATAAAAAAAGGATAAAATGCCCCTAAACAGTAAAGAGCAGGAGTGATGTATAAATCGGTGTGATTTCATGTCAGTTTTACCATTTATTATGCTTCATAGCTCAACTTATTTTCCCAACTGTCCAAAACTGGGTTCCTTTTTGAGTACTCTTCACATCCTTGCATCCTCTCTCTCCTCTGTCCTCGCCTGACCCAGAAATCTTTCTCCCTCTGCCATGATGAAGGATCATTTGAGGACACACCAGTGTTACCTCTATGGAAATATGCAAACTAAATATGCAACATGATTGGTTTGAAGACGCAACATCTGCTGGAAAGCTGCACCTCTGCTTGGTTCACCACTTTTTACACAGTTTATTCTAACAGCACTGATCAGCTTTGCATACAGCTGTTCAACACGCAGTGATTATGAAATATATTTACATTTGACAACTTTATGCAAGGTAATTTAATCAAAAAGTATTGAGGGATCACATAAGGTGACAGGTTCTTCATTGTCGACATTTAACAACAATATCGATATAAACTATCACAGCTCTGATATTTGAGCAGGTCACAAGCATGCAAACGAAATAAAAAGCCTCACCTATAACACAGATCTGCAGTAGGGATGCACAGAATTGTCAGCATGAAATTGGTATCGTAGGAAATCAGCTATGAAAGTTAAATATCGGTATTGGTAGATGTGTCACCATCTCTAAATACATACATTTATTAGCTGGAAATACTGGCATAATTTATTAGCTGTAGTTATTGCCGTACGTACAAATACATTTTGGGGGTTTTAGCCAAGACCAAAAGAAATACACTACTGTGCAGAAAATTTAGGCATGTTTGGGCCAAAATTTAAGGCTGAAGTAATGTGTGTAACGGTGAGTAAGCCGCCTGGGGGCAGCATTGGGCATTAAGGACGATTGGCACAAACCTGGTTATGCCCTGGATGTTCTTGAATGTTACCAGGAGCATGGGTAAATAATCTGTTGGAAAAAAAAAACAGAGCCCACACTTTTAGGGGCGGATTTAGCAAGTAAGCACAGCCTAGGGTACCGTCTGGGCAGGCACTAGTTTTGCAAAGAGCCCGTGGTCGTGCTGTGGATGTCCTGAAAGCCGCCAGGGGTAGACAAAAGAGTTCCTGTTGAGCTTAACCTTGGCTGCAGAGCAACACACGTCTCACATGTTCATACCATTATTTAAGCCATTAATGCCATAGTGAAAACTCTTGAAGAAGTCTGCCAAACAGACAGTTTAGAACACGTTTTTTTTCTTTAATTAAAACATTGGTACTTGGTACCAACAACCTGACTGTTGTATTCCAGAAGTCAGGAAGATGCTGTTTATCTCCAATTATATTTTTGTCAGCCCCTTATGCCTAAAATCTACTGTAAAACAACAACAGAAGCAGAGCATTGCTATAAAAAAGATAGCAGGAACAATCTTTGGAGAAAAGCAAAAAAGGAGCACACCAGCAATAAACTTCTTAAGATATACGACAAAAAGGCTTACAAAACTGAGGAGTCAGCACTCAAAAAATGTCCTTTAAGTAGTTTAATTTCTACGCAAGGCAGTGGTGACAACTTTTTGACCCGTGGTCTTCTTTAGCGTTGTGAACAAAGAGCAGAAGAACGTGTTAAATACAGGAAGCAGGCTAAGCTGTGCAAGTGCAACCTTCACAATAAAACCACAGCTTTTCTCTTTTCTGGGAAGTTTTATTGTGAAGGTTGCACTTGCACTGCTTAGTATACTTCCTGTATTTAACACGTTCTTCTGCTCTTTGTTCACAAGTGTCTGTTGTGGCCCCTGCCTTGCCTAGAAATATATATATATATATATATATATTTTTTTTTTTTTTCAAAACTGAATTTGGTCAAGCTCATTCTAAACTTTGATTTCAGTAAAAAAAAAAAAGTGTATCCAATCTTATCATTAAACAATAAAAACATGTAAAAGACTGTCTCGCTACAGTCATGTGATTTATCAGAAAGAGGAATAAATGTAGACGCTTGACTGACAGTCCAAAGGCATTTGTCTTACTCCCATAGGAAGCCTGTGTGGTGTAGCATATGCAGCTTTCAAAGTTGTCTCAATAGATTCATGTACAGAGCTGCAGGGCATGAACCAGGGGAGAACAGCTCATTCCCTTGTGGCCTGTATTGCATGTGCCCATCCATGTACACCGTCTGTGTGTAAATGTGTACATCTATTTGGGGACCATCAAATCCCCCTTACTAAAACGAGTGTGGTGACAGCTTAAGAGTGGATGTTACACCCTGCACACCATTGGATTACAATGTGGACAGCTGTGTGAGGTGTGTGAGCATTTACTTTAGGCTGTTGTATTAAAATGTCAGTGATTGAAAGGTAGGATTACATTAATGCATGATCTTAAGTGAGATGATCCACATTTGTTGATGTAACTCCAATTGAGCTACTGCTAGCTGTACTGACAGCTCAGTGATGGGAGGTGGGACCTACTGTGTAAGCTTATGAGGAAGTGTCTGAATGATGTGATTATGCGGCATAATTACCAACATTTGTTGTTGAAAGATGAGGCAAATGTGTAATTGCGAACTGTTCTTAAAGTGGAAATGAACATGATTACAGTCAGGCTCAAAAACAGTTTTGGTCAGAAAAGTTCATGTCTTTGAGGGTTTACACTTAAACAGGGATTTAAATTTCTGTACAACTAGTTTGCTTTGGTTTTAAAACAGATGCATGAATTAGGGCTAGTGTGACTAAAAGCCAGCACTGTGTAGATGTTTGTAAGGAGGCTAAAGACCTACCTCAGCTCCATCTCTTTGTCCATTTATATGCGGACCAAAAGCATGGTGAAAGCCCTGCAGGAAAATCTGCAGTTTGCATGGTGGTTAAAAAAAGGGCGTTCAGAGGGAAATACACCAGGGGGAAAACTGGTAAAGTTCAGGTAAAGTCAGGTATGAAAAAATCTGTATTCACATATGCAGCACACCTAGGAACACTATTTGGACAAAAGCTGTCAAGTATATATCTATCTTTAAAGGGATACTTGAACATTTTGGCAAATTCGCCCATTGCCATAATTCCTGGGGGGGGGGGGTTAAACCAGCTGCACAGCAAACACTGTGTTAGCAGACAGAATTTTTGCTTTCCCTCATCAAACAAAAATGAAATAATCATGGAACATTATGAGACAGAGATGTTTTAAAGTTAAATGCAAAGCTGGAACTACACTCCAGACACAGCTGCTGCACTGTGTCACTCCGCCCAGTGGTTTGCTCAAGAAATAGTTCCAAATATTTGTTTCATGTGTCGTAATGTTACATAATTATACATTATTATTTCATAGCGTGGT